>NC_081862.1:1767241-2367241 GCF_963259705.1 Myotis daubentonii
TATATTTGTTACATAGTTGCTTAGAGTTGCAGGTCAGAGGCCTGCAGCCGCAGGCGGGGAATTTTGGAGTCCTCTGTCACTGAAGCAAGCAAGCCTCATGTTAGTTTCAAGCTGCCTGGCTGCCGGCCGCCATCTTGGCTGGCAGTTAATTTGCAAATTGCCCTGATTAGCCAATGGGAAGGGTAGTGGTCGTATGCCAATTACCATGTTTCTCTTTTATTAGATAGGATATATATATATATATATATATATATATATATATATAATTTTCTTAAGCTGTTCTCTCTCTGGGAGCACACACACCCCTCACCCTTTCCCCTCTACTCGCCCCCCAATAGGTGTGCATCTCCTAAACTAAGAGACCCAGGAGACTTGCACCAGGGAGTATGGGCAGTGGCAGGTCATTCAGGCTAACCCCCTGAACCTGGCTCCAAGGCCCCTTTGCTATGACTTTCCAATGAGCCAAAGCAGCCCGCCTAGGCTGAATTCTTTCCTTTAACCTTTCTAGAGCAACACAGCAGCCCAGCCTAGGCGCTCTCCTGCAGCTGCTTCTATCCTAAGTCCTTCCTTATTTCACTGTCCCCAGCTTTAATAAACATTCTTTCAAAATAAAAATAAATAAATAGCCATTGCTTGGTGCCTCAGTTGGTTGGAGCATCCTCCCATACACCAAAAATTTTTGGGTTCCACCCCCAGTAGGGGTGTGTATGGGCTACAAGTGATCGATGTTTCTCTCACATATCTATGTTTCCCTCTCTTTCTTTCTCTTCCTCTCTCTCTAAAATCAATAAACATATATTCTCACGTGAGGATTAAAAAATAATAGTAGAGGGCGATAAATGGTGATGGAAAAAAATAAAATAAAGCCTGGAAACCAAGATGGCGGCATAGGTTAACGCAGGAGATTGCTGCCTCGAACAACCAATTCAAGGGTACACCTAAAAGACAGAACGGACATCATCCAGAACCACAGGAAGGCTAGCTGAGTGGTAATTCTACAACTAGGAGGAAAGAGAATATCATACCCAGACTCAGAGGAGGCGCAGTGCTGAAGTGAAATACTCAGGTTCGGAGTGTGCGGTTGTTGTTTTCAATCGGGAGGGAGTTTCTGACTCTGAGCTCCAGATCCGGGCGAGTCTCTAGGGACCCAGATTCAAACAGGAGAAGCGGGACTGTCTGGCTTCGGTCGGAACTCGAAGGCAGCTTTCTCTCCGAGGTTTGCAGCAGTTGCTGGGAGTCTGTGAGGCAGAGCCCCTAGGGACGGAACTGAGAGCAGCCATAACTGCGCGCTGCAGCCCGCCCTGTAGATCCCCGGGGACCCGCCCCGCCCAAGCCCTGCGCAGAGCCATTTGCCGCATAGCCTCAGGCAAACGCTAGATTAGCACCGCCCTAGAGATCCAGCACAGAAGCTCTCCCACTGCAGACACAGCTGACTCTCATAGCCAGTTAGCCTGGAGGTCAAATCACCCCCATTATTGCCAACCGACAACAATCAAGGCTTAACTACAACAAGACTGTGCACAAAGACCACTAGGGGGTGCACCAAGAAAAGATAAAAAAATGCGGAGACAAAGAAACAGGATGCAAATGTCAGAAATGGAAGATATAGAGCTCAAAACCACACTTTTAAGGTCTCTCAAGAACTGTCTAGAAGCTGCCGATAAACTGAGTAAGGCCCTCGAAAAGACTGGTGAGACCGCTGATAAATGTAGTGAGATTCTCAAGAAATCTAATGAGATCGTCGATATTGTGATAAAGAACCAACTAGAAATTAAGCATACACTGACTGAAATAAAGAATATTGTACAGACACCCCACAGCAGACCAGAGGAGCGCAAGAATCAAGTCAAAGATTCGAAATGCGAAGAAGCAAAAAACACACAACTGGAAAAGCAAAATGAAAAAAGAATCTGAAAATATGAAGATAGTGTAAGGAGCCTCTGGGACAGCTTCAAGCGTACCAACATCAGAATTATAGGGGTGCCAGAAGATGAGAGAGAGCAAGATATTGAAAACCTATTTGAAGAAATAATGACAGAAAACTTCCCCCACCTGGTGAAAGAAATAGACTTACAGGTCCAGGAAGCGCAGAGAACCCAAACAAAAGGAATCCAAAGAGAGCCACACCAAGACACATCATAATTAAAATGCCAAGAGCAAAAGACAAAGAGAAAATCCTAAAAGCAGCAAGAGAAAGAAACTCAGTTACCTACAAGGGAATACCCATACGGCTGTCAGCTCATTTCTCAACAGAAACTTTGCAGGCCAGAAGGGAATGGCAAGAAATATTCAAAGTGATGAATACCAAGTACCTACAACCAAGATTACTTTATCCAGCAAAGCTATCATTCAGAACTGAAGGTCAGATAAAGAGCTTCACAGATAAGGAAAAGCTAAAGGAGTTCATCACCACCAAACCAGTATTATATGAAATGCTGAAAGGTATCCTTTAAGAAGAGGAAGAAGAAGAAAAAAGGTAAAGATACAAATTATGAACAACAAACATGCATCTATCAACAAGTGAATCTAAGAATCAAGTGAACAAATAATCTGGTGATCACAATAGAATCAGGGACATAGAAAGAGAAGGGACTGACTATTCTTGGGGGGAAAGGGGCGTGGGAGATGCGGGAAGAAACTGGACAAAAACTGTGCACCTATGGATGAGTACAGTGGGTGGGGAGTGAGGGCGGAGGGTGGGGTGGGAACTGGGAAGAGGGGAGTTATGGGGGAAAAAAAGAGGAACAAATGTAATAACCTAATTCACCTAGTACTTACAAACTGATAAGAAACAGATCAACAAAAAATAAAATAAAATAAAGAATAATAATATAATTACATAGATATAGAACATTAACAAACAAGTATACAAAAATATAAAAGTGAGTAAAAAATAACTAATTCAGAAGAGTTGTCATCACATAGAAGGAGGAAGGTCTGACGGGTGAGCAGTGCTCTAAGACCTGCATGGGGACATATGGGAAAATTATTACTCATGGTAGTTAGGGGGTTGGGTTGTGGGCCAGGGTAGGAAGTAGTTCACTGTTGTATCAGGTTCCATGTCAGCCATGGCATCATCTGCCAGGTTTCATGAAAGTCGGGTTGGTAGGGTCTGTAGTTCCATGGGTCTGAGGTTGGAACATAGCTGAAGTCACGACGTTATCTCTAACTTGCCCGAAACTCTGTTTCTGTGGTGACTAGACCTGAGTCTTTGTTCCTAAGACTGTGTGATGCTGATCAGAATCTAGTGATTAGGAAAGGTGGCACAGTCCACATGTGCAAAGGAGGAAGGATAAGAAAGAAAGGAGGCAAGGTGGTCCTGGTGCCATTGGACTGGACAAGGCCAGTGTGAAGACAGAAGGCAGAGAGGAGAAAGGGCCAGGTTGCAGAGTAGAGATTCTTTGCAGTTACGTGACTGTCATTATATGTGTGTCATGAAAGGCCAATTTTTTTTTTTTTTGCTGTTTAGGGCAATTTTATTTTTAAATCCTCACCCAAGGATATTCATTGAATTTAGAGAGAGGAAAGGAGAGAGACAGAAAGGGAGACAGAAACATCAATGTGAGAGAGGAACATTTATCCGTTGCCTCCCGTGTACACCCCAATACAGATCAAACCTGAAACCTTGTGGTGTACAAGACAATACTCCAACCAACTGAGCCGCCCAGCCACGGCTAGGCCAATTTAAATATATATATATATATTGAACAGAGGATGAAGTACAGATGGGGTTTTGTCTATTTTTAAACATTTTAAGAAAATTAGCTGATGCTCCTAATAAAAGCATAAGCCTAATGAAACATCAAAAAACATTTCCAATCATCCTTGGTCTGTCCTTAGATCACTCTCTGATTCAGAATTCTGAAAAAATAAGAATCCCCAGATTTTGAAATAATTACCAACCAAAAATGATTTCTGACCCGGCAGGCGTGGCTCAGAGATTGAGCATCGACCTATGAACCACGAAGTCGCAGTTCGATTCCCAGTCAGGGGACATGCCCAGGTTGTGCGCTCGATCCCTGCTGTGGGGTGTTCAGGAGACAGCTAATCCATGATTCTCTATCATCATTGATGTTTCTCTCTCTCTCCCTCGCCCTCTCCCTTCCTCTCTGAACTTATATGTATTATTGATTTCTCACCATCTTTTAGCTAAACCTTCTTGGGTGGCCTTCAGAGTGGAACAGAATAAACATCAGAAGGTGAGTATTCCCCAAATCCTGTTGAAAAGAAATTCTTCCTCCTGGATGCAAATGCAGGGAAGAGGAGAAAAAATCAGAGTGCAGCCTAGAAACTGCCACCTTTCTTTCCTGACCTCTTCAACAAAATGCCCAATATCATCTCAGTCGTTAATAACATCAGCTACAATAGTAGCTGCCACGGGTTTTATCTTCACAATGCTTCAGACTCTAAGAATTCTACGTGAATAAACTCACTTAAACCTTACCACAACCCTATGAGGTAGGTACTATAACTATCACCGTTTCTGATGAGGAAACTGAGGTTTCAGACATATACAAGTGTTTGATTATATGTCTGAGATCACAGTATTGGTGGGCATGCACTCTAATCCATAGCTTCATCTCTAAACCACTTACAAGCTCATTAAAATTTCCATACTTTTATGCAGTTTCCACTGTCTTATCCATACATGATTACATCTTTCACTGACTGATGATTCCAAACACTATGCTGCCGTGAGAGATACACTAAGACTTCTGACTCGCGGAAGCTTACTGACATATAGGCAGTTTGCACAGTGAATGGTCCCCCATGAAGAAGGACATAGGAACCCCAGCATCAGAGCCTCCTGGTCAAATAAAAGAAAGCATCTCTCAACTCTGGGGAGCTTCAGGTTTGACAATTGAGAAACAATAAATAAAGTGACTTAAGAACTTCATAGAGATGACACACTATTCAATAGAAGCTCATCCATCTGGAACTGGTTTTGAATGCTCATTCCAGTAAGAAGCATGGCTTCTTTCTCTGAGCTCTAATTAGGCCAGTGTCATCTTGTTTGAATCATTTGCTCCGCCTGCCTACGTCTGCATTGTGAGCTCTTTGGTTCACAGCAGATTTTTCTCTTCCAGAAGTCCCAGGCCCAGCTCAGGGTCCCTGAGGGCCCCTGAATGTTGGCTGAAAGAGTGCTTTAAAATTTACAAATTAAACTAGAATAGGGTCAAAAAATAATGAAGATAATTTACATGTGATTTCAAATACAGAGACGACTGAGAGGTACATTGATAGCAGGACTGTAATTTGACATTCACACTGTATCAAAGAGCTCACAGAACACTTTGGTGAACACCGTTATATGTCATGTTCATTATAACATTAAGAATTAGCATGTTATAGGTCAGGAAAAATGAAGAGAACTAGCTAGTAGCACAACCTTATTCAAACAGAATTGGTGGGATCCAACTACTCTAATTACAAATATTCTTTCCGTGATATACTAATTTGCACATCCTATATAATATGCTAAGTGTCCAGTCGCCCGTTCAACCAATCAAAGCATAATATGATGATGACATGCTAATGCCACTAACTGCTCGCTATGATGTGCACTGACCACCAAGGGGCAGACAGTCAACCGGTAGACCAGTTGCTATGACGTGCACTGATCACCAGGAGGAAGACGCTCTGACCTATAGGTTAGCTTGCTGCTGGGGTCCAGCTGATCAGGACTGAGCGAGATGGCCGGACACACCCTGGAGTCCTCCTGCGGTTCCTCCCCAGCTGGCCAACCTCCCGCGTCCCTCCCCAGCCCCGATCGTGCCCCAGTGGGGTCCCTCAGCCTAGCCTGTGCCCTCTCGCAATCCAGGACCTCTCGGGGAATGTCGGAGCGCCAGTTTTGGCCTGATCCCACAGGCCAGGATGAGGGACCCCGCTGGTGCATGAATTCGTGCACTGGGTCTCTAGTTTTAGCATAATTTTCCTTATTTTCATGATAGGTTTCTGCCAGCCATTTCTTTTTAAAAATATATGTTTTTATTGATTTTAGAGAGAAAGAGGAAGGGAGAGGGAGAGAAGCATCAGTGAGAGAGAAAAACATGGATCGGTTGCCTCCTACACAGACCCCCACCTGGGATCTAACCCATAACCAGGACATGTACCATGACCGGGAATGGAACCGGCAACCCTTCAGTTCAACCAACTGAGCTACACCAGCCAGGGCTCTGCCAACTATTTTTCTTTCTTTCTTTTTTATTCTTAATCCTCACCCAAGGATATTTTCTCATTGATTTTTAGGGAGAATAGAAGAGAGAGGGAGAGACAGAGAGAAATATCAATGTGAGAGACACATTGATTGGTTGCCTCCTGCATAAGTCCAGACCAGGGCATGGGCCAGGGAGGAGGATCCTGCAACCAAGTCACTGGCCCTTGATCGGAATAGAACTAAGGACCCTTCAATCCGCAGGCTGACACTCTATCAACTGAGCTACACTGGTTAGGGCCCAACTATGACTTATTTTCTTACCAGTATCTTTCACTCTCACTGTTCTATAAAAAAAAAAGATCCTTAAGGCACGGGTTCTAGTCTTCAATTCACAACCCACATTGGCCATTTCTTTTTCCTCTAATATTCATACTTCCCAGGTATTTCAGAGTTGTTGAAGTGTTCATTGAAGTCATGTATGTGAAAATATATCATAAACCCTACATAATTAAATAAATGCATGTTACCTTTTAATATGGGACTTCCACATTGAAGGCAAAGTCCAGGACGTCATTAAGTAATGAGTCTACTTTGAAGGAATTGTCAGGAACAGCAAATTTGTTGACCACCAGTGGCTCAGAGCAGACTCAGAAACCAGTGCCCCCTCCTGGAGAAGCAAGTCCCTCTGGACAGCACCCTAGATCGAAATTGGGTAAGTTACATAATTTGGAGATTTCAGTTTCACTAATTCTTCTAGAAAGGCTAATCAGTATAGCCTAGGTATGTGGGGTGGACTTTGCATAGGCCTGGATTTGAAACTGGAGTGAGCGCTGAAGCTTTGAGCTAATCTTACCAACTCTCTGAGCTCCTGAATGCTAATGTGTAAAGTGAACATAAGGAAACATGGGCCACATAAAGTTTGATAGCATTAAATTAAACCTTAAACAATTGACACATGCAAGTTGTCCAATAAATCCATCTGTGATAATAGCAACCATATTCTCTTGGTGTTGTGTGCCCAGGTCTTTACTCAGTGCCTAACGCATAATGTTCCCTCAATACATACTTTATGAATGACCAAAGCTTGGGAGGTTGAACCTCAGAATGGGATCATCTAGAAACTAAAATTGAATCAGCCACCAATAGTCAGTGTGGAGTGCTAGTCTTTTAGTTAATGGAGGAAAATACCACATACTATAATAGAACAGGCGATCATTTGATGGTAGGACATTGTGTGTTTTCTGATAAGATAGGGACTAATGTTCCAGGCCTCATCCCCTCAGTCACCTGCCCTTCTCCCATGTAGACCTCAGGAGAAAGGAGATCGAAGTGAAGATGTATAGCCTACGAGAGAGGAAGTGTTGTGTCTACCAAGAGGTCAGCGAGCCCCAGGACGATGACTACCTATGTAAGCTCACCCTCACCAAGGAGCATGTTATGTCTTGATGCAAGAATTTCACTTGGTCTTTGGGTGCCCAAATCATTCCCTTCCTCTCGTGACCGGGAGTACAGGATTGAGGCTCACTGATGTGAGCTCTTTCCGAAGCTCTTCATGTCCAGGAACATGCACTGCACCCTCCCTCTTCCCTGTTGCTCTTGCCTCCAGATTGTGAGAAGTGTCAGAACTTCTTCATTGACAGCTGTGCTGTGCATGGGCCTCCTACGTTTGTAAAAGACAGTGCCGCGGACAAGGGGCATGCCAACCGCTCAGCCCTCACTCTGCCCCCTGGGTTGAGAATCGGACCATCAGGCATCCCTGAGGCTGGGCTTGGAGTGTGGAATGAGGAATGTGATCTGCCCGAGGGCCTGCACTTTGGCCCTTATGAGGGTCAGATCACAGAAGATGAAGCCACAGCCAACAACGGCTACTCCTGGCTGGTGAGAACTTTACCTCTTCCCTGTCCTCTGGCTTCCCCGTCCCTCCTGTGGCTTGGGGGGCCCCCACCTTCTACATGCTAGGACATGGATGGGGACCATATGGTTAGTTAGCTCTGTGTACTGGGTGGACTTTGCATGAACATGGAGCTCCTCTCTAAGGATCAGAGGGTAAATGGGAGCAAAGTGGTACAGACTCCTCCCTTGGGGGCTCCTGCTTAGTGGACAAATCAATTCCGACGTGTAGATAATGAGTAAGAAAAATATCCTGTGATCACCATTGGCAGTTGAATCACCATGCAGGCTGAAAGAGATTTGATGACAGTAGAATAAAGTAATTCTTCTATTATATACACACAACCACACACACACACACACACACACACACACACACACACACACACACACACACGGCCTTTAACTTCTTTTCCTGAAATGCAGATCACCAAAGGGAGAAACTGCTATGAGTATGTGGATGGAAAGGATACATCTCAGGCCAACTGGATGAGGTAAGGTCACTAGGCTTCTGGGTGCCAGAGAGGATACTCATGCCTCACAACCCACATGTCTGTCCTTCCCATCATGCCTCCCTAATGGTCTCCCTCAGTTCTCTGTTCCCCTTTTTTCTCCATACATTGATCTTTAACATCTAGAGACATTTAGGAAAAAAGGAGGTAAAAGTATAGCATATGTCCTCAAAATAGAAGTCTCTGGTTTGGGCACTGACTGGGAAAACCTTGAGGACCCTGTATTACTCTGTGATTTATCTAATGGACATTAGTTAAACACCTACTATGTTCCAGTTTAGAGGAAGGAATCCATTACTTACACAGATTACACAATCCATGACCCTAGGGAGGACTTACTGCAGACGGACATGAAACATTTTATTTCATAAACATTTAACTCTAATTTTCCTATTTTTCAAGAAGTGCCCAGTGCCCAGATAGCCTTGAACCAAGGATAGTCTAAACCTGTGAGGGCAGCACATCATCCCAGACTCAGTTCTAACTACAACTGGGTGTTGGAGCCTGCAGAGTAATAGTGCTCATGGCCCTTTCCTGAGGGGCTCTCTTGTGTCAGGGGAGACAGATTATGAATAAACTACTATTGTTCTGTGTTATTTTTCTAAGACAGAGAGACCTCCACGTTTCTGTGGGAACCTGGGGGAGGCAACTGAATGATGCCTTCAATAAAGTGTGGGGAGACTCGACAAAGGCCTCTGAAGAGAAGGTAGACTTGGACTGAGTGTTGAATGATGTGAGTCCTAGATCAAGCCCCGAGTTCTGTGGTGTAACACCGAACCTGACTTACAGCTTAGAGAAGCTAGAGGTCACCAGGTTTGATGGGGAAGTCTGCAATGAGGCTTTGGAAATGGCATTAGGCAGGATGAGCACTGTGAGCAGGACTTAGAGACAGGAATTCACATGACATTGTGACAGAGGCTTGGACATTGAACAGAAGTTTCCCCAGGAGCATGGGTGTGGGTGCCATCAGTGCTGAGGGCCTTAAGCTTCAGTGAGGAGCTGGGCACGAATATGACAGGTAGTGGAAACTCATCGCCTGTGCTTTTCTTTCCTTTCATCTGCCTCAACGCCAGGTATGTGAACTGCGCCCGGGATGACCAAGAACAGAACCTGGTGGCCTTTCAATATCACAGGCAGATTTTCTACCGAACCTGCCGGGTCGTGAGGAAGGGCTGTGAGCTGCTGGTCTGGTATGGAGAAGAGTATGGCCAAAAGCTGGGCATCAAGAGGGGCAGCAAGTGGAAGACAGAGCTTGTGGCCGGGAGAGGTGGGCACCACTCTTCTTCAACATGGAAAGAAAGAATTCTTAGAAGTTTTCATGCTCCAACTCTCAAGTAGAGTAAACTCCACTCTAGAGTCAGCAAAGCTTCAAATCAGATGCTGCAGAAATTGATGGCTCATCACATAGGTTTTTGATTCTTAGGAACAATTTTAATATTTTTATTTTTGTTCTAATTTTTAAAAATATGCTTTTATTGGTTTTAGAGACAGAAATGAAGGGAGAGGGAGAGAAATATTAATCTGCTGCCTCCTTCATTATCCCTACTGGGGATCAAGTCCACCACCCAGACATGTGCCCTGACCAGGAATCAAACTGGCTACCTCTGGGTGAATGGGACAATGCTCAACGAACTGAGCCACACTGGCCAGGGGCTATATTTGTTCCATTTTAAAAAATTCTTCATGCACAAAATACACAGCATCATATAGTGCTGAAAGGGTTAGAGGCAAAAAAAAAAAAAAAGGTTTCAGGCACTTAGCCAGCTCTCTTATCAAGGTGGTTGTTTGTGGGTTGCTGTTTTGTTTGTTTTTTTTTAACACTTTAGCTGTTTCTTCTTCATTTACTGCATATTTCTAAATGAAATGTGTGTGTTATCATGCATTCATTCATTATTTTGTGACTTGCCATGTGAATTCCTACGCGGTGCCACCCAGAGTTCTGGGAGCTGGAAATACAGATCAACAGGATGATCAGAATCACTGCTCCTGAGCAGGTGGCTGGTGAAGGAGGGAAGCCCTGGCAGACATATGTGCATGTGCTTAATATTACACAGTGGTTAGCACTTTGGAGAAAACGGGCCCAGGACAAGTGCCTAGGGATCACTGTGAGGGGAAGGTGGGTGTGTCGGATTGCAAAGGTCAAGGGAAGGCTTTCTCAGGAGACAACAGTTACAACAGTTGTGTCACAAGGTCCCAGGCAGAAGGAGTGGCTGGTGCAGGGAAGGAAAGAGGTGGGGTGTAGAGCTGGCTGAGGGCTACTCCCGTCTCAGTCTCGGTACAGAGGGTAAGAACAGAGGTTGGACAGATGCCTAGCAGCCTGGAAATACAGTGCCTATGATCCAAGCTGAGATACTGGGGACTTTCTTGAGTGAGACGGGACAATTGAGCAGTTTTCAGCTGCAGAGTGGCATGTTCTAAAACTATGCTTTGTTAAATTTTTTGGAAAATAAACTTCAGTGGGGAATCCCCTCTGAGATTATTTCAACTCCAAGTGAGAGAGGAAGGCAGACTGGCTGGAGAGGGACGGGAGTCAGGAGTGTAAGAAGCAGGTTGGGGAAATATTTTTGTTGTTGTTGTTAATCCTCACCCAAGGATATTTTTCCACTGATTATTTTTTGAGAGAGAGTAGAAGGGGGAGAGACAGAGAGAGAAACATCAATAGCTTGTCTCCCACGGGCACCCCAACCAGGGCTGGGGATTGAGCTTGCAACCAAGGGACGTGCCCTTGACTAGAATCTAACCCAGGAGCCTGGAGTCCCCAAGGTGACGCTCTATCACTGAGCCAAACTGGCTAGGGCATGGTTGGGGAGATATTTTGAAACAGGACTTTGTAGTGTATTTGAAATAGGCTAACACTGAAAGAAATCAAGTAGGAATACTGTGTGAGGAAAGACATATTTCCATTTTAAGATTTGTGGAAAACTGAGAGAAGCAATTGCTAGTTGGGGCGTATTGTTCCTCTATTTTTAAATATTTTTATTGATTTGAGAGAGAGAGGAAGGGAAATGAAGAGAGAGATAGAAATATCAACATGGATCAGCTGCCGCCTGCTGGGATAGAGCACAAAACCTGGGCATGTGCCCTGACCAGGAATCAAACTGGTGACGACCTGGTTCATGGGCTGGTGCTCAACCAGTGAGATACCTGGCCAGGCCTGTGGTTTTTCTCTTTAACATGACTTAGAAGATACATGTATATGGAAATGTCACGATAGTCAAACCCATATAAGGAGTCAAATGGCTTCTGATGGTCCTTGATCTGTAAGACCTTTTTTCTTTTCAATCCTCACCCAAGGATATTTTTCCATTGATTTTTATAGAGAGTGAAAGACAGAGGGAAAGACAGAGAGAAATATCAATGTGAGAGGAACACATCGATTTGTTGCCTCCTGCACAATCCCTGACCAGGTCCTGGGCCGGGTAGAAGCCTGCAACCAAGGCACATGCCCTTGATGGGAATCAAACCCACGACCTTTCTGTCCACAGGCTGAGGCTCTATCCACTGTTCCACACTGACCAGGGCTGTAGAAAAGACTTTGATATGGGGTCTCTGGATTTCTGTAGAAGAGTAGTGCAGACAAAGAAAAAGAAAAGTAGACTGTGAAGGAACACTTTGTGGGAGGCAGAGCTTGCACTGTCAACACAGAATGATTCTGGAGACAGGTCTTACCAGGAGACAGAGCGTAAGGCACAGGCAGCCTTGCCCACACATGCCCTGACCAAAACTTTCTCCTTCAGCAGAACCAAAGCCAGAGATCCACACATGTCCCTCCTGCTCTGTGGCCTTCTCCAGTCAGACATTCCTCAGCCAACATGTGAAACGCAATCACCCCTCTGAGATTCTGCCAGGAGCACCTGCAGGAAAAAACCTCCAGTCAGAGGAACCCGGCCCAGAGCGTCAAAATCAACAGCAGCAGCAACATCCTGGTCCACATGGGTGGAATGACAAAGCTGAAGGTCAAGAGGTCAAAGGAACTTCCAAACCTTTGCTTAAAAGGATCAGGCACAGAGGAACTTCAAGGGACTCTTTCAAGCCTCCCAACAGACAAATAGGGAGCTCCAGTGAGCGTGAGAGAATAATGGAGGAAGAGCCCAGCACAGGCCAGGACGTGAATCCAAAGAACAGAGGCAAATTATCTGTGGGAGTAAGAATGTCAAAAATTGTAACAATCAATCATGGAGGGTGTGGGCAAGGCTTCAATGATAAGTCACATATCGACACACACCAGAGGACACACTCAGGGGAGAAGCCATATGTGTGCAGGGAGTGTGGGAAAGGCTTTACACGGAAGTCACATCTCATCAGACACCAGAGGACACACTCAGGGGAGAAGCCATATGTGTGCAGCGAGTGTGGGAAAGGCTTTACACGGAAGTCACATCTCATCAGACACCAGAGGACACACTCAGGGGAGAAGCCATATGTGTGCAGGGAGTGTGGGCGAGGATTTACACAGAAGTCATCTCTCATCACACACCAGAGGACACACTCAGGGGAGAAGCCCTATGTGTGTAGGGAGTGTGGGCGAGGCTTTAAAGATAAGTCAAGTCTCATCAAACACCAGAGGACACACTCAGGGGAGAAGCCATATGTGTGCAGGGAGTGTGGCAGAGGCTTTAGAGATAAGTCAGGTCTCATCAAGCACCAGAGAACACACTCAGGGGAGAAGCCCTATGTTTGCAGGGAGTGTGGGAGAGGCTTTAGAGATAAGTCAGGTCTCATCAAACACCAGAGAACACACTCAGGGGAGAAGCCCAATGTTTGCAGGGAGTGTGGGCGAGGCTTTACAGATAATTCAAGTCTCATCAAACACCAGAGGACACACTCAGGAGATAAGCCCTATGTGTGCAGGGAGTGTGGGAGAGGCTTTAGAGATAAGTCAGGTATCATCAAACACCAGAGAACACACTCAGGGGAGAAGCCCTATGTGTGTAGGGAGTGTGGGAGAGGCTTTAGAGATAAGTCAGGTCTCATCAAACACCAGAGAACACACTCAGGGGAGAAGCCCTATGTGTGTAGGGAGTGTGGGCGAGGCTTTACACAGAAGTCATCTCTCATCAAACACCAGAGGACACACTCGGGGGAGAAGCCCTATGTGTGCAGGGAGTGTGGGAGAGGCTTTAGAGATAAGTCAGTTCTCATCAAACACCAGAGAACACACTCAGGGGAGAAGCCCTATGTGTGTAGGGAGTGTGGGCGAGGCTTTACACAGAAGTCATCTCTCATCAAACACCAGAGGACACACTCGGGGGAGAAGCCCTATGTGTGCAGGGAGTGTGGGAGAGGCTTTAGAGATAAGTCATGTCTCATCAAACACCAGAGGACACACTCAGGGGAGAAGCCCTATGTGTGCAGGGAGTGTGGGAGAGGCTTTAGAGATAAGTCAGGTCTCATCAAACACCAGAGAACACACTCAGGGGAGAAACCCTATGTGTGTAGGGAGTGTGGGAGAGGCTTTAGAGATAAGTCAGTTCTCATCAAACACCAGAGAACACATTCAGGGGAGAAGCCCTATGTGTGTAGGGAGTGTGGGAGAGGCTTTAGAGATAAGTCAAGTCTCATCAAACACCAGAGAACACACTCAGGGGAGAAGCCCTATGTTTGCAGGGAGTGTGGGCGAGGCTTTACACAGAAGTCCAATCTCATGAGACACCAGACAACACACTCAGGGGAGAAGCCCGGTGTTTGCAGGGAGGATGCATCATGAGCCCTAAATTGCACCTCAGCAGCTACAGGGCAAGTGTAGGCACCGCATACCTCATACCCCAGCTCTGAGGGGGCTTTAGAGGAAGCCTGCTGGCCCCTTTCCCTCCCCAAGAGTGTAATAGTACAGAAGTAACTGGTCAAACAAATCCTCCGCTTTCAAAAGGAGAGGCAATAGACAAACAGTTCCGTAAGTGCTATGGGGATGTCAACACGAATGTCCCTCATGGTGCTTTTGGCCTCGTTTTAATAAAGTTTGTGTCCAGACAAACCTGAAGCCTACGTGCCTCATCCCCCTCATCACTGAAAGCAGAGTTCCAGGAGGGCCTCAAAGAACCCTCAGCCACAGACCTGAACCCGGGAAGGCGGAATCTGGCGTCAGTCCAGTGAGTTCCCCGTCAGGGAGAGGGATTGAGACACACTCACCAGGAACATGAATAGGACCCCACCAACCCCTTGGCTTCTCCTGGCTCCTCCCCTGATTCCTTAGACCTCTGTAGCCTCAAAGGTGAAAGTCAGAGAGGGTGTGTGCAGGTGTGTGTGTGCATGTGTGTGTACATATGTGTGCGTGTGTGTGTGTGTGTGCCTGTGTGCCTGTGCACACACCTGTGCTGCCTCAGTCTGGACACCCAAGCAGGGGCCCTGTGCTGCCTCAGTCTCGCCTGGGGCATAGCATGTGGGCACCAGGTCTGTCCACAAGGGTTTGAGTCTCAGCTCTGCCCTCACAACTGTGTGTCCTAAGGCAAGACCCCCAAATTCTCTGTGCCTCTTTCCAAACTATAAAGCGGGAGGGTGACCCAGGCTTTGGAGTGTCATTCAGAGTGGGGTCAGCACCGGTGCCTCTGGCTCAGGGTGGTTAAAACACGCATCTCTCGGTGAACAGCGTCTGACAGGCCTTGAGGTGGACAAGGGCGGCAGAGGGAGTGGGGCCGAGGAGCCAGTATAGAGCTCAAGCAGCCCCACTGTTCTGCGTGGACTCGGCTGCCTGAGCAGGAGGCGTGGGGTCAGGCATGCTCCTCCCCCGGCCACCCCCTCCCACTAAGCCTGGGCAGGTGGCACTGAGATTGACCAGGACAAAGGCCCTCACCACCCTGCTGAGAGCTGCTGGGTGCACCTCACCTCACAGTGTGTGCGACGCCCACCTCGCAGCAGCTCCTGGTGCCTGGCCTTGTACCTGGGTCTGCGGTTCTCACCCTCCCCTGACCTGTCTGAAATCCTTAACTGCACGTTTCTTATGGGGAGTCTGATGGGCCATGGACCCGTGTGAGCAGAGCAGGCAGGCCGTGTCGGTCATTCCTGGCCACCGGTTCACAGGTAATGTCCACTGAGGCCAGGAGCACCGACCCTCATGGGCCCATGTGTGGGAGTCCAGCGAGGCTCCAGGGAACAGGTAAGCATCTGCCTGTGGAGGCGATGGGGCCCCAGCAACCAGAGGCCCCGCTTTTCTTACAACAGAGCGGACGTCCATGCAGGGAGCAGGCACACGCGGTGAGGGCCCGTCACCCCTCAGCCCGAGGGACCTAGCACAGAACCTGTTTCTGGAGGAGAGCTCCTGAAGGGGGTACCCAAACCCACGACCTGGGACCATAACCTTCCCTCTCCCGCCCGGCTGGCGTGGCTCAGCACTTGAGTATCGACCTATGAACCAGGAGGTCAGGGTTCAATTCCTGGTCAGGGCACATGCTCGGGTTGTGGGCTTGATCCCCAGTGTGGGGCCTGCAAGAGGCAGCAGATCCATGATTCTCTGCCATCATGGATGTTCTCTCTCTCTCTCTCTCTCTCTCTCTCTCTCTCTCTCTCTCTCTCTCTCTCTCTCTCCACCCCCCTTCTTCTCCCTTTCTATCTGAAATCAATAAAAAATACATTTAAAAAAATGATGGCATTTCTATGTGAAGAATGGAAACCTCATTCCCTACAATGACTGAGGGCTTGGGTTGGTGACCTGAAACTCTCAGAAGCAACCATTGAGCCTCACCTTCATACTCGTGTTTTCCCACATTAACCCAATCCTGAAACACCTCAGGACCAGGAGAAATCTGCCAGTTGGGATATTGTTTTCTGTGGGTCTCAGCAGACTCGGGAGGAGCCAGCCCACAGTCATGGAGCTGTTGACACCCAAGCAGGGGCCCTGTGCACATTGGAAGGTGGGCTCTCTCGCTCAGGTCAGGAGGGGCAAACCCCCACCCCCAGCATCGCATTGAAACACCACACATTTCCAAGTGGCTCAGCACCTCCGGTGAGTATCTCTCAGGGGGTGAAGGAAAGCTTTGCACAATCAAGTCCTCATTCACATTAAAAATGTTGGTGTACCCGTGCCCAAACCTCCACATACAGGAAGGTTCTGGTTTGACTAGTCACGCCTTGATTTGTTGAATACATCTTTCCCAGGTTGCAATGATTAGCCTTTAACTTCATGCCCAGCTTTTTCTACCATTTGTTTCCATGTCCAGTGTGACACATCTCACTTCCTTTGGAAGGAAATGGAAAATTCTCCAGGATGCGATGCTCCGCTGTTTGGGTGTAGATGTGCACACACGTTTTAAACTGAGATACTGTGAACATTCATGAACTGGAATTCTCACAATGACTAGGAAAGACAAGTGGTGGGTGTTTTCGGTAAAATCTGATACCTATTGGGAGGAGGATAGGAGCAGATTTGACAGTTTCCAGTTTTATTTTAAATCTGTTGTTCTTGATCTGACACACAGAGGGACAGGGAGACAAAGAGAAACAATCAGGTGATGGGGGTGGCCTTACCAGGAATCAAGGGCACTTCTTGGTTCATAGGTCAGCACTCACTCATTGAGCCTCGCTTGCTGGGCTGTGTGTTGCTATTTGGATGACCTCTTTCTACAAAGACAGTGCGGCCCTGGCTGGGTAGATTACATGCCAGGGGGATGAGAGCCTTTACCTTGCTGGTGTTCTCATGCTGCTTGGAGCATCAGGCCTGTTTCCATCATCACAGCAGGTGGGAGCTGTGGCATCAGTACAAGCCTACTTCTACCTTCTGCCTATAGGTTCATAACAGAATGAAGGGAAAACCATGAAGGTTGTCTCAACAAGGGGACCAGTCATTTAGCAAACATTCTGCTTTGGTGACAACACATGACCCCCAACAGTTCCTTGGGCAGCGATACACAGTAATACTTACCAAGTTTCTAAACATTTGCCAAGTAAAACATTCACTCTTACAAAGTTTTTTTTTTTAATATTTTATTGGTTTTTTACAGAGAGGAAGGGAGAGGGATAGAGAGTTAGAAACATCGGTGAGAGAGAAACATCAATCAGCTGCCTCCTGCACACTCCCTACTGGGGATGTGCCCGCAACCAAGGTACATGCCCTTGTCCGGAATCGAACCTGGGACCCTTCAGTCCGCAGGCCGACGCTCTATCCACTGAGCCAAACCGGTTAGGGCCACTCTTACAAAGTTTTTAACATGCTCACTTAATTACACTTAGGAAGGCAACTTTGTACGGGAAATGTCGTTTTCTAAAATAAAATGTATGTATAATACAAATGTAGAATACATCACACAGATGACTGCTTGGCTCGGATTTATTTTTCATACATACAATAACTATATAGAATAAGTTTGAGATCACTTTTCAAACAACTGATGTGTGAATGGATGTCCAGAGAGGTCTTGGGTCTTGGGCAGAGTCACCATGAAGTAGGTGCTGTCTGTGGAAATGGAATCCAGGGTTCTGGAGTCAAAAACCTCTGAGAAGGTACATCTGGGAGGATAAAAGGAACCAGCACAGTGGTCACAGGTTCCCGGATGTCACCTCTCCAGGCCACTGCATCCTCGATTATCTGTGTGTCCCTCGGTCTCTGTGTCCCTCGGTCTATGTGTCCCTCAGTCTGTGTGTCCCTCAGCCTGTATGTCCCTCGGTCACTGACACCGGGTGAGTCTGCTCCCATCTTCTCAGTGTGGGGGACTCTGGGAGCAGCGACACAACGCAGTAGAGGAGAGCACGTGCAGGACCCTCCTCTGTCCATTCCCCGCCTCCTTCACGCCTCGCTTTCCCCTGCTTGTCCAGGCCTCGCCCCCCCCCCCTCAGAGCCTCGCCCAAACGTGGTGGCTTGGGAGACCCTGCAAGGACCGCGCTAGAATGGCCTCGTCGTGTTGTGTCAGGATCTTGCCAGCTGAGAGACACTCATACATTTTATTTTTATCTTATAGACACATTCCTTGGAAAAACATCAGCGGAGCTGAATGCTCTGCTCATCAAGGTGCCTTTCTTTAGGGGTATGCTGCTTTTTCACACCCTCCAAAGCTTTTCCTTCTTTGTACGTTTTTCTTGTTTATGTTTTGGTTAATTCTTACCAGAGGATATGTTTTTACTGACAGAGGGAGGGGGGGGAGGGAGGGAGGGGATAGAGAAGAAACAAAAACGCAAACATGAATATGCAAGAGACACATGCATCTTTGGCTCCCACAAGAGCCCAGACTGGGGCAGGCAATGAAGCCTGCATCCCAGGTATGTGCTCTGGACCAGGAATCCCACCAGCGACCCTTCCCTGGGCACCCGAAGGTCTAACCAGTGAACAACACTGGCCAGGCCTATTCCTTCTGCTTAGCAGATGAGAGCAAATGTCACTCTTTCTTCTGGCAGAAGGCGGCCAATCTATGATGATCACTCATCATTGATCTTTCTCTCTTCCTTTCTGAACTAGTAGAAATGTATATTTCTAAAAAAAACCACTGTGGCCCTGGCCAGTGTGCCTCAGTGGGGAGAGTGTCAACCTATGTATTGAAGGGCCCCTGGTTTGATTCCCGGTCAGGGCACATGCCCCGGTTGCGGGCTGGATCCGCAGTAGGGAGGGGGTGATACAGGAGGCAGCTGATCCATGATTCTCTCTCATCATTGATGTTTCCATCTCTATCCCTTTCCCTTCATCTCTGAAATCAATAAAAATATATTTAAAAAAAAAAACATACTGGGTTTCAACACAAAAGTTTAAATTGAAATTTTTTCGCGCTACTAACATGTTCCCATGATACCCTGCATCTGGAGGTGCCATCAACAATGACAGCCTCCCTGGTACTGATTGCATCAATAATGGCAGCCTACAGGGGAAGGACTGCCTCAGTAATGCCCGCCTCTAGGCTACATTGATCATTGCAGCCTCCAGAGTACTAGCTGCCTCAGTAATGCCCTACAGAAGCCGCTGAGTCTAGTGGTAATAACACGTTCTTGCGATACCCTTGCGCCTCGCTGTACGGACTGGCTGCTGCAATCATAGCGGCCGCCGGGTTACTGGCTCCCTCAGGAAAGGAGACCTGTCCTGTACTGGCTGCCTTGGTGACGGCGGCCGCCCCAGGACTGACTGCTCCAATCATGGCAGCCTCTAGGTTACGGACTGAATTACTGAACGCACAGCTTCCCCATGTCAGTGCAGCAGCCAAGGCCTCCCTCTGCAGGGCTGGGACAGGAAGGGGTGCAAAAGCCAGACCCGTGACTTCAGTCCATCCGGGGAAGGAATAATTGCACCCTGGACAGCCTCGATGATTTTGTAGGGTTTTCTGTAGGTTTTGTTTGTTTGTGATTTGTTGGGTAGACTTTTCCATCAAATTCACGGGACATTAGTTAACATTTCAGAACCACGGACAGAAGCATAAGGTGTTATTCTTTGAATGGCCACAAGAGGGACCCAGAGGATCGTTTTCGCAAAGGAATTGGCTGACAGCTTCCTTTAAGGCAGTGGTTCTCAACCTTCCTAATGCCGCGACCCTTTAGTACAGTTCCTATTGTTGTGCTGGCCCCCAACCATAAAATTATTTTCGTTGCTACTTCATCACTGTAATGTCGCTACTGTTATGAATCGTCATGTAAATGTGTGATATGCAGGATGTATTTTCATTGTGACAAACTGAACATAATTAAAGCATAGTGATTCATCACAAAAACAATATGTAATTATATATGTGTTTTTTCGATGGTCTTAAGCTACCCCTGTGAAAGGGTCGTTCGACCCCCAAAGGGGTCGCAACCCACAGGTTGAGAACCGCTGGTCTAGTGGGAATCCCTGTTTCCCAGAAGGCAACTCCCGGCCTACCGCCTGGTCCTCTCGCTAAGGAAGCGAACACACGCGCCTGGAAGACAGTCCGGGACCTAAATACCGTCGGGTGGAACACAGACTGGGTCAGGCGGCAGGAAGGATGTGTCACCCCAACACCTGCCCGGGCGGGGGGCTCCGGGCTCCTGGAGTCCCTCCGCGAAACCACAGGAATCCGAGCCCTGGACACCGCCCAGCCGTGCCTGGCTGAAAGCTTCTTGACGGACACTCGCAGGACCCTGGGTAGCCAATCACCACCAGGGGTTGAGGGCGGAAGGCGGGCTCTTTCGACAAGATTCTGCCATTGACTGGCAGGAAGGCTGCACCCTGCGCCCCGCCCTTTCCGCGTTTCTGACCGCCCATTGGCAGGCAGGGCCCTGTGACCGCATCACTGATTGGCGGCTGCCTCTGACGCTCTGGGTGCGGGAAGCTCCCCCTCCCGCCGCCTCAAAAGCCTGAGGGCGGAAGCGCGCGGCGGGCAGCGCGTGGGTTTGAGGGGACCTCGGCCAGGTGCGCAGCGCCGCAGGGAGACCCACAGTTAAACGGGTGCCTCGCGTGGGAACCCCTTTGCCGCCGGCCTTCAACCCCCAGCCGAAGACCCGGGGTGTCCTCCCGAGAGGCTCCCACTCTGTCAGTCTCCACGCACCCCAAGTCCGCTAACCCGGAGGACCCCCGGGCTCCGCGCCCAGAGGAACGCTCAATCCCCCAAAGCTCAGACCCAGCACACCCCGAGCCCGGGCTCCCTAACCACGGCACCCCAGAAAGACCAAATCCCCACCAACGAGACCCGAAACCCTGAAGCCTGTCCTTGAGACCCGAAATCTCTGTGCAGGAGCCCAAATCCTCTCACCCGAGCTCCCCAAGTTTCCTGGCCAGAAAGACCCGGATTGTGTCCCGCGGGCCCATCTCCTCAGCCCGTGACGTCTCTGCCCCTTGAGGCGCCTCCTCCCGCGTGCATTGCTCAGGGATCGCGGGTGCCATTCCCGAACCCGGTTCCTCCCGGCACAGCACCCCCAATGTCAGGGCGCCTCCACCTCCACCCCCAGGGCCCTCAACCCCCCACCGCGCCCCTCAGTCCCCCCCCACCACGCCCCTCAGACTCCTGACCGCGCCCCTCACACCCCCCACCGCGCCCCTCACACCCCCCACCTCGCCCCTCAGTCCCCCCCCGACCCCGCCCCTCAGACTCCTGACCGCGCCCCTCAGTCGCCCCCTGAGACCGCCCCAGCCTCCCAGGGAAGGAGGCGCCCCCTGGTGGGTCTTAATGGCTGTGGCCCTGGCCACCTGGTCCCGGTCCCAGTCTGTACTGAGGCAGGAGCGGGTTCGTCAGCGCCTCCTCCTCACACAGGCACTGCGGCCTCCTGCTGGGACTGGGCTGGCGGCACCATAAACCCCGACAGGGACCCCCAGGAGCGGCCCGAGAGGAGGCGGGGAGAGCAGGGCACAGAACCAAGGTGAGGGGGTCCACGGGAGTGGAGGTGGGGACGGGGGTGGGGACGGGGTGGAGGCGGGGCGCCCCCCCTCGGGCCGGGGCGGACGGACGGTCTCTCCTCCAGCCCAGGGCCGCCTGCAGGGACGTGTCCATCTACTTCTCCCGGGAGGAGTGGGCCCACTACTTCTCCCGGGAGGAGTGGGCGCAGATGGGCGCCTGGGAGCGAGCCCGGCACCGGAACGTGAAGAGCAACTAGGAGGCGCTCCTCAGCATTGGTGACCGGGAGGGGGTGGCGGGGCCGCGGGGGGTTGGGGGGCTCCGTCCAGGGCCCCGGCTCCGCCCCGCTCGGCGCTGGCTCTGCTGTTCATCCCTCAGCTCTTCGCCCGCAGGACAGACTCTTTCTTTCTCTCCTTCCAGGTCTCAGGGCCCCTCGACCCGCCTTCATGAGTCGCCGCGGCAGAACAGCCAGGCACGGGGCGGAGGACTCCGAGGACTCGGATGAAGAGTGGACCCCGAGGCCGCGAGGTGCGGGCGGAGGGCGTGCAGGTGCCTGACCCCGACCAGGTGTTGGTCGGGCGGGCTCTCAGGAGTTACCGGGGAGGAGCAAGAGGCAGAGCAGTTACACACCAGGGGCTGTTCACATAAACCCCTTTTTATGAATCATTTATTTTACAGAGAGAGAGAGAGTGAGAGAGAGAGGAACCTCCATCGCTGCCTCCTGCCGGCCCCCCACCTCACGGTTCATAGGTCGAGGCTCAACCACTTAGCCACACTGGCCAGGGTCAGAGAACCTCTTTCAATGTGTAACAATAATTATATACAGATTTAGTGTTGACACTATCACAGAAGTTCCCCCATTTCTCGCCCTTTTCTCACCTTCACCCAGACCCACCCCCCAAATCTACAATAATAAAACCATAATATGCAAATCCAGGGAGGACCAGCTGAAGGACTGGCCAGATGACCAGGCTCTGACACCCACTGGCGTCAGGCCAGCCAAGGCCTGTAAAACACAATTGGTCCGGCCCCACCATCCCCCATGATGCCCTGCAGAGAAAGGCCCAGGCCACTAGCCACTAGCCACTGGGTGATCAATGGGGGCTCCCCGTCACCCCAAAGAGGGAGGCCCAGGCCACCAATGCACAGCTGGGGCTGCTGAACCAGTCCTCCATCTGAAGGCGATGGATCGCAGGGCTCCCAGACTGTCAGAGGCACAGAGGGCACAGGCCGGGGTGAGGAATCCCCCTCCCCCCCCCCCGGCCGCCATTCCCGGTACATAAATTTATAAATTTCCTGCAATGGTGCTCTAGTATATATATACTAGAGGCCCGGGGCACAAAAATTTGTGCATTGGGGGGGGGGGGTCCCTCAGCCCGGCCTGTGCCCTCTCACAGTCTGGGACGCCTTGGGAGATAACGTCCTGCTGGCTTAGGCCTGCTCCCGGGTGGCAGAGGGCAGTCCCAATCCCTAGGTGCAGCCCCTGGTTGGGCTCAGAGCAGGGCTGATTGGGGAATTGGGGTGCCGCCCCCTGTCATGCACAGAGCAGGGCGATCGGGAGGTTGCGATGCCACCCTCAGTCACGCTCAGGGTAGGGCCGATTGGGGGGTTGGGGCACCGCCCCCTGTCACACTCAAGGCAGGGTCGATGGGAAGGTTGCGGCACCACCCCCTGTCACACACAGAGCAGGGCCAATCAGGGGTTGGGGCACTGCCCCCTGTCACTCACAGAGCAGGGCCTATCAGGGGGGTTGGGGCTCTGTACCCTGTTACGCACAGAGCAGGGCCAATCAGGGGGTTGGGGCGCTGCTCCCTGTCACTCCCAGAGCAGGGCCCATCAGGGGTTTGGGGTGCGGCCCTCTATCACCCACAGAGCAGGGCTGATCAGGGTGTTGGGGCGCCGCCACTCTGACACTCAGGGCAGGGCCGATGGGGAGGTTATGGCTCTACGCCGTCACACACAGAGCAGGGCCCATGTGGAGGCTGGGGGATTGTGGCCCCGGCCCCTGTCACACACAGAGCCGCAGGGCGATCAGTGGGTTTGGGCGCTGCCCCCGTCACACTGATCCCGGTGCCGGGAGGCATATTACCCTTTTACTATATAGGATAGAGGCCTGGTGCATGGGTGGGGCTGGCTGGTTTGCCCTGAAGGGTGTCCTGGATCAGGGTGGGGGTCCCCACTGGGGTGCCTGGCCAGTCTGGGTGAGGGGCTGAGGGCTGTTTTCAGGCTGGGGGTGACTGAAGCTCCCAACCACTCCTTTTTTTCTTTTCTTTTTTTTTTTTTTATTCTGGGCCAGCTTTAGCTCTGAGGTTTGGCTCCAGCTCTTAGGCCTCCACTGCTGAAAGTAGGTTTCTGGCCTTTGCTTACAATGCTGTGATCCTGCTGGCTGAAGCCCAGGACTAAAGCAGGTTTCTGGGGTTTTGTTTAGCTTCTATATTTGTTACATAGTTGCTTACAGTTGCAGGTCAGAGGCCTGCAGCGGCAGGCAGGGAATTTTGGAGTCCTCTGTCACTGAAGCAAGCAAGCCTCATGTTAGTTTCAAGCTGCCTGGCTGCCGGCCGCCATCTTGGCTGGCAGTTAATTTGCAAATTGCCCTGATTAGCCAATGGGAAGGGTAGTGGTCGTATGCCAATTACCATGTTTCTCTTTTATTAGATAGGATATATATATATATATATAATTTTCTTAAGCTGTTCTCTCTCTGGGAGCACACACACCCCTCACCCTTTCCCCTCTACTCCCCCCCCACTAGGTGTGCATCTCCTAAACTAAGAGACCCAGGAGACTTGCACCAGGGAGTATGGGCAGTGGCAGGTCATTCAGGCTAACCCCCTGAACCTGGCTCCAAGGCCCCTTTGCTATGACTTTCCAATGAGCCAAAGCAGCCCGCCTAGGCTGAATTCTTTCCTTTAACCTTTCTAGAGCAACACAGCAGCCCAGCCTAGGCGCTCTCCTGCTGCTGCTTCTATCCTAAGTCCTTCCTTGTTTCACTGTCCCCAGCTTTAATAAACATTCTTTCAAAATAAAAATAAATAAATAGCCATTGCTTGGTGCCTCAGTTGGTTGGAGCATCCTCCCATACACCAAAAATTTTTGGGTTCCACCCCCAGTAGGGGTGTGTATGGGCTACAAGTGATCAATGTTTCTCTCTCATATCTATGTTTCCCTCTCTTTCTTTCTCTTCCTCTCTCTCTAAAATCAATAAACATATATTCTCACGTGAGGATTAAAAGATAATAGTAGAGGGCGATAAATGGTGATGGAAAAAAATAAGATAAAGCCTGGAAACCAAGATGGCGGCATAGGTTAACGCAGGAGATTGCTGCCTCGAACAACCAATTCAAGGGTACACCTAAAAGACAGAACGGACATCATCCAGAACCACAGGAAGGCTAGCTGAGTGGAAATTCTACAACTAGGAGGAAAGAGAATATCATACCCAGACTCAGAGGAGGCGCAGTGCTGAAGTGAAATACTCAGGTTCGGAGTGTGCGGTTGTTGTTTTCAATCGGGAGGGAGTTTCTGACTCTGAGCTCCAGATCCAGGCGAGTCTCTAGGGACCCAGATTCAAACAGGAGAAGCGGGACTGTCTGGCTTCGGTCGGAACTCGAAGGCAGCTTTCTCTCCGAGGTTTGCAGCAGTTGCTGGGAGTCTGTGAGGCAGAGCCCCTAGGGATGGAACTGAGAGCAGCCATAACTGCGCGCTGCAGCCCGCCCTGTAGATCCCCGGGGACCCGCCCCGCCCAAGCCCTGCGCAGAGCCATTTGCCGCATAGCCTCAGGCAAACGCTAGATTAGCACCGCCCTAGAGATCCAGCACAGAAGCTCTCCCACTGCAGACACAGCTGAGTCTCATAGCCAGTTAGCCTGGAGGTCAAATCACCCCCGGTATTGCCAACCGACAACAATCAAGGCTTAACTACAACAAGACTGCGCACAAAGACCACTAGGGGGTGCACCAAGAAAAGATAAAAAAATGCGGAGACAAAGAAACAGGATGCAAATGTCAGAAATGGAAGATATAGAGCTCAAAACCACACTTTTAAGGTCTCTCAAGAACTGTCTAGAAGCTGCCGATAAACTGAGTAAGGCCCTCGAAAAGACTGGTGAGACCGCTGATAAATGTAGTGAGATTCTCAAGAAATCTAATGAGATCGTCGATATTGTGATAAAGAACCAACTAGAAATTAAGCATACACTGACTGAAATAAAGAATATTGTACAGACACCCCACAGCAGACCAGAGGAGCGCAAGAATCAAGTCAAAGATTCGAAATGCGAAGAAGCAAAAAACACACAACTGGAAAAGCAAAATGAAAAAAGAATCTGAAAATATGAAGATAGTGTAAGGAGCCTCTGGGACAGCTTCAAGCGTACCAACATCAGAATTATAGGGGTGCCAGAAGATGAGAGAGAGCAAGATATTGAAAACCTATTTGAAGAAATAATGACAGAAAACTTCCCCCACCTGGTGAAAGAAATAGACTTACACATCCAGGAAGCGCAGAGAACCCAAACAAAAGGAATCCAAAGAGCGCCACACCAAGACACATCATAATTAAAATGCCAAGAGCAAAAGACAAAGAGAAAATCCTAAAAGCAGCAAGAGAAAGAAACTCAGTTACCTACAAGGGAATACCCATACGGCTGTCAGCTCATTTCTCAACAGAAACTTTGCAGGCCAGAAGGGAATGGCAAGAAATATTCAAAGTGATGAATACCAAGTACCTACAACCAAGATTACTTTATCCAGCAAAGCTATCATTCAGAACTGAAGGTCAGATAAAGAGCTTCACAGATAAGGAAAAGCTAAAGGAGTTCATCACCACCAAACCAGTATTATATGAAATGCTGAAAGGTATCCTTTAAGAAGAGGAAGAAGAAGAAAAAAGGTAAAGATACAAATTATGAACAACAAACATGCATCTATCAACAAGTGAATCTAAGAATCAAGTGAACAAATAATCTGGTGATCACAATAGAATCAGGGACATAGAAAGAGAAGGGACTGACTATTCTTGGGGGGAAAGGGGCGTAGGAGATGCGGGAAAAAACTGGACAAAAAACGTGCAACTATGGATGAGAACAGTGGGTGGGGAGTGAGGGCGGAGGGTGGGGTGGGAACTGGGAAGAGGGGAGTTATGGGGGAAAAAAAGAGGAATAAATGTACTAACCTAATTCACCTAGTACTTACAAACTGATAAGAAACAGATCAACAAAAAATAAGATAAAATAAAATAAAGAATAATAATATAATTATATAGATATAGAACATTAACAAACAAGTATACAAAAATATAAAAGTGAGTAAAAAATAACTAATTCAGAAGAGTTGTCATCACATAGAAGGAGGAAGGTCTGACGGGTGAGCAGTGCTCTAAGACCTGCATGGGGACATATGGGAAAATTATTACTCATGGTAGTTAGGGGGTTGGGTTGTGGGCCAGGGTAGGAAGTAGTTCACTGTTGTATCAGGTTCCATGTCAGCCATGGCATCATCTGCCAGGTTTCATGAAAGTCAGGTTGGTAGGGTCTGTAGTTCCATGGGTCTGAGGTTGGAACATAGCTGAAGTCACGACGTTATCTCTAACTTGCCCGAAACTCTGTTTCTGTGGTGACTAGACCTGAGTCTTTGTTCCTAAGACTGTGTGATGCTGATCAGAATCTAGTGATTAGGAAAGGTGGCACAGTCCACATGTGCAAAGGAGGAAGGATAAGAAAGAAAGGAGGCAAGGTGGTCCTGGTGCCATTGGACTGGACAAGGCCAGTGTGAAGACAGAAGGCAGAGAGGAGAAAGGGCCAGGTTGCAGAGTAGAGATTCTTTGCAGTTACGTGACTGTCATTATATGTGTGTCATGAAAGGCCAATTTTTTTTTTTTTTTTGCTGTTTAGGGCAATTTTATTTTTTAAATCCTCACCCAAGGATATTCATTGAATTTAGAGGGAGGAAAGGAGAGAGACAGAAAGGGAGACAGAAACATCAATGTGAGAGAGGAACATTTATCCGTTGCCTCCCGTGTACACCCCAATACAGATCAAACCTGAAACCTTGTGGTGTACAAGACAATACTCCAACCAACTGAGCCACCCAGCCACGGCTAGGCCAATTTAAATATATATATATATATTGAACAGAGGATGAAGTACAGATGGGGTTTTGTCTATTTTTAAACATTTTAAGAAAATTAGCTGATGCTCCTAATAAAAGCATAAGCCTAATGAAACATCAAAAAACATTTCCAATCATCCTTGGTCTGTCCTTAGATCACTCTCTGATTCAGAATTCTGAAAAAATAAGAATCCCCAGATTTTGAAATAATTACCAACCAAAAATGATTTCTGACCCGGCAGGCGTGGCTCAGAGATTGAGCAACGACCTATGAACCACGAAGTCGCAGTTCGATTCCCAGTCAGGGGACATGCCCAGGTTGTGCGCTCGATCCCTGCTGTGGGGTGTTCAGGAGACAGCTAATCCATGATTCTCTATCATCATTGATGTTTCTCTCTCTCTCCCTCGCCCTCTCCCTTCCTCTCTGAACTTATATGTATTATTGATTTCTCACCATCTTTTAGCTAAACCTTCTTGGGTGGCCTTCAGAATGGAACAGAATAAACATCAGAAGGTGAGTATTCCCCAAATCCTGTTGAAAAGAAATTCTTCCTCCTGGATGCAAATGCAGGGAAGAGGAGAAAAAATCAGAGTGCAGCCTAGAAACTGCCACCTTTCTTTCCTGACCTCTTCAACAAAATGCCCAATATCATCTCAGTCGTTAATAACATCAGCTACAATAGGAGCTGCCACGGGTTTTATCTTCACAATGCTTCAGACTCTAAGAATTCTACGTGAATAAACTCACTTAAACCTTACCACAACCCTATGAGGTAGGTACTATAACTATCACCGTTTCTGATGAGGAAACTGAGGTTTCAGACATATACAAGTGTTTGATTATATGTCTGAGATCACAGTATTGGTGGGCATGCACTCTAATCCATAGCTTCATCTCTAAACCACTTACAAGCTCATTAAAATTTCCATACTTTTATGCAGTTTCCACTGTCTTATCCATACATGATTACATCTTTCACTGACTGATGATTCCAAACACTATGCTGCCGTGAGAGATGCACTAAGACTTCCGACTCGCGGAAGCTTACTGACATATAGGCAGTTTGCACGGTGCATGGTCCCCCATGAAGAAGGACATAGGAACCCCAGCATCAGAGCCTCCTGGTCAAATAAAAGAAAGCATCTCTCAACTCTGGGGAGCTTCAGGTTTGACAATTGAGAAACAATAAATAAAGTGACTTAAGAACTTCATAGAGATGACACACTATTCAATAGAAGCTCATCCATCTGGAACTGGTTTTGAATGCTCATTCCAGTAAGAAGCATGGCTTCTTTCTCTGAGCTCTAATTAGGCCAGTGTCATCTTGTTTGAATCATTTGCTCCGCCTGCCTACGTCTGCATTGTGAGCTCTTTGGTTCACAGCAGATTTTTCTCTTCCAGAAGTCCCAGGCCCAGCTCAGGGTCCCTGAGGGCCCCTGAATGTTGGCTGAAAGAGTGCTTTAAAATTTACAAATTAAACTAGAATAGGGTCAAAAAATAATGAAGATAATTTACATGTGATTTCAAATACAGAGACGACTGAGAGGTACATTGATAGCAGGACTGTAATTTGACATTCACACTGTATCAAAGAGCTCACAGAACACTTTGGTGAACACCGTTATATGTCATGTTCATTATAACATTAAGAATTAGCATGTTATAGGTCAGGAAAAATGAAGAGAACTAGCTAGTAGCACAACCTTATTCAAACAGAATTGGTGGGATCCAACTACTCTAATTACAAATATTCTTTCCGTGATATACTAATTTGCACATCCTATATAATATGCTAAGTGTCCAGTCGCCCGTTCAACCAATCAAAGCATAATATGATGATGACATGCTAATGCCACTAACTGCTCGCTATGATGTGCACTGACCACCAAGGGGCAGACAGTCAACCGGTAGACCAGTTGCTATGACGTGCACTGATCACCAGGAGGAAGACGCTCTGACCTATAGGTTAGCTTGCTGCTGGGGTCCAGCTGATCAGGACTGAGCGAGATGGCCGGACACACCCTGGAGTCCTCCTGCGGTTCCTCCCCAGCTGGCCAACCTCCCGCGTCCCTCCCCAGCCCCGATCGTGCCCCAGTGGGGTCCCTCAGCCTAGCCTGTGCCCTCTCGCAATCCAGGACCTCTCGGGGAATGTCGGAGCGCCAGTTTTGGCCTGATCCCACAGGCCAGGATGAGGGACCCCGCTGGTGCATGAATTCGTGCACTGGGTCTCTAGTTTTAGCATAATTTTCCTTATTTTCATGATAGGTTTCTGCCAGCCATTTCTTTTGAAAAATATATGTTTTTATTGATTTTAGAGAGAAAGAGGAAGGGAGAGGGAGAGAAGCATCAGTGAGAGAGAAAAACATGGATCGGTTGCCTCCTACACAGACCCCCACCTGGGATCTAACCCATAACCAGGACATGTACCATGACCGGGAATGGAACCGGCAACCCTTCAGTTCAACCAACTGAGCTACACCAGCCAGGGCTCTGCCAACTATTTTTCTTTCTTTCTTTTTTATTCTTAATCCTCACCCAAGGATATTTTCTCATTGATTTTTAGGGAGAATAGAAGAGAGAGGGAGAGACAGAGAGAAATATCAATGTGAGAGACACATTGATTGGTTGCCTCCTGCATAAGTCCAGACCAGGGCATGGGCCAGGGAGGAGGATCCTGCAACCAAGTCACTGGCCCTTGATCGGAATAGAACTAAGGACCCTTCAATCCGCAGGCTGACACTCTATCAACTGAGCTACACTGGTTAGGGCCCAACTATGACTTATTTTCTTACCAGTATCTTTCACTCTCACTGTTCTATAAAAAAAAAAGATCCTTAAGGCACGGGTTCTAGTCTTCAATTCACAACCCACATTGGCCATTTCTTTTTCCTCTAATATTCATACTTCCCAGGTATTTCAGAGTTGTTGAAGTGTTCATTGAAGTCATGTATGTGAAAATATATCATAAACCCTACATAATTAAATAAATGCATGTTACCTTTTAATATGGGACTTCCACATTGAAGGCAAAGTCCAGGACGTCATTAAGTAATGAGTCTACTTTGAAGGAATTGTCAGGAACAGCAAATTTGTTGACCACCAGTGGCTCAGAGCAGACTCAGAAACCAGTGCCCCCTCCTGGAGAAGCAAGTCCCTCTGGACAGCACCCTAGATCGAAATTGGGTAAGTTACATAATTTGGAGATTTCAGTTTCACTAATTCTTCTAGAAAGGCTAATCAGTATAGCCTAGGTATGTGGGGTGGACTTTGCATAGGCCTGGATTTGAAACTGGAGTGAGCGCTGAAGCTTTGAGCTAATCTTACCAACTCTCTGAGCTCCTGAATGCTAATGTGTAAAGTGAACATAAGGAAACATGGGCCACATAAAGTTTGATAGCATTAAATTAAACCTTAAACAATTGACACATGCAAGTTGTCCAATAAATCCATCTGTGATAATAGCAACCATATTCTCTTGGTGTTGTGTGCCCAGGTCTTTACTCAGTGCCTAACGCATAATGTTCCCTCAATACATACTTTATGAATGACCAAAGCTTGGGAGGTTGAACCTCAGAATGGGATCATCTAGAAACTAAAATTGAATCAGCCACCAATAGTCAGTGTGGAGTGCTAGTCTTTTAGTTAATGGAGGAAAATACCACATACTATAATAGAACAGGCGATCATTTGATGGTAGGACATTGTGTGTTTTCTGATAAGATAGGGACTAATGTTCCCCACCTCATCCCCTCAGTCACCTGCCCTTCTCCCATGTAGACCTCAGGAGAAAGGAGATCGAAGTGAAGATGTATAGCCTACGAGAGAGGAAGTGTTGTGTCTACCAAGAGGTCAGCGAGCCCCAGGACGATGACTACCTATGTAAGCTCACCCTCACCAAGGAGCATGTTATGTCTTGATGCAAGAATTTCACTTGGTCTTTGGGTGCCCAAATCATTCCCTTCCTCTCGTGACCGGGAGTACAGGATTGAGGCTCACTGATGTGAGCTCTTTCCGAAGCTCTTCATGTCCAGGAACATGCACTGCACCCTCCCTCTTCCCTGTTGCTCTTGCCTCCAGATTGTGAGAAGTGTCAGAACTTCTTCATTGACAGCTGTGCTGTGCATGGGCCTCCTACGTTTGTAAAAGACAGTGCCGCGGACAAGGGGCATGCCAACCGCTCAGCCCTCACTCTGCCCCCTGGGTTGAGAATCGGACCATCAGGCATCCCTGAGGCTGGGCTTGGAGTGTGGAATGAGGAATGTGATCTGCCCGAGGGCCTGCACTTTGGCCCTTATGAGGGTCAGATCACAGAAGATGAAGCCACAGCCAACAACGGCTACTCCTGGCTGGTGAGAACTTTACCTCTTCCCTGTCCTCTGGCTTCCCCGTCCCTCCTGTGGCTTGGGGGGCCCCCACCTTCTACATGCTAGGACATGGATGGGGACCATATGGTTAGTTAGCTCTGTGTACTGGGTGGACTTTGCATGAACATGGAGCTCCTCTCTAAGGATCAGAGGGTAAATGGGAGCAAAGTGGTACAGACTCCTCCCTTGGGGGCTCCTGCTTAGTGGACAAATCAATTCCGACGTGTAGATAATGAGTAAGAAAAATATCCTGTGATCACCATTGGCAGTTGAATCACCATGCAGGCTGAAAGAGATTTGATGACAGTAGAATAAAGTAATTCTTCTATTATATACACACAACCACACACACACACACACACACACACACACACACACACACACACACACACACGGCCTTTAACTTCTTTTCCTGAAATGCAGATCACCAAAGGGAGAAACTGCTATGAGTATGTGGATGGAAAGGATACATCTCAGGCCAACTGGATGAGGTAAGGTCACTAGGCTTCTGGGTGCCAGAGAGGATACTCATGCCTCACAACCCACATGTCTGTCCTTCCCATCATGCCTCCCTAATGGTCTCCCTCAGTTCTCTGTTCCCCTTTTTTCTCCATACATTGATCTTTAACATCTAGAGACATTTAGGAAAAAAGGAGGTAAAAGTATAGCATATGTCCTCAAAATAGAAGTCTCTGGTTTGGGCACTGACTGGGAAAACCTTGAGGACCCTGTATTACTCTGTGATTTATCTAATGGACATTAGTTAAACACCTACTATGTTCCAGTTTAGAGGAAGGAATCCATTACTTACACAGATTACACAATCCATGACCCTAGGGAGGACTTACTGCAGACGGACATGAAACATTTTATTTCATAAACATTTAACTCTAATTTTCCTATTTTTCAAGAAGTGCCCAGTGCCCAGATAGCCTTGAACCAAGGATAGTCTAAACCTGTGAGGGCAGCACATCATCCCAGACTCAGTTCTAACTACAACTGGCTGTTGGAGCCTGCAGAGTAATAGTGCTCATGGCCCTTTCCTGAGGGGCTCTCTTGTGTCAGGGGAGACAGATTATGAATAAACTACTATTGTTCTGTGTTATTTTTCTAAGACAGAGAGACCTCCACGTTTCTGTGGGAACCTGGGGGAGGCAACTGAATGATGCCTTCAATAAAGTGTGGGGAGACTCGACAAAGGCCTCTGAAGAGAAGGTAGACTTGGACTGAGTGTTGAATGATGTGAGTCCTAGATCAAGCCCCGAGTTCTGTGGTGTAACACAGAACCTGACTTACAGCTTAGAGAAGCTAGAGGTCACCAGGTTTGATGGGGAAGTCTGGAATGAGGCTTTGGAAATGGCATTAGGCAGGATGAGCACTGTGAGTAGGACTTAGAGACAGGAATTCACATGACATTGTGACAGAGGCTTGGACATTGAACAGAAGTTTCCCCAGGAGCATGGGTGTGGGTGCCATCAGTGCTGAGGGCCTTAAGCGTCAGTGAGGAGCTGGGCACGAATATGACAGGTAGTGGAAACTCATCGCCTGTGGTTTTCTTTCCTTTCATCTGCCTCAATGCCAGGTATGTGAACTGCGCCCGGGATGACCAAGAACAGAACCTGGTGGCCTTTCAATATCACAGGCAGATTTTCTACCGAACCTGCTGGGTCGTGAGGACGGGCTGTGAGCTGCTGGTCTGGCTTGGAGAAGAGTATGGCCAAAAGCTGGGCATCAAGTGGGGCAGCAAGTGGAAGACAGAGCTTGTGGCCGGGAGAGGTGGGCACCACTCTTCTTCAACATGGAAAGAAAGAATTCTTAGAAGTTTTCATGCTCCAACTCTCAAGTAGAGTAAACTCCACTCTAGAGTCAGCAAAGCTTCAAATCAGATGCTTCAGAAATGAATGGCTCATCACATAGGTTTTTGATTCTTAGGAAAAATTTTAATATTTTTATTTTTGTACTAATTTTTAAAAATATGCTTCTATTGGTTTTAGAGACAGAGATGAAGGGAGAGGGAGAGAAATATCAATCTGCTGCCTCCTGCATTATCCCTACTGGGGATCAAGTCCACCACCCAGACATGTGCCCTGACCAGGAATCAAACTGGCTACCTCCGGGTGAACGGGACAATGCTCAACGAACTGAGCCACACTGGCCAGGGGCTATTTTTGTTCCATTTTAAAAAATACTTCATGCACAAAATACACAGCATCATATAGTGCTGACAGGGTTAGAGGCAAAAAAAAAAAAAAAAGGTTTCAGGCACTTAACCAGCTCTCTCATCAAGGTGGTTGTTTGTGGGTTGTTGTTTTGTTTTTTTGTTTTTTAACACTTTAGCTGTTTCTTCTTCATTTACTGCATATTTCTAAATGAAATGTGTGTGTTAACATGCATTCATTCATTATTTTGTGACTTGTCATGTGAATTCCTACGCGGTGCCACGCAGGGTTCTGGGAGCTGGAAATACAGATCAACATGATGATCAGAATCACTGCTCCTGAGCAGCTGGCTGGTGAAGGAGGGAAGCCCTGGCAGACATATGTGCATGTGCTTAATATTACATAGTGGTTAGCGCTTTGGAGAAAACGGGCCCAGGACAAGTGCCTAGGGATCAGTGTGAGGGGAAGGTGGGTGTGTGTGATTGCAAAGGTCAAGGGAAGGCTTTCTCAGGAGACAACAGTTACAACAGTTGTGTCACAAGGTCCCAGTCAGAGGAAGTGGCTGGTGCAGGGAAGGAAAGAGGTGGGGTGTTGAGCTGACTGAGGGCTACTCCCGTCTCAGTCTCAGTACAGAGTGTAAGAACAGAGGTTGGACAGATGCCTAGGAGCCTGGAAATACAGTGCCTATGATCCAAGCTGAGATACTGGGGACTTTCTTGAGTGAGACGGGACAATGGAGCAGTTTTCAGCTGCAGAGTGGCATGTTCTAAAACTATGCTTTGTTAAATTTTTTGGAAAATAAACTTCAGTGGGGATCCCCTCCGAGATTATTTCAACTCCAAGTGAGAGAGGAAGGCGGACTGGCTGGAGATGGATGGGAGTCAGGAGTGTAAGAAGCAGGTTGGGGAAATATTTTTGTTGTTGTTGTTAATCCTCACCCAAGAATATTTTTCCACTGATTATTTTTTGAGAGAGAGTAGAAGGGGGAGAGACAGAGAGAGAAACATCAATAGCTTGTCTCCCACGGGCACCCCAACCAGGGCTGGGGCTTGAGCTTGCAACCAAGGGACGTGCCCTTGACTAGAATCGAACCCAGGAGCCTGGAGTCCCCAAGGTGACGTTCTATCTACTGAGCCAAACTGGCTAGGGCATGGTTGGGGAGATATTTTGAAACAGGACATTGTAGTGTATTTGAAATAGGCTAACACTGAAAGAAATCAAGTAGGAATACTGTGTGAGGAAAGACATATTTCCATTTTATGATTTGTGGAAAACTGAGAGAGAAGCAATTGCTACTTGGGGCCTATTGTCCCTCTATTTTTAAATATTTTTAGTGATTTGAGAGAGAGAGAGAGGAAGGGAAATGAAGAGAGAGATAGAAATATCACCATGGATCAGCTGCCTCCTGCTGGGATAGAGCACAAAACCTGGGCATGTGCCCTGACCAGGAATCAAACTGGTGACGACCTGGTTCATGGGTTGATGCTCAACCAGTGAGATACCTGGCCAGGCCTGTGGTTTTTCTCTTTAACATGACTTAGAAGATACATGTATATGGAAATGTCACGATAGTCAAACCCATATAAGGAGTCAAATGGCTTCTGATGGTCCTTGATCTGTAAGACCTTTTTTCTTTTCAATCCTCACCCAAGGATATTTTTCCATTGATTTTTATAGAGAGTGAAAGACAGAGGGAAAGACAGAGAGAAATATCAATGTGATAGGAACACATCGATTTGTTGCCTCCTGCACAATCCCTGAGCAGGTCCCGGGCCGGGGAGAAACCTGCAACCAAGGCACATGCCCTTGATGGGAATCAAACCCACGACCTTTCTGTCCATAGGCTGAGGCCCTATCCACTGATCCACACTGTCCAGGGCTGTAGAAAAGACTTTGATATGGGGTCTCTGGATTTCTGAAGAAGAGTAGTGCAGACAAAGAAAAAGAAAAGTAGACTGTGAAGGAACACTTTGTGGGAGGCAGAACTTGCACTGTCAACCCAGTTAGAATGATTCCGGAGACAGGTCTTACCAGGAGACAGAGCGTAAGGCACAGGCAGCCTTGCCCACACATGCCCTGACCAAAAGTTTCTCCTTCAGCAGAACCAAAGCCAGAGATCCACCCATGTCCCTCCTGCTCTGTGGCCTTCTCCAGTCAGACATTCCTCAGCCAACATGTGAAACGCAATCACCCCTCTGAGATTCTGCCAGCAGCACCTGCAGGAAAACACCTCCAGTCAGAGGAACCCGGCCCAGAGCGTCAGAATCAACGGCAGAAGCAACAACCTGGTCCACATGGCTGGAATGACAAAGCTGAAGGTCAAGAGGTCAAAGGAACTTCCAAACCTTTGCTTAAAAGGATCAGGCACAGGGGAACTTCAAGGGACTCTTTCAAGCCTCCCAACAGACAAACAGGGAGCTCCAGTGAGCGTGAGAGAATAATGGAGGAAGAGCCCAGCACAGGCCAGGACGTGAATCCAAAGAACACAGGCAAATTATCTGTGGGAGTAAGAATGTCAAAAATTGTAACAATCAAGCATGGAGGGTGTGGGCAAGGCTTCAATGATAAGTCACATATCGACACACACCAGAGGACACACTCAGGGGAGAAGCCATATGTGTGCAGGGAGTGTGGGAGAGGCTTTAGAGATAAGTCAACTCTAATCACACACCAGAGGACACACTCAGGGGAGAAGCCCTATGTGTGTAGGGAGTGTGGGCGAGGCTTTACAGATAAGTCAAGTCTCATCAAACACCAGAGGACACACTCAGGGGAGAAGCCATATGTGTGCAGGGAGTGTGGGAGAGGCTTTACACGGAAGTCATCTCTCATCACACACCAGAGGACACACTCAGGGGAGAAGCCCTATGTGTGCAGGGAGTGTGGGAGAGGCTTCAGAGATAAGTCAGTTTTCATCAAACACCAGAGGCCACACTCAGGGGAGAAGCCCTATGTGTGCAGGGAGTGTGGGAGAGGCTTTAGAGATAAGTCAGTTCTCATCAAACACCAGAGAACACACTCAGGGGAGAAGCCCTATGTCTGCACGGAGTGTGGGCGAGGCTTTACACAGAAGTCCAATCTCATCAGACACCAGACGAAAAACTCAGGGAAGAAGCCTGGTGTTTGCAGGGAGGATGCATCATGAGCCCTAAATTGCACCTCAGCAGCCACAGGGCAAGTGTAGGCACCACATACCTCATACCCCAGCTCTGAGGAGGCTTTAAAGGAAGCCTGCTGGCCCTTTTCCCTCCCCAAGAGTGTATTTAGTACAGAAGTAACTGGTCAAAGAAATCCTCCGCTTTCAAAAGGAGAGGCAATAGACAAACAGTTCCTTAAGTGCTATGGGGATGTCAATACCAATGTCCCTCATGGTGTTTTTGGCCTCGTTTTAATAAAGTTTGTGTCCAGACAAACCTGAAGCCTACGTGCCTCATCCCCCTCATCACTGAAAGCAGAGTTCCAGGAGGGTCTCAAAGAACCCTCAGCCACAGATCTGAACCCGGGAAGGCGGAATCTGGCGTCAGTCCAGTGAGGTTCCCGCCAGGGAGAGGAATTGAGACACACTCACCAGGAACATGAATAGGACCCCACCAACCCCTTGGCTTCTCCTGGCTCCTCCCCCGATTCCTTAGACCTCTGTAGCCTCAGAGGTGAAAGCCAGAGAGGGTGTGTGCAGGTGTGTGTGCATGTGTGTGTAAATGTGTGTGCGTGCGTGTGTGTGTGTGTGTGTGTGTGTGTGTGTTTATGTGTGCCCGTGTGCCTGTTCAAACACATGTGCTGCCTCAGTCTGGGCACTGGTCGCCCTCTTCTTGCTGCATCTGTAGCATTGCCATCTCGCCTGGGGCTTAGCATGTGGGCGCCAGGTCTGTCCACAAGGGTTTGAGTCTCAGCTCTGCCCTCACAACTGTGTGTCCTAAGGCAAGAACCCCAAAGTCTCTGTGCCTCTTTCCAAGCTATAAAGCAGGAGGGTGACCCAGGCTCTGGAGTGTCATTCAGAGTGGGGTCAGCACCGGTGCCTCTGGCTCAGGGTGGTTAAAACACGCATCTCTCGGTGAACAGCATCTGCCAGGCCTTGAGGTGGACAAGGGAGGCAGAGGGAGTGGGGCCCAGGAGCCAGTTTAGAGCTCAAGCAGCTCCACTGTTCTGCGTGGACTCGGCTGCCTGAGCAGGAGGCGTGGGATCAGGCATGCTCCTCCCCCCGGCCACCCCCTCCCACTGAGCCTGGGCAGGTGGCACTGAGAGTGACCAGGACAAAGGCCCTCACCACCCTGCTGAGAGCTGCTGGGTGCACCTCACTTCACAGTGTGTGCGACGCCCACCTCGCAGCAGCTCCTGGTGCCTGGCCTTGTACCTGCGTCTGCGGGTCTCACCCTCCCCTGACCCGTCTGAAATCCTTAACTGCACGTTTCTTATGGGGAGACTGATGGGCCATGGACCCGCGTGAGCAGAGCAGGCAGGCAGTGTCGGTCATTCCTGGCCACTGGTTCACAGGTAATGTCCACTGAGGCCAGGAGGACCAACCCTCATGGGCCCATGGGTGGGAGTCCAGCTAGGCTCCAGGGAACAGGTAAGCATCAGCCTGAGGAGGCGTTGGGACCCAGCAACCAGAGGCCCCGCTTTTCTTACAACAGAGCGGACGTCCATGCAGGGAGCAGGCACACGCGGTGAGGGCCCGTCACCCCTCAGCCCGAGGGACCTAGCACAGCACCTGTTTCTGGAGGAGAGCTCCAGAAGCGGGTACCCAAACCCACGACCTGGGACCATGACTTTCCCTCTCCTGCCCGTCAGGGGTGGCTCAGTGCTTGAGCATCGACCTATGAACCAGGAGGTCAGGGTTCAATTCCTGGTCAGGGCACGTGCTCGGGTTGTGGGCTTGATCCCCAGTGTGGGGCCTGCAAGAGGAAGAGAGATCTGTACACAGGAAATTGCAATTCCCCCACAGGAGGCAGGGTTCCCTAAATAAAAGGGACACACCCCCAAAAGAATTTTGGTTTCTAAATGAGAAATGACATTTCCATCACAGGAAGGAGGGTCCACAATAAAGAAGTTTTGTTTCCACACAGGAAATTGCCTTTTCATCAAAGGGAAGGTAGTTCTGCACAGAGGAACATGCATGTCACCCAAAGAATGTGTCCACACAGGAAGGGATATTTCTCCAGAGGAAGAATTGTTCCCCCAGAAGAAGTATTGTTTCCCCAAGTGGAGGAGCTATGAATTTACACATAATAGATCCCCATACAGTATAGTGCATTTGCCCACTGTTAGAAGGTTTCCTCACAGGAAGTTTGTTTCCCTCACAGGAAGAGGCTTTCTCGAATAGGAAGTTTAGATTCCACCATAGGAAGTTGAGATTCCCTCACAGGAAGATGGGTCCACAAACCGGAAAGTCCATTTCCCCAAGAGGAAGGCCTGAGGCCCTCACAGGAAGAGATATCAGCATACAGGAAAGTGCATCACCCCCGCAGGAAGAAGGGTTCCTAAAACAAAAGGGACACTCCCAAGTTGGAAAATAGGTTCCTAAACCAGAAGGGACATTTTCCCCACAGGTAGGAGTGTTCACCTTCCTGTAGCTTTTTTTCAAGAAGGAAGTTGCGTTTCCATCAATGGAAGATAGCTCTGCACACAGGAACGTGCATGTCCCACAAAGAATGAAGTGTCCACATAGGAAGGGAGATTTCCTCCAGAGGAGAATGTATCTCCCAGAGGAAGTATTGTTTCCCCACATGAAGGAACTATTCATTCACAGTATCATAGGTCAGCATACAGGATAGTGCATTTCACCCAGAGGTAGAAGGTTTCCTCACAAAAAGTTTGTTGCCCACACAGGAAGAGGCCTTGCCCAACAGGAAGTTATGATTCCCCCACAGGATGGTTCAATGCCCTCAAAGGATAATAGATCCTCAAACTGGAAAGTGCATTTCCCACACAGCTGATGTGAGACCCTCACAAAAAATAGATCAGCACACAGGAAAGTGCATTTTCACAAGTTAAGAAGGGTTCCTAAAACAAAACTGACACTGCCCAATATAAAATGGGTTCCTACATGGGACGGATATTTCCCCCACAGGAAGGAGGGTTAACCCTTGGCAAGTTTTCCCCCCACAGAAACTTGCGTTTCCACCAATTGACGATAGTTCTTAACACAGGAACGTGAGTATCCGAGAAAGAATGAAGTGTCCATACAGGAAGGGACATTTCCTCCAGAGGAAGAATATTTCCCCACGAGGAAGTGTTGTTTCCCCACAGGAAGGTACTATTCATTCACAGCATAATAGGTCAGCATACAGGATAGTACATTTCCCATACAGTTAGAGGGTTTCCCCACAGCAAGGTTGTTTCCACACAGGAAGAGGCATTGCCCAACAGGAAGTAACTATTCTCCCACAGGAAGTTGCGATGCCCTCACAGGAAGATAGGTCCACAAACAGGAAAGTGCATTTCCCACACAGGCAGGTGTGACACCCTCAGAGGAAGAGAGATCTGTACACAGGAAAGTGCAATTCCCCCACAGGAAGCAGGGTTCCCTAAATAAAAGGGGCACACCCCCAAAAGAATTTCGGTTCCTAAATGAGAAAAGACATTTCCATCACAGGAAAGAGGGTCCACAATAAAGAAGTATTGTTTCCACACAGGAAGTTGCCTTTTCATCAAAGGGAGGGTAGTTCTGCACAGAGGAACGTGCATGTCACCCAAAGAATGAAGTGTCCACACAGGAAGGGATATTTCCTCCAAAGGAAGAATTGTTCCCCCAGAAGAAGTATTGTTTCCCCACATGGAAGAGCGATTAATTCACACATAATATATCCCCATACCGGATATTGCATTTGCCCACTGTTAGAAGGTTTCCTCCTAGGAAGTATGTTTCCCCCACGGGAAGAGGTGTTCTCGAACAGGAAGTTTCGATTCCACCACAGGAAGTTGAGATTCCCTCACAGGAAATGGGTACACAAACAGGAAAGCCTATTTCCCCCACAGGAACGCGTGATGCCCTCAGAAGAAGAGATATCAGCACACAAGAAAGTGCATTTCCCCCACAGGAAGAAAGGTTCCTAAAACAAAAGGGACACTCCCAAGTAGGAAAATAGGTTCCTAAACCGGAAGGGACATTTTCCCCACAGGTAGGAATGTTCACCTTCCTGTAGTTTTTTTCAAGAAGGAAGTTGCATTTCCATCAATGGAAGATAGTTCTGCACACAGGAACGTGCAATTCCCACAAAGAATGATGTGTCCACATACGAAGGGACATTTCCTCCAGAGGAATAATTTATCCCCCAGAGGAAGAATATTTCCCCACGAGGAAATGTTGTTTCCCCAGAGGAAGGTACTATTCATTCACAGCATAATAGGTCAGCATACAGGATAGTTCATTTCCCTTCCTGTACAGTTAGAGGGTTTCCTCACAGCAAGTTTTTTTCCTCCACAGGAAGAGGCGTTGCCCAGCAGGAAGTTACGATTCCCCCACTGGAAGTTGCGATGCAGTCACAGAAAGATAGGTCCACAAAGAGAAAAGTGCATTTCCCACACAGGCAGGTGCGACAACCTCACAGGAAGAGAGATCTGTACACAGGAAAGTGCAATTCCCCACAGGAAGCAGGGTTCCCAAAACAAAAGGGACACACCCCAACAGAATTTTGGTTCGTACATGAGAAATGACATTTCCATCACCGGAAGGAGGGTCCACAATAAAGAAGTTTTGTTTCCACACAGGAAGTTGGCTTTTCAACAAAGGGAAGGTAGTTCTGCACAGAGGAACGTGCATGTCACCCAAAGAATGAAGTGTCCACATAGGAAGGGACATTTCCTCCTGAGGAAGAATTGTTCCTCCCTGAGGAAGTGTTGTTTCCCCACATGAATGAGCAATTCATTAGCAGCAAAATAGTTCCACATAAAGGTAAGTGCATTTTCTCCACAGGAAGAAGGTTTCCTCAAAAGAAGTTTGTATCCCCTATAGGTAGAGCCATTCTCCAACAACAAGTTATGATTCCCTTAAGGAAGGTGAGATTTTCTCACAGGAAGAAAGGTCCACAAACAGGAAAGTGCATTACCCACACAGGTAGGTGGGACACCTTCACCGAATAGAGATGAGCACACAGGAAAATGCATTTCCCCAAAAGGAAGAGTGGTTCCTAAAACAAAGGTGACACTCCTGAATATAAAATTTGTTCCTACACCGGAACGGACATTTCTCCCACCGGAAGGAGGGTTCTTCCTTGGGATGTTTTGTTTCCACACAGGATGTTCGTTTGCATCAATGGAAGATAGTTCTTCACAAAGGAACATGCATGTCCCACAAAGAATGCAGTGTCCACTCTGAAGGGACATTTCTTCCAGAGAAAGAATAGTTCCCCCCTGGGGAAATGTTGTTTCCCCACATGAATGAGCAATTCATTAGCAGCATAATAGTTCCACATAGATGTAAGTGCATTTCCCCCACAGGAAGAAGGTTTCCTCAAAAGAAGTTTGTTTCCCCTATAGTTAGATGCATTCTCCAACAATAAGTTATGATTCCCCTCAGGAAGGTGCGATTCTCTCACAGGAAGAAAGGTCCACAAACAGGAAAGTGCATTTCCCACACAGTTGGTTTGAGACCCTCACAGAAAATAGATCAGCACACAGGAAAGTGCATTTCCACAAAGGAAGAGGGGTTCCTAAAACAAAAGTTACACTCCCCAATATAAAATGGGTCCCAACATCGGAATGGACATTTCCGGCACAGGAAGGAGGTTACATCCTTGGCAAATTTTGTTTCCACACAGAAAGTTGTGTTTCCATCAATGGAAGATAGTTCTTCACACAAGATCGTGAGAGTCCGACAAAGAATGAAGTATCCACACAGGAAGGGACATTTCCCCCTGATGAAGAATTTTTCCTCCAAAGGAATTGTTGTTTCCCTACATGAAGGAACTATTCATTCACAGCATAATAGGTCAGCGTACAGGATAGTACATTTCCCGTACAGTTAGAGGGTTTCCTCACAGCAAGATTGTTTCCTCCATAGGAAGAGGCGTTGCCCAACAGGAAGTTACGATTCCCCCACAGGAAGTTGCGATGCCCTCACAGGAAGATATGTTCACAAACAGGAAAGTGCATTTCCCACACAGGCAGGTGCGACAACCTCACAGGAAGAGAGATCTGTAGACAGGAAAGTGCAATTCCCCCACAGGAAGCAGGGTTCCCTAAATAAAAGGGACACACACCCAAAAGAATTTTGGTTCCTAAATGAGAAAAAACATTTTCATCACAGGAAGGAGGGTCCACAATAAAGAAGTTTTGTTTCTACACAGGAAGTTGCCTTTTCATCAAAGGGAAGGCAGTTCTGCACAGAGGAACGTGCATGTCACCCAAAGAATGAAGTGTCCACACTGGAAGGGACATTTCCCCCAGATGAAGAATTGTTCCCCTAGAGGAATTGTTGTTTCCCCACATGAAGGAACTATTCATTCAGAGCCTAATAGGTCTGCACAAAGGACAGTGCATTTCCCCAACAGGAAGAGGGGTTCCTAAAACAAAAGTGACACTCCCCAACATAAAATGGGTTCCAACACGGGACGGACATTTCCCCAACAGGAAGGAGTGTTAACTCTTGGCAAGTTTTTCCCCCACAGAAACTTGCGTTTCCATCAATGGAAGATAGTTCTTAACACAGGAATGTGAGGGTCCGAAAAAGAATGAAGTGTCCATACAGGAAGGGACATTTCACCCAGAGAAAGAATATTTCCCCATGAGGAAGTGTTGTTTCCCCACATGAAGGAACTATTCATTCACAGCAAAATAGGTCAGCATACAGGATAGTACATTTCCCATACAGTTAGAGGGTTTCCTCACAGCAAGTTGTTCCCCCACAGGAAGAGGCGTTGCCCCACAGGAAGTTACCTTCCACCACAGGAAGTTGCTATGCCCTCACAGGAAGATATGTCCACAAACAGGAAATTACATTTCCCCCACAGGAAGAGATATCAGCACACAGGAAAGTGCATTTCCCCCACAAGAAGAAGGGTTCCTAAAACAAAAGGGACACTCCCAAGTAGGAAAATAGGTTCCTAAACTGGAAGGGACATTTTCCCCACAGGTAGGAGTGTTCACCTTCCTGTAGTTTTCTTTCAAGAATGAAGATGCGTTTCCATCAATGGAAGAAAGTTTTGCACACAGGAACGTGGATGTCCCACAAACAATGAAGTATCTACATAGGGAGGGACAATTCCTAAAGAGGAAGAATTTGTCCCCCAGAGGAAGTATTGTTTCCCCACAAGAAGGAACTATTCATTCACAGCATAATAGGTCCGCGTACAGGATAGTGCATTTCCCCCACAGGTAGAAGATTTCCTCACAGGAAGTTTGTTGCCCCCACAGGAAGAGGCCTTGCCCAACAGGAAGTTATGATTCCCCCACTGGAAGGTTCAATGCCCTCACAGGATAATAGATCCACAAACTGGAAAGTGCATTTCCCACACAGTTGGTGTGAGACCCTCACAAAAAATAGATCAGCACACAGGAAAGTGCATTTCCACAAGGGAAGAGGGGTTCCTAAAACAGAACTGACACTCCCAGTATAAAATGGGTTCCTACAATGGATGGATATTTCCCCCACAGGAAGGAGGGTTAAACCTTGGCAAGATTTTTTACCCCACAGAAACTTGCGTTTCCATCAAGGGAAGATAGTTCTTAACATAGGAACATGAGTGTCCAACAAAGAATCAAGTGTCCATACAGGAAGGGACATTTCCTCCAGAGGAAGAATTTTTTCCCAAGAGGAAGTGTTGTTTCCCCACATGAAGGAACTATTCATTCACAGCATAATAGGTCAGCATACAGGATAGTACATTTCTCGTACAGTTAGAGGGTTTCCTCACAGCAAGGTTGTTTCCTCCATAGGAAGAGGCGTTGCCTAACAGGAAGTTATGATTCCCCCACAGGAAGGGTCAATGCCCTCACAGGATAATAGATCCACAAACTGGAAAGTGCTTTTCCCACACAGTTGGTGTGAGACCCTCACAGAAAATAGATCAGCTCACAGGAAATTGCATTTCCACAAAGGAAGAGGGGTTCCTAAAACAAAAGTGACACTCCCCAATATAAAATGGGTTCCTACATCGGAATGGACATTTCCCCACAGGAAGAAGGTTACATCATTGGCAAATTTTGTTTCCACACAGAAAGTTGTGTTTCCATCAATGGAAGATAGTTCTTCACACAGGATCGTGATTGTCCGACAAAGAATGAAGTGTCCACACAGGAAGGGACATTTCCCCCTGATGAAGAATTTTTTCCTCCAGAGGAATTGTTGTTTCCCTACATGAAGGAACTATTCATTCACAGTCTAATAGGTCTGCACACAAGAAAGTGCATTTCCCCAACAGGAAGAGGGGTTCCTAAAACAAAAGTTATACTCTCCAATATGAAATGTGTTCCTACACGGGACGGACATTTCCCCCGCAGGAAGGAGGGTTAACCCTTGGAAAGTTTTTTTCCCCCACAGAAACTTGTGTTTCCTTCAATGGAAGAAAGTTCTTAACACAGGAACGTGAGTGTCCGACAAAGAATGAAGTGTCCATACAGGAAGGGACATTTCCTCCAGAGGAAGAATTTTTCCCCACGAGGAAGTGTTGTTTCCCCACATGAAGGAACTATTCATTCACAGCATAATAGGTCAGCATACAGGATAGTACATTTCCCGTACTGTTAGAGGGTTCCCTCACAGCAAGTTTGTTTCCTCCACAGGAAGAGCCGTTGCCCAACAGGAAATTAAGATTCCCCCACAGGAAGTTGTGATGCCCTCACAGGAAGATAGGTCCACAAACAGGAAAGTGCATTACCCACACAGTCAGGTGCGACAACTTGACAGAAAGAGAGATGTGTACACAGGAAAGTGCAATTCCCCCACAGGAAGCAGGGTTCCCAAAACAAAAGGGACACACCCCAGAAGAATTTTGGTTCCTACATGAGAAATGACATTTCCATCACAGGAAGAAGGGTCGACAGTAAAGAAGTTTTGTTTCCACAAAGGAAGTTGCCTTTTCATGAAAGGGAAGGCAGCTCTGCACAGAGGAACGTGCATGTCACCCAAAGAATGAAGTGTCCACACCGGAAGGGATATTTCCTCCAGACGAAGAATTGTTCCCATAGAAGAAGTATTGTTTCCCCACATGGATTAGCGATTAATTCACACATAATTGATCCGCCTACTGGATAGTGGATTTGCCCACTGTTAAAAGGTTTCCTCACAGGAAGTTTCGATTCCACCACAGGAAGTTGAGATTCCCTCACAGGAAGATATGTTCACAAACAGGGAAGTCCATTTCCCCCACTGGAAGGCGTGACTTCCTCACAGGAAGAGATATCAGCACACAGGAAAGTGCATTTCCCCCACAGGAAGAAGGGTTCAAAAACAAAAGGGACACTCCCAAGTAGGAAAATAGGTTCCTAAACCGGAAGGGACATTTTCCCCAAAGGTAGGATTGTTCACCTTCCTGTAGTTTTTTTTCAAGAAGGAAGTTCCGTTTCCATCAATGGAAGATACTTCTGCACAAAGGAACGTGCAGGTCCCACAAAGAGTGAAGTGTCCACATAGGAAGGGACATTTCCTCCAGAGGAAGAATTTATCCCCCAGAGGAAGTTTTGTTTCCCACATGAAGGAAGTATTCATTCACAGCATAATAGGTCCGCATACAGGATAGTGCATATCCCCCACAGGTAGAATGGTTCCTCAAAGAAAGTTTGTTGCCCCCACAGGAAGAGGCCTTGCCCAACAGGAAGTTATGATTCCCCCACAGGATGGTTCAATGCCCTAAAAGGATAATAGATCCACAAATTGGAAAGTGCATTTCCCACACAGTTGGTGTGAGACCTTCCCAGAAAATAGATCAGCACACAAGAAAGTGCATTTCCCCAACAGGAAGCGGGTTCCTAAAACAAAAGTTGCACTCCCCAATATAAAATGGGTTCCTACATGGTATGACCCTTTCCCCCAAAGGAAGGAGGGTTAACAATTGGTAAGTTTTTCCCCCCACAGAAACTATGTTTCCCTCTCTTTCTTTCTCTTCCTCTCTCTCTAAAATCAATAAACATATATTCTCACGTGAGGATTAAAAAATAATACTAGAGGGCGATAAATGGTGATGGAAAAAAATAAAATAAAGGCTGGAAACCAAGATGGTGGCATAGGTCAATGCAGGAGATTGCTGCCTGGAACAATCAATTCAAGGTTACACCTAAAATACAGAACGGACATCATCCAGAACCACAGGAAGGCTGGCTGAGTGGAAATTCTACAACTAGGAGGAAAGAGAATATCATAGCCAGACTCAGAGGAGGCACAGTGCTGAAGTGAAATACTCAGGTTCGGAGTGCGTGCGGATCGGGCTGAAGGCGGAGGGCGTGGTTGTTGTTTTCAATCGGGAGGGAGTTTCAGACTCTGAGCACAAGATCTGGGCGAGTCTCTAGGGACCCAGATTCAAACGGGAGAAGCGGGACTGTCTGGCTTCCTTCGGAACTCGAAGGCAGCTTTCTCTCCGAGGTTTGCAGCGGTTGCTGGGACTCTGTGAGGCAGAGCCCCTAGTGACCGAACTGAGAGCAGCCATAACTGCTCACTCCGGCCCGCCCTGTAGATCCCCGGGGACCCACCCCGCCCAAGCCCTGCGCAGAGCCATTTGCCGCATAGCCTCAGGCAAACGCTAGATTAGCACCGCCCTAGAGATCCAGCACAGAAGCTCTCCCACTGCAGACACAGCTGACTCTCATAGCCAGTTAGCCTGGAGGTCAAATCACCCCTGGTATTGCTGACCTACAACAATCAAGGCTTAAATACACCAAGACTGCGCACAAAGACCACTAGGGGATGCACCAAGAAAAGATAAAAAAATGCGGAGACAAAGAAACAGGATGCAAATGTCAGAAATGGAAGATATAGAGCTCAAAACCACACTTTTAAGGTCTCTCAAGAACTGTCTAGAAGCTGCTGATAAACTGAGTAAGGCCCTCGAAAAGACTGGTGAGACCGCCGATAAATGTAGTGAGATTCTCAAGAAATCTAATGAGATTCTCGATATTGTGATAAAGAACCAACTAGAAATTAAGCATACACTGACTGAAATGAAGAATATTGTACAGACTCCCTACAGCAGACCAGAGGAGCGCAAGAATCAAGTCAAAGATTCGAAATGCGAAGAAGCAAAAAACACACAACTGGAAAAGCAAAATGAAAAAGAATCTGAAAATATGAAGGTAGTGTAAGAAGCCTCTGGGACAGCTTCAAGCGTACCAACATCAGAATTATAGGGGTGCCAGAAGATGAGAGAGAGCAAGATATTGAAAACCTATTTGAAGAAATAATGACAGAAAACTTCCCCCACCTGGAGAAAGAAATAGACTTACAGGTCCAGATAGCGCAGAGAACCCAAACTAAAGGAATCCAAAGAGAACCACACCAAGACACATCATAATTAAAATGCCAAGAGCAAAAGACAAAGGGAAAATCCTAAAAGCAGCAAGAGAAAGAAACTCAGTTACCTACAAGGGAATACCCATACGGCTGTCAGCTCATTACTCAACAGAAACTTTGCAGACCAGAAGGGAATGGCAAGAAATATTCAAAGTGATGAATACCAAGAACCTACAACCAAGATTACTTTATCCAGCAAAGCTATCATTCAGAACTGAAGGTCAGATAAAGAGCTTCACTGATAAGGAAAAGCTAAACGAGTTCATCACCACCAAACCAGTATTATATGAAATGCGGAAAGGTATCCTTTAAGAAGAGGAAGAAGAAGAAAAAAGTTAAAGATACAAATTATGAACAACAAACATGCATCTATCAACAAGTGAATCTAAGAATCAAGTGAACAAATAATCTGGTGATCACAATAGAATCAGGGACATAGAAAGGGAATGGACTGACTATTCTTGGGGGAAAGGGGCGTGGGAGATGCGGGAAGAAACTGGACAAAAACCGTGCACCTATGGATGAGGACAGTGGGTGGGGAGTGAGGGCGGAGGGTGGGGTGGGAACTGGGAAGAGGGGAGTTATGGGGGGGGAAAAGAGGAACAAATGTAATAACCTAAGTCACCGAGTATTACAAACTGGTAAGAAACAGATTAACAAAAAATAAAATAAAATAAAATAAAGAATAATAATATAATTATATAGATATAGAACATTAACAAACAAGTATACAAAAATATGAAAGTGAGTAAAAAATAACTAATTCAGAAGAGTTGTCATCACATAGAAGGAGGAAGGTCTGACGGGTGAGCAGTGCTCTAAGACCTGCATGGGGACATATGGGAAAATTATTACTCATGGTAGTTAGAGGGTTGGGTTGTGGGCCAGGGTAGGAAGTAGTTCACTGTTGTATCAGGTTCCATGTCAGCCATGGCATCATCTGCCAGGTTTCATGAAAGTCTGGTTGGTAGGGTCTGTAGTTCCATGGGTCTGAGGTTGGAATATAGCTGAAGTCACGACGTTATCTCTAACTTGCCCGAAACTCTGTTTCTGTGGTGACTAGACCTGAGTCTTTGTTCCTAAGACCATGTGATGCTGATCAGAATCTAGTGATTAGGAAAGGTGGCACAGTCCACATGTGCAAAGGAGGAAGGATAAGAAAGAAAGGAGGCAAGGTGGTCCTGGTGCCATTGGACTGGACAAGGCCAGTGTGAAGACAGAAGGCAGAGAGGAGAAAGGGCCAGGTTGCAGAGTAGAGATTCTTTGCAGTTATGTGACTGTCATTACATTTGTGTCATGAAAGGCCAATTTTTTTTATTTTTGGCTGTTTAGGGCAATTTTATTTTTTAAATCCTCACCCAAGGATATTCATTGAATTTAGAGAGAGGAAAGGAGAGATACAGAAAGGGAGACAGAAACATCAATGTGAGAGAGGAACATTTATCCGTTGCCTCCCGTGTACACCCCAATACAGATCAAACCTGAAACCTTGTGGTGTACAAGACAATACTCCTACCAACTGAGCCGCCCAGCCAGGGCTAGGCAAATTTATATATATATATATATATATTGAACAGAGGGTGAAGTACAGATGGGGTTTTGTCTATTTTTAAACATTTTAAGATAATTAGCTGATGCTCCTAATAAAAGCATAAGCCTAATGAAACATCAAAAAACATTTTCCAATCATCCTTGGTCTGTCCTTAGATCACTCTCTGATTCAGAATTCTGAAAAAATAAGAATCCCCAGATTTTGAAATAATTACCAACCAAAAATGATTTCTGACCCGGCAGGCGTGGCTCAGAGATTGAGCATCGACCTATGAACCACGAAGTCGCAGTTCGATTCCCAGTCAGGGGACATGCCCAGGTTGTGCTCTCGATCCCTGCTGTGGGGTGTTCAGGAGACAGCTAATCCATGATTCTCTATCATCATTGATGTTTCTGTCTCTCTCCCTCGCCCTCTCCCTTCCTCTCTGAAATTATATGTATTATTGATTTCTCACCATCTTTTAGCTAATCCTTCTTGGTTGGCCTTCAGAGTGGAACAGAATAAACATCAGAAGGTGAGTATTTCCCAAATCCTGTTGAAAAGAAAATCTTCCTCCTGGATGCAAATGCAGGGAAGAGGAGAAAAAATCAGAGTGCAGCCTAGAAACTGCCACCTTTCTTTCCTGACCTCTTCAAAAAAATGCCCAATATCATCTCAGTTGTTAATAACATCAGCTACAATAGTAGCTGCCACGGGTTTTATCTTCACAATGCTTCAGACTCTAAGAATTCTACGTGAATAAACTCACTTAAACCTTACCACAACCCTATGAGGTAGGTACTATAACTACCACCATTTCTGATGAGGAAACTGAGGTTTCAGACATATACAAGTGTTTGATTATATGTCTGAGATCACAGTATTGGTGGGCATGCACTCTAATCCATAGCTACATCTCTAAACCACATACAAGCTCATTAAAATTTCCATAGTTTCATGCAGTTTCCACTGTCTTATCCATACATGATTACATCTTTCACTGACTGATGATTCCAAACACTATGCTGTGTGAGAGATGCACTAAGACTTCTGACTCGCGGAAGCTTACTGACATATAGGCAGTTTGCACAGTGAATGGTCCCCCATGAAGAAGGACATAGGAACCCCAGCATCAGAGCCTCCTGGTCAAATAAAAGAAAGCATCTCTCAACTCTGGGGAGCTTCAGGTTTGGCAATTGAGAAACAATAAATAAAGTGACTTAAGAACTTCATAGAGATGACACACTATTCAATAGAAGCTCATCCATCTGGAACTGGTTTTGAATGCTCATTCCAGTAAGAAGCATGGCTTCTTTCTCTGAGCTCTAATTAGGCCAGTGTCATCTTGTTTGAATCATTTGCTCCGCCTGCCTACATCTGCATTGTGAGCTCTTTGGTTCACACCAGATTTTCTCTTCCAGAAGTCCCAGGCCAAGCTCAGGGTCCCTGAGGGCCCCTGAATGTTGGCTGAAAGAGTGCTTTAAAATTTACAAATTAAACTAGAATAGGGTCAAAAAATAATGAAGATAATTTACATGTGATTTCAAATACAGAGACGACTGAGAGGTACATTGATAGCAGGACTGTAATTTGACATTCACACTGTATCAAAGAGCTCACAGAACACTTTGGTGAACACCGTAATATGTCATGTTCATTATAACATTAAGAATTAGCATGTTATAGGTCAGGAAGAATGAATAGAACTAGCTAGTAGCACAAACTTATTCAAACAGAATTGGTGGGAACCAACTACTCTAATTACAAATATTCTTTCCATGATATAGTAATTTGCACATCCTATATAATATGCTAAGTCGCCCGTTCAACCAATCAAAGCATAATATGATGATGACATGCTAATGCCACTAACTGCTCGCTATGATGTGCACTGACCACCAAGGGGCAGACAGTCAACCGGTAGACCAGTTGCTATGACGTGCACTGATCACCAGGAGGAAGACGCTCTGACCTATAGGTTAGCTTGCTGCTGGGGTCCAGCTGATCAGGACTGAGCGAGATGGCCGGACACACCCTGGAGTCCTCCTGCGGTTCCTCCCCAGCTGGCCAACCTCCCGCGTCCCTCCCCAGCCCCGATCGTGCCCCAGTGGGGTCCCTCAGCCTAGCCTGTGCCCTCTCGCAATCCAGGACCTCTCGGGGAATGTCGGAGAGCCAGTTTTGGCCTGATCCCACAGGCCAGGATGAGGGACCCCGCTGGTGCATGAATTCGTGCACTCGGTCTCTAGTTTTAGCATAATTTTCCTTATTTTCACGATAGGTTTCTGCCAGCCATTTCTTTTGAAAAATATATGTTTTTATTGATTTTAGAGAGAAAGAGGAAGGGAGAGGGAGAGAAGCATCAGTGAGAGAGAAAAACATGGATCGGTTGCCTCCTACACAGACCCCCACCTGGGATCTAACCCGTAACCAGGACATGTACCATGACTGAGAATGGAACCAGCAACCCTTCAGTTCAACCAACTGAGCTACACCAGCCAGGGCTCTGCCAAATATTTTTCTTTCTTTCTTTTTTATTCTTAATCCTCACCCAAGGATATTTTCTCATTGATTTTTAGGGAGAATAGAAGAGAGAGGGAGAGACAGAGAGAAATATCAATGTGAGAGACACATTGATTGGTTGCCTCCTGCATAAGTCCACACCAGGGCATGGGCCAGGGAGGAGGATCCTGCAACCAAGTCACTGGCCCTTGATCGGAATCGAACTAAGGACCCTTCAATCTGCAGGCTGAAACTCTATCAACTGAGCTACACTGGTTAGGGCCCAACTATGACTTATTTTCTTCCCAGTATCTTTCACTCTCACTGTTCTATAAAAAAAAAAAAAGACCCTTAAGGCATGGGTTCTAGTCTTCAATTCACAACCCACATTGGCCATTTCTTTTTCCTCTAATATTCATACTTCCCAGGTATTTCAGAGTTGTTGAAGTGTTCATTGAAGTCATGTATGTGAAAATATATCATAAACCCTACATAATTAAATAAATGCATGTTACCTTTTAATATGGGACTTCCACATTGAAGGCAAAGTCCAGGACGTCATTAAGTAATGAGTCTACTTTGAAGGAATTGACAGGAACAGCAAATTTGTTGACCACAAGTGGCTCAGAGCAGACTCAGAAACCAGTGCCCCCTCCTGGAGAAGCAAGTCCCTCTGGACAGCACCCTAGATTGAAATTGGGTAAGTTACATAATTTGGAGATTTCAGTTCCACTAATTCTTCTAGAAAGGCTAATCAGTGTAGCCTAGGTATGTGGGGTGGACTTTGCATAGGCCTGGATTTGAAACTGGAGTTAGCACTGAAGCTTTGAGCTAATCTTACCAACTCTCTGAGCTCCTGAATGCTAATGTGTAAAGTGAACATAAGGAAACATGGGTCACATATAGTTTGATAGCATTAAATTAAATCTTAAACAATCAACACATGCAAGTTGTCCAATAAATCCACCTGTGATAATAGCAACCATATTCTCTTGGTGTTGTGTGCCCAGGTCTTTACTCAGTGCCTAACACATAATGTTCCCTCAATACATACTTTATGAATGACCAAAGCTTGGGAGGTTGAACCTCAGAATGGGATCATCTAGAAACTAAAATTGAATCAGCCAACAATAGTCAGTGTGGAGTGCTAGTCTTTTAGTTAATGGAGGAAAATACCACATACTATAATAGAACAGGCGATCATTTGATGGTAGCACATTGTGTGTTTTCTGATAAGATAGGGACTAATGTTCCAGGCCTCATCCCCTCAGTCACCTGCCCTTCTCCCATGTAGACCTCAGGAGAAAGGAGATCAAAGTGAAGATGTATAGCCTACGAGAGAGGAAGTGTTGTGTCTACCAAGAGGTCAGCAAGCCCCAGGACGATGACTACCTATGTAAGCTCACCCTCACCAAGGAGCATGTTATGTCTTGATGCAAGAATTTCACTTGGTCTTTGGGTGCCCAAATCATTCCCTTCCTCTCGTGACCGGGAGTACAGGATTGAGGCTCACTGATGTGAGCTCTTTCGGAAGCTCTTCATGTCCAGGAACATGCACTGCACCCTCCCTCTTCCCTGTTGCTCTTGCCTCCAGATTGTGAGAAGTGTCAGAACTTCTTCATTGACAGCTGTGCTGTGCATGGGCCTCCTACGTTTGTAAAAGACAGTGCCGCGGACAAGGGGCATGCCAACCGCTCAGCCCTCACTCTGCCCCCTGGGTTGAGAATCGGACCATCAGGCATCCCTGAGGCTGGGCTTGGAGTGTGGAATGAGGAATGTGATCTGCCCGAGGGCCTGCACTTTGGCCCTTATGAGGGTCAGATCACAGAAGATGAAGCCACAGCCAACAGCGGCTACTCCTGGCTGGTGAGAACTTTACCTCTTCCCTGTCCTCTGGCTTCCCCGTCCCTCCTGTGGCTTGGGGGGCCCCCACCTTCTACATGCTAGGACATGGATGGGGACCATATGGTTAGTTAGCTCTGTGTACTGGGCGGACTTTGCATGAACATGGAGCTCCTCTCTAAGGATCAGAGGGTAAATGGGAGCAAAGTGGTACAGACTCCTCCCTTGGGGGCTCCTGCTTAGTGGACAAATCAATTCCGACGTGTAGATGATGAGTAAGAAAAATATCCTGTGATCACCATTGGCAGTTGAATCACCATGCAGGCTGAAAGAGATTTGATGACAGTAGAATAAAGTAATTCTTCTATTATATACACACAACCACACACACACACACACACACACACACACACACACACACGGCCTTTAACTTCTTTTCCTGAAATGCAGATCACCAAAGGGAGAAACTGCTATGAGTATGTGGATGGAAAGGATACATCTCAGGCCAACTGGATGAGGTAAGGTCACTAGGCTTCTGGGTGCCAGAGAGGATACTCATGCCTCACAACCCACATGTCTGTCCTTCCCATCATGCCTCCCTAATGGTCTCCCTCAGTTCTCTGTTCCCCTTTTTTCTCCATACAGTGATCTTTAACATCTAGAGACATTTAGGAAAAAAGGAGGTAAAAGTATAGCATATGTCCTCAAAATAGAAGTCTCTGGTTTGGGCACTGACTGGGAAAACCTTGAGGACCCTGTATTACTCTGTGATTTATCTAATGGACATTAGTTAAACACCTACTATGTTCCAGTTTAGAGGAAGGAATCCATTACTTACACAGATTACACAATCCATGACCCTAGGGAGGACTTACTGCAGACGGACATGAAACATTTTATTTCATAAACATTTAACTCTAATTTTCCTATTTTTCAAGAAGTGCCCAGTGCCCAGATAGCCTTGAACTAAGGATAGTCTAAACCTGTGAGGGCAGCACATCATCCCAGACTCAGTTCTAACTACAACTGGGTGTTGGAGCCTGCAGAGTAATAGTGCTCATGGCCCTTTCCTGAGGGGCTCTCTTGTGTCAGGGGAGACAGATTATGAATAAACTACTATTGTTCTGTGTTATTTTTCTAAGACAGAGAGACCTCCACGTTTCTGTGGGAACCTGGGGGAGGCAACTGAATGATGCCTTCAATAAAGTGTGGGGAGACTCGACAAAGGCCTCTGAAGAGAAGGTAGACTTGGACTGAGTGTTGAATGATGTGAGTCCTAGATCAAGCCCCGAGTTCTGTGGTGTAACACAGAACCTGACTTACAGCTTAGAGAAGCTAGAGGTCACCAGGTTTGATGGGGAAGTCTGCAATGAGGCTTTGGAAATGGCATTAGGCAGGATGAGCACTGTGAGCAGGACTTAGAGACAGGAATTCACATGACATTGTGACAGAGGCTTGGACATTGAACAGAAGTTTCCCCAGGAGCATGGGTGTGGGTGCCATCAGTGCTGAGGGCCTTAAGCTTCAGTGAGGAGCTGGACACGAATATGACAGGTAGTGGAAACTCATCGCCTGTGGTTTTCTTTCCTTTCATCTGCCTCAACGCCAGGTATGTGAACTGCGCCCGGGATGACCAAGAACAGAACCTGGTGGCCTTTCAATATCACAGGCAGATTTTCTACCGAACCTGCCGGGTCGTGAGGACGGGCTGTGAGCTGCTGGTCTGGTATGGAGAAGAGTATGGCCAAAAGCTGGGCATCAAGTGGGGCAGCAAGTGGAAGACAGAGCTTGTGGCCGGGAGAGGTGGGCACCACTCTTCTTCAACATGGAAAGAAAGAATTCTTAGAAGTTTTCATGCTCCAACTCTCAAGTAGAGTAAACTCCACTCTAGAGTCAGCAAAGCTTCAAATCAGATGCTTCAGAAATGGATGGCTCATCACATAGGTTTTTGATTCTTAGGAACAATTTTAATATTTTTATTTTTGTTCTAATTTTTAAAAATATGCTTTTATTGGTTTTAGAGACAGAGATGAAGGGAGAGGGAGAGAAATATCAATCTGCTGCCTCCTGCATTATCCCTACTGGGGATCAAGTCCACCACCCAGACATGTGCCCTGACCAGGAATCAAACTGGCTACCTCTGGGTGAACGGGACAATGCTCAACGAACTGAGCCACACTGGCCAGGGCCTATATTTGTTCCATTTTGAAAAATATTTCATGCACAAAATACACAGCATCATATAGTGCTGAAAGGATTAGAGGCAAAACAAATAAAAAAAAAAAAGGTTTCAGGCACTTAACCAGCTCTCTCATCAAGGTGGTTGTTTGTGGTTTGTTGTTTTTGTTTTCTAACACTTTAGCTGTTTCTTCTTCATTTACTGCGTATTTCTAAATCAAATGTGTGTGTTAACATGCATTCATTCATTATTTTGTGACTTGCCATGTGAATTCCTACGCGGTGCCACGCAGGGTTCTGGGAGCTCGAAATACAGATGAACATGAATAACAGAATCACTGCTCCTGAGCAGGTGGCTGGTGAAGGAGGGAAGCCCTGGCAGACATATGTGCATGTGCTTAATTTTACACAGTGGTTAGCGCTTTAGAGAAAACGGGCCCAGGACAAGTGCCTAGGGATTAGTGTGAGGGGAAGGTGGGTGTGTGGGATTGCAAAGGTCAAGGGAAGGCTTTCTCAGGAGACAACAGTTACAACAGTTGTGTCACAAGGTACCAGGCAGAGGGAGTGGCTGGTGCAGGGAAGGAAACAGGTGGGGTGTTGAGCTGGCTGAGGGCTACTCCCGTCTCAGTCTCGGTACGGAGGGTAAGAACAGAGGTTGGACAGATGCCTAGCAGCCTGGAAATACAGTGCCTATGATCCAAGCTGAGATACTGGGGACTTTCTTGGGTGAGACGGGACAATTGAGCAGTTTTCAGCTGCAGAGTGGCATGTTCTAAAACTATGCTTTGTTAAATTTTTTGGAAAATAAACTTCAGTGGGGAATCCCCTCCGAGATTATTTCAACTCCAAGTGAGAGAGGAAGGCGGACTGGCTGGAGAGGTACGGGAGTCAGGAGTGTAAGAAGCAGGTTGGGGAAATATTTTTGTTGTTGTTGTTAATCCTCACCCAAGGATATTTTTCCACTGATTATTTTTTGAGAGAGAGTAGAAGGGGGAGAGACAGAGAGAGAAACATCAATAGCATGTCTCCCACGGGCACCCCAACCAGGGCTGGGGATTGAGCTTGCAACCAAGGGACGTGCCCTTGACTAGAATCAAACCCAGGAGCCTGCAGTCCCCAAGGTGATGCTCTATCTACTGAACCGAACTGGCTAGGGCATGGTTGGGGAGATATTTTGAAACAGGACTTTGTAGTGTATTTGAAATAGGCTAACACTGAAAGAAATCAAGTAGGAATACTGTGTGAGGAAAGACATATTTCCATTTTATGATTTGTGGAAAACTGAGAGAAGCAATTGCTAGTTGGGGCCTATTGTTCCTCTATTTTTAAATATTTTTATTGATTTGAGAGAGAGAGGAAGGGAAATGAAGAGAGAGATAGAAATATCAACATGGATCAGCTGCCTCCTGCTGGGATAGAGCACAAAACCTGGGCATGTGCCCTGACCAGGAATCAAACTGGTGACGACCTGGTTCATGGGTTGATGCTCAACCACTGAGGTACCTGGCCAGGCCTGTGGTTTTTCTCTTTAACATGACTTAGAAGATACATGTATATGGAAATGTCACGATAGTCAAACCCATATAAGGAGTCAAATGGCTTCTGATGGGCCTTGATCTGTAAGACCTTTTTTCTTTTCAATCCTTACCAAGGATATTTTTCCAATGATTTTTATAGAGAGTGAAAGAGAGAGGGAAAGACAGAGAGAAATATCAATGTGAGAGGAACACATCGATTTGTTGCCTCCTGCACAATCCCTGACCAGGTCCCGGGCCGGGTAGAAGCCTGCAACCAAGGCACATGCCCTTGATGGGAATCAAACCCACGACCTTTCTGTCCACAGGCTGAAGCTCTATCCACTGATCCACACTGACCAGGGCTGTAGAAAAGACTTTTGATATGGGGTCTCTGGATTTCTGCAGAAGAGCAGTGCAGACAAAGAAAAAGGAAAGTAGACTGTGAAGGAACACTCTGTGGGAGGCAGATCTTGCACTGTCAACACAGTTAGAATGATTCCGGAGACAGGTCTTACCAGGAGACAGAGCGTAAGGCACAGGCAGCCTTGCCCACACATGCCCTGACCAAAACTTTCTCCTTCAGCAGAACCAAAGCCAGAGATCCACACATGTCCCTCCTGCTCTGTGGCCTTCTCCAGTCAGACATTCCTCAGCCAACATGTGAAACGCAATCACCCCTCTGAGATTCTGCCAGCAGCACCTGCAGGAAAACACTTCCAGTCAGGGGAACCCGGCCCAGAGCATCAGAATCAACAGCAGCAGCAACATCCTGGTCCACATGGGTGGAATGACAAAGCTGAAGGTCAAGACGTCAAAGGAACGTCCAAACCTTTGCTTAAAAGGATCAGGCACAGGAGACCTTCAAGGGACTCTTTCAAACCTCCCAACAGAAAAACAGGGAGCTCCAGTGAGCGTGAGAGAATAATGGAGGAAGAGCCCAGCACAGGCCAGGACGTAAATCCAAAGAACACAGGCAAATTATCTGTGGGAGTAAGAATGTCAAAAATTGTAACAATCAATCATGGAGGGTGTGGGCAAGGCTTCAATGATAAGTCACATATCGACACACACCAGAGAACACACTCAGGGGAGAAGCCATATATTTGCAGGGAGTGTGGGAAAGGCTTTACAGATAAGTCACAACTCATCAGACACCAGAGGACACACTCAGGGTAGAAGCCATATGTGTGCAGGGAGTGTGGGCGAGGCTTTACACAGAAGTCATCTCTCATCAGACACCAGAGGACTCACTCAGGGGAGAATCCCTATTTGTGCAGGGAGTGTGGGCGAGGCGTTACAGATAAGTCAAGTCTCATCAAACACCAGAGAACACACTCAGGGGAGAAGCCCTATGTGTGCAGGGAGTGTGGGCGAGGCTTTACACAGAAGTCATCTCTCATCAAACACAAGAGGACACACTCAGGGGAGAAGCCCTATGTGTGCAGGGAGTGTGGGCGAGGCTTTACAGATAAGTCAAGTCTCATCAAACACCAGAGAACACACTCAGGGGAAAAGCCCTATGTGTGCAGGGAGTGTGGGCGAGGCTTTACACAGAAGTCATCTCTCATCACACACCAGAGAAACACTCAGGAGAGAAGCCCTATGTGTGCAGGGAGTGTGGGTGAGGCTTTATAGATAAGTCAAGTCTCATCAAACACCAGAGAACACACTTAGGGGAGAAGCCCTATGTTTGCAGAGAGTGTGGTCGAGGCTTTACACAGAAGTCCAATCTCATGAGACACCAGACGACACACTCAGGGGAGAAGCCCTGTCTTTGCAGGGAGGATGCATCATGAGCCCTAAATTGCACCTCAGCAGCCACAGGGCAAGTGTAAGCACCGCATACCTCATACCCCAGCTCTGAGGGTGCTTTTGAGGAAGGCTGCTGGCCCCTTTCCCTCCCCAAGTGTGTAATTAGTACAGAAGTAACTGGTCAAACAAATCCTCTGCTTTCAAAAGGAGAGGCAATAGACGAACCGTTCCGTAAGTGCTATGGGGATGTCAACACGAATGTCCCTCATGGTGTTTTTGGCCTCGTTTTAATAAAGTTTGTGTCCAGACAAACCTGAAGCCTACGTGCCTCATCCCCCTCATCACTGAAAGCAGAGTTCCAGGAGGGTCTCAAAGAACCCTCAGCCACAGACCTGAACCCGGGAAGGCGGAATCTGGCTTCAGCCCAGTGAGGTTCCCGCCAAGGAGAGGGATTGAGACACACTCACCAGGAACATGAATAGGACCCCACCCACCCCTTGGCTTCTCCTGGCTCCTCCCCTGATTCTTTAGACCTCTGTAGCCTCAGAGGTGAAAGCCAGAGTGTGTGTGCAGGTGTGTGTTTGCATGTGTGTGTATATATGTGTGTGTGTGTGTGTGTGTGTGTGTGTGTGTGTGTGTGTCTGTGCCCGTGTGCCTGTGCACACACCTGTGCTGCCTCAGTCCGGGCACTGGTCGCCCTCTTCTTGCTGCCTCTGTAGCATTGGCATCTCGCCTGGGGCATACCATGTGGGCGCCAGGTCTGTCCACAAGGGTTTGAGTCTCAGCTCTGCCCTCACAACTGTGTGTCCTAAGGCAAGACCCCCAAAGTCTCTGTGCCTCTTTGCAAGCTATAAAGCGGGAGGGTGACCCAGGCTTTGGAGTGTCATTCAGAGTGTGGTCAGCACCGGGGCCTCTGGCTCAGGGTTGTTAAAACACGCATCTCTCAGTGAACAGGGTCTGCCAGGCCTTGAGGTGGACAAGGGAGTTAGAGGGAGTGGGGCCCAGGGGCCAGTTTAGAGCTCAAGCAGCTCCACTGTTCTGCGTGGACTCGGCTGCCGGAGCAGGGGGCATGGGGTCAGGCATGCTCCTCCCCCGAGCACCCCCTCCCACTGAACCTGGGCAGGTGGCACTGAGAGTGACCAGGACAAAGGCCCTCACCACCCAGCTGAGAGCTGCTGGGTGCACCTCACCTCACAGTGTGTGCGACGCCCACCTCGCAGCAGCTTCTGGTGCCTGGCCTTGTACCTGGCTCTGCGGGTCTCACCCTCCCCTGACCTGTCTGAAATCCTTAACTGCACGTTTCTTATGGGGAGACTGATGGGCCATGGACCCGCATGAGCAGAGCAGGCAGGCAGTGTCGGTCATTCCTGGCCACTGGTTCACAGGTAATGTCCACTGAGGCCAGGAGCACCGACCCTCATGGGCCCATGGGTGGGAGTCCAGCTAGGCTCCTGGGAACAGGTAAGCGTCTGCCTGAGGAGGCGTTGGGGTCCCAGCAACCAGAGGCCCCGCTTTTCTTACAACAGAGCGGACGTCCATGCAGGGAGCAGGCACAAGCAGTGAGGGCCCGTCACACCTCAGCCCGAGGCACCTAGCACAGCACCTGTTTCTGGAGGAGAGCTCCTGAAGCTGGTACCCAAACACACGACCTGGGACCATGACCTTCCCTCTCCCGCCCTTCAGTGGTGGCTCAGTGCTTGAGCATCGACCTATGAACCAGGACATCAGGGTTCAATTCCTGGTCAGGGCACGTGCTCGGGTTGTGGGCTTGATCCCCAGTGTGGGGCCTGCAAGAGGAAGAAAGATCTGTACACAGGAAAGTGCAATTCCCCCACAGGAAGCAGGGTTCCCTAAGTGAAAGGGACACACCCCGAAAAGAATTTTGGTTCCTAAATGAGAAGAGACATTTCCATCACAGGAAGGAGGGTCCACAATAAAGAAGTTTTGTTTCCACACAGGAAGTTGCCTTTTCATCAAAGGAAGGTAGTTCTGCACAGAGGAACGTGCATGTCACCCAAAGAATGAAGTGTCCACACAGGAAGGGATATTTCCTCCAGAGGAAGAATTGTTCCCCCAGAAGAGGTATTGTTTCCCCACATGAAGGAGCGATGAATTCGCACATAATACATCCGCATACAGGATAGTGCATTTGCCCACTGTTAGAAGGTTTCCTCCCAGGAAGTTTTTTTCCCCCACAGGAAGAGGCGTTCTCTAACAGGAAGTTTTGATTCCACCACAGGAAGTTAAGATTCCCTCACAGGAAGATGGGTCCACAAACAGGAAAGTCCATTTCCCCCAGAGGAAGGCCTGACGCCCTCACAGGAAGAGATATCAGCATACAGGAAAGTGCATGTCCCCCACAGGAAGAAGGGTTCCTAAAAAAAAAGGGACACTCCCAAGTTGGAAAATAGGTTCCTAAACCAGAAGGGACATTTTCCCCACAGGTAGGAGTGTTCACATTCCTGTAGCTTTTTTTCAAGAAGGAAGTTGCATTTCCATCAATGGAAGATAGCTCTGCATACAGGAACGTGCATTTCCCACAAAGAATGAAGTGTCCACATAGGAAGGGACACTTCTTCCAGAGGAAGAATTTTTCCCCTGGAGGGAGTATTGTTTCCCCACATGAAGGAACTATTCATTCACAGCATCATAGGTCCGCATACAGGATAGTGCATTTCCCCCACAGGTATAAGGTTTCCTCACAGAAAGTTTGTTGCCCACACAGGAAGAGGCCTTGCCCAACAGGAAGTTATGATTCCCCCACAGGATGGTTCAATGCCCTCACAGGATAATAGATCTACAAACTGGAAAGTGCATTTCCCACACAGTTGGTGTGAGACCCTCACAGAAAATAGATCAGCACACAGGAAACTGCATTCCACAAAGGAAGAGGGGTTCCTAATACAAAAGTGACACTCCCCAATATAAAAGGGGTTCCTACATCGGAATGAACATTTCCTCCACAGGAAGGAGGTTACGTCCTTGGCAAATTTTGTTTCCACACAGAAAGTTGCGTTTCCATCAATGGAAGATAGTTCTTCACACAGGATGGTGAGTGTCCGACAAATAAAGAAGTGTCCACACAGGAAGGGACATTTCCCCCAGATGAAGAATTTTCCCCCCAGAGGAATTGTTGTTTCCCCACATGAAGGAACTATTCATTCACAGCCTAATAGGTCTGCACACAGGAAAGTGCATTTCCCCAACAGGAAGAGAGGTTCCTAAAACAAAACTGACACTCCCCAATATAAAATGGGTTCCTACAAGGGATGGGCATTGGCCCACAGGATGGAGGGTTAACCCTTGGCAAGTTTTTCCCCCCACAAAAACTTGCGTTTCCATCAATGGAAGATAGTTCTTAACACAGAACGTGAGTGTCCGACAAAGAATGAAGTGTCCATACACTAAGGGACACATCCTCCAGAGGAAGAATTTTTTCCCACGAGGAAGTGTTGTTTCCCCACATGAAGGAACTACTCATTCACATCATAATAGGTCAGCATACAGGATAGTACGTTTCCCGTACAGTTAGAGGGTTTCCTCACAGCAAGTTTTTTCCTCCACAGGAAGAGGCGTTGTCCAACAGGAAGTTTCGATTCCACCACAGGAAGGGCAACTCCCCCAAAAGTATATGGTTTCCTACTCCAGAATTGACATTTCCATCACAGGAAGGAGGGTACACCGTCCTGAATTTTTGTTTCCACATAGGCAGTTGCCTTTCCATCAATGGAAAATAGTTCTGCACAGAGGAACGTGCCTGTACCCCAAAGAATGAAGTGTCCACACAGGAAGGGATATTTCCTCCAGAGGAAAAATTGTTCGCCCAGAAGAAGTATTGTTTCCCCACATGGAGGAGCGATTTATTCACAGGATAATAGATCTGCATACAGGATAGTGCATTTCCCCCACAGTTAGAGGGTTTCCTCACAGGACGTTTATTTCCCCCACAGAAAGAGGTGTTGCCCAACAGGAAGTTATGATCCCCCCACAGGAAGGTGCGATTCCCTCACAGGAAGATAGGTCCACATAAGGAAAGTACATTTCCCACAAGGTAGGTGCTACACCCTCACAGGAAGAGAGATCCTCACACAGGAAAGTGCATTTCCCCCACAGGCAGAAGAGTTCCTAAAACAAAGGGACACTCCCCTAAAAGATTATGTGTTCCTACACCAGAATTGACATTTCAGTCACAGGAAGGAGGGTCCACCATCCAGAAGTTTGGTTTCCACACAGGAAGTTGCCTTTCCATCAATTTATAGATAGTTCTGCACAGAGGAACGTGCATGTCACCCAAAGAATGAAGTGTCAAAACAGGAAGGGACATTTCCACCAGAGGAAGAATTGTTCCCCCAGAAGTAGTATTGTTTCCCCACATGGAGGAGCGATTCATTCACAGCGTAATAGATCCGCATACAGGATAGTGCCTTTGCCCACATTTTGAAGGTTTCCTCAAAGGAAGTTTGTTTCTCCCACAGGAAGAGGCGTTGCCCAACAAGAAGTTTTGATTCCCCCACAGGAAGCTGCGATGCCCTCATAGGATGATAGGTCCACAAACAGGAAAATGAATTTCCCACACAGATAGGTGGGACACCCTCACAGAAAAGAAATCAGCACACAGGAAAGTGCATTTCCCCTACAGGAAGAAGGGCTCCTGAAACAAAAGGGCAACTCCCCCAAAAGAATATGGTTTCCTACTCCAGAATTGACATTTCCATCACAGGAAGGAGGGTACACCATCCAGAATTTTTGTTTCCACATAGGAAGTTGCCTTTCCATCAATGGAAAATTGTTCTGCACAGAGGAACGTGCCTGTAACCCAAAGAATGAAGTGTCCACACAGGAAGGGATATTTCCTCCAGAGGAAAAATTGTTAGCCCAGAAGAAGTATTGTTTGCACACATGGAGGAGCGATTTATTCACAAGATAATAGATCTGCATACAGGATAGTGCATTTGCCCACTGTTAGAAGGTTTCCTCACAGGAAGTTTGTTTCGCCCACAAGAAGAGTCCTTCTGGAACAGGAAGTTTAAATTCAGCCTCAGTTGTTGAGATTCCCTCACAGGAAGATGGGTGCACAAACAGGAAAGTGCATTCCCCACACATGTTGGTGTGACACCCTCACAGGAAGAGATATCCGCACACAGGTAAGTGTATTTCCCCCACAGGAAGAAGGGTTCCTTAAACAAAAGGGACACTTCCATATAGGAAAATAGGTTCCTAAACCGGAAGGGACATTTCCCCCACAGGTAGAAGTGTTCACTGTCCTGTAGTTTTTTTTTCAAGAAGGAACTTGCATTTCCAGCAATGGAGGATTGTTCTGCACCCAGGAACGTGCATGTCCCACAAAGAATGAAGTGTCTACATAAGAAGTGACATTTCCTCTAGAGGAAGAATTTATCCCTCACTGGAAGTATTGTTTCCGCACACGAAGGAGCGATTCATTCACAGAATAATAGATCCGCATACAGGATATTGCCTTTGCCCACATTTAGAAGGTTTCCTCACAGGAAGTTTGTCTCCCCCACAGGAAGAGGCGTTGCCCAACAGGATGTTTCGATTCCCCCACAGGAAGGTGGGATGCCCTCACAGGAAAAGAGATCCACACACAGGAAAGTGCATATCCTCAACAGGAAGAGGGCTTCCTAAAACAAAAGTGACACTCCCCAATATAAAATGGGTTCCTACACGTGAAGGGACATTTCCCCCACAGGAAGGAGGGTTTACCCTTGGCAAGTTTTATTTCCACAAAGAAAGTTGCGTTTCCATCAATGGAAGATCGTTCTTCACACAGGAACGTGAGTGTCCGACAATGAATGAAGTGTCCACAAAGGAAGGACATTTTCTCCAGAGGAAGAATTTTTCTCCACGAGGAAGTCTTGTTTCCCCACATGAACAAACTATTCATTCACAACATAATATGTCCACATACAGTATAGTGCATTTCCCCCACAGTTAGAAGGTTACTTCACACGACATTTGTATCTCCCACAGAAAGAGGTGTTGCCCAACAGGAAGTTACGATTCCCCCACAGGAAGGTGCAATGCCCTCACACGAAGATAGGTCCACAAACAGGAAACTGCATCTCCCACACAGGCAGGAGTGACATCCTCACAGGAAGAGAGATAAGCACACAGGAAAGTGCATCTCCCCCACAGGAAGAAGGGTTCCTAAACAAAAGGGACACTCCCATTTAGGAAAATAGGTTCCAAAACCATAAGGGACATTTTCCCCACAGGAAGGAGTGTTCACTGTCCTGTAGGTTTTTTTCAAGAAGGAAGTTGTGGTTCGATCAATGGAAGATAGTTCTGCACACAGGAACTTCCATGTCCCACAAACAAAGAAATGTCCACATAGAAAGGGACATTTCCTCCAGAGGAAGAATTGTGCCCCCAGAAGAAGTATTGTTTCCCCACATGGAGGAGCGATTCATTCACAGAATAATAGATCCGCATACAGCATATTGCCTTTGCACACATTTAGAAGGTTTCCTCACAGGAAGTTTGTTTCCCCCACAGGAAGAGGCGTTGCCCAACAGGATGTTATGACTCCCCCACAGGAAGGTGCCATTCCCTCATAGGATGATGGGTCCACATACAGGAAAGTACATTTCCCACAAGGTAGGTGCTACACCCTCACAGGAAGAGAGATCCTCACACAGGAAAGGGCATTTCCCCCACAGGAAGAAGAGTTCCTAAAACAAAGGGACACTCCCCTAAAAGATTATGGGTTCCTACATCTGAATTGACATTTCAGTCACAGGAAAGAGGGTCCACCATCCAGAAGTTTGGTTTCCACACAGGAAGTTGCCTTTCCATCAATGGAAGATAGTTCTGCACAGAGGAACGTGCATGTCACCCAAAGAATGAAGTGTCAAAACAGGAAGGGACATTTCCACCAGAGGAAGAATTGTTCCCCCAGAAGAAGTACTGTTTCCCCACATGGAGGAGCGATTCATTCACAGCATAATAGATCCGCATACAGGATAGTGCCTTTGCCCACATTTAGAAGGTTTCCTCACAGGAAGTTTGTTTCCCCCACAGGAAGAGGCGTTGCCCAACAGGAAGTTATTATTCCCCCACAGGAAGCTGCGATGCCCTCATAGGATGATAGGTCCACAAACAGGAAAGTGAATTTCCCACACAGATAGGTGTGACACCCTCACAGAAAAGAAATCAGCACACAGGAAAGTGCATTTCCCCTACAGGAAGAAGGGCTCCTGAAACATAAGGGCCACTCCCCAAAAGAATATGGTTTCCTACACCAGAATTGACATTTCCATCACAGGAAGGAGGGTACACCGTCCAGAATTTTTGTTTCCACATAGGAAGTTGCCTTTCCATCAATGGAAAATCGTTCTGCACAGAGGAACGTGCCTGTAACCCAAAGAATGAAGTGTCCACACAGGAAGGGATATTTCCTCCAGAGGAAAAATTGTTAGCCCAGAAGAAGTATTGTTTCCACACATGGAGGAGCGATTTATTCACAGGATAATAGATCTGCATACAGGATAGTGCATTTCCCCCACAGTTAGAAGGTTTCCTCACAGGAAGTTTATTTCGCCCAAAAGAAGAGGCCTTCTGGAACAGGAAGTTTAAATTCAGCCTCAGTTGTTGAGATTCCCTCACAGGAAGATGGGTGCACAAACAGGAAAGTGCATTCCCCACACATGTTGGTGCGACACCCTCACAGGAAGAGATATCCGCACACAGGTAAGTGTATTTCCCCCACAGGAAGAAGGGTTCCTTAAACAAGAGGCACACTTCCATATAGGAAAATAGGTTCCTAAACCGGAAGGGACATTTTCCCCACAGGTAGGAGTGTTCACTGTCCTGTAGTTTTTTTTCAAGAAGGAACTTGCATTTCCAGCAATGGAGGATTGTTCTGCACCCAGGAACGTGCATGTCCCACAAAGAATGAAGTGTCTACATAAGAAGTGACATTTCCTCTAGAGGAAGAATTTATCCCTCACTGGAAGTATTGTTTCCGCACACGAAGGAGTGATTTATTCACAGTATTATAGATCCGCATATAGGACAGTGCATTTCCCCCACAGTTAGAAAGTTTCCTCACAGGAAGTTTGTTGCCCCCACAGGAAGAGGCCTTGCTCAACAGAAAGTTACGATTCCCCCACAGGAAGGTGAGATGCCCTCACAGGAAGATAGGTCAACAAACAGGAAACTGCATCTCCCACACAGGCAGGAGTGACATCCTCACAGGAAGAGAGATAAGCACACAGGAAAGTGCATCTCCCCCACAGGAAGAAGGGTTCCTAAACAAAAGGGACACTCCCATTTAGGAAAATAGGTTCCAAAACCATAAGGGACATTTTCCCCACAGGAAGGAGTGTTCACTGTCCTGTAGGTTTTTTTCAAGAAGGAAGTTGCGTTTCGATCAATGGAGGAATGTTCTGCACACAGGAACTTCCATGTCCCACAAATAAAGAAGTGTCCACATAGAAAGGGACATTTCCTCCAGAGGAAGAATTGTGCCCCCAGAAGAAGTATTGTTTCCCCACATGGAGGAGTGATTCATTCACAGAATAATAGATCCGCATACAGCATATTGCCTTTGCACACATTTAGAAGGTTTCCTCACAGGAAGTTTGCTTCCCCCACAGGAAGAGGTGTTGCCCAACAGGATGTTATGACTCCCCCACAGGAAGGTGTGATGCCCTCATAGGATGATAGGTCCACAAACAGGAAAATGCATTTCCCACACAGGTAGGTGTGACACCCTCACAGAAAAGAAATCAGCACACAGGAAAGTGCATTTCCCTAGCAGGAAGAAGGGCTCCTAAAACCAAAGGGACCCTCCCCCAAAAGAATATGTTTTCCTACACCAGAATTGACATTTCCATCACGGGAAGGAGTGTACACAGTCCAGAATTTTTGTTTCCACACAGGCATTTGACTATCCATCAATGGAACATAGTTCTACACAGAGGAACGTGCCTGTCACCCAAAGAATGAAGTGTCCACACAGGAAGGGATATTTCGTCCAAGGAAAAATTGTTCCCCCAGAAGAAGTATTGTTTCCCCACATGGAGGAGTGATTAATTCACACATAATAGATCTGCATACAGGATAGTGCATTTGCCCACTATTAGAAAGTTCCCACACAGGAAGGTTTAATCCCCCACAGGAAGAGGCGTTCTCGAACAGGAAGTTTCGATTCAACCACAGGAAGTTGAGATTCCCTCACAGGAAGATGGGTCCACAAACGGGAAAGTCCATTTCCCCTACAGGAAGGTGTGACGCCCTCACAGGAAGAGATATCCGCACACAGGAAAGTTCATTTCCCCCACAGGAAGAAGGGTTCCTTAAACAAAAGGGACACTCACACATAGGAAACTAGATTCCTAAACGGGAAGGGACATTTCCCCAACACAAAGGAGCGTTTACCAACCTGAAGTGTTTTTTCAACAACGAAGTTGTGTTTCCATCAATGGAAGATAGTTCTGCAAACAGGAACGTGCATGTCCCACAAAGAATGAAGTGTCCACATAGGAAGGGACATTTCCTCCTGAGGAAGAATTGTTCCTCCCAGAGGAAATGTTGTTTCCCCACATGAATGTGCAATTGATTAGCAGCAAAATAGTTCCACATAAAGGTAAGTGCATTTTCTCCACAGGAAGAAGGTTTCCTCAAAAGAAGTTTGTATCCCCTATAGGTAGAGCCATTCTCCAACAACAAGTTATGATTCCCTTAAGGAAGGTGAGATTCTCTCACAGGAAGAGAGGTCCACAAACAGGAAAGTGCATTACCCACACAGGTAGGTGGGACACCTTCACCGAATAGAGATGAGCACACAGGAAAATGCATTTCCCCAAAAGGAAGAGTGGTTCCTAAGACAAAAGTGACACTCCTGAATATAAAATTTGTTCCTACACCGGAATGGACATTTCTCCCACCGGAAGGAGGGTTCTTCCTTGGGATGTTTTGTTTCCACACAGGATGTTCGTTTGCATCAATGGAAGATAGTTCTTCACAAAGGAACATGCATGTCCCACAAAGAATGAAGTGTCCACACTGAAGGGACATTTCTTCCAGAGGAAGAATAGTTTCCCCCTGGGGAAATGTTGTTTCCCCACATGAATGAGCAATTTATTAGCAGCATAATAGTTCCACATAGATGTAAGTGCATTTCCCCCACAGGAAGAAGGTTTCCTCAAAAGAAGTTTGTTTCCCCTATAGTTAGATGCATTCTCCAACAACAAGTTATGATTCCCCTCAGGAAGGTGCGATTCTCTCACAGGAAGAAAGGTCCACAAACAGGAAAGTACATTTCCCACACAGGTAGATGAGACACCCTCACAAGAAAAGAGATCCACACACAGGAAAGTGCATTTCCCCCAAAGGAAGTGGGGTTCCTAAAACAAAAGTGACACTCCCGAATAAAAAATGGGTTCCTACAGGGGAAGGGACATTACCCCCATAGGAAGAAGGGGTCACCCTTGGCAAGTTTTGTTTCCACACAGAAAGTTGCATTTCCATCAATGGAAGATAGTTCTTCACACAGGAACGTGAGTGTCCTACAAAGAATGAAGTGTCCACAAAGAAAGGGACATTTCCTCCAGAGGAAGATTTTTTTCCCCAGAGGAAGTGTTGTTGAGAACTTGAAGGAACTATTCATTAACAGCATAATAGGTCCGAATACAGGATGGGGCATTTCCCCCACAGTTAGAAGGTTTGCTCACAGGAAGTTTGTTTCCCCCACAGGAAGAGGTGTTGCCCAACAGGAAGTTATGATACCCCCACAGGAAGGTGCGATACCCTTACAGGAAGATAGGTCCACATACAAGAAAGTGCATTTCCAAGACGGGTAGGTGCGACACCCTCACAGGAAGAGAGATCCTCACACAGGAAAGTGCATTTCCCCCACAGGAAGAAGAGTTCCTAAAACAAAGGGACACTCCACTAAAAGAATATGGGTTCCTACAACAGAATTGAAATTTCCAATACAGGAAGGAGGGTCCACCGTCCAGAAGTTTTGTTTCCACAGAGGAAGTTGCCTTTCCATCAATGGAAGATAGTTCTGCACAGAGGAACGTGCATGTCACCCAAAGAATGAAGTGTCAAACAGGAAGGGACATTTCCTCCAGAGGAAGAATTGTTCCCCCAGAAGTAGTATTGTTTCCCCACATTCAGGAGCGATTCATTCACAACATAATAGATCCGCATAAAGGATAGTGCCTTTGCCCACATTTAGAAGGTTTCCTCAAGGAAGTTTGTTTCCCCCACAGGAAGAGGCATTGCCCAACAGGAAGTTATGATTCCCGCACAGGAAGTTGACATGCCCTCACAGGAAGATAGGTCCAAAAACAGGAAAGTGCATTTCCCCCACAGGAAGAAGGGTTCCCAAAACAAAAGTGACACTCCCAAGAAGGAAAATAGGTTACTAAGCAGGAAGGGACTTTTTCCCCACAGGTAGGAGTGTTCACATTTCTGTAGTTTTTTTCAAGAAGGAAGTTGTATTTCCATCAATGGAAGATAGTTCTGCACACAGGAATGTGCAATTCCCACAAAGAATGAAGTGTCCACATAGGAAGGGACATTTCCTCCAGAGGAAGAATTTATCCCCCAGAGGAAGTATTGTTTCCCCACATGAAGGAAGTATTCATTCACAGCATAATAGGTCCGCATACAGGATAGTGCATTTCCCCCACAGGTAGAAGGTTTACTCACAGAAAGTTTGTTGCCCCCACAAGAAGAGGCCTTGCCCATCACGAAGTTATGATTCCCCCACAGGAAGGTTCAATGCCCTCACAGGATAATAGATCCACAAACTGGAAAGTGCATTTCCCACACAGTAGGTGTGAGACCCTCACAGAAAATAGATCAGCACACAGGAAACTGCATTTCCACAAGGGAAGAGGGGTTCCTAAAACAAAACTGACACTCCCCAGTATAAAATGGGTTCCTACACGGGACGGATATTTCCCCCACAGCAACGAGGGTTAACCCTTGGCAATATTTTTTACCCCTCAGAAACTTGCATTTCCATCAATGGAAGAATGTTCTTAACACAGGAACGTGAGTGTCCAACAAAGAATCAAGTGTCCATACAGGAAGGGACATTTCCTCTAGAGGAAGAATTTTTCCCCAAGAGGAAGTGTTGTTTCCCCACATGAAGGAACTATTCATTCACAGCATAATAGGTCAGCATACAGGATAGTACATTTCCCGTACAGTGAGAGGGTTTCCTCACAGCAAGGTTGTTTCCTCCATAGGAAGAGGCATTGCCCAACAGGAAGTTATGATTCCCCCACAGGAAGGTTCAATGCCCTCACAGGATAATAGATCCACAAACTGGAAAGTGCATTTCCCACACAGTTGGTGTGAGACCCTCACAGAAAATAGATCAGCACACAGGAAAGTGCATTTCCACAAAGGAAGAGGGGTTCCTAAAACAAAAGTGACACATCCCAATATAAAATGGGTTCCTACATCGGAATGGACATTTCCCCCACAGGAAGAAGGTTACATCATTGGCAAATTTTGTTTCCACACAGAAAGTTGTGTTTCAATCAATGGAAGATAGTTCTTCACACAGGATCGTGAGTGTCTGACAAAGAATGAAGTGTCCACACAGGAAGAGACATTTCCTCCTGATGAAGAATTTTTCCTCCAGAGGAATGGTTGTTTCCCTACATGAAGGAGCTATTCATTCACAGCCTAATAGGTCTGAACACAGGAAAGTGCATTTCCCCAACAGGAAGAGGGGTTCCTAAAACAAAAGTGACACTCCCCAATATAAAATGGGTTTCTCCATCGGAATGGACATTTCCCCCACAGGAAGAAGGTTACATAATTGGCAAATTTTGTTTCCACACAGAAAGTTTTGTTTCCATCAATGGAAGATAGTTCTTCACACAGGATCGTGAGTGTCCGGCAAAGAATGAAGTGTCCACACAGGAAGGGAAATTTCTCCCTGATGAAGAATTTTTCCCCCAGAGGAATTTTTGTTTCCCTACATGAAGGAACTATTCATTCACAGCCTAATAAGTCTGCACACAGGAAAGTGCATTTCCCCAACGGGAAGAGGGGTTCCTAAAACAAAAGTTACACTCCCCAGTATAAAATGGGTTCCTACACGGGACGGACATTTCCCCCACAGGAAGGAGGGTTAACCCTTGGAAAGTTTTTCCCCCCATAGAAACTTGCGTTTCCTTCAATGGAAGAAAGTTCTTAACACAGGAACGTGAGTGTCTGACAAAGAATGAAGTGTCCATACAGGAAGGGACATTTCCTCCAGAGGAAGAATTTTTCCCCAAGAGGAAGTGTTGTTTCCCCACATGAAGGAACTATTCATTCACAGCATAATAGGTCAGCATACAGGATAGTACATTTCCCATACAGTTTGAGGGTTCCCTCACAGCAAGTTTGTTTCCTCCAAGGGAAGAGCCGTTGCCCAACAGGAAATTAAGATTCCCCCACAGGAAGTTGCGATGCCCTCACAGGAAAATAGGTCCACAAACAGGAAAGTGCATTACCCACACAGGCAGGTGCCAGAAGATGAGAGAGAGCAAGATATTGAAAACCTATATGAAGAATTAATGACAGAAAACTTCCCCCACCTGGTGAAAGAAATAGACTTACAGGTCCAGGAAGCGCAGAGAACCCAAACAAAAGGAATCCAAAGAGAGCCACACCAAGACACATCATAATTAAAATGCCAAGAGCAAAAGACAAAGAGAAAATCCTAAAAGCAGCAAGAGAAAGAAACTCAGTTACCTACAAGGGAATACCCATACGGCTGTCAGCTCATTTCTCAACAGGAACTTTGCAGGCCAGAAGGGAATGGCAAGAAATATTCAAAGTGATGAATACCAAGAACCTACAACCAAGATTACTTTATCCAGCAAAGCTATCATTCAGAACTGAAGGTCAGATAAAGAGCTTCACAGATAAGGAAAAGCTAAAGGAGTTCATCACCACCAAACCAGTATTATATGAAATGCTGAAAGGTGTCCTTTAAGAAGAGGAAGAAGAAGAAAAAAGGTAAAGATACAAATTATGATCAACAAACATGCATCTATCAACAAGTGAATCTAAGAATCAAGTGAACAAATAATCTGGCGATCACAATAGAATCAGGGACATAGAAAGAGAATGGACTGACTATTCTTGGGGGGAAAGGGGTGTGGGAGATGCGGGAAGAGACTGGACAAAAAACGTGCACCTATGGATGAGGACAGTGGGTGGGGAGTGAGGGCGGAGGGTGGGGTGGGAACTGGGAAGAGTGGAGTTATGGGGGGGAAAAAGAGGAACAAATGTAATAACTTAATTCACCGAGTACTTACAAACTGATAAGAAACAGATCAACAAAAAATAATATAAAATAAAATAAAGAATAATACTATAATTATATAGATATAGAACATTAACAAACAAGTATACAAAAATATAAAAGTGAGTAAAAAATAACTAATTCAGAAGAGTTGTCATCACATAGAAGGAGGAAGGTCTGACGGGTGAGCAGTGCTCTAAGACCTGCATGGGGACATATGGGAAAATTATAACTCATGGTAGTTAGGGGGTTGGGTTGTGGGCCAGGGTAGGAAGTAGTTCACTGTTGTATCAGGTTCCATGTCAGCCATGGCATCATCTGCCAGGTTTCATGAAAGTCTGGTTGGTAGGGTCTGTAGTTCCATGGGTCTGAGGTTGGAACATAGCTGAAGTCACGACGTTATCTCTAACTTACCCGAAACTCTGTTTCTGTGGTGACTAGACCTGAGTCTTTGTTCCTAAGACCGTGTGATGCTGATCAGAATCTAGTGATTAGGAAAGGTGGCACAGTCCACATGTGCAAAGGAGGAAGGATAAGAAAGAAAGGAGGCAAGGTGGTCCTGGTGCCATTGGACTGGACAAGGCCAGTGTGAAGACAGAAGGCAGAGAGGAGAAAGGGCCAGGTTGCAGAGTAGAGATTCTTTGCAGTACGTGACTGTCATTATATGTGTGTCATGAAAGGCCAATTTTTTTATTTTTTGCTATTTAGGGCAATTTTATTTTTTAAATCCTCACCCAAGGATATTCATTGAATTTAGAGGGAGGAAAGGAGAGAGACAGAAAGGGAGACAGAAACATCAATGTGAGAGAGGAACATTTATCCGTTGCCTTCCGTGTACACCCCAATACAGATCAAACCTGAAACCTTGTGGTGTACAAGACAATACTCCAACCAACTGAGCCGCCCAGCCAGGGCTAGGCCAATTTAAATATATATATATTGAACAGAGGATGAAGTACAGATGGGGTTTTGTCTATTTTTAAACATTTTAAGAAAATTAGCTGATGCTCCTAATAAAAGCATAAGCCTAATGAAACATCAAAAAACATTTTCCAATCATCCTTGGTCTGTCCTTAGATCACTCTCTGATTCAGAATTCTGAAAAAATAAGAATCTCCAGATTTTGAAATAATTACCAACCAAAAATGATTTCTGACCCGGCAGGCGTGGCTCAGAGATTGAGCATCGACCTATGAACCACGAAGTCGCAGTTCGATTCCCAGTCAGGGGACATGCCCAGGTTGTGCTCTCGATCCCTGCTGTGGGGTGTTCAGGAGACAGCTAATCCATGATTCTCTATCATCATTGATGTTTCTCTCTCTCTCCCTCGCCCTCTCCCTTCCTCTCTGAAATTATAGTATTATTGATTTCTCACCATCTTTTAGCTAAACCTTCTTGGGTGGCCTTCAGAGTGGAACAGAATAAACATCAGAAGGTGAGTATTTCCCAAATCCTGTTGAAAAGAAATTCTTCCTCCTGGATGCAAATGCAGGGAAGAGGAGAAAAAATCAGAGTGCATCCTAGAAACTGCCACCTTTCTTTCCTGACCTCTTCAACAAAATGCCCAATATCATCTCAGTCGTTAATAACATCAGCTACAATAGTAGCTGCCACGGGTTTTATCTTCACAATGCTTCAGACTCTAAGAATTCTACGTGAATAAACTCACTTAAACCTTACCATAACCCTATGAGGTAGGTACTATAACTATCACCGTTTCTGATGAGGAAACTGAGGTTTCAGACATATACAAGTGTTTGATTATATCTCTGAGATCACAGTATTGGTGGGCATGCACTCTAATCCATAGCTTCATCTCTAAACCACTTACAAGCTCATTAAAATTTCCATACTTTTATGCAGTTTCCACTGTCTTATCCATACATGATTACATCTTTCACTGACTGATGATTCCAAACACTATGCTGCCGTGAGAGATGCACTAAGACTTCCGACTCGCGGAAGCTTACTGACATATAGGCAGTTTGCACGGTGCATGGTCCCCCATGAAGAAGGACATAGGAACCCCAGCATCAGAGCCTCCTGGTCAAATAAAAGAAAGCATCTCTCAACTCTGGGGAGCTTCAGGTTTGACAATTGAGAAACAATAAATAAAGTGACTTAAGAACTTCATAGAGATGACACACTATTCAATAGAAGCTCATCCATCTGGAACTGGTTTTGAATGCTCATTCCAGTAAGAAGCATGGCTTCTTTCTCTGAGCTCTAATTAGGCCAGTGTCATCTTGTTTGAATCATTTGCTCCGCCTGCCTACGTCTGCATTGTGAGCTCTTTGGTTCACACCAGATTTTTCTCTTCCAGAAGTCCCAGGCCCAGCTCAGGGTCCCTGAGGGCCCCTGAATGTTGGCTGAAAGAGTGCTTTAAAATTTACAAATTAAACTAGAATAGGGTCAAAAAATAATGAAGATAATTTACATGTGATTTCAAATACAGAGATGACTGAGAGGTACATTGATAGCAGGACTGTAATTTGACATTCACACTGTATCAAAGAGCTCACAGAACACTTTGGTGAACACCGTTATATGTCATGTTCATTATAACATTAAGAATTAGCATGTTATAGGTCAGGAAAAATGAAGAGAACTAGCTAGTAGCACAAACTTATTCAAACAGAATTGGTGGGAACAAACTACTCTAATTACAAATATTCTTTCCGTGATATAGTAATTTGCACATCCTATATAATATGCTAAGTGTCCAGTCGCCCGTTCAACCAATCAAAGCATAATATGATGATGACATGCTAATGCCACTAACTGCTAGCTATGATGTGCACTGACCACCAAGGGGCAGACAGTCAACCAGTAGACCAGTTGCTATGACGTACACTGATCACCAGGAGGAAGACGCTCTGACCTATAGGTTAGCTTGCTGCTGGGGTCCAGCTGATCAGGACTGAGCGAGATGGCCGGACACACCCTGGAGTCCTCCTGCGGTTCCTCCCCAGCTGGCCAACCTCCCGCGTCCCTCCCCAGCCCCGATCGTGCCCCAGTGGGGTCCCTCAGCCTAGCCTGTGCCCTCTCGCAATCCAGGACCTCTCGGGGAATGTCGGAGAGCCAGTTTTGGCCTGATCCCACAGGCCAGGATGAGGGACCCCGCTGGTGCATGAATTCGTGCACTGGGTCTCTAGTTTTAGCATCATTTTCCTTATTTTCATGATAGGTTTCTGCCAGCCATTTTTTTTGAAAAATATATGTTTTTATTGATTTTAGAGAGAAAGAGGAAGGGAGAGGGAGAGAAGCATCAGTGAGAGAGAAAAACATGGATCGGTTGCCTCCTACACAGACCCCCACCTGGGATCTAACCCGTAACAAGGACATGTACCATGACCGGGAATGGAACCGGCAACCCTTCAGTTCAACCAACTGAGCTACACCAGCCAGGGCTCTGCCAACTATTTTTCTTTCTTTCTTTTTTATTCTTAATCCTCACCCAAGGATATTTTCTCATTGATTTTTAGGGAGAATAGAAGAGAGAGGGAGAGACGGAGAGAAATATCAATGTGAGAGACACATTGATTGGTTGCCTCCTGCATAAGTCCAGACCAGGGCATGGGCCAGGGAGGAGGATCCTGCAACCAAGTCACTGGCCCTTGATCGGAATAGAACTAAGGACCCTTCAATCCGCAGGCTGACACTCTATCAACTGATCTACACTGGTTAGGGCCCAACTATGACTTATTTTCTTCCCAGTATCTTTCACTCTCACTGTTCTATAAAAAAAAAAAAAAAGATCCTTAAGGCGTGGGTTCTAGTCTTCAATTCACAACCCACATTGGCCATTTCTTTTTCCTCTAATATTCATACTTCCCGGGTATTTCAGAGTTGTTGAAGTGTTCATTGAAGTCATGTATGTGAAAATATATCATAAACCCTACATAATTAAATAAATGCATGTTACCTTTTAATATGGGACTTCCACATTGAAGGCAAAGTCCAGGACGTCATTAAGTAATGAGTCTACTTTGAAGGAATTGTCAGGAACAGCAAATTTGTTGACCACCAGTGGCTCAGAGCAGACTCAGAAACCAGTGCCCCCTCCTGGAGAAGCAAGTCCCTCTGGACAGCACCCTAGATCGAAATTGGGTAAGTTACATAATTTGGAGATTTCAGTTCCACTAATTCTTCTAGAAAGGCTAATCAGTGTAGCCTAGGTATGTGGGGTGGACTTTGCATAGGCCTGGATTTGAAACTGGAGTTAGCACTGAAGCTTTGAGCTAATCTTACCAACTCTCTGAGCTCCTGAATGCTAATGTGTAAAGTGAACATAAGGAAACATGGGCCACATATTGTTTGATAGCATTAAATTAAACCTTAAACAATTGACACATGCAAGTTGTCCAATAAATCCATCTGTGATAATAGCAACCATATTCTCTTGGTGTTGTGTGCCCAGGTCTTTACTCAGTGCCTAACGCATAATGTTCCCTCAATACATACTTTATGAATGACCAAAGCTTGGGAGGTTGAACCTCAGAATGGGATCATCTAGAAACTAAAATTGAATCAGCCAACAATAGTCAGTGTGGAGTGCTAGTCTTTTAGTTAATGGAGGAAAATACCACATACTATAATAGAACAGGCAATCATTTCATGGTAGGACATTGTGTGTTTTCTGATAAGATAGGTACTAATGTTCCAGACCTCATCCCCTCAGTCACCTGCCCTTCTCCCATCTAGATCTCAGGAGAAAGGAGATCGAAGTGAAGATGTATAGCCTACGAGAGAGGAAGTGTTGTGTCTACCAAGAGGTCAGCGAGCCCCAGGACGATGACTACCTATGTAAGCTCACCCTCACCAAGGAGCATGTTATGTCTTGATGCAAGAATTTCACTTGGTCTTTGGGTGCCCAAATCATTCCCTTCCTCTCGTGACCGGGAGTACAGGATTGAGGCTCACTGATGTGAGCTCTTTCCGAAGCTCTTCATGTCCAGGAACATGCACTGCACCCTCCCTCTTCCCTGTTGCTCTTGCCTCCAGATTGTGAGAAGTGTCAGAACTTCTTCATTGACAGCTGTGCTGTGCATGGGCCTCCTACGTTTGTAAAAGACAGTGCCGCGGACAAGGGGCATGCCAACCGCTCAGCCCTCACTCTGCCCCCTGGGTTGAGAATCGGACCATCAGGCATCCCTGAGGCTGGGCTTGGAGTGTGGAATGAGGAATGTGATCTGCCCGAGGGCCTGCACTTTGGCCCTTATGAGGGTCAGATCACAGAAGATGAAGCCACAGCCAACAGCGGCTACTCCTGGCTGGTGAGAACTTTACCTCTTCCCTGTCCTCAGGCTTCCCCGTCCCTCCTGTGGCTTGGGGGGCCCCCACCTTCTACATGCTAGGACATGGATGGGGACCATATGGTTAGTTAGCTCTGTGTACTGGGCGGACTTTGCATGAACATGGAGCTCCTCTCTAAGGATCAGAGGGTAAATGGGAGCAAAGTGGTACAGACTCCTCCCTTGGGGGCTCCTGCTTAGTGGACAAATCAATTCCGACGTGTAGATGATGAGTAAGAAAAATATCCTGAGATCACCATTGGCAGTTGAGTCACCATGCAGGCTGAAAGAGATTTGATGACAGTAGAATAAAGTAATTCTTCTATTATATACACACAACCACACACACACACACACACACACACACACACACACACACACACACACACACACACACACACACGGCCTTTAACTTCTTTTCCTGAAATGCAGATCACCAAAGGGAGAAACTGCTATGAGTATGTGGATGGAAAGGATACATCTCAGGCCAACTGGATGAGGTAAGGTCACTAGGCTTCTGGGTGCTAAAGAGGATACTCATGCCTCACAACCCACATGTCTGTCCTTCCCATCATGCCTCCCTAATGGTCTCCCTCAGTTCTCTGTTCCCCTTTTTTCTCCATACAGTGATCTTTAACATCTAGAGACATTTAGGAAAAAAGGATGTAAAAGTATAGCATTTGACCTCAAAATAGAAGTCTCTAGTTTGGGCTCTGACTGGGAAAACCTTGAGGACCCTGTATTACTCTGTGATTTATCTAATGGACATTAGTTAAACACCTACTATGTTCCAGTTTAGAGGAAGGAATTCATTACTTACACAGATTACACAATCCATGACCCTAGGGAGGACTTACTGCAGACGGACATGAAACATTTTATTTCATAAACATTTAACTCTATTTTTCCTATTTTTCAAGAAGTGCCCAGTGCCCAGATAGCCTTGAACCAAGGATAGTCTAAACCTGTGAGGGCAGCACATCATCCCAGACTCAGTTCTAACTACAACTGGGTGTTGGAGCCTGCAGAGTAATAGTGCTCATGGCCCTTTCCTGAGGGGCTCTCTTGTGTCAGGGGAGACAGATTATGAATAAACTACTATTGTTCTGTGTTATTTTTCTAAGACAGAGAGACCTCCACGTTTCTGTGGGAACCTGGGGGAGGCAACTGAATGATGCCTTCAATAAAGTGTGGGGAGACTCGACAAAGGCCTCTGAAGAGAAGGTAGACTTGGACTGAGTGTTGAATGATGTGAGTCCTAGATCAAGCCCCGAGTTCTGTGGTGTAACACCGAACCTGACTTACAGCTTAGAGAAGCTAGAGGTCACCAGGTTTGATGGGGAAGTCTGGAATGAGGCTTTGGAAATGGCATTAGGCAGGATGAGCACTGTGAGCAGGACTTAGAGACAGGAATTCACATGACATTGTGACAGAGGCTTGGACATTGAACAGAAGTTTCCCCAGGAGCATGGGTGTGGGTGCAATCAGTGCTGAGGGCCTTAAGCGTCAGTGAGGAGCTGGACACGAATATGACAGGTAGTGGAAACTCATCGCCTCTGGTTTTCTTTCCTTTCATCTGCCTCAACGCCAGGTATGTGAACTGCGCCCGGGATGACCAAGAATAGAACCTGGTGGCCTTTCAATATCACAGGCAGATTTTCTACCGAACCTGCCGGGTCGTGAGGACGGGCTGTGAGCTGCTGGTCTGGTATGGAGAAGAGTATGGCCAAAAGCTGGGCATCAAGTGGGGCAGCAAGTGGAAGACAGAGCTTGTGGCCGGGAGAGGTGGGCACCACTCTTCTTCAACATGGAAAGAAAGAATTCTTAGAAGTTTTCATGCTCCAACTCTCAAGTAGAGTAAACTCCACTCTAGAGTCAGCAAAGCTTCAAATCAGATGCTTCAGAAATTGATGGCTCATCACATAGGTTTTTGATACTTAGGAACAATTTTAATATTTTTATTTTTGTTCTAATTTTTAAAAATATGCTTTTATTGGTTTTAGAGACAGAGATGAAGGGAGAGGGAGAGAAATATCAATCTGCTGCCTCCTGCATTATCCCTACTGGGGATCAAGTCCACCACCCAGACATGTGCCCTGACCAGGAATCAAACTGGCTACCTCTGGGTGAACGGGACAATGCTCAATGAACTGAGCCACACTGGCCAGGGGCTTTTTTTGTTCCATTTTAAAAAATACTTCATGCACAAAATACACAGCGTCATATAGTGCTGAAAGGGTTAGAGGCAAAACAAATAATAATAAAAAAAAAAGGTTTCAGGCACTTAACCAGCTCTCTCATCAAGGTGGTTGTTTGTGGGTTGTTGTTTTTGTTTTCTAACACTTTAGCTGTTTCTTCTTCATTTACTGCATATTTCTAAATGAAATGTGTGTGTTAACATGCATTCATTCATTATTTTGTGACTTGCCATGTGAATTCCTACGCGGTGCCACGCAGGGTTCTGGGAGCTGGAAATACAGATGAACACGATGATCAGAATCACTGCTCCTGAGCAGCTGGCTGGTGAAGGAGGGAAGCCCTGGCAGACCTATGTGCATGTGCTTAATATTACATAGTGGTTAGTGCTTTAGAGAAAACGGGACCAGGACAAGTGACTAGGGATCAGTGTGAGGGGAAGGTGGGTGTGTCAGATTGCAAAGGTCAAGGGAAGGCTTTCTCAGGAGACAACAGTTACAACAGTTGTGTCACAAGGTCCCAGGCAGAGGGAGTGGCTGGTGCAGGGAAGGGAAGAGGTGGGGTGTTGAGCTGGCTGAGGGCTTCTCCCGTCTCAGTCTCAGTACGGAGGGTAAGAACAAAGGTTGGACAGATGCCTAGCAGCCTGGAAATACAGTGCCTATGATCCAAGCTGAGATACTGGGGACTTTCTTGAGTGAGACGGGACAATTGAGCAGTTTTCAGCTGCAGAGTGGCATGTTCTAAAACTATGCTTTGTTAAATTTTTTGGAAAATAAATTTCAGTGGGGAATCCCCTCTGAGATTATTTCAACTCCAAGTGAGAGAGGAAGGCAGACTGGCTGGAGAGGGACGGGAGTCAGGAGTGTAAGAAGCAGGTTGGGGAAATATTTTTGTTGTTGTTGTTAATCCTCACCCAAGGATATTTTTCCACTGATTATTTTTTGAGAGAGAGTAGAAGGGGGAGAGACAGAGAGAGAAACATCAATAGCTTGTCTCCCACGGGCACCCCAACCAGGGCTGGGGATTGAGCTTGCAACCAAGGGACGTGCCCTTGACTAGAATCGAACCCAGGAGCCTGGAGTCCCCAAGGTGACGCTCTATCTACTGAGCCAAACTGGCTAGGGCATGGTTGGGGAGATATTTTGAAACAGGACTTTGTAGTGTATTTGAAATAGGCTAACACTGAAAGAAATCAAGTAGGAATACTGTGTGAGGAAAGACATATTTCCATTTTATGATTTGTGGAAAACTGAGAGAGCAGCAATTGCTAGTTGGGGCCTATTGTTCCTCTATTTTTAAATATTTTTATTGATTTGAGAGAGAGAGGAAGGGAAATGAAGAGAGAGATAGAAATATCAGCATGGATCAGCTGCCTCCTGCTGGGATAGAGCACAAAACCTGGGCATGTGCCCTGACCAGGAATCAAACTGGTGACGACCTGGTTCATGGGTTGATGCTCAACCACTGAGGTACCTGGCCAGGCCTGTGGTTTTTCTCTTTAACATGACTTAGAAGATACATGTATATGGAAAGGTCACGATAGTCAAACCCATATAAGGAGTCAAATGGCTTCTGATGGTCCTTGATCTGTAAGACCTTTTTTCTTTTCAATCCTTACCCAAGGATATTTTTTCCATTGATTTTTATAGAGAGTGAAAGACAGAGGGAAAGACAGAGAGAAATATCCATGTGAGAGGAACACATCGATTTGTTGCCTCCTGCACAATCCCAGACCAGGTCCGGGCCGGGGAGCAGCCTGCAACCAAGGCACATGCCCTTGATGGGAATCAAACCCACGACCTTTCTGTCCACAGGCTGAGGCTCTATCCACTGATCCACACTGACCAGGGCTGTACAAAAGACTTTTGATATGGGGTCTCTGGATTTCTGAAGAAGAGTAGTGCAGACAAAGAAAAAGAAAAGTAGACTGTGAAGGAACACTCTGTGGGAGGCAGAGCTTGCACTGTCAACACAGTTAGAATGATTCCGGAGACAGGATTTACCAGGAGACAGAGCGTAAGGCACAGGCAGCCTTGCCCACACATGCCCTGACCAAAACTTTCTCTTTCAGCAGAACCAAAGCCAGAGATCCACACATGTCCCTCCTGCTCTGTGGCCTTCTCCAGTCAGACATTCCTCAGCCAACATGTGAAACGCAATCACCCCTCTGAGATTCTGCCAGCAGCACCTGCAGGAAAACACCTCCAGTCAGAGGAACCCGGCCCAGAGCATCAAAATCAACAGCAGCAGCAACATCCTGGTCCACATGGGTGGAATGACAAAGCTGAAGGTCAAGAGGTCAAAGGAACGTCCAAACCTTTGCTTAAAAGGATCAGGCACATGAGAACTTCACGGGACTCTTTCAAGCCTCCCAACAGACAAACAGGGAGCTCCAGTGAGCGTGAGAGAATAATGGAGGAAGAGCCCAGCACAGGCCAGGACGTGAATCCAAAGAACACAGGCAAATTATCTGTGGGAGTAAGAATGTCAAAAATTGTAACAATCAATCATGGAGGGTGTGGGCAAGGCTTCAATGATAAGTCACATATCGACACACACCAGAGGACACACTCAGGGAAAAAGCCATATGTGTGCAGGGAGTGTGAGAAAGGCTTTACACGGAAGTAACATCTCATCAGACACCAGAGGACACACTCAGGGTAGAAGCCATATGTGTGCAGGAAGTGTGGGCGAGGCTTTACAGATAAGTCAATCTCATCAAACACCAGAGAACACACTCAGGGGAGAAGCCCTATGTGTGCAGGGAGTGTGGGCGAGGCTTTACACAGAAGTCATCTATCATCACACACCAGAGGACACACTCAGGGGAGAAGCCCTATGTGTGCAGGGAGTGTGGGAGAAGCTTTACAGATAAGTCAACTCTAATCATATACCAGAGGACACACTCAGGAGAGAAGCCCTATGTGTGTAGGGAGTGTGGGGGAGGCTTTAGAGATAAGTCAAGTCTCATCAAACACCAGAGAACACACTCAGGGGAGAAGCCCTATGTTTGCAGGGAGTGTGGGCGAGGCTTTACACAGAAGTCCAATCTCATGAGACACCAGACGACACACTCATGGGAGAAGCCCGGTCTTTGCAGGGAGGATGCATCATGAGCCCTAAATTGCACCTCAGCAGCCATAGGGCAAGTGTAGGCACCGCATACCTCATACCCCAGCTCTGAGGGGGCTTTAGAGGAAGCCTGCTGGCCCCTTTCCCTCCCCAAGAGTGTAATTAGTACAGAAGTATCTGGTCAAACAAATCCTCCGCTTTCAAATGGAGAGGCTATAGACAAACAGTTCCGTAAGTGCTATGGGGATGTCAACACGAATGTCCCTCATGGTGTTTTTGGCCTAGTTTTAATAAAGTTTGTGTCCAGACAAACCTGAAGCCTACGTGCCTCATCCCCCTCATCACTGAAAGCAGAGTTCCAGGAGGGCCTCAAAGAACCCTCAGCCACAGACCTGAACCCGGGAAGGCGGAATCTGGCGTCAGTCCAGTGAGGTTCCCGCCAGGGAGAGGGATTGAGGCACACTCACCAGGAACATGAATAGGACCCCACCAACCCCTTGGCTTCTCCTGGCTCCTCCCCTGATTCCTTAGACCTCTGTAGCCTCAGAGGTGAAAGCCAGAGAGGGTGTGTGCAGGTGTGTTTGTGCATGTGTGTGTACATGTGTGTGTGTGCGCGTGTCTGTGTGTGTGTTTGCCCGTGTGCCTGTGCACACACCTGTGCTGCCTCAGTCTGGGCACTGGTCGCCCTCTTCTTGCTGCCTCTGTAGCATTGGCATCTTGCCTGGGGCATAGCATGTCGGCACCAGGTCTGTCAACAAGGTTTTGAGTCTCAGCTTTTCCCTCAAAACTGTGTGTCCTAAGGCAAGACCCCCAAAGTCTCTGTGCCTCTTTCCAAGCTATAAAGCGGGAGGGTGACCCAGGCTTTGGAGTGTCATTCAGAGTGGGGTCAGCACCGGTGGTTAAAACACGCAACTCTCTGTGAACAGCGTCTGCCAGGCCTTGAGGTGGACAAGGGAGGCAGAGGGAGTGGGGCCCAGGAGCCAGTTTAGAGCTCAAGCAGCCCCACTGCTCTGCGTGGACTCGGCTGCCTGTGCAGGAGTCGTGGGGTCAGGCATGCTCCTCCCCCCGGCCACCCCCTCCCACTGAGCCTTGGCAGGACAAGAGTGACCTTGGTTTCTAAGAGTGACCAGGACAAAGGCCCTCACAACCCTGCTGAGAGCTGCTGGGTGCACCTCACCTCACAGTGTGTGCGACGCCCACCTCGCAACAGCTCCTGGTGCCTGGCCTTGTACCTGGGTCTGCGGGTCTCACCGTCCCCGGACCCGTCTGAAATCCTTACCTGCACATTTCTTATGGGGAGTCATGGGACATGGACACGCGTGAGAAGAGCAGGCAGGCCGTGTCGGTCATTCCTGGCCACCGGTTCACAGGTAATGTCCACTGAGGCCAGGAGCACCGACCCTCATGGGCCCATGGGTGGGAGTCCAGCGAGGCTCCAGGGAATAGGTAAGCGTCTGCCTGGGGAGGCGATGGGGCCCCAGCAACCAGAGGCCCTGCTTTTCTTACAACAGAGCGGACATCCATGCAGGGAGCAGGCACACGCGGTGAGGGCCCTTCACCCCTCAGCCCGAGGGACCTAGCATCGCACCTGTTTCTGGAGGAGAGCTCCTGAAGGGGGTACCCAAACCCACGACCTGGGACCATGACCTTCCCTCTCCCGCCCGGCTGGCGTGGCTCAGCGCTTGAGCATCAACCTATGAACCAGGAGGTCAGGGTTCAATTCCTGGTCAGGGCACATGCTCGGGTTGTGGGCTTGATCCCCAGTGTGGGGCCTGCAAGAGGCAGCAGATCCATGATTCTCTGTCATCATGGATGTTTCTCTCTCTCTCTCTCTTTCTCTCTCTCTATTTCTCTCTCTCTCTCCCTCTCTCTCTCTCTCTCTCTCTCTCTCTCTCTCTCTCTCTCTCTCTCTCTCTCTCTGTCTCTCTCCACCCCCCCTTCTTCTCCCTTTCTATCTGAAATCAATAAAAAATATATTTTAAAAAATGATGGCATTTCTATGTGAAGAATGGAAACCTCATTCCTTACAATGACTGAGGGCTTGGGTTGGTGACCTGAAACTCTCAGAAGCAACCATTGAGCCACACCTTCATACTCATGTTTTCCCACATTAACCCAATCCTGAAACACCTCAGGACCAGGAGAAATCTGCCAGTTGGGATATTGTTTTCTGTGGGTCTCAGCGGACTCTGGAGGAGCCAGCCCACAATCATGGGTCTGTTGACACCCAAGCAGGGGCCCTGTGCACATTGGAAGGTGGGCTCTCTCGCTCAGGTCAGGAGGGGCAAACCCCCACCCCAGCATCGCATTGAAACACCACACATTTCCAAGTGGCTCAGCACCTCCGGTGAGTATCTCTCAGGGGGTGAAGGAAAGCTTTGCACAATCAAGTCCTCTTTCACATTAAAAATGTTGGTGTCCCTGTGCCCAAACCTCCACATACAGGAAGGTTCTGGTTTGACTAGTCACGCCTTGATTTGTTGAATACATCTTTCCCAGGTTGCAAGGATTAGCCTTTAACTTCATGCCCAGCTTTTTCTACCATTTGTTTCCATGTCCAGTGTGACACATCTCACTTCCTTTGGAAGGAAATGGAAAATTCTCCAGGATGCGATGCTCCACTGTTTGGGTGTAGATGTGCACACACGTTTTAAACTGAGATACTGTGAACATTCATGAACTGGAATGCTCACGATGACTAGGAAAGACAAGTGGTGGGTGTTTTCGGTAAAATCTGATACCTATTGGGAGGAGGATAGGAGCAGATTTGACAGTTTCCAGTTTTATTTTAAATCTGTTGTTCTTGATCTGACACACAGAGGGACAGGGAGACAAAGAGAAACAATCAGGTGATGGGGGTGGCCTTACCAGGAATCAAGGGCACTTCTTGGTTCATAGGTCAGCACTCACTCATTGAGCCTCGCTTGCTGGGCTGTGTGTTGCTATTTGGATGACCTCTTTCTACAAAGACAATGCGGCCCTGGCTGGGTAGATTACATGCCAGGGGGATGAGAGCCTTTACCTTGCTGGTGTTCTCATGCTGCTTGGAGCATCAGGCCTGTTTCCATCATCACAGCAGGTGGGAGCTGTGGCATCAGTACAAGCCTACTTCTACCTTCTGCCTATAGGTTCATAACAGAATGAAGGGAAAACCATGAAGGTTGTCTCAACAAGGGGACCAGTCATTTAGCAAACATTCTGCTTTGGTGACAACACATGACCGCCAACAGTTCCTTGGGCAGCGATACACAGTAATACTTACCAAGTTTCTAAACATTTGCCAAGTAAAACATTCACTCTTACAAAGTTTTTTTTTTAATATTTTATTGGTTTTTTACAGAGAGGAAGGGAGAGGGATAGAGAGGTAGAAACATCGGTGAGAGAGAAACATCAATCAGCTGTCTCCTGCACACTCCCTACTGGGGATGTGCCCGCAACCAAGGTACATGCCCTTGTCCGGAATCGAACCTGGGACCCTTCAGTCCGCAGGCCGACGCTCTATCCACTGAGCCAAACCGGTTAGGGCCACTCTTACAAAGTTTTTAACATGCTCACTTAATTACACTTAGGAAGGCAACTTTGTACGGGAAATGTCGTTTTCTAAAATAAAATGTATGTATAATACAAATGTAGAATACATCACACAGATGACTGCTTGGCTCGGATTTATTTTTCATACATACAATAACTATATAGAATAAGTTTGAGATCACTTTTCAAACAACTGATGTGTGAATGGATGTCCAGAGAGGTCTTGGGTCTTGGGCAGAGTCACCATGAAGTAGGTGCTGTCTGTGGAAATGGAATCCAGGGTTCTGGAGTCAAAAACCTCTGAGAAGGTACATCTGGGAGGATAAGAGGAACCAGCACAGTGGTCACAGGTTCCCGGATGTCACCTCTCCAGGCCACTGCGTCCTCGATTATCTGTGTGTCCCTCGGTCTCTGTGTCCCTCGGCCTATGTGTCCCTCAGTCTGTGTGTCCCTCAGCCTGTATGTCCCTTGGTCACTGACACCGGGTGAGTCTGCTCCCATCTTCTCAGTGTGGGGGACTCTGGGAGCAGCGACACAACGCAGTAGAGGGGAGCACGTGCAGGACCCTCCTCTGTCCATTCCCCGCCTCCTTCACGCCTCGCTTTCCTCTGCTTGTCCCGGCCTCGCCCCCCCACCCCCAGAGCCTCGCCCCAACGTGGTGGCTTGGGAGACCCTGCAAGGACCGCGCTAGAATGGCCTCGTCGTGTTGTGTCAGGATCTTGCCAGCTGAGAGACACTCATACATTTTATTTTTATCTTATAGACACATTCCGTGGAAAAACATCAGCGGAGCTGAATGCTCTGCTCATCATGGTGCGTTTCTTTAGGGGTATGCTGCTTTTTCACACCCTCCAAAGCTTTTCCTTCTTTGTACGTTTTTCTTGTTTATGTTTTGGTTAATTCTTACCAGAGGATATGTTTTTACAGACAGAGGGAAGGAGGGAGGGAGGGAGGGGATAGAGAAGAAACAAAAAAGCAAACATGAATATGCAAGAGACACATGGATCTTTGGCTCCCACAAGAGCCCAGACCGGGGCAGGCAATGAAGCCTGCATCCCAGGTATGTGCTCTGGACCAGGAATCCCACCAGCGACCCTTCCCTGGGCACCCGAAGGTCTAACTAGTGAACAACACTGGCCAGGACTATTCCTTCTGCTTAGCAGATGAGAGCAAATGTCACTCTTTCTTCTGGCAGAAGGCGGCCAATCTATGATGATCACTCATCATTGATCTTTCTCTCTTCCTTTCTGAACTAGTAGAAATGTATATTTCTAAAAAAAACCACTGTGGCCCTGGCCAGTGTGCCTCAGTGGGGAGAGTGACAACCTATGTATTGAAGGGCCCCTGGTTCGATTCCCGGTCAGGGCACATGTCCGGGTTGCGGGCTGGATCCCCAGTAGGGAGGGGGTGATACAGGAGGCAGCTGATCCATGATTCTCTCTCATCATTGATGTTTCCATCTCTATCCCTTTCCCTTCATCTCTGAAATCAATAAAAATATATTTTTTAAAAAAACACACTGGGTTTCAACACAAAAGTTTAAATTCAAATTTTTTCACGCTACTAACATGTTCCCATAATACCCTGCATCTGGAGGTGCCATCAACAATGACAGCCTCCCTGGTACTGATTGCATCAATAATGGCAGCCTACAGGGGAAGGACTGCCTCAGTAATGCCCGCCTCTAGGCTACATTGATCATTGCAGCCTCCAGAGTACTAGCTGCCTCAGTAATGCCCTACAGAAGCCGCTGAGTCTAGTGGTAATAACACGTTCTTGCGATACCCTTGCGCCTCGCTGTAGGACTGGCTGCTGCAATCATAGCGGCCGCCGGGTTACTGGCTGCCTCAGGAAAGGAGACCTGTCCTGTACTGGCTGCCTTGGTAACGGCGGCCGCCCCAGGACTGACTGCTCCAATCATGGCAGCCTCTAGGTTACGGACTGAATTACTGAACGCACAGCTTCCCCATGTCAGTGCAGCAGCCAAGGCCTCCCTCTGCAGGGCTGGGACAGGAAGGGGTGCAAAAGCCAGACCCGTGACTTCAGTCCATCCGGGGAAGGAATAATTGCACCCTGGACAGCCTCGATGATTTTGTAGGGTTTTCTGTAGGTTTTGTTTGTTTGTGGTTTTTTGGGTAGACTTTTCCATCAAATTCACGGGATATTAGCTAACATTTCAGAACCACGGACAGAAGCATAAGGTGTTATTCTTTGAATGGCCACAAGAGGGACCCAGAGGATCGTTTTCGCAAAGGAATTGGCTGACAGCTTCCTTTAAGGCAGTGGTTCTCAACCTTCCTAATGCCGCGACCCTTTAGTACAGTTCCTCATGTTGTGCTGGCCCCCAACCATAAAATTATTTTCGTTGCTACTTCATCACTGTAATGTCGCTACTGTTATGAATCGTCATGTAAATGTGTGATATGCAGGATGTATTTTCATTGTGACAAACTGAACATAATTAAAGCATAGTGATTCATCACAAAAACAATATGTAATTATATATGTGTTTTTTCGATGGTCTTAAGCTACCCCTGTGAAAGGGTCGTTCGACCCCCAAAGGGGTCGCAACCCACAGGTTGAGAACCGCTGTTCTAGTGGGAATCCCTGTTTCCCAGAAGGCAACTCCCGGCCTACCGCCTGGTCCTCTCGCTAAGGAAGCGAACACACGCGCCTGGAAGACAGTCCGGGACTTAAATACCGTTGGGTGGAACACAGACTGGGTCAGGCGGCAGGAAGGATGTGTCACCCCAACACCTGTCCGGGCGGGGGGCTCCGGGCTCCTGGGGTCCCTCCGCGAAACCACAGGAATCTGAGCCCTGGACACCGCCCATCCGTGCCTGGCTGAAAGCTTCTTGATGGACACTCGCAGGACCCTGGGTAGCCAATCACCACCAGGGGTTGAGTGCTGGGAGCCGGTCCATGCTTGCTGTTTCAAGGGACCTGGCATATATGGCATACTGTTCTTGGCACTATGTGTTTTAACCAAGGTCTCTGAGAAAGGTGGTTTCCCCAGGTAGGGATTTTCCCCTGAAGTTAGGGAGGGAATAAAACCCCTCAACTAAGTGCCAGGCGGGTAATTAATCCCTTTAACTACGAACAGTCATGCTTAAACTACATAATCTTTTCTCCCTGGAATGGAGATAAGAAACGCCCTAACCTTTGTAATAGAGATTGATAGGATTGAATCAACTGGTATAAATACAGTTGTAACAAGACAGAAACACACAGAACTCAGAACACAGAACTCATGAGACAGAATTCAGAACACAGAACTTAGAACACAGGGCTTGGAAGACAGGACCAAGAGAGACAGAGCCTAGGCACAGAACCTACACAGAACGTTCTTTACAGACAGAAGAACTTCGCTGGAGAGAACATGGCAAGGGATCCTGGACTGAACCTGAATGCAGAGGTTGGCAAGAGAGCCTGACTAGAACATGGCGACCAAACCTGGCTGGAGAAGTCCCTGTGTCATTCCTTCTTCGCCGACTCCATCCACACCTTTGGGGACCCCTGGACCTGCTGGGGTTGGACCCCGGCATCTGGCGCCCGAACAGGGACCCCTAGGTAAGCGCCCCGCACTCGGGATGGATCGGACTCCACCGTAAGAAGAAGGTGGATAGTCTTCGCCGACTCCGTCCACACCTTTGGGAACCCCTGGAACAGGATTCCCCTAAGTAAGCCCCCCTCCCCCATTGAGAACCCCCACACTCGGGACGGATCAGACTCCACCGTAGGAAGAGGGTGGATAGTCTTCGCCGAATCCGTCCACACCTTTGGGAACCCCTGGAACAGGATTCCCTTAGGTAAGCCCCCCCCATTGAGAACCCCACACTCGGGACGGATAGGACTCCACCAGGGTGCTACAGACCCCCCTATAGAGGATAAGTAGGGTAAGAAGGTGGATAGTACAGAACTTAGATTGAGAAGATGTGCCATACTGAGTCCAAAGAAAGAAGACTCTGTATTGATTCTTAGATTGAGAAGATGTGCCATACTGAGTCCAAAGAAAGAAGACTCTGTATTGATCTTTAGATTAAGAAGATGTGCCATACTGAGTCTAAAGAAATAAGGCTCTGTATTGATCTTTTAACACATATGCTTGCTAGCAGAGGAATTAAGGTTACTCCCAGTCAGACAGAACATTTTATACAAGAAATACGTCCATGCTTTTCTGAGGAAGGAAAGGTGCCAGAAAGGTAAATGTAGAGGCATGGGAGAAGGTAGGCCCAAGGAGCCTTATCCTTAACCCCACTGCAGCCTTTCCACCCCGGGAAAGTGCAGGATTGGCAAGCTCTCCCTGGGGTGATAGATCAGGACTCAGGTAATAGCAGAAAGCGCCAATCCTACTCTTAAAATGGATATAAGAGAGCATTTGAGGTTTTTCTTTTTAATGCCTGCTTTTAAAAAATAAAAAAGGGGGAATTTGCAGGGAGCCGGTCCTTCCTTGCTGTTTCAAGGGACCTGGCATATATGGAATACTGTTCTTAATATGTTTGCTCACCTTCTTGGCACTGTGTTTTAACCAAGGTCACCTCTCCGAGAAAGGTTGAATCCCCAGGTAGGGATTTTCCCCTGAAGTGAGGGAGGGAATAAAACCCCTCAACCAAGTGCCAGGCGGGTAATTAATCCCTTTAACTATGAACAATCATGCTTAAACTACATAATCTTTTCTCCCTGGAATGGAGATAAGAAACGCCCTAACCTTTGTAATAGAGATTGATAGGATTGAATCAACTGGTATAAATACAGTTGTAACAAGACAGACTCACTCAGAACTAAGAACACAGAACTCAGAACACAGAACTCAGGAGACAGGGCTTGGAAGACAGGACCAAGAGAGACAGAGCCTAGGCACAGAACCTACACAGAACATTCTCTAGAGACAGAAGAACTTCGCTGGCGAGAGCATGCTGGAGGATCCTGGACAGGGACTGAGATCTCAGACTGAACCTGGCTGGAGAACCTACAGAACCTGGCAATAAAACCAGGCAAGAGAACCCAACCATGCTGATCAACTGAACACTGCCTCCGAGTCTCTCCCTCTTTGCCGACTCTGTCCTGGAGATCCTAAGCAGAGCCTCTCTGGAGATCAAGACCAGAACTTGGCTGGAGATCCTGGCTAGGCTGCTGATCAACTGAACGCTGTCTCCGTGTCATTCCTTCTTCGCCGACTCCGTCCACACCTTTGGGGACCCCTGGACCTGCTGGGGCTGGACCCCGGCATCTGGCGCCCGAACAGGGACCCCTAGGTAAGCGCCCCGCACTCGGGATGGATCGGACTCCACCGTAAGAAGAAGGTGGATAGTCTTCGCCGACTCCGTCCACACCTTTGGGAACCCCTGGAACAGGATTCCCCTAAGTAAGCCCCCCTCCCCCATTGAGAACCCCCACACTCGGGACGGATCAGACTCCACCGTAGGAAGAGGGTGGATAGTCTTCGCCGAATCCGTCCACACCTTTGGGAACCCCTGGAACAGGATTCCCTTAGGTAAGCCCCCCCCATTGAGAACCCCACACTCGGGACGGATAGGACTCCACCAGGGTGCTACAGACCCCCCTATAGAGGATAAGTAGGGTAAGAAGGTGGATAGTACAGAACTTAGATTGAGAAGATGTGCCATACTGAGTCCAAAGAAAGAAGACTCTGTATTGATTCTTAGATTGAGAAGATGTGCCATACTGAGCCCAAAGAAAGAAGACTCTGTATTGATCTTTAGATTAAGAAGATGTGCCATACTGAGTCTAAAGAAATAAGGCTCTGTATTGATCTTTTAACACATATGCTTGCTAGCAGAGGAATTAAGGTTACTCCCAGTCAGACAGAACATTTTATACAAGAAATACGTCCATGCTTTTCTGAGGAAGGAAAGGTGCCAGAAAGGTAAATGTAGAGGCATGGGAGAAGGTAGGCCCAAGGAGCCTTATCCTTAACCCCACTGCAGCCTTTCCACCCCGGGAAAGTGCAGGATTGGCAAGCTCTCCCTGGGGTGATAGATCAGGACTCAGGTAATAGCAGAAAGCGCCAATCCTACTCTTAAAATGGATATAAGAGAGCATTTCAGGTTTTTCTTTTTAATGCCTGCTTTTAAAAAATAAAAAAGGGGGAATTTGCTGGGAGCCGGTCCATGCTTGCTGTTTCAAGGGACCTGGCATATATGGCATACTGTTCTTGGCACTATGTGTTTTAACCAAGGTCTCTGAGAAAGGTGGTTTCCCCAGGTAGGGATTTTCCCCTGAAGTTAGGGAGGGAATAAAACCCCTCAACTAAGTGCCAGGCGGGTAATTAATCCCTTTAACTACGAACAGTCATGCTTAAACTACATAATCTTTTCTCCCTGGAATGGAGATAAGAAACGCCCTAACCTTTGTAATAGAGATTGATAGGATTGAATCAACTGGTATAAATACAGTTGTAACAAGACAGAAACACACAGAACTCAGAACACAGAACTCATGAGACAGAATTCAGAACACAGAACTTAGAACACAGGGCTTGGAAGACAGGACCAAGAGAGACAGAGCCTAGGCACAGAACCTACACAGAACTTTCTTTACAGACAGAAGAACTTCGCTGGAGAGAACATGGCAAGGGATCCTGGACTGAACCTGAATGCAGAGGTTGGCAAGAGAGCCTGACTAGAACATGGCGACCAAACCTGGCTGGAGAAGTCCCTGTGTCATTCCTTCTTCGCCGACTCCATCCACACCTTTGGGGACCCCTGGACCTGCTGGGGTTGGACCCCGGCAGTTGAGGGCGGAAGGCGGGCTCTTTCGACAAGATTCTGCCATTGACTGGCAGGAAGGCTTCACCCTGCGCCCCGCCCTTTCCGCGTTTCTAACCGCCCATTGGCAGGCAGGGCCCTGTGACCGCATCACTGATTGGCGGCTGCCTCTGACACTCTGGGTGCCGGAAGCTCCCCCTCCCCCCGCCTCACAAGCCTGAGGGCGGGAGCGCAGCGAGCAGCGCGTGGATTTGAGGGGACCTCGGCCAGGTGCGCAGCGCCGCAGGGAGACCCAGAGTCCTCACCGACCAAGCCCCTCAGACCCCCACACCGCGCCCCTCACACCCCCCACCTCGCCCCTCAGTCCCCCCCCACCCCCGCCCCTCAGACTCCTGACCGCGCCCCTCAGTCGCCCTCTGAGACCGCGCGAGCCTCCAAGGGAAGGAGGCGCCCCCTGGTGGGTCTTAATGGCTGTGGCCCTGGCCACGTGGTCCTGGTCCCAGTCTGTCCTGAGGCGGGAGCGGGTTCATCAGCGCCTCCTCCTCACAAAGGCACTGCGGCCTCCTGCTGGGACTGGGCTGGGGGCACCATAAACCCCAACAGGGACCCCCAGGAGCGGCCCCAGAGGAGGCGGGGAGAGCTGGGCACAGAACCAAGGTGAGGGGGTCCACGGGGGTGGAGGTGGGGACGGAGGTGGGGACGGGGTGGAGGCGGGGCGCCCCCCCTGGGGCCGGGGCGGACGGACGGTCTCTCCTCCAGCCCAGGGCCGCCTGCAGGGACGTGTCCATCTACTTCTCCCGGGAGGAGTGGGCGCACTACTTCTCCCGGGAGGAGTGGGCGCAGATGGGCGCCTGGGAGCGAGCCCGGCACAGGAACGTGAAGAGCAACTAGGAGGCGCTGCTCAGCATTGGTGACCGGGAGGTGGTGGCGGGGCCGCGGGGGGTTGGGGGGCTCCGTCCAGGGCCCCGGCTCCGCCCCGCTCGACGCTGGATCTGCTGTTCATCCCTCAGCTCTTCGCCCGCAGGACAGACACTTTCTTTCTCTCCTTCCAGGTCTCAGGGCCCCTCGACCCGCCTTCATGAGTCGCCGCGGGAGGACAGCCAGGCCCGGGGCGGAGGACTCCGAGGACTCGGATGAAGAGTGGACCCCGAGGCCGCGAGGTGCGGGCGGAGGGCGCGCAGGTGCCTGACCCCGACCCGGTGTTGGTCGGGCGACCTCTCGGGAGTTACCGGGGAGGAGCAAGAGGCAGAGCAGTTACACACCAGAGGCTGTTCACATAAACCACTTTCTATGAATCATTTATTTTACAGAGAGAGATAGAGAGAAAGAGAGAGAGAGAGAGAGAGAGAGAGAGAGAGAGAGAGAGAGAGAGAGAGAGAACCTCCATCGCTGCCTCCTGCCGGCCCCCCACCTCACGGTTCATAGGTCGAGGCTCAACCACTCAGCCACACTGGCCAGGGTCATAGAACCTCTTTCAATGTGTAACAATAATTATATACAGATTTAGCGTTGACACTATCACAGAGGTTCCCCCATTTCTCCCCCTTTTCTCACCTTCACCCAGACCCACCCCCTAAATCTACAATAATAAAACCATAATATGCAAATCCAGGGAGGACCAGCTGAAGGACCGGCCAGATGACCAGGCTATGACACACACTGGCGTCAGGCCAGCCAAGGCCTGTGAAACACAATTGGTCCGGCCCCACCATCCCCCATGATGCCCTGCAGAGAAAGGCCCAGGCCACTAGCCACTGGGTGATCAATGGGGGCTCCCCGTCACCCCAAAGAGGGAGGCCCAGGCCACCAATGCACAGCTGGGGATGCTGAACCAGTCCTCCCTCTGAAGGCGATGGATCGCAGGGCTCCCAGACTGTCAGAGGCACAGAGGGCACAGGCCGGGCTGAGGAATCCCCCGCCCACCCCCGCCCCCCCCCCCCCCCCCCGCCATTCCCGGTACATAAATTTATAAATTTCTTGCAACAGTGCTCTAGTATATATATACTAGAGGCCCAGTGCACAAAAATTTGTGCATTGGGGGGCGGGGTCCCTCAGCCCAGACTGTGCCCTCTCACAGTCTGGGACCCCTTGGGAGATAACGACCTGCTGGCTTAGGCCTGCTCCCGGGTGGCAGAGGGCAGGCCCAATCCCTAGGTGCAGCCCCTGGTTGGGCTCAGAGCAGGGTTGATTGGGGAGTTGGGGAGCCGCCCACTGTCATGCACAGAGCAGGGCGATCGGGAGGTTGCGATGCCACCCTCAGTCACGCTCAGGGTAGGGCCGATTGGGGGGTTGGGGCACCGCCCCCTGTCACACTCAAGGCAGGGTCGATGGGGAGGCTGCGGCAACACCCCCTGTCACTCACAGAGCAGGGCCTATCAGGGGGGTTGGGCCTCTGTACCCTGTCACGCACAGAGCAGGGACAATCAGGGGGTTGGGGCGCTGCCCCCTGTCATGCACAGAGCAGGGCCCATCAGGGGGTTGGGGTGCTGCCCTCTATCACCACAGAGCAAGGCTGATCAGGGTGTTGGGGCGCAGCCAATCTGACACTCAGGGCAGGGCCGATGGGGAGGTTATGGCTCTACCCCGTCACACACAGAGCAGGGCCCGTGTGGAGGCTGGGGGGTTGTTGCCCCGGCCCCTGTCACACACAGAGCCGCAGGGCGATCAGGGGGTTTGGGCGCTGCCCCCGTCACACTGATCCCGGTGCCGGGAGGACTCTCGGCTCCGCTGATCCTGGTGCTGGGAGGCATATTACCCTTTTACTATATAGGATAGAGGCCTGGTGCATGGGTGGGGCTGGCTGGTTTGCCCTGAAGGGTGTCCTGGATCAGGGTGGGGGACCCCACTGGGGTGCCTGGCCAGTCTGGGTGAGGGGCTGAGGGCTGTTTTCAGGCTGGGGGTGACTGAAGCTCCCAACCACTCCTTTTTTTCTTTTTTTTTCTATTCTGGGCCAGCTTTAGCTCTGAGGTTTGGCTCCAGCTCTTAGGCCTCCACTGCTGAAAGTAGGTTTCTGGCCTTTGCTTACAATGCTGTGATCCTGCTGGCTGAAGCCCAGGACTAAAGCAGGTTTCTGGGGTTTTGTTTAGCTTCTATATTTGTTACATAGTTGCTTAGAGTTGCAGGTCAGAGGCCTGCAGCGGCAGGCGGGGAACGTTGGAGTCCTCTGTCACTGAAGCAAGCAAGCCTCATGTTAGTTTCAAGCTGCCTGGCTGCCGGCCGCCATCTTGGCTGGCAGTTAATTTGCATATTGCCCTGATTAGCCAATGGGAAGGGTAGTGGTCGTATGCCAATTACCATGTTTCTCTTTTATTAGATAGGATATATATATATATATATATATATATATATATATATATATATAATTTTTTTAAGCTGTTCTCTCTCTGGGAGCACACACACCCCTCACCCTTTCCCCTCTACTCCCCCCCCACTAGGTGTGCATCTCCTAAACTAAGAGACCCAGGAGACTTGCACCAGAGAGTATGGGCAGTGGCAGGTCATTCAGGCTAACCCCCTGAACCTGGCTCCAAGGCCCCTTTGCTATGACTTTCCAATGAGCCAAAGCAGCCCGCCTAGGCTGAATTCTTTCCTTTAACCTTTCTAGAGCAACACAGCAGCCCAGCCTAGGCTCTCTCCTGCTGCTGCTTCTATCCTAAGTCCTTCCTTGTTTCACTGTCCCCAGCTTTAATAAACATTCTTTCAAAATAAAAATAAATAAATAGCCATGGCTCGGTGCCTCAGTTGGTTGGAGCATCCTCCCATACACCAAAAAGGTTTTGGGTTCCACCCCCAGCCGGGGTGTGTATGGGCTACAAGTGATCGATGTTTCTCTCTCACATCTATGTTTCCCTCTCTTTCTTTCTCTTCCTCTCTCTCTAAAATCAATAAACATATATTCTCACGTGAGGATTAAAAAATAATAGTAGAAGGCGATAAATGGTGATGGAAAAAAAAAATAAAATAAAGGCTGGAAACCAAGATGGCGGCATAGGTTAAACGCAGGAGATTGCTGCCTCGAACAACCAATTCAAGGGTACACCTAAAAGACAGTACGGACATCATCCAGAACCACAGGAAGGCTGGCTGAGTGGAAATTCTACAACTAGGAGGAAAGAGAATATCATACCCAGACTCAGAGGAGGCGCAGAGCTGAAGTGAAATACTCAGGTTTGGAGTGCGGGCGGAGCGGGCTAACGGCGGAGGGCGCGGTTGTTGTTTTCAATCGGGAGGGAGTTTCTGACTTGGAGCTCCAGATCCGGGCGAGTCTCTAGGGACCCAGATTCAAACGGGAGAAGCAGGACTGTCTGGCTTCGGTCGGAACTCGAAGGCAGCTTTCTCTCCGAGGTTTGCAGCGGTTGCTGGGACTCTGTGAGGCAGAGCCCCTAGGGACGGAACTGAGAGCAGCCATAACTGTTCACTCCGGCCCGCCCTGTAGATCCCCGGGGACCCGCCCCGCCCAAGCCCTGCGCAGAGCCGTTTGCCGCATAGCCTCAGGCAAACGCTAGATTAGCACCGCCCTAGAGATCCAGCACAGAAGCTCTCCCACTGCAGACACAGCTCACTCTCATGGCCAGTTAGCCTGGAGGTCAAATCACCCCTGGTATTGCCAACCAACAACAATCAAGGCTTAACTACAACAAGACTGCGCACAAAGACCACTAGGGGGTGCACCAAGAAAAGATAAAAAAATGCGGAGACAAAGAAACAGGATGCAAATGTCAGAAATGGAAGATATAGAGCTCAAAACCACACTTTTAAGGTCTCTCAAGAACTGTCTAGAAGCTGCCGATAAACTGAGTAAGGCCCTCGAAAAGACTGGTTAGACCGCCGATAAATGTAGTGAGATTCTCAAGAAATCTAATGAGATCCTCGATATTGTGATAAAGAACCAACTAGAAATTAAGCATACACTGACTGAAATAAAGAATATTGTACAGACACCCCACAGCAGACCAGAGGAGCACAAGGATCAAGTCAAAGATTCAAAATGCGAAGAAGCCAAAGACACACAACTGGAAAAGCAAAATGAAAAAAGAATCTGAAAATATGAAGATAGTGTAAGGAGCCTCTGGGACAGCTTCAAGCGTACCAACATCAGAATTATAGGGGTGCCAGAAGATGAGAGAGAGCAAGATATTGACAACCTATTTGAAGAAATAATGACAGAAAACTTCCCCCACCTGGTGAAAGAAATAGACTTACAGGTCCAGGAAGCGCAGAGAACCCAAACAAAAGGAATCCAAAGAGAACCACAGCAAGCCACATCATAATTAAAATGCCAAGAGCAAAAGACAAAGAGAAAATCCTAAAAGCAGCAAGAGAAAGAAACTCAGTTACCTACAAGGGAATACCCATACGGCTGTCAGCTGATTTCTCAACAGAAACTTTGCAGGCCAGAAGGGAATGGCAAGAAATATTCAAAGTGATGAATACCAAGAACCTACAACCAAGATTACTTTATCCAGCAAAGCTATCATTCAGAACTAAAGGTCAGATAACGAGCTTCACTGATAAGGAAAACTAAAGGAGTTCATCACCACCAAACCAGTATTATATGAAATGCTGAAAGGTATCCTTTAAGAAGAGGAAGAAGAAGAAAAAAGGTAAAGATACAAATTATGAACAACAAACATGCATCTATCAACAAGTGAATCTAAGAATCAAGTGAACAAATAATCTGGTGATCACAATAGAATCAGGGACATAGAAAGGGAATGGACTGACTATTCTTGGGGGGAAAGGGGTATGGGAGATGCGGGAAGAAACTGGACAAAAAACGTGCACCTATGGATGAGGACAGTGGGTGGCGAGTGAGGGTGGAGGGTGGGGTGGGAACTGGGAAGAGGGGAGTTATGGGGGGAAAAAAGAGGAACAAATGTAATAACCTAATTCACCGAGTACTTACAAACTGGTAAGAAACAGATCAACAAAATATAAAATAAAATAAAGAATAATAATATAATTATATAGATATAGAACATTAACAAACAAGTATACAAAAATATAAAAGTGAGTAAAAAATAACTAATTCAGAAGAGTTGTCATCACATAGAAGGAGGAAGGTCTGACGGGTGAGCAGTGCTCTAAGACCTGCATGGGGACATATGGGAAAATTATTACTCATGGTAGTTAGGGGGTTGGGTTGTGGGCCAGGGTAGGAAGTAGTTCACTATTGTATCAGGTTCCATGTCAGCCATGGCATCATCTGCCAGGTTTCATGAAAGTCTGGTTGGTAGGGTCTGAGGTTGGAACATAGCTAAAGTCACGACGTTATCTCTAACTTGCCCGAAACTCTGTTTCTGTGGTGACTAGACCTGAGTCTTTGTTCCTAAGACCGTGTGATGCTGATCAGAATCTAGTGATTAGGAAAGGTGGCACAGTCTACATGTGCAAAGGAGGAAGGATAAGAAAGAAAGGAGGCAAGGTGGTCCTGGTGCCATTGGACTGGACAAGGCCAGTGTGAAGACAGAAGGCTGAGAGGAGAAAGGGCCAGGTAGCAGAGTAGAGATTCTTTGCAATTACGTGACTGTCATTATATTTGTGTCATGAAAGGCCAATTTTTTTTATTTTTTGCTGTTTAGGGCAATTTTATTTTTAAATCCTCACCCAAGGATATTCATTGAATTTAGAGGGAGGAAAGGAGAGAGACAGAAAGGGAGACAGAAACATCAATGTGAGAGAGGAACATTTATCCGTTATCCGTTGCCTCCCGTGTACACCCCAATACAGATCAAACCTGAAACCTTGTGGTGTACAAGACAATACTCCAACCAACTGAGCCGCCCATCCACGGCTAGGCCAATTTAAATATATATATATTGAACAGAGGATGAAGTACAGATGGGGTTTTGTCTATTTTTAAACATTTTAAGAAAATTAGCTGATGCTCCTAATAAAAGCATAAGCCTAATGAAACATCAAAAAACATTTTCCAATCATCCTTGTTCTGTCCTTAGATCACTCTCTGATTCAGACTCTGAAAAAATAATAATCCCCAGATTTTGAAATAATTACCAACCAAAAATGATTTCTCACCTGGCAGGCGTGGCTCAGAGATTGAGCATCGACCTATGAACCACGAAGTCGCAGTTCGATTCCCAGTCAGGGGACATGCCCAGGTTGTGCGCTCGATCCCTGCTGTGGGGTGTTCAGGAGACAGCTAATCCATGATTCTCTATCATCTTTGATGTTTCTCTCTCTCTCCCTCTCCCTCTCCCTTCCTCTCTGAAATTATATGTATTATTGATTTCTCACCATCTTTTAGCTAAACCTTCTTGGGTGGCCTTCAGAGTGGAACAGAATAAACATCAGAAGGTGAGTATTCCCCAAATCCTGTTGAAAAGAAATTCTTCCTCCTTGATGCAAATGCAGGGAAGAGGTTAAACCTCAGAGTGCATCCTAGAAACTGCCACCTTTCTTTCCTGACCTCTTCAACAAAATGCCCAATATCATCTCAGTCGTTAATAACATCAGCTACAATAGTAGCTGCCACGGGTTTTATATTCACAATGCTTCAGACTCTAAGAATTCTACGTGAATAAACTAACTTAAACCTTACCACAACCCTATGAGGTAGGTACTATAACTACCACCATTTCTGATGAGGAAACTGAGGTTTCAGACATATACAAGTGTTTGATTATATGTCTGAGATCACAGTATTGGTGGGCATGCACTCTAATCCATAGCTTCATCTCTAAAACACTTACAAGCTCATTAAAATGTCCATAGTTTCATGCAGTTTCCACTGTCTTATCCATACATGATTACGTCTTTCACTGACTGATGATTCCAAACACTATGCTGCCGTGAGAGATGCACTAAGACTTCCGACTCGCGGAAGCTTACTGACATATAGCCAGTTTGCATGGTGCATGTTCCCCCATGAAGAAGGACATAGGAACCCCAGCATCAGAGCCTCCTGGTCAAATAAAAGAAAGCATCTCTCAACTCTGGGGAGCTTCAGGTTTGACAATTGAGAAACAATAAATAAAGTGACTTAAGAACTTCATAGAGATGACACACTATTCAATAGAAGCTCATCCATCTGGAACTGGTTTTGAATGCTCATTCCAGTAAGAAGCATGGCTTCTTTCTCTGAGCTCTAATTAGGACAGTGTCATCTTGTTTGAATCATTTGCTCCCCCTGCCTACATCTGCATTGTGAGCTCTTTGGTTCACAGCAGATTTTTCTCTTCCAGAAGTCCCAGGCCCAGCTCAGGGTCCCTGAGGGCCCCTGAATGTTGGCTGAAAGAGTGCTTTAAAATTTACAAATTAAACTAGAATAGGGTCAAAAAATAATGAAGATAATTTACATGTGATTTCAAATACAGAGACGACTGAGAGGTACATTGATAGCAGGACTGTAATTTGATTTTCACACTGTACCAAAGAGCTCACAGAACACTTTGGTGAACACCGTTATATGTCATGTTCATTATAACATTAAGAATTAGCATGTTATAGGTCAGGAAAAATGAAGAGAACTAGCTAGTAGCACAACCTTATTCAAACAGAATTGGTGGGAACCAACTACTCTAATTACAAGTATTCTTCCCGTGATATAGTAATTTGCACATCCTATATAATATGCTAAGTGTCCAGTCGCCCGTTCAACCAATCAAAGCATAATATGATGATGACATGCTAATGCCACTAACTGCTCGCTATGATGTGCACAGACCACCAAGGGGCAGACAGTCAACCGGTAGACCAGTTGCTATGACGTGCACTGATCACCAGGAGGAAGACGCTCTGACCTATAGGTTAGCTTGCTGCTGGGGTCCAGCTGATCTGGACTGAGGGAGATGGCCGGACACACCCTGGAGTCCTCCTGCGGTTCCTCCCCAGCTGGCCAACCTCCCGCGTGCCTCCCCAGTCCGGATCGTGCCCAAGTGGGGTCCCTCAGCCTAGCCTGTGCCCTCTCGCAATCCAGGACCTCTCGGGGAATGTCGGAGAGCCAGTTTTGGCCTGATCCCACAGGCCAAGATGAGGGACCCCGCTGGTGCATGAATTCGTGCACTGGGTCTCTAGTTTTAGCATAATTTTCCTTATTTTCCCGATAGGTTTCTGCCAGCCATTTTTTTTGAAAAATATACGTTTTTATTGATTTTAGAGAGAAAGAGGAAGGGAGAGGGAGAGAAGCATCAGTGAGAGAGAAAAACATGGATCGGTTGCCTCCTACACAGACCCCCACCTGGGATCTAACCCGTAACCAGGACATGTACCATGACTGGGAATGGAACCGGCAACCCTTCAGTTCAACCAACTGAGCTACACCAGCCAGGGCTCTGCCAACTATTTTTCTTTCTTTCTTTTTTATTCTTAATCCTCACCCAAGGATATTTTCTCATTGATTTTTAGGGAGAATAGAAGAGAGAGGGAGAGACAGAGAGAAATATCAATGTGAGAGACACATTGATTGGTTGCCTCCTGCATAAGTCCAGACCAGGGCATGGGCCAGGGAGGAGGATCCTGCAACCAAGTCACTGGCCCTTGATCAGAATCGAACTAAGGACCCTTCAATCCGCAGGCTGACACTCTATCAACTGAGCTACACTGGTTAGGGCCCAACTATGACTTATTTTCTTCCCAGTATCTTTCACTCTCACTGTTCTATTAAAAAAAAAGGTCCTTAAGGCATGGTTTCTAGTCTTCAATTCACAACCCACATTGGCCATTTCTTTTTCCTCTAATATTCATACTTAACAGGTATTTCAGAGTTGTTGAAGTGTTCATTGAAGTCATGTATGTGAAAATATATCATAAACCCTACATAATTAAATAAATGCATGTTACCTTTTAATATGGGACTTCCACATTGAACGCAAAGTCCAGGACGTCATTAAGTAATGAGTCTACTTTGAAGGAATTGTCAGGAACAGCAAATTTGTTGACCACAAGTGACTCAGAGCAGACTCAGAAACCAGTGCCCCCTCCTGGAGAAGCAAGTCCCTCTGGACAGCACCCTAGATCGAAATTGGGTAAGTTACATAATTTGGAGATTTCAGTTCCACTAATTCTTCTAGAAAGGCTAATCAGTATAGCCTAGGTATGTGGGGTGGACTTTGCATAGGCCTGGATTTGAAACTGGAGTTAGCACTGAAGCTTTGAGCTAATCTTACCAACTCTCTGAGCTCCTGAATGCTAATGTGTAAAGTGAACATAAGGAAACATGGGTCACATATAGTTTGATAGCATTAAATTAAATCTTAAACAATCGACACATGCAAGTTGTCCAATAAATCCATCTGTGATAATAGCAACCATATTCTCTTGGTGTTGTGTGCCCAGGTCTTTACTCAGTGCCTAACACATAATGTTCCCTCAATACATACTTTATGAGTGACCAAAGCTTGGGAGGTTGAACCTCATAATGGGATCATCTAGAAACTAAAATTGAATCAGCCACCAATAGTCAGTGTGGAGTGCTAGTCTTTTAGTTAATGGAGGAAAATACCACATACTATAATAGAACAGGCGATCATTTGATGGTTGGACATTGTGTGTTTTCTGATAAGATAGGGACTAATGTTCCAGACCTCATCCCCTCAGTCACCTGCCCTTCTCCCATGTAGACCTCAGGAGAAAGGAGATCGAAGTGAAGATGTATAGCCTACGAGAGAGGAAGTGTTGTGTCTACCAAGAGGTCAGCGAGCCCCAGGACGATGACTACCTATGTAAGCTCACCCTCACCAAGGAACATGTTATGTCTTGATGCAAGAATTTCACTTGGTCTTTGGGTGCCCAAATCATTCCCTTCCTCTCATGACCAGGAGTACAGGATTGAGGCTCAAAGATGTGAGCTCTTTCCAAAGCCCTTCATGTCCAGGAACATGCACTGCACCCTCCCTCTTCCCTGTTGCTCTTGCCTCCAGATTGTGAGAAGTGTCAGAACTTCTTCATTGACAGCTGTGCTGTGCATGGGCCTCCTACGTTTGTAAAAGACAGTGCCGCGGACAAGGGGCATGCCAACCGCTCAGCCCTCACTCTGCCCCCTGGGTTGAGAATCGGACCATCAGGCATCCCTGAGGCTGGGCTTGGAGTGTGGAATGAGGAATGTGATCTGCCCGAGGGCCTGCACTTTGGCCCTTATGAGGGTCAGGTCACAGAAGATGAAGCCACAGCCAACAGCGGCTACTCCTGGCTGGTGAGAAGTTTACCTCTTCTCTGTCCTCTGGCTTCCCCGTCCCTCCTGTGGCTTGGGGGGCCCCCACCTTCTACATGCTAGGACATGGATGGGGACCATATGGTTAGTTAGCTCTGTGCACTGGGCGGACTTTGCATGAACATGGAGCTCCTCTCTAAGGATCAGAGGGTAAATGGGAGCAAAGTGGTACAGACTCCTCCCTTGTGGGGCTCCTGCTTAGTGGACAAATCGACTCCGACGTGTAGATGATGAGTAAGAAAAATATCCTGTGATCACCATTGGCAGTTGAATCACCATGCAGGCTGAAAGAGATTTGATGACAGTAGATTAAAGTAATTCTTCTATTATATACACACAACCACACACACACACACACACGGCCTTTAACTTCTTTTCCTGAAATGCAGATCACCAAAGGGAGAAACTGCTATGAGTATGTGGATGGAAAGGATACATCTCAGGCCAACTGGATGAGGTAAGGTCACTAGGCTTCTGGGTGCTAAAGAGGATACTCATGCCTCACAACCCACATGTCTGTCCTTCCCATCATGCCTCCCTAATGGTCTCCCTCAGTTCTCTGTTCCCCTTTTTTCTCCATACAGTGATCTTTAACATCTAGAGACATTTAGGAAAAAAGGATGTAAAAGTATAGCATTTGACCTCAAAATAGAAGTCTCTGGTTTAGGCACTGACTGGGAAATCCTTGAGGATCCTGTATTACTCTGTGATTTATCTAATGGACATTAGTTAAACACCTACTATGTTCCAGTTTGGAGGAAGGAATTCATTACTTACACAGATTACACAATCCATGACCCTAGGGAGGACCTACTGCAGACGGACATGAAACATTTTATTTCATAAACATTTAACTCTAATTTTCCTATTTTTCAAGAAGTGCCCAGTGCCCAGATAGCCTTGAACCAAGGATAGTCTCAACCTGTGAGGGCAGCACATCATCCCAAACTCATTCTAACTACAACTGGGTGTTGGAGCCTGCAGAGTAATAGTGCTCATGGCCCTTTCCTGAGGGGCTCCCTTGTGTCAGGGGAGACAGATTATGAATAAACTACTATTGTTCTGTGTTATTTTTCTTAGACAGAGAGACCTCCACATTTCTGTGGGAACCTGGGGGAGGCAACTGAATGATGCCTTCAATAAAGTGTGGGGAGACTCGACAAAGGCCTCTGAAGAGAAGGTAGACTTGGACTGAGTGTTGAATGATGTGAGTCCTAGATCAAGCCCCGAGTTCTGTGGTGTAACACAGAACCTGACTTACAGCTTAGAGAAGCTAGAGGTCACCAGGTTTGATGGGGAAGTCTGCAATGAGGCTTTGGAAATGGCATTAGGCAGGATGAGCACTGTGAGCAGGACTTAGAGACAGGAATTCACATGACATTGTGACAGTGGCTTGGACATTGAACAGAAGTTTCCCCAGGAGCATGGGTGTGGGAGCCATCAGTGCTGAGGGCCTTAAGCGTCAGTGAGGAGCTGGACACGAATATGACAGGTAGTGGAAACTCATCGCCTGTGGTTTTCTTTCCTTTCATCTGCCTCAACGCCAGGTATGTGAACTGCGCCAGGGATGACCAAGAACAGAACCTGGTGGCCTTTCAATATCACAGGCAGATTTTCTACCGAACCTGCCGGGTCGTGAGGACGGGCTGTGAGCTGCTGGTCTGGTATGGAGAAGAGTATGGCCAAAAGCTGGGCATCAAGTGGGGCAGCAAGTGGAAGACAGAGCTTGTGGCCGGGAGAGGTGGGCACCACTCTTCTTCAACATGGAAAGAAAGAATTCTTAGAAGTTTTCATGCTCCAACTCTCAAGTAGAGTAAACTCCACTCTTGAGTCAGCAAAGCTTCAAATCAGATGCTTCAGAAATGGATGGCTCATCACATAGGTTTTTGATTCTTAGGAACAATTTTAATATTTTTATTTTTGTTCTAATTTTTAAAAATATGCTTTTATTGGTTTTAGAGACAGAGATGAAGGGAGAGGGAGAGAAATATCAATCTGCTGCCTCCTGCATTAACCCTACTGGGGATCAAGTCCACCACCCAGACATGTGCCCTGACCAGGAATCAAACTGGCTACCTCTGGGTGAATGGGACAATGCTCAACGAACTGAGCCACACTGGCCAGGGCCTATTTTTGTTCCATTTTAAAAAATACTTCATGCACAAAATACACAGCATCATACAGTGCTGAAAGGGTTAGAGGCAAAACAAATAAAAAAAAAAAGGTTTCAGGCACTTAACCAACTCTCTCATCAAGGTGGTTGTTTTTGGGTTGTTGTTTTTGTTTTCTAACACTTTAGCTGTTTCTGCTTCATTTACTGCATATTTCTAAATGAAATGTGTGTGTTAACATGCATTCATTCATTATTTTGTGACTTGTCATGTGAATTCCTACGCGGTGCCACGCAGGGTTCTGGGAGCTGGAAATACAGATGAACACCATGATCAGAATCACTGCTCCTGAGCAGCTGGCTGATGAAGGAGGGAAGCAATGGCAGACATATGTGCATGTGCTTAATATTACACAGTGGTTAGCGCTTTGGAGAAAACGGGACCTGGACAAGTGCCTAGGGATCAGTGTGAGGGGAAGGTGGGTGTGTGGGATTGCAGAGGTCAAGGGAAGGCTTTCTCAGGAGACAACAGTTACAACAGTTGTGTCACAAGGTCCCAGGCAGAGGGAGTGGCTGGTTCAGGGAAGGAAAGCGGTGGGGTGTTGAGCTGACTGAGGGCTACTCCCGTCTCAGTCTCAGTACAGAAGGTAAGAACAAAGGTTGGACAGATGCCTAGCAGCCTGGAAATACAGTGCCTATGATCCAAGCTGAGATACTGGGGACTTTCTTGAGTGAGACGGGACAATTGAGCAGTTTTCAGCTGCAGAGTGGCATGTTCTAAAACTATGCTTTGTTAAATTTTTTGGAAAATAAACTTCAGTGGGGAATCCCCTCCGAGATTATTTCAACTCCAAGTGAGAGAGGAAGGCGGACTGGCTGGAGAGGGACGGGAGTCAGGAGTGTAAGAAGCAGGTTGGGGAAATATTTTTGTTGTTGTTGTTAATCCTCACCCAAGGATATTTTTCCACAGATTATTTTTTGAGAGAGAGTAGAAGGGGGAGAGACAGAGAGAGAAACATCAATAGCTTGTCTCCCACGGGCACCCCAACCAGGGCTGGGGATTGAGCTTGCAACCAAGGGACGTGCCCTTGACTAGAATCGAACCCAGGAACCTGGAGTCGCCAAAGTGACGCTCTATCACTGAGCCAAACTGGCTAGGGCATGGTTGGGGAGATATTTTGAAACAGGACTTTGTAGTGTATTTGAAATAGGCTAACACTGAAAGAAATCAAGTAGGAATACTGTGTGAGGAAAGACATATTTCCATTTTATGATTTGTGGAAAACTGAGAGAGAAGCAATTGCTAGTTGGGGCCTATTGTTCCTCTATTTTTAAATATGTTTAGTGATTTGAGAGAGAGAGGAAGGGAAATGAAGAGAGAGATAGAAATATCAATATGTATCAGCTGCCTCCTGCTGGGATAGAGCACAAAACCTGGGCATGTGCCCTGACCAGGAATCAAAATGGTGACGACCTGGTTCATGGGTTGATGCTCAACCACTGAGATACCTGGCCAGGCCTGTGGTTTTTCTCTTTAACATGACTTAGAAGATACATGTATATGGAAATGTCACGATAGTCAAACCCATATAAGGAGTCAAATGGCTTCTGATGGTCCTTGATCTGTAAGACCTTTTTTCTTTTCAATCCTTACCAAGGATATTTTTCCAATGATTTTTATAGAGAGTGAAAGAGAGAGGGAAAGACAGAGAGAAATATCAATGTGAGAGGAACACATCGATTTGTTGCCTCCTGCACAATCCCTGACCAGGTCCCGGGCCGGGTAGAAGCCTGCAACCAAGGCACATGCCCTGGATGGGAATCAAACCCACGACCTTTCTGTCCACAGGCTGAAGCTCTATCCACTGATCCAAACTGACCAGGGCTGTAGAAAAGACTTTTGATATGGGGTCTCTGGATTTCTGCAGAAGAGCAGTGCAGACAAAGAAAAAGGAAAGTAGACTGTGAAGGAACACTCTGTGGGAGGCAGATCTTGCACTGTCAACACAGTTAGAATGATTCCGGAGACAGGTCTTACCAGGAGACAGAGCGTAAGGCACAGGCAGCCTTGCCCACACATGCCCTGACCAAAACTTTCTCCTTCAGCAGAACCAAAGCCAGAGATCCACACATGTCCCTCCTGCTCTGTGGCCTTCTCCAGTCAGACATTCCTCAGCCAACATGTGAAACTCAATCACCCCTCTGAGATTCTGCCAGCAGCACCTGCAGGAAAACACTTCCAGTCAGGGGAACCCGGCCCAGAGCATCAGAATCAACAGCAGCAGCAACATCCTGGTCCACATGGGTGGAATGACAAAGCTGAAGGTCAAGAGGTCAAAGGAACGTCCAAACCTTTGCTTAAAAGGATCAGGCACAGGAGACCTTCAGGGGACTCTTTCAAACCTCCCAACAGACAAACAGGGAGCTCCAGTGAGCGTGAGAGAATAATGGAGGAAGAGCCCAGCACAGGCCAGGACGTAAATCCAAAGAACACAGGCAAATTATCTGTGGGAGTAAGAATGTCAAAAATTGTAACAATCAATCATGGAGGGTGTGGGCAAGGCTTCAATGATAAGTCACATATCGACACACACCAGAGAACACACTCAGGGGAGAAGCCATATATTTGCAGGGAGTGTGGGAAAGGCTTTACACGGAAGTCACATCTCATCAGACACCAGAGGACACACTCAGGGGAGAAGCCATATGTGTGCAGGGAGTGTGGGCGAGGCTTTACACAGAAGTCATCTCTCATCAGACACCAGAGGACTCACTCAGGGGAGAATCCCTATTTGTGCAGGGAGTGTGGGCGAGGCGTTACAGATAAGTCAAGTCTCATCAAACACCAGAGAACACACTCAGGGGAAAAGCCCTATGTGTGCAGGGAGTGTGGGCGAGGCTTTACACAGAAGTCATCTCTCATCACACACCAGAGAAACACTCAGGAGAGAAGCCCTATGTGTGCAGGGAGTGTGGGAGAGGCTTTACAGATAAGTCAACTCTAATCATTCACCGGAGGACAGACTCAGGAGAGAAGCCCTATGTGTGTAGGGAGTGTGGGCGAGGCTTTATAGATAAGTCAAGTCTCATCAAACACCAGAGAACACACTTAGGGGAGAAGCCCTATGTTTGCAGAGAGTGTGGTCGAGGCTTTACACAGAAGTCCAATCTCATGAGACACCAGACGACACACTCAGGGGAGAAGCCCTGTCTTTGCAGGGAGGATGCATCATGAGCCCTAAATTGCACCTCAGCAGCCACAGGGCAAGTGTAAGCACCGCATACCTCATACCCCAGGCTCTGAGGGTGCTTTTGAGGAAGGCTGCTGGCCCCTTTCCCTCCCCAAGTGTGTAATTAGTACAGAAGTAACTGGTCAAACAAATCCTCTGCTTTCAAAAGGAGAGGCAATAGACGAACCGTTCCGTAAGTGCTATGGGGATGTCAACACGAATGTCCCTCATGGTCCTTTTGGCCTCGTTTTAATAAAGTTTGTGTCCAGACAAACCTGAAGCCTACGTGCCTCATCCCCCTCATCACTGAAAGCAGAGTTCCAGGAGGGTCTCAAAGAACCCTCAGCCACAGACCTGAACCCGGGAAGGCGGAATCTGGCTTCAGCCCAGTGAGGTTCCCGCCAAGGAGAGGGATTGAGACACACTCACCAGGAACATGAATAGGACCCCACCCACCCCTTGGCTTCTCCTGGCTCCTCCCCTGATTCTTTAGACCTCTGTAGCCTCAGAGGTGAAAGCCAGAGTGTGTGTGCAGGTGTGTGTTTGCATGTGTGTGTGTATATATGTGTGTTTGTGTGTGTGTGTGTGTGTGTGTGTGTGTGTGTGTCTGTGCCCGTGTGCCTGTGCACACACCTGTGCTGCCTCAGTCCGGGCACTGGTCGCCCTCTTCTTGCTGCCTCTGTAGCATTGGCATCTCGCCTGGGGCATACCATGTGGGCGCCAGGTCTGTCCACAAGGGTTTGAGTCTCAGCTCTGTCCTCACAACTCTGTGTCCTAAGGCAAGACCCCCAAAGTCTCTGTGCCTCTTTGCAAGCTATAAAGCGGGAGGGTGACCCAGGCTTTGGAGTGTCATTCAGAGTGTGGTCAGCACCGGGGCCTCTGGCTCAGGGTTGTTAAAACACGCATCTCTCAGTGAACAGGGTCTGCCAGGCCTTGAGGTGGACAAGGGAGTTAGAGGGAGTGGGGCCCAGGGGCCAGTTTAGAGCTCAAGCAGCTCCACTGTTCTGCGTGGACTCGGCTGCCGGAGCAGGGGGCATGGGGTCAGGCATGCTCCTCCCCCGAGCACCCCCTCCCACTGAACCTGGGCAGGTGGCACTGAGAGTGACCAGGACAAAGGCCCTCACCACCCAGCTGAGAGCTGCTGGGTGCACCTCACCTCACAGTGTGTGCGACGCCCACCTCGCAGCAGCTTCTGGTGCCTGGCCTTGTACCTGGCTCTGCGGGTCTCACCCTCCCCTGACCTGTCTGAAATCCTTAACTGCACATTTCTTATGGGGAGACTGATGGGCCATGGACCCGCATGAGCAGAGCAGGCAGGCAGTGTCGGTCATTCCTGGCCACTGGTTCACAGGTAATGTCCACTGAGGCCAGGAGCACCGACCCTCATGGGCCCATGGGTGGGAGTCCAGCTAGGCTCCTGGGAACAGGTAAGCGTCTGCCTGAGGAGGCGTTGGGGTCCCAGCAACCAGAGGCCCCGCTTTTCTTACAACAGAGCGGACGTCCATGCAGGGAGCAGGCACAAGCAGTGAGGGCCCGTCACACCTCAGCCCGAGGCACCTAGCACAGCACCTGTTTCTGGAGGAGAGCTCCTGAAGCTGGTACCCAAACACACGACCTGGGACCATGACCTTCCCTCTCCCGCCCTTCAGTGGTGGCTCAGTGCTTGAGCATCGACCTATGAACCAGGACATCAGGGTTCAATTCCTGGTCAGGGCACGTGCTCGGGTTGTGGGCTTGATCCCCAGTGTGGGGCCTGCAAGAGGAAGAAAGATCTGTACACAGGAAAGTGCAATTCCCCCACAGGAAGCAGGGTTCCCTAAGTGAAAGGGACACACCCCGAAAAGAATTTTGGTTCCTAAATGAGAAGAGACATTTCCATCACAGGAAGGAGGGTCCACAATAAAGAAGTTTTGTTTCCACAAGGAAGTTGCCTTTTCATCAAAGGAAGGTAGTTCTGCACAGAGGAACGTGCATGTCACCCAAAGAATGAAGTGTCCACACAGGAAGGGATATTTCCTCCAGAGGAAGAATTGTTCCCCCAGAAGAGGTATTGTTTCCCCACATGAAGGAGCGATGAATTCGCACATAATACATCCGCATACAGGATAGTGCATTTGCCCACTGTTAGAAGGTTTCCTCCCAGGAAGTTTTTTTCCCCCACAGGAAGAGGCGTTCTCTAACAGGAAGTTTTGATTCCACCACAGGAAGTTAAGATTCCCTCACAGAAAGATGGGTCCACAAACAGGAAAGTCCATTTCCCCCAGAGGAAGGCCTGACGCCCTCACAGGAAGAGATATCAGCATACAGGAAAGTGCATGTCCCCCACAGGAAGAAGGGTTCCTAAAAAAAAAGGGACACTCCCAAGTTGGAAAATAGGTTCCTAAACCAGAAGGGACATTTTCCCCACAGGTAGGAGTGTTCACATTCCTGTAGCTTTTTTTCAAGAAGGAAGTTGCATTTCCATCAATGGAAGATAGCTCTGCATACAGGAACGTGCATTTCCCACAAAGAATGAAGTGTCCACATAGGAAGGGACACTTCTTCCAGAGGAAGAATTTTTCCCCTGGAGGGAGTATTGTTTCCCCACATGAAGGAACTATTCATTCACAGCATCATAGGTCCGCATACAGGATAGTGCATTTCCCCCACAGGTATAAGGTTTCCTCACAGAAAGTTTGTTGCCCACACAGGAAGAGGCCTTGCCCAACAGGAAGTTATGATTCCCCCACAGGATGGTTCAATGCCCTCACAGGATAATAGATCTACAAACTGGAAAGTGCATTTCCCACACAGTTGGTGTGAGACCCTCACAGAAAATAGATCAGCACACAGGAAACTGCATTCCACAAAGGAAGAGGGGTTCCTAATACAAAAGTGACACTCCCCAATATAAAAGGGGTTCCTACATCGGAATGAACATTTCCTCCACAGGAAGGAGGTTACGTCCTTGGCAAATTTTGTTTCCACACAGAAAGTTGCGTTTCCATCAATGGAAGATAGTTCTTCACACAGGATGGTGAGTGTCCGACAAATAAAGAAGTGTCCACACAGGAAGGGACATTTCCCCCAGATGAAGAATTTTCCCCCCAGAGGAATTGTTGTTTCCCCACATGAAGGAACTATTCATTCACAGCCTAATAGGTCTGCACACAGGAAAGTGCATTTCCCCAACAGGAAGAGAGGTTCCTAAAACAAAACTGACACTCCCCAATATAAAATGGGTTCCTACAAGGGATGGGCATTGGCCCACAGGATGGAGGGTTAACCCTTGGCAAGTTTTTCCCCCCACAAAAACTTGCGTTTCCATCAATGGAAGATAGTTCTTAACACAGAACGTGAGTGTCCGACAAAGAATGAAGTGTCCATACACTAAGGGACACATCCTCCAGAGGAAGAATTTTTTCCCACGAGGAAGTGTTGTTTCCCCACATGAAGGAACTACTCATTCACATCATAATAGGTCAGCATACAGGATAGTACGTTTCCCGTACAGTTAGAGGGTTTCCTCACAGCAAGTTTTTTCCTCCACAGGAAGAGGCGTTGTCCAACAGGAAGTTTCGATTCCACCACAGGAAGGGCAACTCCCCCAAAAGTATATGGTTTCCTACTCCAGAATTGACATTTCCATCACAGGAAGGAGGGTACACCGTCCTGAATTTTTGTTTCCACATAGGCAGTTGCCTTTCCATCAATGGAAAATAGTTCTGCACAGAGGAACGTGCCTGTACCCCAAAGAATGAAGTGTCCACACAGGAAGGGATATTTCCTCCAGAGGAAAAATTGTTCGCCCAGAAGAAGTATTGTTTCCCCACATGGAGGAGCGATTTATTCACAGGATAATAGATCTGCATACAGGATAGTGCATTTCCCCCACAGTTAGAGGGTTTCCTCACAGGACGTTTATTTCCCCCACAGAAAGAGGTGTTGCCCAACAGGAAGTTATGATCCCCCCACAGGAAGGTGCGATTCCCTCACAGGAAGATAGGTCCACATAAGGAAAGTACATTTCCCACAAGGTAGGTGCTACACCCTCACAGGAAGAGAGATCCTCACACAGGAAAGTGCATTTCCCCCACAGGCAGAAGAGTTCCTAAAACAAAGGGACACTCCCCTAAAAGATTATGTGTTCCTACACCAGAATTGACATTTCAGTCACAGGAAGGAGGGTCCACCATCCAGAAGTTTGGTTTCCACACAGGAAGTTGCCTTTCCATCAATTTATAGATAGTTCTGCACAGAGGAACGTGCATGTCACCCAAAGAATGAAGTGTCAAAACAGGAAGGGACATTTCCACCAGAGGAAGAATTGTTCCCCCAGAAGTAGTATTGTTTCCCCACATGGAGGAGCGATTCATTCACAGCGTAATAGATCCGCATACAGGATAGTGCCTTTGCCCACATTTTGAAGGTTTCCTCAAAGGAAGTTTGTTTCTCCCACAGGAAGAGGCGTTGCCCAACAAGAAGTTTTGATTCCCCCACAGGAAGCTGCGATGCCCTCATAGGATGATAGGTCCACAAACAGGAAAATGAATTTCCCACACAGATAGGTGGGACACCCTCACAGAAAAGAAATCAGCACACAGGAAAGTGCATTTCCCCTACAGGAAGAAGGGCTCCTGAAACAAAAGGGCAACTCCCCCAAAAGAATATGGTTTCCTACTCCAGAATTGACATTTCCATCACAGGAAGGAGGGTACACCATCCAGAATTTTTGTTTCCACATAGGAAGTTGCCTTTCCATCAATGGAAAATTGTTCTGCACAGAGGAACGTGCCTGTAACCCAAAGAATGAAGTGTCCACACAGGAAGGGATATTTCCTCCAGAGGAAAAATTGTTAGCCCAGAAGAAGTATTGTTTGCACACATGGAGGAGCGATTTATTCACAAGATAATAGATCTGCATACAGGATAGTGCATTTGCCCACTGTTAGAAGGTTTCCTCACAGGAAGTTTGTTTCGCCCACAAGAAGAGGCCTTCTGGAACAGGAAGTTTAAATTCAGCCTCAGTTGTTGAGATTCCCTCACAGGAAGATGGGTGCACAAACAGGAAAGTGCATTCCCCACACATGTTGGTGTGACACCCTCACAGGAAGAGATATCCGCACACAGGTAAGTGTATTTCCCCCACAGGAAGAAGGGTTCCTTAAACAAAAGGGACACTTCCATATAGGAAAATAGGTTCCTAAACCGGAAGGGACATTTCCCCCACAGGTAGAAGTGTTCACTGTCCTGTAGTTTTTTTTTCAAGAAGGAACTTGCATTTCCAGCAATGGAGGATTGTTCTGCTCCCAGGAACGTGCATGTCCCACAAAGAATGAAGTGTCTACATAAGAAGTGACATTTCCTCTAGAGGAAGAATTTATCCCTCACTGGAAGTATTGTTTCCGCACACGAAGGAGCGATTCATTCACAGAATAATAGATCCGCATACAGGATATTGCCTTTGCCCACATTTAGAAGGTTTCCTCACAGGAAGTTTGTCTCCCCCACAGGAAGAGGCGTTGCCCAACAGGATGTTTCGATTCCCCCACAGGAAGGTGGGATGCCCTCACAGGAAAAGAGATCCACACACAGGAAAGTGCATATCCTCAACAGGAAGAGGGCTTCCTAAAACAAAAGTGACACTCCCCAATATAAAATGGGTTCCTACACGTGAAGGGACATTTCCCCCACAGGAAGGAGGGTTTACCCTTGGCAAGTTTTATTTCCACAAAGAAAGTTGCGTTTCCATCAATGGAAGATCGTTCTTCACACAGGAACGTGAGTGTCCGACAATGAATGAAGTGTCCACAAAGGAAGGACATTTTCTCCAGAGGAAGAATTTTTCTCCACGAGGAAGTCTTGTTTCCCCACATGAACAAACTATTCATTCACAACATAATATGTCCACATACAGTATAGTGCATTTCCCCCACAGTTAGAAGGTTACTTCACACGACATTTGTATCTCCCACAGAAAGAGGTGTTGCCCAACAGGAAGTTACGATTCCCCCACAGGAAGGTGCGATGCCCTCACACGAAGATAGGTCCACAAACAGGAAACTGCATCTCCCACACAGGCAGGAGTGACATCCTCACAGAAAGAGAGATAAGCACACAGGAAAGTGCATCTCCCCCACAGGAAGAAGGGTTCCTAAACAAAAGGGACACTCCCATTTAGGAAAATAGGTTCCAAAACCATAAGGGACATTTTCCCCACAGGAAGGAGTGTTCACTGTCCTGTAGGTTTTTTTCAAGAAGGAAGTTGTGGTTCGATCAATGGAAGATAGTTCTGCACACAGGAACTTCCATGTCCCACAAACAAAGAAATGTCCACATAGAAAGGGACATTTCCTCCAGAGGAAGAATTGTGCCCCCAGAAGAAGTATTGTTTCCCCACATGGAGGAGAGATTCATTCACAGAATAATAGATCCGCATACAGCATATTGCCTTTGCACACATTTAGAAGGTTTCCTCACAGGAAGTTTGTTTCCCCCACAGGAAGAGGCGTTGCCCAACAGGATGTTATGACTCCCCCACAGGAAGGTGCCATGCCCTCATAGGATGATGGGTCCACATACAGGAAAGTACATTTCCCACAAGGTAGGTGCTACACCCTCACAGGAAGAGAGATCCTCACACAGGAAAGGGCATTTCCCCCACAGGCAGAAGAGTTCCTAAAACAAAGGGACACTCCCCTAAAAGATTATGGGTTCCTACATCTGAATTGACATTTCAGTCACAGGAAAGAGGGTCCACCATCCAGAAGTTTGGTTTCCACACAGGAAGTTGCCTTTCCATCAATTTATAGATAGTTCTGCACAGAGGAACGTGCATGTCACCCAAAGAATGAAGTGTCAAAACAGGAAGGGACATTTCCACCAGAGGAAGAATTGTTCCCCCAGAAGAAGTACTGTTTCCCCACATGGAGGAGCGATTCATTCACAGCATAATAGATCCGCATACAGGATAGTGCCTTTGCCCACATTTAGAAGGTTTCCTCACAGGAAGTTTGTTTCCCCCACAGGAAGAGGCGTTGCCCAACAGGAAGTTATTATTCCCCCACAGGAAGCTGCGATGCCCTCATAGGATGATAGGTCCACAAACAGGAAAGTGAATTTCCCACACAGATAGGTGTGACACCCTCACAGAAAAGAAATCAGCACACAGGAAAGTGCATTTCCCCTACAGGAAGAAGGGCTCCTGAAACATAAGGGCCACTCCCCAAAAGAATATGGTTTCCTACACCAGAATTGACATTTCCATCACAGGAAGGAGGGTACACCGTCCAGAATTTTTGTTTCCACATAGGAAGTTGCCTTTCCATCAATGGAAAATCGTTCTGCACAGAGGAACGTGCCTGTAACCCAAAGAATGAAGTGTCCACACAGGAAGGGATATTTCCTCCAGAGGAAAAATTGTTAGCCCAGAAGAAGTATTGTTTCCACACATGGAGGAGCGATTTATTCACAGGATAATAGATCTGCATACAGGATAGTGCATTTCCCCCACAGTTAGAAGGTTTCCTCACAGGAAGTTTATTTCGCCCAAAAGAAGAGGCCTTCTGGAACAGGAAGTTTAAATTCAGCCTCAGTTGTTGAGATTCCCTCACAGGAAGATGGGTGCACAAACAGGAAAGTGCATTCCCCACACATGTTGGTGCGACACCCTCACAGGAAGAGATATCCGCACACAGGTAAGTGTATTTCCCCCACAGGAAGAAGGGTTCCTTAAACAAGAGGCACACTTCCATATAGGAAAATAGGTTCCTAAACCGGAAGGGACATTTTCCCCACAGGTAGGAGTGTTCACTGTCCTGTAGTTTTTTTTCAAGAAGGAACTTGCATTTCCAGCAATGGAGGATTGTTCTGCACCCAGGAACGTGCATGTCCCACAAAGAATGAAGTGTCTACATAAGAAGTGACATTTCCTCTAGAGGAAGAATTTATCCCTCACTGGAAGTATTGTTTCCGCACACGAAGGACTGATTTATTCACAGTATTATAGATCCGCATATAGGACAGTGCATTTCCCCCACAGTTAGAAAGTTTCCTCACAGGAAGTTTGTTGCCCCCACAGGAAGAGGCCTTGCTCAACAGAAAGTTACGATTCCCCCACAGGAAGGTGAGATGCCCTCACAGGAAGATAGGTCAACAAACAGGAAACTGCATCTCCCACACAGGCAGGAGTGACATCCTCACAGGAAGAGAGATAAGCACACAGGAAAGTGCATCTCCCCCACAGGAAGAAGGGTTCCTAAACAAAAGGGACACTCCCATTTAGGAAAATAGGTTCCAAAACCATAAGGGACATTTTCCCCACAGGAAGGAGTGTTCACTGTCCTGTAGGTTTTTTTCAAGAAGGAAGTTGCGTTTCGATCAATGGAGGAATGTTCTGCACACAGGAACTTCCATGTCCCACAAATAAAGAAGTGTCCACATAGAAAGGGACATTTCCTCCAGAGGAAGAATTGTGCCCCCAGAAGAAGTATTGTTTCCCCACATGGAGGAGTGATTCATTCACAGAATAATAGATCCGCATACAGCATATTGCCTTTGCACACATTTAGAAGGTTTCCTCACAGGAAGTTTGCTTCCCCCACAGGAAGAGGTGTTGCCCAACAGGATGTTATGACTCCCCCACAGGAAGGTGTGATGCCCTCATAGGATGATAGGTCCACAAACAGGAAAATGCATTTCCCACACAGGTAGGTGTGACACCCTCACAGAAAAGAAATCAGCACACAGGAAAGTGCATTTCCCTAGCAGGAAGAAGGGCTCCTAAAACCAAAGGGACCCTCCCCCAAAAGAATATGTTTTCCTACACCAGAATTGACATTTCCATCACGGGAAGGAGTGTACACAGTCCAGAATTTTTGTTTCCACACAGGCATTTGACTATCCATCAATGGAACATAGTTCTACACAGAGGAACGTGCCTGTCACCCAAAGAATGAAGTGTCCACACAGGAAGGGATATTTCGTCCAAGGAAAAATTGTTCCCCCAGAAGAAGTATTGTTTCCCCACATGGAGGAGTGATTAATTCACACATAATAGATCTGCATACAGGATAGTGCATTTGCCCACTATTAGAAAGTTCCCACACAGGAAGGTTTAATCCCCCACAGGAAGAGGCGTTCTCGAACAGGAAGTTTCGATTCAACCACAGGAAGTTGAGATTCCCTCACAGGAAGATGGGTCCACAAACGGGAAAGTCCATTTCCCCTACAGGAAGGTGTGACGCCCTCACAGGAAGAGATATCCGCACACAGGAAAGTTCATTTCCCCCACAGGAAGAAGGGTTCCTTAAACAAAAGGGACACTCACACATAGGAAACTAGATTCCTAAACGGGAAGGGACATTTCCCCAACACAAAGGAGCGTTTACCAACCTGAAGTGTTTTTTCAACAACGAAGTTGTGTTTCCATCAATGGAAGATAGTTCTGCAAACAGGAACGTGCATGTCCCACAAAGAATGAAGTGTCCACATAGGAAGGGACATTTCCTCCTGAGGAAGAATTGTTCCTCCCAGAGGAAATGTTGTTTCCCCACATGAATGTGCAATTGATTAGCAGCAAAATAGTTCCACATAAAGGTAAGTGCATTTTCTCCACAGGAAGAAGGTTTCCTCAAAAGAAGTTTGTATCCCCTATAGGTAGAGCCATTCTCCAACAACAAGTTATGATTCCCTTAAGGAAGGTGAGATTCTCTCACAGGAAGAGAGGTCCACAAACAGGAAAGTGCATTACCCACACAGGTAGGTGGGACACCTTCACCGAATAGAGATGAGCACACAGGAAAATGCATTTCCCCAAAAGGAAGAGTGGTTCCTAAGACAAAAGTGACACTCCTGAATATAAAATTTGTTCCTACACCGGAATGGACATTTCTCCCACCGGAAGGAGGGTTCTTCCTTGGGATGTTTTGTTTCCACACAGGATGTTCGTTTGCATCAATGGAAGATAGTTCTTCACAAAGGAACATGCATGTCCCACAAAGAATGAAGTGTCCACACTGAAGGGACATTTCTTCCAGAGGAAGAATAGTTTCCCCCTGGGGAAATGTTGTTTCCCCACATGAATGAGCAATTTATTAGCAGCATAATAGTTCCACATAGATGTAAGTGCATTTCCCCCACAGGAAGAAGGTTTCCTCAAAAGAAGTTTGTTTCCCCTATAGTTAGATGCATTCTCCAACAACAAGTTATGATTCCCCTCAGGAAGGTGCGATTCTCTCACAGGAAGAAAGGTCCACAAACAGGAAAGTACATTTCCCACACAGGTAGATGAGACACCCTCACAAGAAAAGAGATCCACACACAGGAAAGTGCATTTCCCCCAAAGGAAGTGGGGTTCCTAAAACAAAAGTGACACTCCCGAATAAAAAATGGGTTCCTACAGGGGAAGGGACATTACCCCCATAGGAAGAAGGGGTCACCCTTGGCAAGTTTTGTTTCCACACAGAAAGTTGCATTTCCATCAATGGAAGATAGTTCTTCACACAGGAACGTGAGTGTCCTACAAAGAATGAAGTGTCCACAAAGAAAGGGACATTTCCTCCAGAGGAAGATTTTTTTCCCCAGAGGAAGTGTTGTTGAGAACTTGAAGGAACTATTCATTAACAGCATAATAGGTCCGAATACAGGATGGGGCATTTCCCCCACAGTTAGAAGGTTTGCTCACAGGAAGTTTGTTTCCCCCACAGGAAGAGGTGTTGCCCAACAGGAAGTTATGATACCCCCACAGGAAGGTGCGATACCCTTACAGGAAGATAGGTCCACATACAAGAAAGTGCATTTCCAAGACGGGTAGGTGCGACACCCTCACAGGAAGAGAGATCCTCACACAGGAAAGTGCATTTCCCCCACAGGAAGAAGAGTTCCTAAAACAAAGGGACACTCCACTAAAAGAATATGGGTTCCTACAACAGAATTGAAATTTCCAATACAGGAAGGAGGGTCCACCGTCCAGAAGTTTTGTTTCCACAGAGGAAGTTGCCTTTCCATCAATGGAAGATAGTTCTGCACAGAGGAACGTGCATGTCACCCAAAGAATGAAGTGTCAAACAGGAAGGGACATTTCCTCCAGAGGAAGAATTGTTCCCCCAGAAGTAGTATTGTTTCCCCACATTCAGGAGCGATTCATTCACAACATAATAGATCCGCATAAAGGATAGTGCCTTTGCCCACATTTAGAAGGTTTCCTCAAGGAAGTTTGTTTCCCCCACAGGAAGAGGCATTGCCCAACAGGAAGTTATGATTCCCGCACAGGAAGTTGACATGCCCTCACAGGAAGATAGGTCCAAAAACAGGAAAGTGCATTTCCCCCACAGGAAGAAGGGTTCCCAAAACAAAAGTGACACTCCCAAGAAGGAAAATAGGTTACTAAGCAGGAAGGGACTTTTTCCCCACAGGTAGGAGTGTTCACATTTCTGTAGTTTTTTTCAAGAAGGAAGTTGTATTTCCATCAATGGAAGATAGTTCTGCACACAGGAATGTGCAATTCCCACAAAGAATGAAGTGTCCACATAGGAAGGGACATTTCCTCCAGAGGAAGAATTTATCCCCCAGAGGAAGTATTGTTTCCCCACATGAAGGAAGTATTCATTCACAGCATAATAGGTCCGCATACAGGATAGTGCATTTCCCCCACAGGTAGAAGGTTTACTCACAGAAAGTTTGTTGCCCCCACAAGAAGAGGCCTTGCCCATCACGAAGTTATGATTCCCCCACAGGAAGGTTCAATGCCCTCACAGGATAATAGATCCACAAACTGGAAAGTGCATTTCCCACACAGTAGGTGTGAGACCCTCACAGAAAATAGATCAGCACACAGGAAACTGCATTTCCACAAGGGAAGAGGGGTTCCTAAAACAAAACTGACACTCCCCAGTATAAAATGGGTTCCTACACGGGACGGATATTTCCCCCACAGGAACGAGGGTTAACCCTTGGCAATATTTTTTACCCCTCAGAAACTTGCATTTCCATCAATGGAAGAATGTTCTTAACACAGGAACGTGAGTGTCCAACAAAGAATCAAGTGTCCATACAGGAAGGGACATTTCCTCCAGAGGAAGCATTTTTCCCCAAGAGGAAGTGTTGTTTCCCCACATGAAGGAACTATTCATTCACAGCATAATAGGTCAGCATACAGGATAGTACATTTCCCGTACAGTGAGAGGGTTTCCTCACAGCAAGGTTGTTTCCTCCATAGGAAGAGGCATTGCCCAACAGGAAGTTATGATTCCCCCACAGGAAGGTTCAATGCCCTCACAGGATAATAGATCCACAAACTGGAAAGTGCATTTCCCACACAGTTGGTGTGAGACCCTCACAGAAAATAGATCAGCACACAGGAAAGTGCATTTCCACAAAGGAAGAGGGGTTCCTAAAACAAAAGTGACACATCCCAATATAAAATGGGTTCCTACATCGGAATGGGCATTTCCCCCACAGGAAGAAGGTTACATCATTGGCAAATTTTGTTTCCACACAGAAAGTTGTGTTTCAATCAATGGAAGATAGTTCTTCACACAGGATCGTGAGTGTCTGACAAAGAATGAAGTGTCCACACAGGAAGAGACATTTCCTCCTGATGAAGAATTTTTCCTCCAGAGGAATGGTTGTTTCCCTACATGAAGGAGCTATTCATTCACAGCCTAATAGGTCTGCACACAGGAAAGTGCATTTCCCCAACAGGAAGAGGGGTTCCTAAAACAAAAGTGACACTCCCCAATATAAAATGGGTTTCTCCATCGGAATGGACATTTCCCCCACAGGAAGAAGGTTACATAATTGGCAAATTTTGTTTCCACACAGAAAGTTCTGTTTCCATCAATGGAAGATAGTTCTTCACACAGGATCGTGAGTGTCCGGCAAAGAATGAAGTGTCCACACAGGAAGGGAAATTTCTCCCTGATGAAGAATTTTTCCCCCAGAGGAATTTTTGTTTCCCTACATGAAGGAACTATTCATTCACAGCCTAATAAGTCTGCACACAGGAAAGTGCATTTCCCCAACGGGAAGAGGGGTTCCTAAAACAAAAGTTACACTCCCCAGTATAAAATGGGTTCCTACACGGGACGGACATTTCCCCCACAGGAAGGAGGGTTAACCCTTGGAAAGTTTTTCCCCCCATAGAAACTTGCGTTTCCTTCAATGGAAGAAAGTTCTTAACACAGGAACGTGAGTGTCTGACAAAGAATGAAGTGTCCATACAGGAAGGGACATTTCCTCCAGAGGAAGAATTTTTCCCCATCAGGAAGTGTTGTTTCCCCACATGAAGGAACTATTCATTCACAGCATAATAGGTCAGCATACAGGATAGTACATTTCCCATACAGTTTGAGGGTTCCCTCACAGCAAGTTTGTTTCCCCCAAGGGAAGAGCCGTTGCCCAACAGGAAATTAAGATTCCCCCACAGGAAGTTGCGATGCCCTCACAGGAAAATAGGTCCACAAACAGGAAAGTGCATTACCCACACAGGCAGGTGCCAGAAGATGAGAGAGAGCAAGATATTGAAAACCTATTTGAAGAATTAATGACAGAAAACTTCCCCCACCTGGTGAAAGAAATAGACTTACAGGTCCAGGAAGCGCAGAGAACCCAAACAAAAGGAATCCAAAGAGAGCCACACCAAGACACATCATAATTAAAATGCCAAGAGCAAAAGACAAAGAGAAAATCCTAAAAGCAGCAAGAGAAAGAAACTCAGTTACCTACAAGGGAATACCCATACGGCTGTCAGCTCATTTCTCAACAGGAACTTTGCAGGCCAGAAGGGAATGGCAAGAAATATTCAAAGTGATGAATACCAAGAACCTACAACCAAGATTACTTTATCCAGTAAAGCTATCATTCAGAACTGAAGGTCAGATAAAGAGCTTCACAGATAAGGAAAAGCTAAAGGAGTTCATCACCACCAAACCAGTATTATATGAAATGCTGAAAGGTGTCCTTTAAGAAGAGGAAGAAGAAGAAAAAAGGTAAAGATACAAATTATGAACAACAAACATGCATTATCAACAAGTGAATCTAAGAATCAAGTGAACAAATAATCTGGTGATCACAATAGAATCAGGGACATAGAAAGAGAATGGACTGACTATTCTTGGGGGGAAAGGGGTGTGGGAGATGCGGGAAGAGACTGGACAAAAAACGTGCACCTATGGATGAGGACAGTGGGTGGGGAGTGAGGGCGGAGGGTGGGGTGGGAACTGGGAAGAGTGGAGTTATGGGGGGAAAAAAGAGGAACAAATGTAATAACCTAATTCACCGAGTACTTACAAACTGATAAGAAACAGATCAACAAAAAATAATATAAAATAAAATAAAGAATAATACTATAATTATATAGATATAGAACATTAACAAACAAGTATACAAAAATATAAAAGTGAGTAAAAAATAACTAATTCAGAAGAGTTGTCATCACATAGAAGGAGGAAGGTCTGACGGGTGAGCAGTGCTCTAAGACCTGCATGGGGACATATGGGAAAATTATAACTCATGGTAGTTATGGGGTTGGGTTGTGGGCCAGGGTAGGAAGTAGTTCACTGTTGTATCAGGTTCCATGTCAGCCATGGCATCATCTGCCAGGTTTCATGAAAGTCTGGTTGGTAGGGTCTGTAGTTCCATGGGTCTGAGGTTGGAACATAGCTGAAGTCACGACGTTATCTCTAACTTACCCGAAACTCTGTTTCTGTGGTGACTAGACCTGAGTCTTTGTTCCTAAGACCGTGTGATGCTGATCAGAATCTAGTGATTAGGAAAGGTGGCACAGTCCACATGTGCAAAGGAGGAAGGATAAGAAAGAAAGGAGGCAAGGTGGTCCTGGTGCCATTGGACTGGACAAGGCCAGTGTGAAGACAGAAGGCAGAGAGGAGAAAGGGCCAGGTTGCAGAGTAGAGATTCTTTGCAGTACGTGACTGTCATTATATGTGTGTCATGAAAGGCCAATTTTTTTATTTTTTGCTGTTTAGGGCAATTTTATTTTTTAAATCCTCACCCAAGGATATTCATTGAATTTAGAGGGAGGAAAGGAGAGAGACAGAAAGGGAGACAGAAACATCAATGTGAGAGAGGAACATTTATCCGTTGCCTTCCGTGTACACCCCAATACAGATCAAACCTGAAACCTTGTGGTGTACAAGACAATACTCCAACCAACTGAGCCGCCCAGCCAGGGCTAGGCCAATTTAAATATATATATATTGAACAGAGGATGAAGTACAGATGGGGTTTTGTCTATTTTTAAACATTTTAAGAAAATTAGCTGATGCTCCTAATAAAAGCATAAGCCTAATGAAACATCAAAAAACATTTTCCAATCATCCTTGGTCTGTCCTTAGATCACTCTCTGATTCAGAATTCTGAAAAAATAAGAATCTCCAGATTTTGAAATAATTACCAACCAAAAATGATTTCTGACCCGGCAGGCGTGGCTCAGAGATTGAGCATCGACCTATGAACCAAGAAGTCGCAGTTCGATTCCCAGTCAGGGGACATGCCCAGGTTGTGCGCTCGATCCCTGCTGTGGGGTGTTCAGGAGACAGCTAATCCATGATTCTCTATCATCATTGATGTTTCTCTCTCTCTCCCTCGCTCTCTCCCTTCCTCTCTGAAATTATAGTATTATTGATTTCTCACCATCTTTTAGCTAAACCTTCTTGGGTGGCCTTCAGAGTGGAACAGAATAAACATCAGAAGGTGAGTATTTCCCAAATCCTGTTGAAAAGAAAATCTTCCTCCTGGATGCAAATGCAGGGAAGAGGAGAAAAAATCAGAGTGCATCCTAGAAACTGCCACCTTTCTTTCCTGACCTCTTCAACAAAATGCCCAATATCATCTCAGTCGTTAATAACATCAGCTACAATAGTAGCTGCCACGGGTTTTATCTTCACAATGCTTCAGACTCTAAGAATTCTACGTGAATAAACTCACTTAAACCTTACCATAACCCTATGAGGTAGGTACTATAACTATCACCGTTTCTGATGAGGAAACTGAGGTTTCAGACATATACAAGTGTTTGATTATATGTCTGAGATCACAGTATTGGTGGGCATGCACTCTAATCCATAGCTTCATCTCTAAACCACTTACAAGCTCATTAAAATTTCCATACTTTTATGCAGTTTCCACTGTCTTATCCATACATGATTACATCTTTCACTGACTGATGATTCCAAACACTATGCTGCCGTGAGAGATGCACTAAGACTTCCGACTCGCGGAAGCTTACTGACATATAGGCAGTTTGCACGGTGCATGGTCCCCCATGAAGAAGGACATAGGAACCCCAGCATCAGAGCCTCCTGGTCAAATAAAAGAAAGCATCTCTCAACTCTGGGGAGCTTCAGGTTTGACAATTGAGAAACAATAAATAAAGTGACTTAAGAACTTCATAGAGATGACACACTATTCAATAGAAGCTCATCCATCTGGAACTGGTTTTGAATGCTCATTCCAGTAAGAAGCATGGCTTCTTTCTCTGAGCTCTAATTAGGCCAGTGTCATCTTGTTTGAATCATTTGCTCCGCCTGCCTACGTCTGCATTGTGAGCTCTTTGGTTCACAGCAGATTTTTCTCTTCCAGAAGTCCCAGGCCCAGCTCAGGGTCCCTGAGGGCCCCTGAATGTTGGCTGAAAGAGTGCTTTAAAATTTACAAATTAAACTAGAATAGGGTCAAAAAATAATGAAGATAATTTACATGTGATTTCAAATACAGAGATGACTGAGAGGTACATTGATAGCAGGACTGTAATTTGACATTCACACTGTATCAAAGAGCTCACAGAACACTTTGGTGAACACCGTTATATGTCATGTTCATTATAACATTAAGAATTAGCATGTTATAGGTCAGGAAAAATGAAGAGAACTAGCTAGTAGCACAAACTTATTCAAACAGAATTGGTGGGAACAAACTACTCTAATTACAAATATTCTTTCCGTGATATAGTAATTTGCACATCCTATATAATATGCTAAGTGTCCAGTCGCCCGTTCAACCAATCAAAGCATAATATGATGATGACATGCTAATGCCACTAACTGCTAGCTATGATGTGCACTGACCACCAAGGGGCAGACAGTCAACCAGTAGACCAGTTGCTATGACGTACACTGATCACCAGGAGGAAGACGCTCTGACCTATAGGTTAGCTTGCTGCTGGGGTCCAGCTGATCAGGACTGAGCGAGATGGCCGGACACACCCTGGAGTCCTCCTGCGGTTCCTCCCCAGCTGGCCAACCTCCCGCGTCCCTCCCCAGCCCCGATCGTGCCCCAGTGGGGTCCCTCAGCCTAGCCTGTGCCCTCTCGCAATCCAGGACCTCTCGGGGAATGTCGGAGAGCCAGTTTTGGCCTGATCCCACAGGCCAGGATGAGGGACCCCGCTGGTGCATGAATTCGTGCACTGGGTCTCTAGTTTTAGCATCATTTTCCTTATTTTCATGATAGGTTTCTGCCAGCCATTTTTTTTGAAAAATATATGTTTTTATTGATTTTAGAGAGAAAGAGGAAGGGAGAGGGAGAGAAGCATCAGTGAGAGAGAAAAACATGGATCGGTTGCCTCCTACACAGACCCCCACCTGGGATCTAACCCGTAACAAGGACATGTACCATGACCGGGAATGGAACCGGCAACCCTTCAGTTCAACCAACTGAGCTACACCAGCCAGGGCTCTGCCAACTATTTTTCTTTCTTTCTTTTTTATTCTTAATCCTCACCCAAGGATATTTTCTCATTGATTTTTAGGGAGAATAGAAGAGAGAGGGAGAGACGGAGAGAAATATCAATGTGAGAGACACATTGATTGGTTGCCTCCTGCATAAGTCCAGACCAGGGCATGGGCCAGGGAGGAGGATCCTGCAACCAAGTCACTGGCCCTTGATCGGAATAGAACTAAGGACCCTTCAATCCGCAGGCTGACACTCTATCAACTGATCTACACTGGTTAGGGCCCAACTATGACTTATTTTCTTACCAGTATCTTTCACTCTCACTGTTCTATAAAAAAAAAAAAAAAAAGATCCTTAAGGCGTGGGTTCTAGTCTTCAATTCACAACCCACATTGGCCATTTCTTTTTCCTCTAATATTCATACTTCCCGGGTATTTCAGAGTTGTTGAAGTGTTCATTGAAGTCATGTATGTGAAAATATATCATAAACCCTACATAATTAAATAAATGCATGTTACCTTTTAATATGGGACTTCCACATTGAAGGCAAAGTCCAGGACGTCATTAAGTAATGAGTCTACTTTGAAGGAATTGTCAGGAACAGCAAATTTGTTGACCACAAGTGGCTCAGAGCAGACTCAGAAACCAGTGCCCCCTCCTGGAGAAGCAAGTCCCTCTGGACAGCACCCTAGATCGAAATTGGGTAAGTTACATAATTTGGAGATTTCAGTTCCACTAATTCTTCTAGAAAGGCTAATCAGTGTAGCCTAGGTATGTGGGGTGGACTTTGCATAGGCCTGGATTTGAAACTGGAGTTAGCACTGAAGCTTTGAGCTAATCTTACCAACTCTCTGAGCTCCTGAATGCTAATGTGTAAAGTGAACATAAGGAAACATGGGCCACATATTGTTTGATAGCATTAAATTAAACCTTAAACAATTGACACATGCAAGTTGTCCAATAAATCCATCTGTGATAATAGCAACCATATTCTCTTGGTGTTGTGTGCCCAGGTCTTTACTCAGTGCCTAACGCATAATGTTCCCTCAATACATACTTTATGAATGACCAAAGCTTGGGAGGTTGAACCTCAGAATGGGATCATCTAGAAACTAAAATTGAATCAGCCACCAATAGTCAGTGTGGAGTGCTAGTCTTTTAGTTAATGGAGGAAAATACCACATACTATAATAGAACAGGCAATCATTTCATGGTAGGACATTGTGTGTTTTCTGATAAGATAGGTACTAATGTTCCAGACCTCATCCCCTCAGTCACCTGCCCTTCTCCCATCTAGATCTCAGGAGAAAGGAGATCGAAGTGAAGATGTATAGCCTACGAGAGAGGAAGTGTTGTGTCTACCAAGAGGTCAGCGAGCCCCAGGACGATGACTACCTATGTAAGCTCACCCTCACCAAGGAGCATGTTATGTCTTGATGCAAGAATTTCACTTGGTCTTTGGGTGCCCAAATCATTCCCTTCCTCTCGTGACCGGGAGTACAGGATTGAGGCTCACTGATGTGAGCTCTTTCCGAAGCTCTTCATGTCCAGGAACATGCACTGCACCCTCCCTCTTCCCTGTTGCTCTTGCCTCCAGATTGTGAGAAGTGTCAGAACTTCTTCATTGACAGCTGTGCTGTGCATGGGCCTCCTACGTTTGTAAAAGACAGTGCCGCGGACAAGGGGCATGCCAACCGCTCAGCCCTCACTCTGCCCCCTGGGTTGAGAATCGGACCATCAGGCATCCCTGAGGCTGGGCTTGGAGTGTGGAATGAGGAATGTGATCTGCCCAAGGGCCTGCACTTTGGCCCTTATGAGGGTCAGGTCACAGAAGATGAAGCCACAGCCAACAGCGGCTACTCCTGGCTGGTGAGAACTTTACCTCTTCCCTGTCCTCTGGCTTCCCCATCCCTCCTGTGGCTTGGGGGGCCCCCACCTTCTACATGCTAGGACATGGATGGGGACCATATGGTTAGTTAGCTCTGTGTACTGGGCGGACTTTGAATGAACATGGAGCTCCTCTCTAAGGATCAGAGGGTAAATGGGAGCAAAGTGGTACAGACTCCTCCCTTGGGGGCTCCTGCTTAGTGGACAAATCAATTCCGACGTGTAGATGATGAGTAAGAAAAATATCCTGTGATCACCATTGGCAGTTGAATCACCATGCAGGCTGAAAGAGATTTGATGACAGTAGAATAAAGTAATTCTTCTATTATATACACACAACCACACACACACACACACACACACACACACACACACACACACACACACACGGCCTTTAACTTCTTTTCCTGAAATGCAGATCACCAAAGGGAGAAACTGCTATGAGTATGTGGATGGAAAGGATACATCTCAGGCCAACTGGATGAGGTAAGGTCACTAGGCTTCTGGGTGCTAAAGAGGATACTCATGCCTCACAACCCACATGTCTGTCCTTCCCATCATGCCTCCCTAATGGTCTCCCTCAGTTCTCTGTTCCCCTTTTTTCTCCATACAGTGATCTTTAACATCTAGAGACATTTAGGAAAAAAGGATGTAAAAGTATAGCATTTGACCTCAAAATAGAAGTCTCTAGTTTGGGCTCTGACTGGGAAAACCTTGAGGACCCTGTATTACTCTGTGATTTATCTAATGGACATTAGTTAAACACCTACTATGTTCCAGTTTAGAGGAAGGAATTCATTACTTACACAGATTACACAATCCATGACCCTAGGGAGGACTTACTGCAGACGGACATGAAACATTTTATTTCATAAACATTTAACTCTATTTTTCCTATTTTTCAAGAAGTGCCCAGTGCCCAGATAGCCTTGAACCAAGGATAGTCTAAACCTGTGAGGGCAGCACATCATCCCAGACTCAGTTCTAACTACAACTGGGTGTTGGAGCCTGCAGAGTAATAGTGCTCATGGCCCTTTCCTGAGGGGCTCTCTTGTGTCAGGGGAGACAGATTATGAATAAACTACTATTGTTCTGTGTTATTTTTCTAAGACAGAGAGACCTCCACGTTTCTGTGGGAACCTGGGGGAGGCAACTGAATGATGCCTTCAATAAAGTGTGGGGAGACTCGACAAAGGCCTCTGAAGAGAAGGTAGACTTGGACTGAGTGTTGAATGATGTGAGTCCTAGATCAAGCCCCGAGTTCTGTGGTGTAACACCGAACCTGACTTACAGCTTAGAGAAGCTAGAGGTCACCAGGTTTGATGGGGAAGTCTGGAATGAGGCTTTGGAAATGGCATTAGGCAGGATGAGCACTGTGAGCAGGACTTAGAGACAGGAATTCACATGACATTGTGACAGAGGCTTGGACATTGAACAGAAGTTTCCCCAGGAGCATGGGTGTGGGTGCAATCAGTGCTGAGGGCCTTAAGCGTCAGTGAGGAGCTGGACACGAATATGACAGGTAGTGGAAACTCATCGCCTCTGGTTTTCTTTCCTTTCATCTGCCTCAACGCCAGGTATGTGAACTGCGCCCGGGATGACCAAGAATAGAACCTGGTGGCCTTTCAATATCACAGGCAGATTTTCTACCGAACCTGCCGGGTCGTGAGGACGGGCTGTGAGCTGCTGGTCTGGTATGGAGAAGAGTATGGCCAAAAGCTGGGCATCAAGTGGGGCAGCAAGTGGAAGACAGAGCTTGTGGCCGGGAGAGGTGGGCACCACTCTTCTTCAACATGGAAAGAAAGAATTCTTAGAAGTTTTCATGCTCCAACTCTCAAGTAGAGTAAACTCCACTCTAGAGTCAGCAAAGCTTCAAATCAGATGCTTCAGAAATTGATGGCTCATCACATAGGTTTTTGATACTTAGGAACAATTTTAATATTTTTATTTTTGTTCTAATTTTTAAAAATATGCTTTTATTGGTTTTAGAGACAGAAATGAAGGGAGAGGGAGAGAAATATCAATCTGCTGCCTCCTGCATTATCCCTACTGGGGATCAAGTCCACCACCCAGACATGTGCCCTGACCAGGAATCAAACTGGCTACCTCTGGGTGAACGGGACAATGCTCAACGAACTGAGCCACACTGGCCAGGGGCTTTTTTTGTTCCATTTTAAAAAATACTTCATGCACAAAATACACAGCGTCATATAGTGCTGAAAGGGTTAGAGGCAAAACAAATAATAATAAAAAAAAAAGGTTTCAGGAACTTAACCAGCTCTCTCATAAAGGTGGTTGTTTGTGGGTTGTTGTTTTTGTTTTCTAACACTTTAGCTGTTTCTTCTTCATTTACTGCATATTTCTAAATGAAATGTGTGTGTTAACATGCATTCATTCATTATTTTGTGACTTGCCATGTGAATTCCTACGCGGTGCCACGCAGGGTTCTGGGAGCTGGAAATACAGATGAACACGATGATCAGAATCACTGCTCCTGAGCAGCTGGCTGGTGAAGGAGGGAAGCCCTGGCAGACCTATGTGCATGTGCTTAATATTACATAGTGGTTAGTGCTTTAGAGAAAACGGGACCAGGACAAGTGACTAGGGATCAGTGTGAGGGGAAGGTGGGTGTGTGGGATTGCAAAGGTCAAGGGAAGGCTTTCTCAGGAGACAACAATTACAACAGTTGTGTCACAAGGTCCCAGGCAGAGGGAGTGGCTGGTGCAGGGAAGGGAAGAGGTGGGGTGTTGAGCTGGCTGAGGGCTTCTCCCGTCTCAGTCTCAGTACGGAGGGTAAGAACAAAGGTTGGACAGATGCCTAGCAGCCTGGAAATACAGTGCCTATGATCCAAGCTGAGATACTGGGGACTTTCTTGAGTGAGACGGGACAATTGAGCAGTTTTCAGCTGCAGAGTGGCATGTTCTAAAACTATGCTTTGTTAAATTTTTTGGAAAATAAATTTCAGTGGGGAATCCCCTCTGAGATTATTTCAACTCCAAGTGAGAGAGGAAGGCAGACTGGCTGGAGAGGGACGGGAGTCAGGAGTGTAAGAAGCAGGTTGGGGAAATATTTTTGTTGTTGTTGTTAATCCTCACCCAAGGATATTTTTCCACTGATTATTTTTTGAGAGAGAGTAGAAGGGGGAGAGACAGAGAGAGAAACATCAATAGCTTGTCTCCCAGGGACACCCCAACCAGGGCTGGGGATTGAGCTTGCAACCAAGGGACGTGCCCTTGACTAGAATCGAACCCAGGAGCCTGGAGTCCCCAAGGTGACACTCTATCTACTGAGCCAAACTGGCTAGGGCATGGTTGGGGAGATATTTTGAAACAGGACTTTGTAGTGTATTTGAAATAGGCTAACACTGAAAGAAATCAAGTAGGAATACTGTGTGATGAAAGACATATTTCCATTTTATGATTTGTGGAAAACTGAGAGAGCAGCAATTGCTAGTTGGGGCCTATTGTTCCTCTATTTTTAAATATTTTTATTGATTTGAGAGAGAGGAAGGGAAATGAAGAGAGAGATAGAAATATCAGCATGGATCAGCTGCCTCCTGCTGGGATAGAGCACAAAACCTGGGCATGTGCCCTGACCAGGAATCAAACTGGTGACGACCTGGTTCATGGGTTGATGCTCAACCACTGAGGTACCTGGCCAGGCCTGTGGTTTTTCTCTTTAACATGACTTAGAAGATACATGTATATGGAAAGGTCACGATAGTCAAACCCATATAAGGAGTCAAATGGCTTCTGATGGTCCTTGATCTGTAAGACCTTTTTTCTTTTCAATCCTTACCCAAGGATATTTTTTCCATTGATTTTTATAGAGAGTGAAAGACAGAGGGAAAGACAGAGAGAAATATCCATGTGAGAGGAACACATCGATTTGTTGCCTCCTGCACAATCCCAGACCAGGTCCGGGCCGGGGAGCAGCCTGCAACCAAGGCACATGCCCTTGATGGGAATCAAACCCACGACCTTTCTGTCCACAGGCTGAGGCTCTATCCACTGATCCACACTGACCAGGGCTGTACAAAAGACTTTTGATATGGGGTCTCTGGATTTCTGAAGAAGAGTAGTGCAGACAAAGAAAAAGAAAAGTAGACTGTGAAGGAACACTCTGTGGGAGGCAGAGCTTGCACTGTCAACACAGTTAGAATGATTCCGGAGACAGGATTTACCAGGAGACAGAGCGTAAGGCACAGGCAGCCTTGCCCACACATGCCCTGACCAAAACTTTCTCTTTCAGCAGAACCAAAGCCAGAGATCCACACATGTCCCTCCTGCTCTGTGGCCTTCTCCAGTCAGACATTCCTCAGCCAACATGTGAAACGCAATCACCCCTCTGAGATTCTGCCAGCAGCACCTGCAGGAAAACACCTCCAGTCAGAGGAACCCGGCCCAGAGCATCAAAATCAACAGCAGCAGCAACATCCTGGTCCACATGGGTGGAATGACAAAGCTGAAGGTCAAGAGGTCAAAGGAACGTCCAAACCTTTGCTTAAAAGGATCAGGCACATGAGAACTTCACGGGACTCTTTCAAGCCTCCCAACAGACAAACAGGGAGCTCCAGTGAGCGTGAGAGAATAATGGAGGAAGAGCCCAGCACAGGCCAGGACGTGAATCCAAAGAACACAGGCAAATTATCTGTGGGAGTAAGAATGTCAAAAATTGTAACAATCAATCATGGAGGGTGTGGGCAAGGCTTCAATGATAAGTCACATATCGAAACACACCAGAGGACACACTCAGGGGAGAAGCCATATGTGTGCAGGGAGTGTGAGAAAGGCTTTACACGGAAGTAACATCTCATCAGACACCAGAGGACACACTCAGGGTAGAAGCCATATGTGTGCAGGAAGTGTGGGCGAGGCTTTACAGATAAGTCAATCTCATCAAACACCAGAGAACACACTCAGGGGAGAAGCCCTATGTGTGCAGGGAGTGTGGGCGAGGCTTTACACAGAAGTCATCTATCATCACACACCAGAGGACACACTCAGGGGAGAAGCCCTATGTGTGCAGGGAGTGTGGGAGAAGCTTTACAGATAAGTCAACTCTAATCATATACCAGAGGACACACTCAGGAGAGAAGCCCTATGTGTGTAGGGAGTGTGGGGGAGGCTTTAGAGATAAGTCAAGTCTCATCAAACACCAGAGAACACACTCAGGGGAGAAGCCCTATGTTTGCAGGGAGTGTGGGCAAGGCTTTACACAGAAGTCCAATCTCATGAGACACCAGACGACACACTCATGGGAGAAGCCCGGTCTTTGCAGGGAGGATGCATCATGAGCCCTAAATTGCACCTCAGCAGCCATAGGGCAAGTGTAGGCACCGCATACCTCATACCCCAGCTCTGAGGGGGCTTTAGAGGAAGCCTGCTGGCCCCTTTCCCTCCCCAAGAGTGTAATTAGTACAGAAGTATCTGGTCAAACAAATCCTCCACTTTCAAAAGGAGAGGCTATAGACAAACAGTTCCGTAAGTGCTATGTGGATGTCAACACGAATGTCCCTCATGGTGTTTTTGGCCTAGTTTTAATAAAGTTTGTGTCCAGACAAACCTGAAGCCTACGTGCCTCATCCCCCTCATCACTGAAAGCAGAGTTCCAGGAGGGCCTCAAAGAACCCTCAGCCACAGACCTGAACCCGGGAAGGCGGAATCTGGCCTCAGTCCAGTGAGGTTCCCGCCAGGGAGAGGGATTGAGGCACACTCACCAGGAACATGAATAGGACCCCACCAACCCCTTGGCTTCTCCTGGCTCCTCCCCTGATTCCTTAGACCTCTGTAGCCTCAGAGGTGAAAGCCAGAGAGGGTGTGTGCAGGTGTGTTTGTGCATGTGTGTGTACATGTGTGTGTGTGCGCGTGTCTGTGTGTGTGTGTGCCCGTGTGCCTGTGCACACACCTGTGCTGCCTCAGTCTGGGCACTGGTCGCCCTCTTCTTGCTGCCTCTGTAGCATTGGCATCTTGCCTGGGGCATAGCATGTCGGCACCAGGTCTGTCAACAAGGTTTTGAGTCTCAGCTTTTCCCTCAAAACTGTGTGTCCTAAGGCAAGACCCCCAAAGTCTCTGTGCCTCTTTCCAAGCTATAAAGCGGGAGGGTGACCCAGGCTTTGGAGTGTCATTCAGAGTGGGGTCAGCACCGGTGGTTAAAACACGCAACTCTCTGTGAACAGCGTCTGCCAGGCCTTGAGGTGGACAAGGGAGGCAGAGGGAGTGGGGCCCAGGAGCCAGTTTAGAGCTCAAGCAGCCCCACTGCTCTGCGTGGACTCGGCTGCCTGTGCAGGAGTCGTGGGGTCAGGCATGCTCCTCCCCCCGGCCACCCCCTCCCACTGAGCCTTGGCAGGACAAGAGTGACCTTGGTTTCTAAGAGTGACCAGGACAAAGGCCCTCACAACCCTGCTGAGAGCTGCTGGGTGCACCTCACCTCACAGTGTGTGCGACGCCCACCTCGCAACAGCTCCTGGTGCCTGGCCTTGTACCTGGGTCTGCGGGTCTCACCGTCCCCGGACCCGTCTGAAATCCTTACCTGCACATTTCTTATGGGGAGTCATGGGACATGGACACGCGTGAGAAGAGCAGGCAGGCCGTGTCGGTCATTCCTGGCCACCGGTTCACAGGTAATGTCCACTGAGGCCAGGAGCACCGACCCTCATGGGCCCATGGGTGGGAGTCCAGCGAGGCTCCAGGGAATAGGTAAGCGTCTGCCTGGGGAGGCGATGGGGCCCCAGCAACCAGAGGCCCTGCTTTTCTTACAACAGAGCGGACATCCATGCAGGGAGCAGGCACACGCGGTGAGGGCCCGTCACCCCTCAGCCCGAGGGACCTAGCATCGCACCTGTTTCTGGAGGAGAGCTCCTGAAGGGGGTACCCAAACCCACGACCTGGGACCATGACCTTCCCTCTCCCGCCCGGCTGGCGTGGCTCAGCGCTTGAGCATCAACCTATGAACCAGGAGGTCAGGGTTCAATTCCTGGTCAGGGCACATGCTCGGGTTGTGGGCTTGATCCCCAGTGTGGGGCCTGCAAGAGGCAGCAGATCCATGATTCTCTGTCATCATGGATGTTTCTCTCTCTCTCTCTCTTTCTCTCTCTCTATTCTCTCTCTCTCTCTCTCTCTCTCTCTCTCTCTCTCTCTCTCTCTCTCTCTCTCCACCCCCCCTTCTTCTCCCTTTCTATCTGAAATCAATAAAAAATATATTTTAAAAAATGATGGCATTTCTATGTGAAGAATGGAAACCTCATTCCTTACAATGACTGAGGGCTTGGGTTGGTGACCTGAAACTCTCAGAAGCAACCATTGAGCCACACCTTCATACTCATGTTTTCCCACATTAACCCAATCCTGAAACACCTCAGGACCAGGAGAAATCTGCCAGTTGGGATATTGTTTTCTGTGGGTCTCAGCGGACTCTGGAGGAGCCAGCCCACAGTCATGGAGCTGTTGACACCCAAGCAGGGGCCCTGTGCACATTGGAAGGTGGGCTCTCTCGCTCAGGTCAGGAGGGGCAAACCCCCACCCCAGCATCGCATTGAAACACCACACATTTCGAGTGGCTCAGCACCTCCGGTGAGTATCTCTCAGGGGGTGAAGGAAAGCTTTGCACAATCAAGTCCTCTTTCACATTAAAAATGTTGGTGTCCCTGTGCCCAAACCTCCACATACAGGAAGGTTCTGGTTTGACTAGTCACGCCTTGATTTGTTGAATACATCTTTCCCAGGTTGCAAGGATTAGCCTTTAACTTCATGCCCAGCTTTTTCTACCATTTGTTTCCATGTCCAGTGTGACACATCTCACTTCCTTTGGAAGGAAATGGAAAATTCTCCAGGATGCGATGCTCCGCTGTTTGGGTGTAGATGTGCACACACGTTTTAAACTGAGATACTGTGAACATTCATGAACTGGAATGCTCACGATGACTAGGAAAGACAAGTGGTGGGTGTTTTCGGTAAAATCTGATACCTATTGGGAGGAGGATAGGAGCAGATTTGACAGTTTCCAGTTTTATTTTAAATCTGTTGTTCTTGATCTGACACACAGAGGGACAGGGAGACAAAGAGAAACAATCAGGTGATGGGGGTGGCCTTACCAGGAATCAAGGGCACTTCTTGGTTCATAGGTCAGCACTCACTCATTGAGCCTCGCTTGCTGGGCTGTGTGTTGCTATTTGGATGACCTCTTTCTACAAAGACAATGCGGCCCTGGCTGGGTAGATTACATGCCAGGGGGATGAGAGCCTTTACCTTGCTGGTGTTCTCATGCTGCTTGGAGCATCAGGCCTGTTTCCATCATCACAGCAGGTGGGAGCTGTGGCATCAGTACAAGCCTACTTCTACCTTCTGCCTATAGGTTCATAACAGAATGAAGGGAAAACCATGAAGGTTGTCTAAACAAGGGGACCAGTCATTTAGCAAACATTCTGCTTTGGTGACAACACATGACCGCCAACAGTTCCTTGGGCAGCGATACACAGTAATACTTACCAAGTTTCTAAACATTTGCCAAGTAAAACATTCACTCTTACAAAGTTTTTTTTTTAATATTTTATTGGTTTTTTACAGAGAGGAAGGGAGAGGGATAGAGAGGTAGAAACATCGGTGAGAGAGAAACATCAATCAGCTGTCTCCTGCACACTCCCTACTGGGGATGTGCCCGCAACCAAGGTACATGCCCTTGTCCGGAATCGAACCTGGGACCCTTCAGTCCGCAGGCCGACGCTCTATCCACTGAGCCAAACCGGTTAGGGCCACTCTTACAAAGTTTTTAACATGCTCACTTAATTACACTTAGGAAGGCAACTTTGTACGGGAAATGTCGTTTTCTAAAATAAAATGTATGTATAATACAAATGTAGAATACATCACACAGATGACTGCTTGGCTCGGATTTATTTTTCATACATACAATAACTATATAGAATAAGTTTGAGATCACTTTTCAAACAACTGATGTGTGAATGGATGTCCAGAGAGGTCTTGGGTCTTGGGCAGAGTCACCATGAAGTAGGTGCTGTCTGTGGAAATGGAATCCAGGGTTCTGGAGTCAAAAACCTCTGAGAAGGTACATCTGGGAGGATAAGAGGAACCAGCACAGTGGTCACAGGTTCCCGGATGTCACCTCTCCAGGCCACTGCGTCCTCGATTATCTGTGTGTCCCTCGGTCTCTGTGTCCCTCGGCCTATGTGTCCCTCAGTCTGTGTGTCCCTCAGCCTGTATGTCCCTTGGTCACTGACACCGGGTGAGTCTGCTCCCATCTTCTCAGTGTGGGGGACTCTGGGAGCAGCGACACAACGCAGTAGAGGGGAGCACGTGCAGGACCCTCCTCTGTCCATTCCCCGCCTCCTTCACGCCTCGCTTTCCTCTGCTTGTCCCGGCCTCGCCCCCCCACCCCCAGAGCCTCGCCCCAACGTGGTGGCTTGGGAGACCCTGCAAGGACCGCGCTAGAATGGCCTCGTCGTGTTGTGTCAGGATCTTGCCAGCTGAGAGACACTCATACATTTTATTTTTATCTTATAGACACATTCCTTGGAAAAACATCAGCGGAGCTGAATGCTCTGCTCATCATGGTGCCTTTCTTTAGGGGTATGCTGCTTTTTCACACCCTCCAAAGCTTTTCCTTCTTTGTACGTTTTTCTTGTTTATGTTTTGGTTAATTCTTACCAGAGGATATGTTTTTACAGACAGAGGGAAGGAGGGAGGGAGGGAGGGGATAGAGAAGAAACAAAAAAGCAAACATGAATATGCAAGAGACACATGGATCTTTGGCTCCCACAAGAGCCCAGACCGGGGCAGGCAATGAAGCCTGCATCCCAGGTATGTGCTCTGGACCAGGAATCCCACCAGCGACCCTTCCCTGGGCACCCGAAGGTCTAACTAGTGAACAACACTGGCCAGGACTATTCCTTCTGCTTAGCAGATGAGAGCAAATGTCACTCTTTCTTCTGGCAGAAGGCGGCCAATCTATGATGATCACTCATCATTGATCTTTCTCTCTTCCTTTCTGAACTAGTAGAAATGTATATTTCTAAAAAAAACCACTGTGGCCCTGGCCAGTGTGCCTCAGTGGGGAGAGTGACAACCTATGTATTGAAGGGCCCCTGGTTCGATTCCCGGTCAGGGCACATGTCCGGGTTGCGGGCTGGATCCCCAGTAGGGAGGGGGTGATACAGGAGGCAGCTGATCCATGATTCTCTCTCATCATTGATGTTTCCATCTCTATCCCTTTCCCTTCATCTCTGAAATCAATAAAAATATATTTTTTAAAAAAACACACTGGGTTTCAACACAAAAGTTTAAATTCAAATTTTTTCACGCTACTAACATGTTCCCATAATACCCTGCATCTGGAGGTGCCATCAACAATGACAGCCTCCCTGGTACTGATTGCATCAATAATGGCAGCCTACAGGGGAAGGACTGCCTCAGTAATGCCCGCCTCTAGGCTACATTGATCATTGCAGCCTCCAGAGTACTAGCTGCCTCAGTAATGCCCTACAGAAGCCGCTGAGTCTAGTGGTAATAACACGTTCTTGCGATACCCTTGCGCCTCGCTGTAGGACTGGCTGCTGCAATCATAGCGGCCGCCGGGTTACTGGCTGCCTCAGGAAAGGAGACCTGTCCTGTACTGGCTGCCTTGGTAACGGCGGCCGCCCCAGGACTGACTGCTCCAATCATGGCAGCCTCTAGGTTACGGACTGAATTACTGAACGCACAGCTTCCCCATGTCAGTGCAGCAGCCAAGGCCTCCCTCTGCAGGGCTGGGACAGGAAGGGGTGCAAAAGCCAGACCCGTGACTTCAGTCCATCCGGGGAAGGAATAATTGCACCCTGGACAGCCTCGATGATTTTGTAGGGTTTTCTGTAGGTTTTGTTTGTTTGTGGTTTTTTGGGTAGACTTTTCCATCAAATTCACGGGATATTAGCTAACATTTCAGAACCACGGACAGAAGCATAAGGTGTTATTCTTTGAATGGCCACAAGAGGGACCCAGAGGATCGTTTTCGCAAAGGAATTGGCTGACAGCTTCCTTTAAGGCAGTGGTTCTCAACCTTCCTAATGCCGCGACCCTTTAGTACAGTTCCTCATGTTGTGCTGGCCCCCAACCATAAAATTATTTTCGTTGCTACTTCATCACTGTAATGTCGCTACTGTTATGAATCGTCATGTAAATGTGTGATATGCAGGATGTATTTTCATTGTGACAAACTGAACATAATTAAAGCATAGTGATTCATCACAAAAACAATATGTAATTATATATGTGTTTTTTCGATGGTCTTAAGCTACCCCTGTGAAAGGGTCGTTCGACCCCCAAAGGGGTCGCAACCCACAGGTTGAGAACCGCTGTTCTAGTGGGAATCCCTGTTTCCCAGAAGGCAACTCCCGGCCTACCGCCTGGTCCTCTCGCTAAGGAAGCGAACACACGCGCCTGGAAGACAGTCCGGGACTTAAATACCGTTGGGTGGAACACAGACTGGGTCAGGCGGCAGGAAGGATGTGTCACCCCAACACCTGTCCGGGCGGGGGGCTCCGGGCTCCTGGGGTCCCTCCGCGAAACCACAGGAATCTGAGCCCTGGACACCGCCCATCCGTGCCTGGCTGAAAGCTTCTTGATGGACACTCGCAGGACCCTGGGTAGCCAATCACCACCAGGGGTTGAGTGCTGGGAGCCGGTCCATGCTTGCTGTTTCAAGGGACCTGGCATATATGGCATACTGTTCTTGGCACTATGTGTTTTAACCAAGGTCTCTGAGAAAGGTGGTTTCCCCAGGTAGGGATTTTCCCCTGAAGTTAGGGAGGGAATAAAACCCCTCAACTAAGTGCCAGGCGGGTAATTAATCCCTTTAACTACGAACAGTCATGCTTAAACTACATAATCTTTTCTCCCTGGAATGGAGATAAGAAACGCCCTAACCTTTGTAATAGAGATTGATAGGATTGAATCAACTGGTATAAATACAGTTGTAACAAGACAGAAACACACAGAACTCAGAACACAGAACTCATGAGACAGAATTCAGAACACAGAACTTAGAACACAGGGCTTGGAAGACAGGACCAAGAGAGACAGAGCCTAGGCACAGAACCTACACAGAACGTTCTTTACAGACAGAAGAACTTCGCTGGAGAGAACATGGCAAGGGATCCTGGACTGAACCTGAATGCAGAGGTTGGCAAGAGAGCCTGACTAGAACATGGCGACCAAACCTGGCTGGAGAAGTCCCTGTGTCATTCCTTCTTCGCCGACTCCATCCACACCTTTGGGGACCCCTGGACCTGCTGGGGTTGGACCCCGGCATCTGGCGCCCGAACAGGGACCCCTAGGTAAGCGCCCCGCACTCGGGATGGATCGGACTCCACCGTAAGAAGAAGGTGGATAGTCTTCGCCGACTCCGTCCACACCTTTGGGAACCCCTGGAACAGGATTCCCCTAAGTAAGCCCCCCTCCCCCATTGAGAACCCCCACACTCGGGACGGATCAGACTCCACCGTAGGAAGAGGGTGGATAGTCTTCGCCGAATCCGTCCACACCTTTGGGAACCCCTGGAACAGGATTCCCTTAGGTAAGCCCCCCCCATTGAGAACCCCACACTCGGGACGGATAGGACTCCACCAGGGTGCTACAGACCCCCCTATAGAGGATAAGTAGGGTAAGAAGGTGGATAGTACAGAACTTAGATTGAGAAGATGTGCCATACTGAGTCCAAAGAAAGAAGACTCTGTATTGATTCTTAGATTGAGAAGATGTGCCATACTGAGTCCAAAGAAAGAAGACTCTGTATTGATCTTTAGATTAAGAAGATGTGCCATACTGAGTCTAAAGAAATAAGGCTCTGTATTGATCTTTTAACACATATGCTTGCTAGCAGAGGAATTAAGGTTACTCCCAGTCAGACAGAACATTTTATACAAGAAATACGTCCATGCTTTTCTGAGGAAGGAAAGGTGCCAGAAAGGTAAATGTAGAGGCATGGGAGAAGGTAGGCCCAAGGAGCCTTATCCTTAACCCCACTGCAGCCTTTCCACCCCGGGAAAGTGCAGGATTGGCAAGCTCTCCCTGGGGTGATAGATCAGGACTCAGGTAATAGCAGAAAGCGCCAATCCTACTCTTAAAATGGATATAAGAGAGCATTTGAGGTTTTTCTTTTTAATGCCTGCTTTTAAAAAATAAAAAAGGGGGAATTTGCAGGGAGCCGGTCCTTCCTTGCTGTTTCAAGGGACCTGGCATATATGGAATACTGTTCTTAATATGTTTGCTCACCTTCTTGGCACTGTGTTTTAACCAAGGTCACCTCTCCGAGAAAGGTTGAATCCCCAGGTAGGGATTTTCCCCTGAAGTGAGGGAGGGAATAAAACCCCTCAACCAAGTGCCAGGCGGGTAATTAATCCCTTTAACTATGAACAATCATGCTTAAACTACATAATCTTTTCTCCCTGGAATGGAGATAAGAAACGCCCTAACCTTTGTAATAGAGATTGATAGGATTGAATCAACTGGTATAAATACAGTTGTAACAAGACAGACTCACTCAGAACTAAGAACACAGAACTCAGAACACAGAACTCAGGAGACAGGGCTTGGAAGACAGGACCAAGAGAGACAGAGCCTAGGCACAGAACCTACACAGAACATTCTCTAGAGACAGAAGAACTTCGCTGGCGAGAGCATGCTGGAGGATCCTGGACAGGGACTGAGATCTCAGACTGAACCTGGCTGGAGAACCTACAGAACCTGGCAATAAAACCAGGCAAGAGAACCCAACCATGCTGATCAACTGAACACTGCCTCCGAGTCTCTCCCTCTTTGCCGACTCTGTCCTGGAGATCCTAAGCAGAGCCTCTCTGGAGATCAAGACCAGAACTTGGCTGGAGATCCTGGCTAGGCTGCTGATCAACTGAACGCTGTCTCCGTGTCATTCCTTCTTCGCCGACTCCGTCCACACCTTTGGGGACCCCTGGACCTGCTGGGGCTGGACCCCGGCATCTGGCGCCCGAACAGGGACCCCTAGGTAAGCGCCCCGCACTCGGGATGGATCGGACTCCACCGTAAGAAGAAGGTGGATAGTCTTCGCCGACTCCGTCCACACCTTTGGGAACCCCTGGAACAGGATTCCCCTAAGTAAGCCCCCCTCCCCCATTGAGAACCCCCACACTCGGGACGGATCAGACTCCACCGTAGGAAGAGGGTGGATAGTCTTCGCCGAATCCGTCCACACCTTTGGGAACCCCTGGAACAGGATTCCCTTAGGTAAGCCCCCCCCATTGAGAACCCCACACTTGGGACGGATAGGACTCCACCAGGGTGCTACAGACCCCCCTATAGAGGATAAGTAGGGTAAGAAGGTGGATAGTACAGAACTTAGATTGAGAAGATGTGCCATACTGAGTCCAAAGAAAGAAGACTCTGTATTGATTCTTAGATTGAGAAGATGTGCCATACTGAGTCCAAAGAAAGAAGACTCTGTATTGATCTTTAGATTAAGAAGATGTGCCATACTGAGTCTAAAGAAATAAGGCTCTGTATTGATCTTTTAACACATATGCTTGCTAGCAGAGGAATTAAGGTTACTCCCAGTCAGACAGAACATTTTATACAAGAAATACGTCCATGCTTTTCTGAGGAAGGAAAGGTGCCAGAAAGGTAAATGTAGAGGCATGGGAGAAGGTAGGCCCAAGGAGCCTTATCCTTAACCCCACTGCAGCCTTTCCACCCCGGGAAAGTGCAGGATTGGCAAGCTCTCCCTGGGGTGATAGATCAGGACTCAGGTAATAGCAGAAAGCGCCAATCCTACTCTTAAAATGGATATAAGAGAGCATTTGAGGTTTTTCTTTTTAATGCCTGCTTTTAAAAAATAAAAAAGGGGGAATTTGCAGGGAGCCGGTCCTTCCTTGCTGTTTCAAGGGACCTGGCATATATGGAATACTGTTCTTAATATGTTTGCTCACCTTCTTGGCACTGTGTTTTAACCAAGGTCACCTCTCCGAGAAAGGTTGAATCCCCAGGTAGGGATTTTCCCCTGAAGTGAGGGAGGGAATAAAACCCCTCAACCAAGTGCCAGGCGGGTAATTAATCCCTTTAACTATGAACAATCATGCTTAAACTACATAATCTTTTCTCCCTGGAATGGAGATAAGAAACGCCCTAACCTTTGTAATAGAGATTGATAGGATTGAATCAACTGGTATAAATACAGTTGTAACAAGACAGACTCACTCAGAACTAAGAACACAGAACTCAGAACACAGAACTCAGGAGACAGGGCTTGGAAGACAGGACCAAGAGAGACAGAGCCTAGGCACAGAACCTACACAGAACATTCTCTAGAGACAGAAGAACTTCGCTGGCGAGAGCATGCTGGAGGATCCTGGACAGGGACTGAGATCTCAGACTGAACCTGGCTGGAGAACCTACAGAACCTGGCAATAAAACCAGGCAAGAGAACCCAACCATGCTGATCAACTGAACACTGCCTCCGAGTCTCTCCCTCTTTGCCGACTCTGTCCTGGAGATCCTAAGCAGAGCCTCTCTGGAGATCAAGACCAGAACTTGGCTGGAGATCCTGGCTAGGCTGCTGATCAACTGAACGCTGTCTCCGTGTCATTCCTTCTTCGCCGACTCCGTCCACACCTTTGGGGACCCCTGGACCTGCTGGGGCTGGACCCCGGCATCTGGCGCCCGAACAGGGACCCCTAGGTAAGCGCCCCGCACTCGGGATGGATCGGACTCCACCGTAAGAAGAAGGTGGATAGTCTTCGCCGACTCCGTCCACACCTTTGGGAACCCCTGGAACAGGATTCCCCTAAGTAAGCCCCCCTCCCCCATTGAGAACCCCCACACTCGGGACGGATCAGACTCCACCGTAGGAAGAGGGTGGATAGTCTTCGCCGAATCCGTCCACACCTTTGGGAACCCCTGGAACAGGATTCCCTTAGGTAAGCCCCCCCCATTGAGAACCCCACACTCGGGACGGATAGGACTCCACCAGGGTGCTACAGACCCCCCTATAGAGGATAAGTAGGGTAAGAAGGTGGATAGTACAGAACTTAGATTGAGAAGATGTGCCATACTGAGTCCAAAGAAAGAAGACTCTGTATTGATTCTTAGATTGAGAAGATGTGCCATACTGAGCCCAAAGAAAGAAGACTCTGTATTGATCTTTAGATTAAGAAGATGTGCCATACTGAGTCTAAAGAAATAAGGCTCTGTATTGATCTTTTAACACATATGCTTGCTAGCAGAGGAATTAAGGTTACTCCCAGTCAGACAGAACATTTTATACAAGAAATACGTCCATGCTTTTCTGAGGAAGGAAAGGTGCCAGAAAGGTAAATGTAGAGGCATGGGAGAAGGTAGGCCCAAGGAGCCTTATCCTTAACCCCACTGCAGCCTTTCCACCCCGGGAAAGTGCAGGATTGGCAAGCTCTCCCTGGGGTGATAGATCAGGACTCAGGTAATAGCAGAAAGCGCCAATCCTACTCTTAAAATGGATATAAGAGAGCATTTCAGGTTTTTCTTTTTAATGCCTGCTTTTAAAAAATAAAAAAGGGGGAATTTGCTGGGAGCCGGTCCATGCTTGCTGTTTCAAGGGACCTGGCATATATGGCATACTGTTCTTGGCACTATGTGTTTTAACCAAGGTCTCTGAGAAAGGTGGTTTCCCCAGGTAGGGATTTTCCCCTGAAGTTAGGGAGGGAATAAAACCCCTCAACTAAGTGCCAGGCGGGTAATTAATCCCTTTAACTACGAACAGTCATGCTTAAACTACATAATCTTTTCTCCCTGGAATGGAGATAAGAAACGCCCTAACCTTTGTAATAGAGATTGATAGGATTGAATCAACTGGTATAAATACAGTTGTAACAAGACAGAAACACACAGAACTCAGAACACAGAACTCATGAGACAGAATTCAGAACACAGAACTTAGAACACAGGGCTTGGAAGACAGGACCAAGAGAGACAGAGCCTAGGCACAGAACCTACACAGAACGTTCTTTACAGACAGAAGAACTTCGCTGGAGAGAACATGGCAAGGGATCCTGGACTGAACCTGAATGCAGAGGTTGGCAAGAGAGCCTGACTAGAACATGGCGACCAAACCTGGCTGGAGAAGTCCCTGTGTCATTCCTTCTTCGCCGACTCCATCCACACCTTTGGGGACCCCTGGACCTGCTGGGGTTGGACCCCGGCAGTTGAGGGCGGAAGGCGGGCTCTTTCGACAAGATTCTGCCATTGACTGGCAGGAAGGCTTCACCCTGCGCCCCGCCCTTTCCGCGTTTCTAACCGCCCATTGGCAGGCAGGGCCCTGTGACCGCATCACTGATTGGCGGCTGCCTCTGACACTCTGGGTGCCGGAAGCTCCCCCTCCCCCCGCCTCACAAGCCTGAGGGCGGGAGCGCAGCGAGCAGCGCGTGGATTTGAGGGGACCTCGGCCAGGTGCGCAGCGCCGCAGGGAGACCCAGAGTCCTCACCGACCAAGCCCCTCAGACCCCCACACCGCGCCCCTCACACCCCCCACCTCGCCCCTCAGTCCCCCCCCACCCCCGCCCCTCAGACTCCTGACCGCGCCCCTCAGTCGCCCTCTGAGACCGCGCGAGCCTCCAAGGGAAGGAGGCGCCCCCTGGTGGGTCTTAATGGCTGTGGCCCTGGCCACGTGGTCCTGGTCCCAGTCTGTCCTGAGGCGGGAGCGGGTTCATCAGCGCCTCCTCCTCACAAAGGCACTGCGGCCTCCTGCTGGGACTGGGCTGGGGGCACCATAAACCCCAACAGGGACCCCCAGGAGCGGCCCCAGAGGAGGCGGGGAGAGCTGGGCACAGAACCAAGGTGAGGGGGTCCACGGGGGTGGAGGTGGGGACGGAGGTGGGGACGGGGTGGAGGCGGGGCGCCCCCCCTGGGGCCGGGGCGGACGGACGGTCTCTCCTCCAGCCCAGGGCCGCCTGCAGGGACGTGTCCATCTACTTCTCCCGGGAGGAGTGGGCGCACTACTTCTCCCGGGAGGAGTGGGCGCAGATGGGCGCCTGGGAGCGAGCCCGGCACAGGAACGTGAAGAGCAACTAGGAGGCGCTGCTCAGCATTGGTGACCGGGAGGTGGTGGCGGGGCCGCGGGGGGTTGGGGGGCTCCGTCCAGGGCCCCGGCTCCGCCCCGCTCGACGCTGGATCTGCTGTTCATCCCTCAGCTCTTCGCCCGCAGGACAGACACTTTCTTTCTCTCCTTCCAGGTCTCAGGGCCCCTCGACCCGCCTTCATGAGTCGCCGCGGGAGGACAGCCAGGCCCGGGGCGGAGGACTCCGAGGACTCGGATGAAGAGTGGACCCCGAGGCCGCGAGGTGCGGGCGGAGGGCGCGCAGGTGCCTGACCCCGACCCGGTGTTGGTCGGGCGACCTCTCGGGAGTTACCGGGGAGGAGCAAGAGGCAGAGCAGTTACACACCAGAGGCTGTTCACATAAACCACTTTCTATGAATCATTTATTTTACAGAGAGAGATAGAGAGAAAGAGAGAGAGAGAGAGAGAGAGAGAGAGAGAGAGAGAGAGAGAGAGAGAAACCTCCATCGCTGCCTCCTGCCGGCCCCCCACCTCACGGTTCATAGGTCGAGGCTCAACCACTCAGCCACACTGGCCAGGGTCATAGAACCTCTTTCAATGTGTAACAATAATTATATACAGATTTAGCGTTGACACTATCACAGAGGTTCCCCCATTTCTCCCCCTTTTCTCACCTTCACCCAGACCCACCCCCTAAATCTACAATAATAAAACCATAATATGCAAATCCAGGGAGGACCAGCTGAAGGACCGGCCAGATGACCAGGCTATGACACACACTGGCGTCAGGCCAGCCAAGGCCTGTGAAACACAATTGGTCCGGCCCCACCATCCCCCATGATGCCCTGCAGAGAAAGGCCCAGGCCACTAGCCACTGGGTGATCAATGGGGGCTCCCCGTCACCCCAAAGAGGGAGGCCCAGGCCACCAATGCACAGCTGGGGATGCTGAACCAGTCCTCCCTCTGAAGGCGATGGATCGCAGGGCTCCCAGACTGTCAGAGGCACAGAGGGCACAGGCCGGGCTGAGGAATCCCCCGCCCACCCCCGCCCCCCCCCCCCCCCCCCGCCATTCCCGGTACATAAATTTATAAATTTCTTGCAACAGTGCTCTAGTATATATATACTAGAGGCCCAGTGCACAAAAATTTGTGCATTGGGGGGCGGGGTCCCTCAGCCCAGACTGTGCCCTCTCACAGTCTGGGACCCCTTGGGAGATAACGACCTGCTGGCTTAGGCCTGCTCCCGGGTGGCAGAGGGCAGGCCCAATCCCTAGGTGCAGCCCCTGGTTGGGCTCAGAGCAGGGTTGATTGGGGAGTTGGGGAGCCGCCCACTGTCATGCACAGAGCAGGGCGATCGGGAGGTTGCGATGCCACCCTCAGTCACGCTCAGGGTAGGGCCGATTGGGGGGTTGGGGCACCGCCCCCTGTCACACTCAAGGCAGGGTCGATGGGGAGGCTGCGGCAACACCCCCTGTCACTCACAGAGCAGGGCCTATCAGGGGGGTTGGGCCTCTGTACCCTGTCACGCACAGAGCAGGGACAATCAGGGGGTTGGGGCGCTGCCCCCTGTCATGCACAGAGCAGGGCCCATCAGGGGGTTGGGGTGCTGCCCTCTATCACCACAGAGCAAGGCTGATCAGGGTGTTGGGGCGCAGCCAATCTGACACTCAGGGCAGGGCCGATGGGGAGGTTATGGCTCTACCCCGTCACACACAGAGCAGGGCCCGTGTGGAGGCTGGGGGGTTGTTGCCCCGGCCCCTGTCACACACAGAGCCGCAGGGCGATCAGGGGGTTTGGGCGCTGCCCCCGTCACACTGATCCCGGTGCCGGGAGGACTCTCGGCTCCGCTGATCCTGGTGCTGGGAGGCATATTACCCTTTTACTATATAGGATAGAGGCCTGGTGCATGGGTGGGGCTGGCTGGTTTGCCCTGAAGGGTGTCCTGGATCAGGGTGGGGGACCCCACTGGGGTGCCTGGCCAGTCTGGGTGAGGGGCTGAGGGCTGTTTTCAGGCTGGGGGTGACTGAAGCTCCCAACCACTCCTTTTTTTCTTTTTTTTTCTATTCTGGGCCAGCTTTAGCTCTGAGGTTTGGCTCCAGCTCTTAGGCCTCCACTGCTGAAAGTAGGTTTCTGGCCTTTGCTTACAATGCTGTGATCCTGCTGGCTGAAGCCCAGGACTAAAGCAGGTTTCTGGGGTTTTGTTTAGCTTCTATATTTGTTACATAGTTGCTTAGAGTTGCAGGTCAGAGGCCTGCAGCGGCAGGCGGGGAACGTTGGAGTCCTCTGTCACTGAAGCAAGCAAGCCTCATGTTAGTTTCAAGCTGCCTGGCTGCCGGCCGCCATCTTGGCTGGCAGTTAATTTGCATATTGCCCTGATTAGCCAATGGGAAGGGTAGTGGTCGTATGCCAATTACCATGTTTCTCTTTTATTAGATAGGATATATATATATATATATATATATATATATATATATATATATAATTTTTTTAAGCTGTTCTCTCTCTGGGAGCACACACACCCCTCACCCTTTCCCCTCTACTCCCCCCCCACTAGGTGTGCATCTCCTAAACTAAGAGACCCAGGAGACTTGCACCAGAGAGTATGGGCAGTGGCAGGTCATTCAGGCTAACCCCCTGAACCTGGCTCCAAGGCCCCTTTGCTATGACTTTCCAATGAGCCAAAGCAGCCCGCCTAGGCTGAATTCTTTCCTTTAACCTTTCTAGAGCAACACAGCAGCCCAGCCTAGGCTCTCTCCTGCTGCTGCTTCTATCCTAAGTCCTTCCTTGTTTCACTGTCCCCAGCTTTAATAAACATTCTTTCAAAATAAAAATAAATAAATAGCCATGGCTCGGTGCCTCAGTTGGTTGGAGCATCCTCCCATACACCAAAAAGGTTTTGGGTTCCACCCCCAGCCGGGGTGTGTATGGGCTACAAGTGATCGATGTTTCTCTCTCACATCTATGTTTCCCTCTCTTTCTTTCTCTTCCTCTCTCTCTAAAATCAATAAACATATATTCTCACGTGAGGATTAAAAAATAATAGTAGAAGGCGATAAATGGTGATGGAAAAAAAAATAAAATAAAGGCTGGAAACCAAGATGGCGGCATAGGTTAAACGCAGGAGATTGCTGCCTCGAACAACCAATTCAAGGGTACACCTAAAAGACAGTACGGACATCATCCAGAACCACAGGAAGGCTGGCTGAGTGGAAATTCTACAACTAGGAGGAAAGAGAATATCATACCCAGACTCAGAGGAGGCGCAGAGCTGAAGTGAAATACTCAGGTTTGGAGTGCGGGCGGAGCGGGCTAACGGCGGAGGGCGCGGTTGTTGTTTTCAATCGGGAGGGAGTTTCTGACTTGGAGCTCCAGATCCGGGCGAGTCTCTAGGGACCCAGATTCAAACGGGAGAAGCAGGACTGTCTGGCTTCGGTCGGAACTCGAAGGCAGCTTTCTCTCCGAGGTTTGCAGCGGTTGCTGGGACTCTGTGAGGCAGAGCCCCTAGGGACGGAACTGAGAGCAGCCATAACTGTTCACTCCGGCCCGCCCTGTAGATCCCCGGGGACCCGCCCCGCCCAAGCCCTGCGCAGAGCCGTTTGCCGCATAGCCTCAGGCAAACGCTAGATTAGCACCGCCCTAGAGATCCAGCACAGAAGCTCTCCCACTGCAGACACAGCTCACTCTCATGGCCAGTTAGCCTGGAGGTCAAATCACCCCTGGTATTGCCAACCAACAACAATCAAGGCTTAACTACAACAAGACTACGCACAAAGACCACTAGGGGGTGCACCAAGAAAAGATAAAAAAATGCGGAGACAAAGAAACAGGATGCAAATGTCAGAAATGGAAGATATAGAGCTCAAAACCACACTTTTAAGGTCTCTCAAGAACTGTCTAGAAGCTGCCGATAAACTGAGTAAGGCCCTCGAAAAGACTGGTTAGACCGCCGATAAATGTAGTGAGATTCTCAAGAAATCTAATGAGATCCTCGATATTGTGATAAAGAACCAACTAGAAATTAAGCATACACTGACTGAAATAAAGAATATTGTACAGACACCCCACAGCAGACCAGAGGAGCACAAGGATCAAGTCAAAGATTCAAAATGCGAAGAAGCCAAAGACACACAACTGGAAAAGCAAAATGAAAAAAGAATCTGAAAATATGAAGATAGTGTAAGGAGCCTCTGGGACAGCTTCAAGCGTACCAACATCAGAATTATAGGGGTGCCAGAAGATGAGAGAGAGCAAGATATTGACAACCTATTTGAAGAAATAATGACAGAAAACTTCCCCCACCTGGTGAAAGAAATAGACTTACAGGTCCAGGAAGCGCAGAGAACCCAAACAAAAGGAATCCAAAGAGAACCACAGCAAGCCACATCATAATTAAAATGCCAAGAGCAAAAGACAAAGAGAAAATCCTAAAAGCAGCAAGAGAAAGAAACTCAGTTACCTACAAGGGAATACCCATACGGCTGTCAGCTGATTTCTCAACAGAAACTTTGCAGGCCAGAAGGGAATGGCAAGAAATATTCAAAGTGATGAATACCAAGAACCTACAACCAAGATTACTTTATCCAGCAAAGCTATCATTCAGAACTAAAGGTCAGATAACGAGCTTCACTGATAAGGAAAACTAAAGGAGTTCATCACCACCAAACCAGTATTATATGAAATGCTGAAAGGTATCCTTTAAGAAGAGGAAGAAGAAGAAAAAAGGTAAAGATACAAATTATGAACAACAAACATGCATCTATCAACAAGTGAATCTAAGAATCAAGTGAACAAATAATCTGGTGATCACAATAGAATCAGGGACATAGAAAGGGAATGGACTGACTATTCTTGGGGGGAAAGGGGTATGGGAGATGCGGGAAGAAACTGGACAAAAAACGTGCACCTATGGATGAGGACAGTGGGTGGCGAGTGAGGGTGGAGGGTGGGGTGGGAACTGGGAAGAGGGGAGTTATGGGGGGAAAAAAGAGGAACAAATGTAATAACCTAATTCACCGAGTACTTACAAACTGGTAAGAAACAGATCAACAAAATATAAAATAAAATAAAGAATAATAATATAATTATATAGATATAGAACATTAACAAACAAGTATACAAAAATATAAAAGTGAGTAAAAAATAACTAATTCAGAAGAGTTGTCATCACATAGAAGGAGGAAGGTCTGACGGGTGAGCAGTGCTCTAAGACCTGCATGGGGACATATGGGAAAATTATTACTCATGGTAGTTAGGGGGTTGGGTTGTGGGCCAGGGTAGGAAGTAGTTCACTATTGTATCAGGTTCCATGTCAGCCATGGCATCATCTGCCAGGTTTCATGAAAGTCTGGTTGGTAGGGTCTGAGGTTGGAACATAGCTAAAGTCACGACGTTATCTCTAACTTGCCCGAAACTCTGTTTCTGTGGTGACTAGACCTGAGTCTTTGTTCCTAAGACCGTGTGATGCTGATCAGAATCTAGTGATTAGGAAAGGTGGCACAGTCTACATGTGCAAAGGAGGAAGGATAAGAAAGAAAGGAGGCAAGGTGGTCCTGGTGCCATTGGACTGGACAAGGCCAGTGTGAAGACAGAAGGCTGAGAGGAGAAAGGGCCAGGTAGCAGAGTAGAGATTCTTTGCAATTACGTGACTGTCATTATATTTGTGTCATGAAAGGCCAATTTTTTTTATTTTTTGCTGTTTAGGGCAATTTTATTTTTAAATCCTCACCCAAGGATATTCATTGAATTTAGAGGGAGGAAAGGAGAGAGACAGAAAGGGAGACAGAAACATCAATGTGAGAGAGGAACATTTATCCGTTATCCGTTGCCTCCCGTGTACACCCCAATACAGATCAAACCTGAAACCTTGTGGTGTACAAGACAATACTCCAACCAACTGAGCCGCCCATCCACGGCTAGGCCAATTTAAATATATATATATTGAACAGAGGATGAAGTACAGATGGGGTTTTGTCTATTTTTAAACATTTTAAGAAAATTAGCTGATGCTCCTAATAAAAGCATAAGCCTAATGAAACATCAAAAAACATTTTCCAATCATCCTTGTTCTGTCCTTAGATCACTCTCTGATTCAGACTCTGAAAAAATAATAATCCCCAGATTTTGAAATAATTACCAACCAAAAATGATTTCTCACCTGGCAGGCGTGGCTCAGAGATTGAGCATCGACCTATGAACCACGAAGTCGCAGTTCGATTCCCAGTCAGGGGACATGCCCAGGTTGTGCGCTCGATCCCTGCTGTGGGGTGTTCAGGAGACAGCTAATCCATGATTCTCTATCATCTTTGATGTTTCTCTCTCTCTCCCTCTCCCTCTCCCTTCCTCTCTGAAATTATATGTATTATTGATTTCTCACCATCTTTTAGCTAAACCTTCTTGGGTGGCCTTCAGAGTGGAACAGAATAAACATCAGAAGGTGAGTATTCCCCAAATCCTGTTGAAAAGAAATTCTTCCTCCTTGATGCAAATGCAGGGAAGAGGTTAAACCTCAGAGTGCATCCTAGAAACTGCCACCTTTCTTTCCTGACCTCTTCAACAAAATGCCCAATATCATCTCAGTCGTTAATAACATCAGCTACAATAGTAGCTGCCACGGGTTTTATATTCACAATGCTTCAGACTCTAAGAATTCTACGTGAATAAACTAACTTAAACCTTACCACAACCCTATGAGGTAGGTACTATAACTACCACCATTTCTGATGAGGAAACTGAGGTTTCAGACATATACAAGTGTTTGATTATATGTCTGAGATCACAGTATTGGTGGGCATGCACTCTAATCCATAGCTTCATCTCTAAAACACTTACAAGCTCATTAAAATGTCCATAGTTTCATGCAGTTTCCACTGTCTTATCCATACATGATTACGTCTTTCACTGACTGATGATTCCAAACACTATGCTGCCGTGAGAGATGCACTAAGACTTCCGACTCGCGGAAGCTTACTGACATATAGCCAGTTTGCATGGTGCATGTTCCCCCATGAAGAAGGACATAGGAACCCCAGCATCAGAGCCTCCTGGTCAAATAAAAGAAAGCATCTCTCAACTCTGGGGAGCTTCAGGTTTGACAATTGAGAAACAATAAATAAAGTGACTTAAGAACTTCATAGAGATGACACACTATTCAATAGAAGCTCATCCATCTGGAACTGGTTTTGAATGCTCATTCCAGTAAGAAGCATGGCTTCTTTCTCTGAGCTCTAATTAGGACAGTGTCATCTTGTTTGAATCATTTGCTCCCCCTGCCTACATCTGCATTGTGAGCTCTTTGGTTCACAGCAGATTTTTCTCTTCCAGAAGTCCCAGGCCCAGCTCAGGGTCCCTGAGGGCCCCTGAATGTTGGCTGAAAGAGTGCTTTAAAATTTACAAATTAAACTAGAATAGGGTCAAAAAATAATGAAGATAATTTACATGTGATTTCAAATACAGAGACGACTGAGAGGTACATTGATAGCAGGACTGTAATTTGATTTTCACACTGTACCAAAGAGCTCACAGAACACTTTGGTGAACACCGTTATATGTCATGTTCATTATAACATTAAGAATTAGCATGTTATAGGTCAGGAAAAATGAAGAGAACTAGCTAGTAGCACAACCTTATTCAAACAGAATTGGTGGGAACCAACTACTCTAATTACAAGTATTCTTCCCGTGATATAGTAATTTGCACATCCTATATAATATGCTAAGTGTCCAGTCGCCCGTTCAACCAATCAAAGCATAATATGATGATGACATGCTAATGCCACTAACTGCTCGCTATGATGTGCACAGACCACCAAGGGGCAGACAGTCAACCGGTAGACCAGTTGCTATGACGTGCACTGATCACCAGGAGGAAGACGCTCTGACCTATAGGTTAGCTTGCTGCTGGGGTCCAGCTGATCTGGACTGAGGGAGATGGCCGGACACACCCTGGAGTCCTCCTGCGGTTCCTCCCCAGCTGGCCAACCTCCCGCGTGCCTCCCCAGTCCGGATCGTGCCCAAGTGGGGTCCCTCAGCCTAGCCTGTGCCCTCTCGCAATCCAGGACCTCTCGGGGAATGTCGGAGAGCCAGTTTTGGCCTGATCCCACAGGCCAAGATGAGGGACCCCGCTGGTGCATGAATTCGTGCACTGGGTCTCTAGTTTTAGCATAATTTTCCTTATTTTCCCGATAGGTTTCTGCCAGCCATTTTTTTTGAAAAATATACGTTTTTATTGATTTTAGAGAGAAAGAGGAAGGGAGAGGGAGAGAAGCATCAGTGAGAGAGAAAAACATGGATCGGTTGCCTCCTACACAGACCCCCACCTGGGATCTAACCCGTAACCAGGACATGTACCATGACTGGGAATGGAACCGGCAACCCTTCAGTTCAACCAACTGAGCTACACCAGCCAGGGCTCTGCCAACTATTTTTCTTTCTTTCTTTTTTATTCTTAATCCTCACCCAAGGATATTTTCTCATTGATTTTTAGGGAGAATAGAAGAGAGAGGGAGAGACAGAGAGAAATATCAATGTGAGAGACACATTGATTGGTTGCCTCCTGCATAAGTCCAGACCAGGGCATGGGCCAGGGAGGAGGATCCTGCAACCAAGTCACTGGCCCTTGATCAGAATCGAACTAAGGACCCTTCAATCCGCAGGCTGACACTCTATCAACTGAGCTACACTGGTTAGGGCCCAACTATGACTTATTTTCTTCCCAGTATCTTTCACTCTCACTGTTCTATTAAAAAAAAAGGTCCTTAAGGCATGGTTTCTAGTCTTCAATTCACAACCCACATTGGCCATTTCTTTTTCCTCTAATATTCATACTTAACAGGTATTTCAGAGTTGTTGAAGTGTTCATTGAAGTCATGTATGTGAAAATATATCATAAACCCTACATAATTAAATAAATGCATGTTACCTTTTAATATGGGACTTCCACATTGAACGCAAAGTCCAGGACGTCATTAAGTAATGAGTCTACTTTGAAGGAATTGTCAGGAACAGCAAATTTGTTGACCACAAGTGACTCAGAGCAGACTCAGAAACCAGTGCCCCCTCCTGGAGAAGCAAGTCCCTCTGGACAGCACCCTAGATCGAAATTGGGTAAGTTACATAATTTGGAGATTTCAGTTCCACTAATTCTTCTAGAAAGGCTAATCAGTATAGCCTAGGTATGTGGGGTGGACTTTGCATAGGCCTGGATTTGAAACTGGAGTTAGCACTGAAGCTTTGAGCTAATCTTACCAACTCTCTGAGCTCCTGAATGCTAATGTGTAAAGTGAACATAAGGAAACATGGGTCACATATAGTTTGATAGCATTAAATTAAATCTTAAACAATCGACACATGCAAGTTGTCCAATAAATCCATCTGTGATAATAGCAACCATATTCTCTTGGTGTTGTGTGCCCAGGTCTTTACTCAGTGCCTAACACATAATGTTCCCTCAATACATACTTTATGAGTGACCAAAGCTTGGGAGGTTGAACCTCATAATGGGATCATCTAGAAACTAAAATTGAATCAGCCACCAATAGTCAGTGTGGAGTGCTAGTCTTTTAGTTAATGGAGGAAAATACCACATACTATAATAGAACAGGCGATCATTTGATGGTTGGACATTGTGTGTTTTCTGATAAGATAGGGACTAATGTTCCAGACCTCATCCCCTCAGTCACCTGCCCTTCTCCCATGTAGACCTCAGGAGAAAGGAGATCGAAGTGAAGATGTATAGCCTACGAGAGAGGAAGTGTTGTGTCTACCAAGAGGTCAGCGAGCCCCAGGACGATGACTACCTATGTAAGCTCACCCTCACCAAGGAACATGTTATGTCTTGATGCAAGAATTTCACTTGGTCTTTGGGTGCCCAAATCATTCCCTTCCTCTCATGACCAGGAGTACAGGATTGAGGCTCAAAGATGTGAGCTCTTTCCAAAGCCCTTCATGTCCAGGAACATGCACTGCACCCTCCCTCTTCCCTGTTGCTCTTGCCTCCAGATTGTGAGAAGTGTCAGAACTTCTTCATTGACAGCTGTGCTGTGCATGGGCCTCCTACGTTTGTAAAAGACAGTGCCGCGGACAAGGGGCATGCCAACCGCTCAGCCCTCACTCTGCCCCCTGGGTTGAGAATCGGACCATCAGGCATCCCTGAGGCTGGGCTTGGAGTGTGGAATGAGGAATGTGATCTGCCCGAGGGCCTGCACTTTGGCCCTTATGAGGGTCAGGTCACAGAAGATGAAGCCACAGCCAACAGCGGCTACTCCTGGCTGGTGAGAAGTTTACCTCTTCTCTGTCCTCTGGCTTCCCCGTCCCTCCTGTGGCTTGGGGGGCCCCCACCTTCTACATGCTAGGACATGGATGGGGACCATATGGTTAGTTAGCTCTGTGTACTGGGCGGACTTTGCATGAACATGGAGCTCCTCTCTAAGGATCAGAGGGTAAATGGGAGCAAAGTGGTACAGACTCCTCCCTTGTGGGGCTCCTGCTTAGTGGACAAATCGACTCCGACGTGTAGATGATGAGTAAGAAAAATATCCTGTGATCACCATTGGCAGTTGAATCACCATGCAGGCTGAAAGAGATTTGATGACAGTAGATTAAAGTAATTCTTCTATTATATACACACAACCACACACACACACACACACGGCCTTTAACTTCTTTTCCTGAAATGCAGATCACCAAAGGGAGAAACTGCTATGAGTATGTGGATGGAAAGGATACATCTCAGGCCAACTGGATGAGGTAAGGTCACTAGGCTTCTGGGTGCTAAAGAGGATACTCATGCCTCACAACCCACATGTCTGTCCTTCCCATCATGCCTCCCTAATGGTCTCCCTCAGTTCTCTGTTCCCCTTTTTTCTCCATACAGTGATCTTTAACATCTAGAGACATTTAGGAAAAAAGGATGTAAAAGTATAGCATTTGACCTCAAAATAGAAGTCTCTGGTTTAGGCACTGACTGGGAAATCCTTGAGGATCCTGTATTACTCTGTGATTTATCTAATGGACATTAGTTAAACACCTACTATGTTCCAGTTTGGAGGAAGGAATTCATTACTTACACAGATTACACAATCCATGACCCTAGGGAGGACCTACTGCAGACGGACATGAAACATTTTATTTCATAAACATTTAACTCTAATTTTCCTATTTTTCAAGAAGTGCCCAGTGCCCAGATAGCCTTGAACCAAGGATAGTCTCAACCTGTGAGGGCAGCACATCATCCCAAACTCATTCTAACTACAACTGGGTGTTGGAGCCTGCAGAGTAATAGTGCTCATGGCCCTTTCCTGAGGGGCTCCCTTGTGTCAGGGGAGACAGATTATGAATAAACTACTATTGTTCTGTGTTATTTTTCTTAGACAGAGAGACCTCCACATTTCTGTGGGAACCTGGGGGAGGCAACTGAATGATGCCTTCAATAAAGTGTGGGGAGACTCGACAAAGGCCTCTGAAGAGAAGGTAGACTTGGACTGAGTGTTGAATGATGTGAGTCCTAGATCAAGCCCCGAGTTCTGTGGTGTAACACAGAACCTGACTTACAGCTTAGAGAAGCTAGAGGTCACCAGGTTTGATGGGGAAGTCTGCAATGAGGCTTTGGAAATGGCATTAGGCAGGATGAGCACTGTGAGCAGGACTTAGAGACAGGAATTCACATGACATTGTGACAGTGGCTTGGACATTGAACAGAAGTTTCCCCAGGAGCATGGGTGTGGGAGCCATCAGTGCTGAGGGCCTTAAGCGTCAGTGAGGAGCTGGACACGAATATGACAGGTAGTGGAAACTCATCGCCTGTGGTTTTCTTTCCTTTCATCTGCCTCAACGCCAGGTATGTGAACTGCGCCAGGGATGACCAAGAACAGAACCTGGTGGCCTTTCAATATCACAGGCAGATTTTCTACCGAACCTGCCGGGTCGTGAGGACGGGCTGTGAGCTGCTGGTCTGGTATGGAGAAGAGTATGGCCAAAAGCTGGGCATCAAGTGGGGCAGCAAGTGGAAGACAGAGCTTGTGGCCGGGAGAGGTGGGCACCACTCTTCTTCAACATGGAAAGAAAGAATTCTTAGAAGTTTTCATGCTCCAACTCTCAAGTAGAGTAAACTCCACTCTTGAGTCAGCAAAGCTTCAAATCAGATGCTTCAGAAATGGATGGCTCATCACATAGGTTTTTGATTCTTAGGAACAATTTTAATATTTTTATTTTTGTTCTAATTTTTAAAAATATGCTTTTATTGGTTTTAGAGACAGAGATGAAGGGAGAGGGAGAGAAATATCAATCTGCTGCCTCCTGCATTATCCCTACTGGGGATCAAGTCCACCACCCAGACATGTGCCCTGACCAGGAATCAAACTGGCTACCTCTGGGTGAATGGGACAATGCTCAACGAACTGAGCCACACTGGCCAGGGCCTATTTTTGTTCCATTTTAAAAAATACTTCATGCACAAAATACACAGCATCATACAGTGCTGAAAGGGTTAGAGGCAAAACAAATAAAAAAAAAAAGGTTTCAGGCACTTAACCAACTCTCTCATCAAGGTGGTTGTTTTTGGGTTGTTGTTTTTGTTTTCTAACACTTTAGCTGTTTCTGCTTCATTTACTGCATATTTCTAAATGAAATGTGTGTGTTAACATGCATTCATTCATTATTTTGTGACTTGTCATGTGAATTCCTACGCGGTGCCACGCAGGGTTCTGGGAGCTGGAAATACAGATGAACACCATGATCAGAATCACTGCTCCTGAGCAGCTGGCTGATGAAGGAGGGAAGCAATGGCAGACATATGTGCATGTGCTTAATATTACACAGTGGTTAGCGCTTTGGAGAAAACGGGACCTGGACAAGTGCCTAGGGATCAGTGTGAGGGGAAGGTGGGTGTGTGGGATTGCAGAGGTCAAGGGAAGGCTTTCTCAGGAGACAACAGTTACAACAGTTGTGTCACAAGGTCCCAGGCAGAGGGAGTGGCTGGTTCAGGGAAGGAAAGCGGTGGGGTGTTGAGCTGACTGAGGGCTACTCCCGTCTCAGTCTCAGTACAGAAGGTAAGAACAAAGGTTGGACAGATGCCTAGCAGCCTGGAAATACAGTGCCTATGATCCAAGCTGAGATACTGGGGACTTTCTTGAGTGAGACGGGACAATTGAGCAGTTTTCAGCTGCAGAGTGGCATGTTCTAAAACTATGCTTTGTTAAATTTTTTGGAAAATAAACTTCAGTGGGGAATCCCCTCCGAGATTATTTCAACTCCAAGTGAGAGAGGAAGGCGGACTGGCTGGAGAGGGACGGGAGTCAGGAGTGTAAGAAGCAGGTTGGGGAAATATTTTTGTTGTTGTTGTTAATCCTCACCCAAGGATATTTTTCCACAGATTATTTTTTGAGAGAGAGTAGAAGGGGGAGAGACAGAGAGAGAAACATCAATAGCTTGTCTCCCACGGGCACCCCAACCAGGGCTGGGGATTGAGCTTGCAACCAAGGGACGTGCCCTTGACTAGAATCGAACCCAGGAACCTGGAGTCGCCAAAGTGACGCTCTATCACTGAGCCAAACTGGCTAGGGCATGGTTGGGGAGATATTTTGAAACAGGACTTTGTAGTGTATTTGAAATAGGCTAACACTGAAAGAAATCAAGTAGGAATACTGTGTGAGGAAAGACATATTTCCATTTTATGATTTGTGGAAAACTGAGAGAGAAGCAATTGCTAGTTGGGGCCTATTGTTCCTCTATTTTTAAATATGTTTAGTGATTTGAGAGAGAGAGGAAGGGAAATGAAGAGAGAGATAGAAATATCAATATGTATCAGCTGCCTCCTGCTGGGATAGAGCACAAAACCTGGGCATGTGCCCTGACCAGGAATCAAAATGGTGACGACCTGGTTCATGGGTTGATGCTCAACCACTGAGATACCTGGCCAGGCCTGTGGTTTTTCTCTTTAACATGACTTAGAAGATACATGTATATGGAAATGTCACGATAGTCAAACCCATATAAGGAGTCAAATGGCTTCTGATGGTCCTTGATCTGTAAGACCTTTTTTCTTTTCAATCCTTACCAAGGATATTTTTCCAATGATTTTTATAGAGAGTGAAAGAGAGAGGGAAAGACAGAGAGAAATATCAATGTGAGAGGAACACATCGATTTGTTGCCTCCTGCACAATCCCTGACCAGGTCCCGGGCCGGGTAGAAGCCTGCAACCAAGGCACATGCCCTGGATGGGAATCAAACCCACGACCTTTCTGTCCACAGGCTGAAGCTCTATCCACTGATCCAAACTGACCAGGGCTGTAGAAAAGACTTTTGATATGGGGTCTCTGGATTTCTGCAGAAGAGCAGTGCAGACAAAGAAAAAGGAAAGTAGACTGTGAAGGAACACTCTGTGGGAGGCAGATCTTGCACTGTCAACACAGTTAGAATGATTCCGGAGACAGGTCTTACCAGGAGACAGAGCGTAAGGCACAGGCAGCCTTGCCCACACATGCCCTGACCAAAACTTTCTCCTTCAGCAGAACCAAAGCCAGAGATCCACACATGTCCCTCCTGCTCTGTGGCCTTCTCCAGTCAGACATTCCTCAGCCAACATGTGAAACTCAATCACCCCTCTGAGATTCTGCCAGCAGCACCTGCAGGAAAACACTTCCAGTCAGGGGAACCCGGCCCAGAGCATCAGAATCAACAGCAGCAGCAACATCCTGGTCCACATGGGTGGAATGACAAAGCTGAAGGTCAAGAGGTCAAAGGAACGTCCAAACCTTTGCTTAAAAGGATCAGGCACAGGAGACCTTCAGGGGACTCTTTCAAACCTCCCAACAGACAAACAGGGAGCTCCAGTGAGCGTGAGAGAATAATGGAGGAAGAGCCCAGCACAGGCCAGGACGTAAATCCAAAGAACACAGGCAAATTATCTGTGGGAGTAAGAATGTCAAAAATTGTAACAATCAATCATGGAGGGTGTGGGCAAGGCTTCAATGATAAGTCACATATCGACACACACCAGAGAACACACTCAGGGGAGAAGCCATATATTTGCAGGGAGTGTGGGAAAGGCTTTACACGGAAGTCACATCTCATCAGACACCAGAGGACACACTCAGGGGAGAAGCCATATGTGTGCAGGGAGTGTGGGCGAGGCTTTACACAGAAGTCATCTCTCATCAGACACCAGAGGACTCACTCAGGGGAGAATCCCTATTTGTGCAGGGAGTGTGGGCGAGGCGTTACAGATAAGTCAAGTCTCATCAAACACCAGAGAACACACTCAGGGGAAAAGCCCTATGTGTGCAGGGAGTGTGGGCGAGGCTTTACACAGAAGTCATCTCTCATCACACACCAGAGAAACACTCAGGAGAGAAGCCCTATGTGTGCAGGGAGTGTGGGAGAGGCTTTACAGATAAGTCAACTCTAATCATTCACCGGAGGACAGACTCAGGAGAGAAGCCCTATGTGTGTAGGGAGTGTGGGCGAGGCTTTATAGATAAGTCAAGTCTCATCAAACACCAGAGAACACACTTAGGGGAGAAGCCCTATGTTTGCAGAGAGTGTGGTCGAGGCTTTACACAGAAGTCCAATCTCATGAGACACCAGACGACACACTCAGGGGAGAAGCCCTGTCTTTGCAGGGAGGATGCATCATGAGCCCTAAATTGCACCTCAGCAGCCACAGGGCAAGTGTAAGCACCGCATACCTCATACCCCAGGCTCTGAGGGTGCTTTTGAGGAAGGCTGCTGGCCCCTTTCCCTCCCCAAGTGTGTAATTAGTACAGAAGTAACTGGTCAAACAAATCCTCTGCTTTCAAAAGGAGAGGCAATAGACGAACCGTTCCGTAAGTGCTATGGGGATGTCAACACGAATGTCCCTCATGGTCCTTTTGGCCTCGTTTTAATAAAGTTTGTGTCCAGACAAACCTGAAGCCTACGTGCCTCATCCCCCTCATCACTGAAAGCAGAGTTCCAGGAGGGTCTCAAAGAACCCTCAGCCACAGACCTGAACCCGGGAAGGCGGAATCTGGCTTCAGCCCAGTGAGGTTCCCGCCAAGGAGAGGGATTGAGACACACTCACCAGGAACATGAATAGGACCCCACCCACCCCTTGGCTTCTCCTGGCTCCTCCCCTGATTCTTTAGACCTCTGTAGCCTCAGAGGTGAAAGCCAGAGTGTGTGTGCAGGTGTGTGTTTGCATGTGTGTGTGTATATATGTGTGTTTGTGTGTGTGTGTGTGTGTGTGTGTGTGTGTGTGTGTCTGTGCCCGTGTGCCTGTGCACACACCTGTGCTGCCTCAGTCCGGGCACTGGTCGCCCTCTTCTTGCTGCCTCTGTAGCATTGGCATCTCGCCTGGGGCATACCATGTGGGCGCCAGGTCTGTCCACAAGGGTTTGAGTCTCAGCTCTGTCCTCACAACTCTGTGTCCTAAGGCAAGACCCCCAAAGTCTCTGTGCCTCTTTGCAAGCTATAAAGCGGGAGGGTGACCCAGGCTTTGGAGTGTCATTCAGAGTGTGGTCAGCACCGGGGCCTCTGGCTCAGGGTTGTTAAAACACGCATCTCTCAGTGAACAGGGTCTGCCAGGCCTTGAGGTGGACAAGGGAGTTAGAGGGAGTGGGGCCCAGGGGCCAGTTTAGAGCTCAAGCAGCTCCACTGTTCTGCGTGGACTCGGCTGCCGGAGCAGGGGGCATGGGGTCAGGCATGCTCCTCCCCCGAGCACCCCCTCCCACTGAACCTGGGCAGGTGGCACTGAGAGTGACCAGGACAAAGGCCCTCACCACCCAGCTGAGAGCTGCTGGGTGCACCTCACCTCACAGTGTGTGCGACGCCCACCTCGCAGCAGCTTCTGGTGCCTGGCCTTGTACCTGGCTCTGCGGGTCTCACCCTCCCCTGACCTGTCTGAAATCCTTAACTGCACATTTCTTATGGGGAGACTGATGGGCCATGGACCCGCATGAGCAGAGCAGGCAGGCAGTGTCGGTCATTCCTGGCCACTGGTTCACAGGTAATGTCCACTGAGGCCAGGAGCACCGACCCTCATGGGCCCATGGGTGGGAGTCCAGCTAGGCTCCTGGGAACAGGTAAGCGTCTGCCTGAGGAGGCGTTGGGGTCCCAGCAACCAGAGGCCCCGCTTTTCTTACAACAGAGCGGACGTCCATGCAGGGAGCAGGCACAAGCAGTGAGGGCCCGTCACACCTCAGCCCGAGGCACCTAGCACAGCACCTGTTTCTGGAGGAGAGCTCCTGAAGCTGGTACCCAAACACACGACCTGGGACCATGACCTTCCCTCTCCCGCCCTTCAGTGGTGGCTCAGTGCTTGAGCATCGACCTATGAACCAGGACATCAGGGTTCAATTCCTGGTCAGGGCACGTGCTCGGGTTGTGGGCTTGATCCCCAGTGTGGGGCCTGCAAGAGGAAGAAAGATCTGTACACAGGAAAGTGCAATTCCCCCACAGGAAGCAGGGTTCCCTAAGTGAAAGGGACACACCCCGAAAAGAATTTTGGTTCCTAAATGAGAAGAGACATTTCCATCACAGGAAGGAGGGTCCACAATAAAGAAGTTTTGTTTCCACAAGGAAGTTGCCTTTTCATCAAAGGAAGGTAGTTCTGCACAGAGGAACGTGCATGTCACCCAAAGAATGAAGTGTCCACACAGGAAGGGATATTTCCTCCAGAGGAAGAATTGTTCCCCCAGAAGAGGTATTGTTTCCCCACATGAAGGAGCGATGAATTCGCACATAATACATCCGCATACAGGATAGTGCATTTGCCCACTGTTAGAAGGTTTCCTCCCAGGAAGTTTTTTTCCCCCACAGGAAGAGGCGTTCTCTAACAGGAAGTTTTGATTCCACCACAGGAAGTTAAGATTCCCTCACAGAAAGATGGGTCCACAAACAGGAAAGTCCATTTCCCCCAGAGGAAGGCCTGACGCCCTCACAGGAAGAGATATCAGCATACAGGAAAGTGCATGTCCCCCACAGGAAGAAGGGTTCCTAAAAAAAAAGGGACACTCCCAAGTTGGAAAATAGGTTCCTAAACCAGAAGGGACATTTTCCCCACAGGTAGGAGTGTTCACATTCCTGTAGCTTTTTTTCAAGAAGGAAGTTGCATTTCCATCAATGGAAGATAGCTCTGCATACAGGAACGTGCATTTCCCACAAAGAATGAAGTGTCCACATAGGAAGGGACACTTCTTCCAGAGGAAGAATTTTTCCCCTGGAGGGAGTATTGTTTCCCCACATGAAGGAACTATTCATTCACAGCATCATAGGTCCGCATACAGGATAGTGCATTTCCCCCACAGGTATAAGGTTTCCTCACAGAAAGTTTGTTGCCCACACAGGAAGAGGCCTTGCCCAACAGGAAGTTATGATTCCCCCACAGGATGGTTCAATGCCCTCACAGGATAATAGATCTACAAACTGGAAAGTGCATTTCCCACACAGTTGGTGTGAGACCCTCACAGAAAATAGATCAGCACACAGGAAACTGCATTCCACAAAGGAAGAGGGGTTCCTAATACAAAAGTGACACTCCCCAATATAAAAGGGGTTCCTACATCGGAATGAACATTTCCTCCACAGGAAGGAGGTTACGTCCTTGGCAAATTTTGTTTCCACACAGAAAGTTGCGTTTCCATCAATGGAAGATAGTTCTTCACACAGGATGGTGAGTGTCCGACAAATAAAGAAGTGTCCACACAGGAAGGGACATTTCCCCCAGATGAAGAATTTTCCCCCCAGAGGAATTGTTGTTTCCCCACATGAAGGAACTATTCATTGACAGCCTAATAGGTCTGCACACAGGAAAGTGCATTTCCCCAACAGGAAGAGAGGTTCCTAAAACAAAACTGACACTCCCCAATATAAAATGGGTTCCTACAAGGGATGGGCATTGGCCCACAGGATGGAGGGTTAACCCTTGGCAAGTTTTTCCCCCCACAAAAACTTGCGTTTCCATCAATGGAAGATAGTTCTTAACACAGAACGTGAGTGTCCGACAAAGAATGAAGTGTCCATACACTAAGGGACACATCCTCCAGAGGAAGAATTTTTTCCCACGAGGAAGTGTTGTTTCCCCACATGAAGGAACTACTCATTCACATCATAATAGGTCAGCATACAGGATAGTACGTTTCCCGTACAGTTAGAGGGTTTCCTCACAGCAAGTTTTTTCCTCCACAGGAAGAGGCGTTGTCCAACAGGAAGTTTCGATTCCACCACAGGAAGGGCAACTCCCCCAAAAGTATATGGTTTCCTACTCCAGAATTGACATTTCCATCACAGGAAGGAGGGTACACCGTCCTGAATTTTTGTTTCCACATAGGCAGTTGCCTTTCCATCAATGGAAAATAGTTCTGCACAGAGGAACGTGCCTGTACCCCAAAGAATGAAGTGTCCACACAGGAAGGGATATTTCCTCCAGAGGAAAAATTGTTCGCCCAGAAGAAGTATTGTTTCCCCACATGGAGGAGCGATTTATTCACAGGATAATAGATCTGCATACAGGATAGTGCATTTCCCCCACAGTTAGAGGGTTTCCTCACAGGACGTTTATTTCCCCCACAGAAAGAGGTGTTGCCCAACAGGAAGTTATGATCCCCCCACAGGAAGGTGCGATTCCCTCACAGGAAGATAGGTCCACATAAGGAAAGTACATTTCCCACAAGGTAGGTGCTACACCCTCACAGGAAGAGAGATCCTCACACAGGAAAGTGCATTTCCCCCACAGGCAGAAGAGTTCCTAAAACAAAGGGACACTCCCCTAAAAGATTATGTGTTCCTACACCAGAATTGACATTTCAGTCACAGGAAGGAGGGTCCACCATCCAGAAGTTTGGTTTCCACACAGGAAGTTGCCTTTCCATCAATTTATAGATAGTTCTGCACAGAGGAACGTGCATGTCACCCAAAGAATGAAGTGTCAAAACAGGAAGGGACATTTCCACCAGAGGAAGAATTGTTCCCCCAGAAGTAGTATTGTTTCCCCACATGGAGGAGCGATTCATTCACAGCGTAATAGATCCGCATACAGGATAGTGCCTTTGCCCACATTTTGAAGGTTTCCTCAAAGGAAGTTTGTTTCTCCCACAGGAAGAGGCGTTGCCCAACAAGAAGTTTTGATTCCCCCACAGGAAGCTGCGATGCCCTCATAGGATGATAGGTCCACAAACAGGAAAATGAATTTCCCACACAGATAGGTGGGACACCCTCACAGAAAAGAAATCAGCACACAGGAAAGTGCATTTCCCCTACAGGAAGAAGGGCTCCTGAAACAAAAGGGCAACTCCCCCAAAAGAATATGGTTTCCTACTCCAGAATTGACATTTCCATCACAGGAAGGAGGGTACACCATCCAGAATTTTTGTTTCCACATAGGAAGTTGCCTTTCCATCAATGGAAAATTGTTCTGCACAGAGGAACGTGCCTGTAACCCAAAGAATGAAGTGTCCACACAGGAAGGGATATTTCCTCCAGAGGAAAAATTGTTAGCCCAGAAGAAGTATTGTTTGCACACATGGAGGAGCGATTTATTCACAAGATAATAGATCTGCATACAGGATAGTGCATTTGCCCACTGTTAGAAGGTTTCCTCACAGGAAGTTTGTTTCGCCCACAAGAAGAGGCCTTCTGGAACAGGAAGTTTAAATTCAGCCTCAGTTGTTGAGATTCCCTCACAGGAAGATGGGTGCACAAACAGGAAAGTGCATTCCCCACACATGTTGGTGTGACACCCTCACAGGAAGAGATATCCGCACACAGGTAAGTGTATTTCCCCCACAGGAAGAAGGGTTCCTTAAACAAAAGGGACACTTCCATATAGGAAAATAGGTTCCTAAACCGGAAGGGACATTTCCCCCACAGGTAGAAGTGTTCACTGTCCTGTAGTTTTTTTTTCAAGAAGGAACTTGCATTTCCAGCAATGGAGGATTGTTCTGCTCCCAGGAACGTGCATGTCCCACAAAGAATGAAGTGTCTACATAAGAAGTGACATTTCCTCTAGAGGAAGAATTTATCCCTCACTGGAAGTATTGTTTCCGCACACGAAGGAGCGATTCATTCACAGAATAATAGATCCGCATACAGGATATTGCCTTTGCCCACATTTAGAAGGTTTCCTCACAGGAAGTTTGTCTCCCCCACAGGAAGAGGCGTTGCCCAACAGGATGTTTCGATTCCCCCACAGGAAGGTGGGATGCCCTCACAGGAAAAGAGATCCACACACAGGAAAGTGCATATCCTCAACAGGAAGAGGGCTTCCTAAAACAAAAGTGACACTCCCCAATATAAAATGGGTTCCTACACGTGAAGGGACATTTCCCCCACAGGAAGGAGGGTTTACCCTTGGCAAGTTTTATTTCCACAAAGAAAGTTGCGTTTCCATCAATGGAAGATCGTTCTTCACACAGGAACGTGAGTGTCCGACAATGAATGAAGTGTCCACAAAGGAAGGACATTTTCTCCAGAGGAAGAATTTTTCTCCACGAGGAAGTCTTGTTTCCCCACATGAACAAACTATTCATTCACAACATAATATGTCCACATACAGTATAGTGCATTTCCCCCACAGTTAGAAGGTTACTTCACACGACATTTGTATCTCCCACAGAAAGAGGTGTTGCCCAACAGGAAGTTACGATTCCCCCACAGGAAGGTGCGATGCCCTCACACGAAGATAGGTCCACAAACAGGAAACTGCATCTCCCACACAGGCAGGAGTGACATCCTCACAGAAAGAGAGATAAGCACACAGGAAAGTGCATCTCCCCCACAGGAAGAAGGGTTCCTAAACAAAAGGGACACTCCCATTTAGGAAAATAGGTTCCAAAACCATAAGGGACATTTTCCCCACAGGAAGGAGTGTTCACTGTCCTGTAGGTTTTTTTCAAGAAGGAAGTTGTGGTTCGATCAATGGAAGATAGTTCTGCACACAGGAACTTCCATGTCCCACAAACAAAGAAATGTCCACATAGAAAGGGACATTTCCTCCAGAGGAAGAATTGTGCCCCCAGAAGAAGTATTGTTTCCCCACATGGAGGAGAGATTCATTCACAGAATAATAGATCCGCATACAGCATATTGCCTTTGCACACATTTAGAAGGTTTCCTCACAGGAAGTTTGTTTCCCCCACAGGAAGAGGCGTTGCCCAACAGGATGTTATGACTCCCCCACAGGAAGGTGCCATGCCCTCATAGGATGATGGGTCCACATACAGGAAAGTACATTTCCCACAAGGTAGGTGCTACACCCTCACAGGAAGAGAGATCCTCACACAGGAAAGGGCATTTCCCCCACAGGCAGAAGAGTTCCTAAAACAAAGGGACACTCCCCTAAAAGATTATGGGTTCCTACATCTGAATTGACATTTCAGTCACAGGAAAGAGGGTCCACCATCCAGAAGTTTGGTTTCCACACAGGAAGTTGCCTTTCCATCAATTTATAGATAGTTCTGCACAGAGGAACGTGCATGTCACCCAAAGAATGAAGTGTCAAAACAGGAAGGGACATTTCCACCAGAGGAAGAATTGTTCCCCCAGAAGAAGTACTGTTTCCCCACATGGAGGAGCGATTCATTCACAGCATAATAGATCCGCATACAGGATAGTGCCTTTGCCCACATTTAGAAGGTTTCCTCACAGGAAGTTTGTTTCCCCCACAGGAAGAGGCGTTGCCCAACAGGAAGTTATTATTCCCCCACAGGAAGCTGCGATGCCCTCATAGGATGATAGGTCCACAAACAGGAAAGTGAATTTCCCACACAGATAGGTGTGACACCCTCACAGAAAAGAAATCAGCACACAGGAAAGTGCATTTCCCCTACAGGAAGAAGGGCTCCTGAAACATAAGGGCCACTCCCCAAAAGAATATGGTTTCCTACACCAGAATTGACATTTCCATCACAGGAAGGAGGGTACACCGTCCAGAATTTTTGTTTCCACATAGGAAGTTGCCTTTCCATCAATGGAAAATCGTTCTGCACAGAGGAACGTGCCTGTAACCCAAAGAATGAAGTGTCCACACAGGAAGGGATATTTCCTCCAGAGGAAAAATTGTTAGCCCAGAAGAAGTATTGTTTCCACACATGGAGGAGCGATTTATTCACAGGATAATAGATCTGCATACAGGATAGTGCATTTCCCCCACAGTTAGAAGGTTTCCTCACAGGAAGTTTATTTCGCCCAAAAGAAGAGGCCTTCTGGAACAGGAAGTTTAAATTCAGCCTCAGTTGTTGAGATTCCCTCACAGGAAGATGGGTGCACAAACAGGAAAGTGCATTCCCCACACATGTTGGTGCGACACCCTCACAGGAAGAGATATCCGCACACAGGTAAGTGTATTTCCCCCACAGGAAGAAGGGTTCCTTAAACAAGAGGCACACTTCCATATAGGAAAATAGGTTCCTAAACCGGAAGGGACATTTTCCCCACAGGTAGGAGTGTTCACTGTCCTGTAGTTTTTTTTCAAGAAGGAACTTGCATTTCCAGCAATGGAGGATTGTTCTGCACCCAGGAACGTGCATGTCCCACAAAGAATGAAGTGTCTACATAAGAAGTGACATTTCCTCTAGAGGAAGAATTTATCCCTCACTGGAAGTATTGTTTCCGCACACGAAGGACTGATTTATTCACAGTATTATAGATCCGCATATAGGACAGTGCATTTCCCCCACAGTTAGAAAGTTTCCTCACAGGAAGTTTGTTGCCCCCACAGGAAGAGGCCTTGCTCAACAGAAAGTTACGATTCCCCCACAGGAAGGTGAGATGCCCTCACAGGAAGATAGGTCAACAAACAGGAAACTGCATCTCCCACACAGGCAGGAGTGACATCCTCACAGGAAGAGAGATAAGCACACAGGAAAGTGCATCTCCCCCACAGGAAGAAGGGTTCCTAAACAAAAGGGACACTCCCATTTAGGAAAATAGGTTCCAAAACCATAAGGGACATTTTCCCCACAGGAAGGAGTGTTCACTGTCCTGTAGGTTTTTTTCAAGAAGGAAGTTGCGTTTCGATCAATGGAGGAATGTTCTGCACACAGGAACTTCCATGTCCCACAAATAAAGAAGTGTCCACATAGAAAGGGACATTTCCTCCAGAGGAAGAATTGTGCCCCCAGAAGAAGTATTGTTTCCCCACATGGAGGAGTGATTCATTCACAGAATAATAGATCCGCATACAGCATATTGCCTTTGCACACATTTAGAAGGTTTCCTCACAGGAAGTTTGCTTCCCCCACAGGAAGAGGTGTTGCCCAACAGGATGTTATGACTCCCCCACAGGAAGGTGTGATGCCCTCATAGGATGATAGGTCCACAAACAGGAAAATGCATTTCCCACACAGGTAGGTGTGACACCCTCACAGAAAAGAAATCAGCACACAGGAAAGTGCATTTCCCTAGCAGGAAGAAGGGCTCCTAAAACCAAAGGGACCCTCCCCCAAAAGAATATGTTTTCCTACACCAGAATTGACATTTCCATCACGGGAAGGAGTGTACACAGTCCAGAATTTTTGTTTCCACACAGGCATTTGACTATCCATCAATGGAACATAGTTCTACACAGAGGAACGTGCCTGTCACCCAAAGAATGAAGTGTCCACACAGGAAGGGATATTTCGTCCAAGGAAAAATTGTTCCCCCAGAAGAAGTATTGTTTCCCCACATGGAGGAGTGATTAATTCACACATAATAGATCTGCATACAGGATAGTGCATTTGCCCACTATTAGAAAGTTCCCACACAGGAAGGTTTAATCCCCCACAGGAAGAGGCGTTCTCGAACAGGAAGTTTCGATTCAACCACAGGAAGTTGAGATTCCCTCACAGGAAGATGGGTCCACAAACGGGAAAGTCCATTTCCCCTACAGGAAGGTGTGACGCCCTCACAGGAAGAGATATCCGCACACAGGAAAGTTCATTTCCCCCACAGGAAGAAGGGTTCCTTAAACAAAAGGGACACTCACACATAGGAAACTAGATTCCTAAACGGGAAGGGACATTTCCCCAACACAAAGGAGCGTTTACCAACCTGAAGTGTTTTTTCAACAACGAAGTTGTGTTTCCATCAATGGAAGATAGTTCTGCAAACAGGAACGTGCATGTCCCACAAAGAATGAAGTGTCCACATAGGAAGGGACATTTCCTCCTGAGGAAGAATTGTTCCTCCCAGAGGAAATGTTGTTTCCCCACATGAATGTGCAATTGATTAGCAGCAAAATAGTTCCACATAAAGGTAAGTGCATTTTCTCCACAGGAAGAAGGTTTCCTCAAAAGAAGTTTGTATCCCCTATAGGTAGAGCCATTCTCCAACAACAAGTTATGATTCCCTTAAGGAAGGTGAGATTCTCTCACAGGAAGAGAGGTCCACAAACAGGAAAGTGCATTACCCACACAGGTAGGTGGGACACCTTCACCGAATAGAGATGAGCACACAGGAAAATGCATTTCCCCAAAAGGAAGAGTGGTTCCTAAGACAAAAGTGACACTCCTGAATATAAAATTTGTTCCTACACCGGAATGGACATTTCTCCCACCGGAAGGAGGGTTCTTCCTTGGGATGTTTTGTTTCCACACAGGATGTTCGTTTGCATCAATGGAAGATAGTTCTTCACAAAGGAACATGCATGTCCCACAAAGAATGAAGTGTCCACACTGAAGGGACATTTCTTCCAGAGGAAGAATAGTTTCCCCCTGGGGAAATGTTGTTTCCCCACATGAATGAGCAATTTATTAGCAGCATAATAGTTCCACATAGATGTAAGTGCATTTCCCCCACAGGAAGAAGGTTTCCTCAAAAGAAGTTTGTTTCCCCTATAGTTAGATGCATTCTCCAACAACAAGTTATGATTCCCCTCAGGAAGGTGCGATTCTCTCACAGGAAGAAAGGTCCACAAACAGGAAAGTACATTTCCCACACAGGTAGATGAGACACCCTCACAAGAAAAGAGATCCACACACAGGAAAGTGCATTTCCCCCAAAGGAAGTGGGGTTCCTAAAACAAAAGTGACACTCCCGAATAAAAAATGTGTTCCTACAGGGGAAGGGACATTACCCCCATAGGAAGAAGGGGTCACCCTTGGCAAGTTTTGTTTCCACACAGAAAGTTGCATTTCCATCAATGGAAGATAGTTCTTCACACAGGAACGTGAGTGTCCTACAAAGAATGAAGTGTCCACAAAGAAAGGGACATTTCCTCCAGAGGAAGATTTTTTTCCCCAGAGGAAGTGTTGTTGAGAACTTGAAGGAACTATTCATTAACAGCATAATAGGTCCGAATACAGGATGGGGCATTTCCCCCACAGTTAGAAGGTTTGCTCACAGGAAGTTTGTTTCCCCCACAGGAAGAGGTGTTGCCCAACAGGAAGTTATGATACCCCCACAGGAAGGTGCGATACCCTTACAGGAAGATAGGTCCACATACAAGAAAGTGCATTTCCAAGACGGGTAGGTGCGACACCCTCACAGGAAGAGAGATCCTCACACAGGAAAGTGCATTTCCCCCACAGGAAGAAGAGTTCCTAAAACAAAGGGACACTCCACTAAAAGAATATGGGTTCCTACAACAGAATTGAAATTTCCAATACAGGAAGGAGGGTCCACCGTCCAGAAGTTTTGTTTCCACAGAGGAAGTTGCCTTTCCATCAATGGAAGATAGTTCTGCACAGAGGAACGTGCATGTCACCCAAAGAATGAAGTGTCAAACAGGAAGGGACATTTCCTCCAGAGGAAGAATTGTTCCCCCAGAAGTAGTATTGTTTCCCCACATTCAGGAGCGATTCATTCACAACATAATAGATCCGCATAAAGGATAGTGCCTTTGCCCACATTTAGAAGGTTTCCTCAAGGAAGTTTGTTTCCCCCACAGGAAGAGGCATTGCCCAACAGGAAGTTATGATTCCCGCACAGGAAGTTGACATGCCCTCACAGGAAGATAGGTCCAAAAACAGGAAAGTGCATTTCCCCCACAGGAAGAAGGGTTCCCAAAACAAAAGTGACACTCCCAAGAAGGAAAATAGGTTACTAAGCAGGAAGGGACTTTTTCCCCACAGGTAGGAGTGTTCACATTTCTGTAGTTTTTTTCAAGAAGGAAGTTGTATTTCCATCAATGGAAGATAGTTCTGCACACAGGAATGTGCAATTCCCACAAAGAATGAAGTGTCCACATAGGAAGGGACATTTCCTCCAGAGGAAGAATTTATCCCCCAGAGGAAGTATTGTTTCCCCACATGAAGGAAGTATTCATTCACAGCATAATAGGTCCGCATACAGGATAGTGCATTTCCCCCACAGGTAGAAGGTTTACTCACAGAAAGTTTGTTGCCCCCACAAGAAGAGGCCTTGCCCATCACGAAGTTATGATTCCCCCACAGGAAGGTTCAATGCCCTCACAGGATAATAGATCCACAAACTGGAAAGTGCATTTCCCACACAGTAGGTGTGAGACCCTCACAGAAAATAGATCAGCACACAGGAAACTGCATTTCCACAAGGGAAGAGGGGTTCCTAAAACAAAACTGACACTCCCCAGTATAAAATGGGTTCCTACACGGGACGGATATTTCCCCCACAGGAACGAGGGTTAACCCTTGGCAATATTTTTTACCCCTCAGAAACTTGCATTTCCATCAATGGAAGAATGTTCTTAACACAGGAACGTGAGTGTCCAACAAAGAATCAAGTGTCCATACAGGAAGGGACATTTCCTCCAGAGGAAGCATTTTTCCCCAAGAGGAAGTGTTGTTTCCCCACATGAAGGAACTATTCATTCACAGCATAATAGGTCAGCATACAGGATAGTACATTTCCCGTACAGTGAGAGGGTTTCCTCACAGCAAGGTTGTTTCCTCCATAGGAAGAGGCATTGCCCAACAGGAAGTTATGATTCCCCCACAGGAAGGTTCAATGCCCTCACAGGATAATAGATCCACAAACTGGAAAGTGCATTTCCCACACAGTTGGTGTGAGACCCTCACAGAAAATAGATCAGCACACAGGAAAGTGCATTTCCACAAAGGAAGAGGGGTTCCTAAAACAAAAGTGACACATCCCAATATAAAATGGGTTCCTACATCGGAATGGGCATTTCCCCCACAGGAAGAAGGTTACATCATTGGCAAATTTTGTTTCCACACAGAAAGTTGTGTTTCAATCAATGGAAGATAGTTCTTCACACAGGATCGTGAGTGTCTGACAAAGAATGAAGTGTCCACACAGGAAGAGACATTTCCTCCTGATGAAGAATTTTTCCTCCAGAGGAATGGTTGTTTCCCTACATGAAGGAGCTATTCATTCACAGCCTAATAGGTCTGCACACAGGAAAGTGCATTTCCCCAACAGGAAGAGGGGTTCCTAAAACAAAAGTGACACTCCCCAATATAAAATGGGTTTCTCCATCGGAATGGACATTTCCCCCACAGGAAGAAGGTTACATAATTGGCAAATTTTGTTTCCACACAGAAAGTTCTGTTTCCATCAATGGAAGATAGTTCTTCACACAGGATCGTGAGTGTCCGGCAAAGAATGAAGTGTCCACACAGGAAGGGAAATTTCTCCCTGATGAAGAATTTTTCCCCCAGAGGAATTTTTGTTTCCCTACATGAAGGAACTATTCATTCACAGCCTAATAAGTCTGCACACAGGAAAGTGCATTTCCCCAACGGGAAGAGGGGTTCCTAAAACAAAAGTTACACTCCCCAGTATAAAATGGGTTCCTACACGGGACGGACATTTCCCCCACAGGAAGGAGGGTTAACCCTTGGAAAGTTTTTCCCCCCATAGAAACTTGCGTTTCCTTCAATGGAAGAAAGTTCTTAACACAGGAACGTGAGTGTCTGACAAAGAATGAAGTGTCCATACAGGAAGGGACATTTCCTCCAGAGGAAGAATTTTTCCCCATCAGGAAGTGTTGTTTCCCCACATGAAGGAACTATTCATTCACAGCATAATAGGTCAGCATACAGGATAGTACATTTCCCATACAGTTTGAGGGTTCCCTCACAGCAAGTTTGTTTCCCCCAAGGGAAGAGCCGTTGCCCAACAGGAAATTAAGATTCCCCCACAGGAAGTTGCGATGCCCTCACAGGAAAATAGGTCCACAAACAGGAAAGTGCATTACCCACACAGGCAGGTGCCAGAAGATGAGAGAGAGCAAGATATTGAAAACCTATTTGAAGAATTAATGACAGAAAACTTCCCCCACCTGGTGAAAGAAATAGACTTACAGGTCCAGGAAGCGCAGAGAACCCAAACAAAAGGAATCCAAAGAGAGCCACACCAAGACACATCATAATTAAAATGCCAAGAGCAAAAGACAAAGAGAAAATCCTAAAAGCAGCAAGAGAAAGAAACTCAGTTACCTACAAGGGAATACCCATACGGCTGTCAGCTCATTTCTCAACAGGAACTTTGCAGGCCAGAAGGGAATGGCAAGAAATATTCAAAGTGATGAATACCAAGAACCTACAACCAAGATTACTTTATCCAGTAAAGCTATCATTCAGAACTGAAGGTCAGATAAAGAGCTTCACAGATAAGGAAAAGCTAAAGGAGTTCATCACCACCAAACCAGTATTATATGAAATGCTGAAAGGTGTCCTTTAAGAAGAGGAAGAAGAAGAAAAAAGGTAAAGATACAAATTATGAACAACAAACATGCATTATCAACAAGTGAATCTAAGAATCAAGTGAACAAATAATCTGGTGATCACAATAGAATCAGGGACATAGAAAGAGAATGGACTGACTATTCTTGGGGGGAAAGGGGTGTGGGAGATGCGGGAAGAGACTGGACAAAAAACGTGCACCTATGGATGAGGACAGTGGGTGGGGAGTGAGGGCGGAGGGTGGGGTGGGAACTGGGAAGAGTGGAGTTATGGGGGGAAAAAAGAGGAACAAATGTAATAACCTAATTCACCGAGTACTTACAAACTGATAAGAAACAGATCAACAAAAAATAATATAAAATAAAATAAAGAATAATACTATAATTATATAGATATAGAACATTAACAAACAAGTATACAAAAATATAAAAGTGAGTAAAAAATAACTAATTCAGAAGAGTTGTCATCACATAGAAGGAGGAAGGTCTGACGGGTGAGCAGTGCTCTAAGACCTGCATGGGGACATATGGGAAAATTATAACTCATGGTAGTTATGGGGTTGGGTTGTGGGCCAGGGTAGGAAGTAGTTCACTGTTGTATCAGGTTCCATGTCAGCCATGGCATCATCTGCCAGGTTTCATGAAAGTCTGGTTGGTAGGGTCTGTAGTTCCATGGGTCTGAGGTTGGAACATAGCTGAAGTCACGACGTTATCTCTAACTTACCCGAAACTCTGTTTCTGTGGTGACTAGACCTGAGTCTTTGTTCCTAAGACCGTGTGATGCTGATCAGAATCTAGTGATTAGGAAAGGTGGCACAGTCCACATGTGCAAAGGAGGAAGGATAAGAAAGAAAGGAGGCAAGGTGGTCCTGGTGCCATTGGACTGGACAAGGCCAGTGTGAAGACAGAAGGCAGAGAGGAGAAAGGGCCAGGTTGCAGAGTAGAGATTCTTTGCAGTACGTGACTGTCATTATATGTGTGTCATGAAAGGCCAATTTTTTTATTTTTTGCTGTTTAGGGCAATTTTATTTTTTAAATCCTCACCCAAGGATATTCATTGAATTTAGAGGGAGGAAAGGAGAGAGACAGAAAGGGAGACAGAAACATCAATGTGAGAGAGGAACATTTATCCGTTGCCTTCCGTGTACACCCCAATACAGATCAAACCTGAAACCTTGTGGTGTACAAGACAATACTCCAACCAACTGAGCCGCCCAGCCAGGGCTAGGCCAATTTAAATATATATATATTGAACAGAGGATGAAGTACAGATGGGGTTTTGTCTATTTTTAAACATTTTAAGAAAATTAGCTGATGCTCCTAATAAAAGCATAAGCCTAATGAAACATCAAAAAACATTTTCCAATCATCCTTGGTCTGTCCTTAGATCACTCTCTGATTCAGAATTCTGAAAAAATAAGAATCTCCAGATTTTGAAATAATTACCAACCAAAAATGATTTCTGACCCGGCAGGCGTGGCTCAGAGATTGAGCATCGACCTATGAACCAAGAAGTCGCAGTTCGATTCCCAGTCAGGGGACATGCCCAGGTTGTGCGCTCGATCCCTGCTGTGGGGTGTTCAGGAGACAGCTAATCCATGATTCTCTATCATCATTGATGTTTCTCTCTCTCTCCCTCGCTCTCTCCCTTCCTCTCTGAAATTATAGTATTATTGATTTCTCACCATCTTTTAGCTAAACCTTCTTGGGTGGCCTTCAGAGTGGAACAGAATAAACATCAGAAGGTGAGTATTTCCCAAATCCTGTTGAAAAGAAAATCTTCCTCCTGGATGCAAATGCAGGGAAGAGGAGAAAAAATCAGAGTGCATCCTAGAAACTGCCACCTTTCTTTCCTGACCTCTTCAACAAAATGCCCAATATCATCTCAGTCGTTAATAACATCAGCTACAATAGTAGCTGCCACGGGTTTTATCTTCACAATGCTTCAGACTCTAAGAATTCTACGTGAATAAACTCACTTAAACCTTACCACAACCCTATGAGGTAGGTACTATAACTATCACCGTTTCTGATGAGGAAACTGAGGTTTCAGACATATACAAGTGTTTGATTATATGTCTGAGATCACAGTATTGGTGGGCATGCACTCTAATCCATAGCTTCATCTCTAAACCACTTACAAGCTCATTAAAATTTCCATACTTTTATGCAGTTTCCACTGTCTTATCCATACATGATTACATCTTTCACTGACTGATGATTCCAAACACTATGCTGCCGTGAGAGATGCACTAAGACTTCCGACTCGCGGAAGCTTACTGACATATAGGCAGTTTGCACGGTGCATGGTCCCCCATGAAGAAGGACATAGGAACCCCAGCATCAGAGCCTCCTGGTCAAATAAAAGAAAGCATCTCTCAACTCTGGGGAGCTTCAGGTTTGACAATTGAGAAACAATAAATAAAGTGACTTAAGAACTTCATAGAGATGACACACTATTCAATAGAAGCTCATCCATCTGGAACTGGTTTTGAATGCTCATTCCAGTAAGAAGCATGGCTTCTTTCTCTGAGCTCTAATTAGGCCAGTGTCATCTTGTTTGAATCATTTGCTCCGCCTGCCTACGTCTGCATTGTGAGCTCTTTGGTTCACAGCAGATTTTTCTCTTCCAGAAGTCCCAGGCCCAGCTCAGGGTCCCTGAGGGCCCCTGAATGTTGGCTGAAAGAGTGCTTTAAAATTTACAAATTAAACTAGAATAGGGTCAAAAAATAATGAAGATAATTTACATGTGATTTCAAATACAGAGATGACTGAGAGGTACATTGATAGCAGGACTGTAATTTGACATTCACACTGTATCAAAGAGCTCACAGAACACTTTGGTGAACACCGTTATATGTCATGTTCATTATAACATTAAGAATTAGCATGTTATAGGTCAGGAAAAATGAAGAGAACTAGCTAGTAGCACAAACTTATTCAAACAGAATTGGTGGGAACAAACTACTCTAATTACAAATATTCTTTCCGTGATATAGTAATTTGCACATCCTATATAATATGCTAAGTGTCCAGTCGCCCGTTCAACCAATCAAAGCATAATATGATGATGACATGCTAATGCCACTAACTGCTAGCTATGATGTGCACTGACCACCAAGGGGCAGACAGTCAACCAGTAGACCAGTTGCTATGACGTACACTGATCACCAGGAGGAAGACGCTCTGACCTATAGGTTAGCTTGCTGCTGGGGTCCAGCTGATCAGGACTGAGCGAGATGGCCGGACACACCCTGGAGTCCTCCTGCGGTTCCTCCCCAGCTGGCCAACCTCCCGCGTCCCTCCCCAGCCCCGATCGTGCCCCAGTGGGGTCCCTCAGCCTAGCCTGTGCCCTCTCGCAATCCAGGACCTCTCGGGGAATGTCGGAGAGCCAGTTTTGGCCTGATCCCACAGGCCAGGATGAGGGACCCCGCTGGTGCATGAATTCGTGCACTGGGTCTCTAGTTTTAGCATCATTTTCCTTATTTTCATGATAGGTTTCTGCCAGCCATTTTTTTTGAAAAATATATGTTTTTATTGATTTTAGAGAGAAAGAGGAAGGGAGAGGGAGAGAAGCATCAGTGAGAGAGAAAAACATGGATCGGTTGCCTCCTACACAGACCCCCACCTGGGATCTAACCCGTAACAAGGACATGTACCATGACCGGGAATGGAACCGGCAACCCTTCAGTTCAACCAACTGAGCTACACCAGCCAGGGCTCTGCCAACTATTTTTCTTTCTTTCTTTTTTATTCTTAATCCTCACCCAAGGATATTTTCTCATTGATTTTTAGGGAGAATAGAAGAGAGAGGGAGAGACGGAGAGAAATATCAATGTGAGAGACACATTGATTGGTTGCCTCCTGCATAAGTCCAGACCAGGGCATGGGCCAGGGAGGAGGATCCTGCAACCAAGTCACTGGCCCTTGATCGGAATAGAACTAAGGACCCTTCAATCCGCAGGCTGACACTCTATCAACTGATCTACACTGGTTAGGGCCCAACTATGACTTATTTTCTTACCAGTATCTTTCACTCTCACTGTTCTATAAAAAAAAAAAAAAAAAGATCCTTAAGGCGTGGGTTCTAGTCTTCAATTCACAACCCACATTGGCCATTTCTTTTTCCTCTAATATTCATACTTCCCGGGTATTTCAGAGTTGTTGAAGTGTTCATTGAAGTCATGTATGTGAAAATATATCATAAACCCTACATAATTAAATAAATGCATGTTACCTTTTAATATGGGACTTCCACATTGAAGGCAAAGTCCAGGACGTCATTAAGTAATGAGTCTACTTTGAAGGAATTGTCAGGAACAGCAAATTTGTTGACCACAAGTGGCTCAGAGCAGACTCAGAAACCAGTGCCCCCTCCTGGAGAAGCAAGTCCCTCTGGACAGCACCCTAGATCGAAATTGGGTAAGTTACATAATTTGGAGATTTCAGTTCCACTAATTCTTCTAGAAAGGCTAATCAGTGTAGCCTAGGTATGTGGGGTGGACTTTGCATAGGCCTGGATTTGAAACTGGAGTTAGCACTGAAGCTTTGAGCTAATCTTACCAACTCTCTGAGCTCCTGAATGCTAATGTGTAAAGTGAACATAAGGAAACATGGGCCACATATTGTTTGATAGCATTAAATTAAACCTTAAACAATTGACACATGCAAGTTGTCCAATAAATCCATCTGTGATAATAGCAACCATATTCTCTTGGTGTTGTGTGCCCAGGTCTTTACTCAGTGCCTAACGCATAATGTTCCCTCAATACATACTTTATGAATGACCAAAGCTTGGGAGGTTGAACCTCAGAATGGGATCATCTAGAAACTAAAATTGAATCAGCCACCAATAGTCAGTGTGGAGTGCTAGTCTTTTAGTTAATGGAGGAAAATACCACATACTATAATAGAACAGGCAATCATTTCATGGTAGGACATTGTGTGTTTTCTGATAAGATAGGGACTAATGTTCCAGACCTCATCCCCTCAGTCACCTGCCCTTCTCCCATCTAGATCTCAGGAGAAAGGAGATCGAAGTGAAGATGTATAGCCTACGAGAGAGGAAGTGTTGTGTCTACCAAGAGGTCAGCGAGCCCCAGGACGATGACTACCTATGTAAGCTCACCCTCACCAAGGAGCATGTTATGTCTTGATGCAAGAATTTCACTTGGTCTTTGGGTGCCCAAATCATTCCCTTCCTCTCGTGACCGGGAGTACAGGATTGAGGCTCACTGATGTGAGCTCTTTCCGAAGCTCTTCATGTCCAGGAACATGCACTGTACCCTCCCTCTTCCCTGTTGCTCTTGCCTCCAGATTGTGAGAAGTGTCAGAACTTCTTCATTGACAGCTGTGCTGTGCATGGGCCTCCTACGTTTGTAAAAGACAGTGCCGCGGACAAGGGGCATGCCAACCGCTCAGCCCTCACTCTGCCCCCTGGGTTGAGAATCGGACCATCAGGCATCCCTGAGGCTGGGCTTGGAGTGTGGAATGAGGAATGTGATCTGCCCAAGGGCCTGCACTTTGGCCCTTATGAGGGTCAGGTCACAGAAGATGAAGCCACAGCCAACAGCGGCTACTCCTGGCTGGTGAGAACTTTACCTCTTCCCTGTCCTCTGGCTTCCCCATCCCTCCTGTGGCTTGGGGGGCCCCCACCTTCTACATGCTAGGACATGGATGGGGACCATATGGTTAGTTAGCTCTGTGTACTGGGCGGACTTTGAATGAACATGGAGCTCCTCTCTAAGGATCAGAGGGTAAATGGGAGCAAAGTGGTACAGACTCCTCCCTTGGGGGCTCCTGCTTAGTGGACAAATCAATTCCGACGTGTAGATGATGAGTAAGAAAAATATCCTGTGATCACCATTGGCAGTTGAATCACCATGCAGGCTGAAAGAGATTTGATGACAGTAGAATAAAGTAATTCTTCTATTATATACACACAACCACACACACACACACACACACACACACACACACACACACACACACACACACACACACACGGCCTTTAACTTCTTTTCCTGAAATGCAGATCACCAAAGGGAGAAACTGCTATGAGTATGTGGATGGAAAGGATACATCTCAGGCCAACTGGATGAGGTAAGGTCACTAGGCTTCTGGGTGCTAAAGAGGATACTCATGCCTCACAACCCACATGTCTGTCCTTCCCATCATGCCTCCCTAATGGTCTCCCTCAGTTCTCTGTTCCCCTTTTTTCTCCATACAGTGATCTTTAACATCTAGAGACATTTAGGAAAAAAGGATGTAAAAGTATAGCATTTGACCTCAAAATAGAAGTCTCTAGTTTGGGCTCTGACTGGGAAAACCTTGAGGACCCTGTATTACTCTGTGATTTATCTAATGGACATTAGTTAAACACCTACTATGTTCCAGTTTAGAGGAAGGAATTCATTACTTACACAGATTACACAATCCATGACCCTAGGGAGGACTTACTGCAGACGGACATGAAACATTTTATTTCATAAACATTTAACTCTATTTTTCCTATTTTTCAAGAAGTGCCCAGTGCCCAGATAGCCTTGAACCAAGGATAGTCTAAACCTGTGAGGGCAGCACATCATCCCAGACTCAGTTCTAACTACAACTGGGTGTTGGAGCCTGCAGAGTAATAGTGCTCATGGCCCTTTCCTGAGGGGCTCTCTTGTGTCAGGGGAGACAGATTATGAATAAACTACTATTGTTCTGTGTTATTTTTCTAAGACAGAGAGACCTCCACGTTTCTGTGGGAACCTGGGGGAGGCAACTGAATGATGCCTTCAATAAAGTGTGGGGAGACTCGACAAAGGCCTCTGAAGAGAAGGTAGACTTGGACTGAGTGTTGAATGATGTGAGTCCTAGATCAAGCCCCGAGTTCTGTGGTGTAACACCGAACCTGACTTACAGCTTAGAGAAGCTAGAGGTCACCAGGTTTGATGGGGAAGTCTGGAATGAGGCTTTGGAAATGGCATTAGGCAGGATGAGCACTGTGAGCAGGACTTAGAGACAGGAATTCACATGACATTGTGACAGAGGCTTGGACATTGAACAGAAGTTTCCCCAGGAGCATGGGTGTGGGTGCAATCAGTGCTGAGGGCCTTAAGCGTCAGTGAGGAGCTGGACACGAATATGACAGGTAGTGGAAACTCATCGCCTCTGGTTTTCTTTCCTTTCATCTGCCTCAACGCCAGGTATGTGAACTGCGCCCGGGATGACCAAGAATAGAACCTGGTGGCCTTTCAATATCACAGGCAGATTTTCTACCGAACCTGCCGGGTCGTGAGGACGGGCTGTGAGCTGCTGGTCTGGTATGGAGAAGAGTATGGCCAAAAGCTGGGCATCAAGAGGGGCAGCAAGTGGAAGACAGAGCTTGTGGCCGGGAGAGGTGGGCACCACTCTTCTTCAACATGGAAAGAAAGAATTCTTAGAAGTTTTCATGCTCCAACTCTCAAGTAGAGTAAACTCCACTCTAGAGTCAGCAAAGCTTCAAATCAGATGCTTCAGAAATTGATGGCTCATCACATAGGTTTTTGATACTTAGGAACAATTTTAATATTTTTATTTTTGTTCTAATTTTTAAAAATATGCTTTTATTGGTTTTAGAGACAGAAATGAAGGGAGAGGGAGAGAAATATCAATCTGCTGCCTCCTGCATTATCCCTACTGGGGATCAAGTCCACCACCCAGACATGTGCCCTGACCAGGAATCAAACTGGCTACCTCTGGGTGAACGGGACAATGCTCAACGAACTGAGCCACACTGGCCAGGGGCTTTTTTTGTTCCATTTTAAAAAATACTTCATGCACAAAATACACAGCGTCATATAGTGCTGAAAGGGTTAGAGGCAAAACAAATAATAATAAAAAAAAAAGGTTTCAGGAACTTAACCAGCTCTCTCATAAAGGTGGTTGTTTGTGGGTTGTTGTTTTTGTTTTCTAACACTTTAGCTGTTTCTTCTTCATTTACTGCATATTTCTAAATGAAATGTGTGTGTTAACATGCATTCATTCATTATTTTGTGACTTGCCATGTGAATTCCTACGCGGTGCCACGCAGGGTTCTGGGAGCTGGAAATACAGATGAACACGATGATCAGAATCACTGCTCCTGAGCAGCTGGCTGGTGAAGGAGGGAAGCCCTGGCAGACCTATGTGCATGTGCTTAATATTACATAGTGGTTAGTGCTTTAGAGAAAACGGGACCAGGACAAGTGACTAGGGATCAGTGTGAGGGGAAGGTGGGTGTGTGGGATTGCAAAGGTCAAGGGAAGGCTTTCTCAGGAGACAACAATTACAACAGTTGTGTCACAAGGTCCCAGGCAGAGGGAGTGGCTGGTGCAGGGAAGGGAAGAGGTGGGGTGTTGAGCTGGCTGAGGGCTTCTCCCGTCTCAGTCTCAGTACGGAGGGTAAGAACAAAGGTTGGACAGATGCCTAGCAGCCTGGAAATACAGTGCCTATGATCCAAGCTGAGATACTGGGGACTTTCTTGAGTGAGACGGGACAATTGAGCAGTTTTCAGCTGCAGAGTGGCATGTTCTAAAACTATGCTTTGTTAAATTTTTTGGAAAATAAATTTCAGTGGGGAATCCCCTCTGAGATTATTTCAACTCCAAGTGAGAGAGGAAGGCAGACTGGCTGGAGAGGGACGGGAGTCAGGAGTGTAAGAAGCAGGTTGGGGAAATATTTTTGTTGTTGTTGTTAATCCTCACCCAAGGATATTTTTCCACTGATTATTTTTTGAGAGAGAGTAGAAGGGGGAGAGACAGAGAGAGAAACATCAATAGCTTGTCTCCCAGGGACACCCCAACCAGGGCTGGGGATTGAGCTTGCAACCAAGGGACGTGCCCTTGACTAGAATCGAACCCAGGAGCCTGGAGTCCCCAAGGTGACACTCTATCTACTGAGCCAAACTGGCTAGGGCATGGTTGGGGAGATATTTTGAAACAGGACTTTGTAGTGTATTTGAAATAGGCTAACACTGAAAGAAATCAAGTAGGAATACTGTGTGATGAAAGACATATTTCCATTTTATGATTTGTGGAAAACTGAGAGAGCAGCAATTGCTAGTTGGGGCCTATTGTTCCTCTATTTTTAAATATTTTTATTGATTTGAGAGAGAGGAAGGGAAATGAAGAGAGAGATAGAAATATCAGCATGGATCAGCTGCCTCCTGCTGGGATAGAGCACAAAACCTGGGCATGTGCCCTGACCAGGAATCAAACTGGTGACGACCTGGTTCATGGGTTGATGCTCAACCACTGAGGTACCTGGCCAGGCCTGTGGTTTTTCTCTTTAACATGACTTAGAAGATACATGTATATGGAAAGGTCACGATAGTCAAACCCATATAAGGAGTCAAATGGCTTCTGATGGTCCTTGATCTGTAAGACCTTTTTTCTTTTCAATCCTTACCCAAGGATATTTTTTCCATTGATTTTTATAGAGAGTGAAAGACAGAGGGAAAGACAGAGAGAAATATCCATGTGAGAGGAACACATCGATTTGTTGCCTCCTGCACAATCCCAGACCAGGTCCGGGCCGGGGAGCAGCCTGCAACCAAGGCACATGCCCTTGATGGGAATCAAACCCACGACCTTTCTGTCCACAGGCTGAGGCTCTATCCACTGATCCACACTGACCAGGGCTGTACAAAAGACTTTTGATATGGGGTCTCTGGATTTCTGAAGAAGAGTAGTGCAGACAAAGAAAAAGAAAAGTAGACTGTGAAGGAACACTCTGTGGGAGGCAGAGCTTGCACTGTCAACACAGTTAGAATGATTCCGGAGACAGGATTTACCAGGAGACAGAGCGTAAGGCACAGGCAGCCTTGCCCACACATGCCCTGACCAAAACTTTCTCTTTCAGCAGAACCAAAGCCAGAGATCCACACATGTCCCTCCTGCTCTGTGGCCTTCTCCAGTCAGACATTCCTCAGCCAACATGTGAAACGCAATCACCCCTCTGAGATTCTGCCAGCAGCACCTGCAGGAAAACACCTCCAGTCAGAGGAACCCGGCCCAGAGCATCAAAATCAACAGCAGCAGCAACATCCTGGTCCACATGGGTGGAATGACAAAGCTGAAGGTCAAGAGGTCAAAGGAACGTCCAAACCTTTGCTTAAAAGGATCAGGCACATGAGAACTTCACGGGACTCTTTCAAGCCTCCCAACAGACAAACAGGGAGCTCCAGTGAGCGTGAGAGAATAATGGAGGAAGAGCCCAGCACAGGCCAGGACGTGAATCCAAAGAACACAGGCAAATTATCTGTGGGAGTAAGAATGTCAAAAATTGTAACAATCAATCATGGAGGGTGTGGGCAAGGCTTCAATGATAAGTCACATATCGAAACACACCAGAGGACACACTCAGGGGAGAAGCCATATGTGTGCAGGGAGTGTGAGAAAGGCTTTACACGGAAGTAACATCTCATCAGACACCAGAGGACACACTCAGGGTAGAAGCCATATGTGTGCAGGAAGTGTGGGCGAGGCTTTACAGATAAGTCAATCTCATCAAACACCAGAGAACACACTCAGGGGAGAAGCCCTATGTGTGCAGGGAGTGTGGGCGAGGCTTTACACAGAAGTCATCTATCATCACACACCAGAGGACACACTCAGGGGAGAAGCCCTATGTGTGCAGGGAGTGTGGGAGAAGCTTTACAGATAAGTCAACTCTAATCATATACCAGAGGACACACTCAGGAGAGAAGCCCTATGTGTGTAGGGAGTGTGGGGGAGGCTTTAGAGATAAGTCAAGTCTCATCAAACACCAGAGAACACACTCAGGGGAGAAGCCCTATGTTTGCAGGGAGTGTGGGCAAGGCTTTACACAGAAGTCCAATCTCATGAGACACCAGACGACACACTCATGGGAGAAGCCCGGTCTTTGCAGGGAGGATGCATCATGAGCCCTAAATTGCACCTCAGCAGCCATAGGGCAAGTGTAGGCACCGCATACCTCATACCCCAGCTCTGAGGGGGCTTTAGAGGAAGCCTGCTGGCCCCTTTCCCTCCCCAAGAGTGTAATTAGTACAGAAGTATCTGGTCAAACAAATCCTCCACTTTCAAAAGGAGAGGCTATAGACAAACAGTTCCGTAAGTGCTATGTGGATGTCAACACGAATGTCCCTCATGGTGTTTTTGGCCTAGTTTTAATAAAGTTTGTGTCCAGACAAACCTGAAGCCTACGTGCCTCATCCCCCTCATCACTGAAAGCAGAGTTCCAGGAGGGCCTCAAAGAACCCTCAGCCACAGACCTGAACCCGGGAAGGCGGAATCTGGCCTCAGTCCAGTGAGGTTCCCGCCAGGGAGAGGGATTGAGGCACACTCACCAGGAACATGAATAGGACCCCACCAACCCCTTGGCTTCTCCTGGCTCCTCCCCTGATTCCTTAGACCTCTGTAGCCTCAGAGGTGAAAGCCAGAGAGGGTGTGTGCAGGTGTGTTTGTGCATGTGTGTGTACATGTGTGTGTGTGCGCGTGTCTGTGTGTGTGTGTGCCCGTGTGCCTGTGCACACACCTGTGCTGCCTCAGTCTGGGCACTGGTCGCCCTCTTCTTGCTGCCTCTGTAGCATTGGCATCTTGCCTGGGGCATAGCATGTCGGCACCAGGTCTGTCAACAAGGTTTTGAGTCTCAGCTTTTCCCTCAAAACTGTGTGTCCTAAGGCAAGACCCCCAAAGTCTCTGTGCCTCTTTCCAAGCTATAAAGCGGGAGGGTGACCCAGGCTTTGGAGTGTCATTCAGAGTGGGGTCAGCACCGGTGGTTAAAACACGCAACTCTCTGTGAACAGCGTCTGCCAGGCCTTGAGGTGGACAAGGGAGGCAGAGGGAGTGGGGCCCAGGAGCCAGTTTAGAGCTCAAGCAGCCCCACTGCTCTGCGTGGACTCGGCTGCCTGTGCAGGAGTCGTGGGGTCAGGCATGCTCCTCCCCCCGGCCACCCCCTCCCACTGAGCCTTGGCAGGACAAGAGTGACCTTGGTTTCTAAGAGTGACCAGGACAAAGGCCCTCACAACCCTGCTGAGAGCTGCTGGGTGCACCTCACCTCACAGTGTGTGCGACGCCCACCTCGCAACAGCTCCTGGTGCCTGGCCTTGTACCTGGGTCTGCGGGTCTCACCGTCCCCGGACCCGTCTGAAATCCTTACCTGCACATTTCTTATGGGGAGTCATGGGACATGGACACGCGTGAGAAGAGCAGGCAGGCCGTGTCGGTCATTCCTGGCCACCGGTTCACAGGTAATGTCCACTGAGGCCAGGAGCACCGACCCTCATGGGCCCATGGGTGGGAGTCCAGCGAGGCTCCAGGGAATAGGTAAGCGTCTGCCTGGGGAGGCGATGGGGCCCCAGCAACCAGAGGCCCTGCTTTTCTTACAACAGAGCGGACATCCATGCAGGGAGCAGGCACACGCGGTGAGGGCCCGTCACCCCTCAGCCCGAGGGACCTAGCATCGCACCTGTTTCTGGAGGAGAGCTCCTGAAGGGGGTACCCAAACCCACGACCTGGGACCATGACCTTCCCTCTCCCGCCCGGCTGGCGTGGCTCAGCGCTTGAGCATCAACCTATGAACCAGGAGGTCAGGGTTCAATTCCTGGTCAGGGCACATGCTCGGGTTGTGGGCTTGATCCCCAGTGTGGGGCCTGCAAGAGGCAGCAGATCCATGATTCTCTGTCATCATGGATGTTTCTCTCTCTCTCTCTCTTTCTCTCTCTCTATTCTCTCTCTCTCTCTCTCTCTCTCTCTCTCTCTCTCTCTCTCTCTCTCTCTCTCCACCCCCCCTTCTTCTCCCTTTCTATCTGAAATCAATAAAAAATATATTTTAAAAAATGATGGCATTTCTATGTGAAGAATGGAAACCTCATTCCTTACAATGACTGAGGGCTTGGGTTGGTGACCTGAAACTCTCAGAAGCAACCATTGAGCCACACCTTCATACTCATGTTTTCCCACATTAACCCAATCCTGAAACACCTCAGGACCAGGAGAAATCTGCCAGTTGGGATATTGTTTTCTGTGGGTCTCAGCGGACTCTGGAGGAGCCAGCCCACAGTCATGGAGCTGTTGACACCCAAGCAGGGGCCCTGTGCACATTGGAAGGTGGGCTCTCTCGCTCAGGTCAGGAGGGGCAAACCCCCACCCCAGCATCGCATTGAAACACCACACATTTCGAGTGGCTCAGCACCTCCGGTGAGTATCTCTCAGGGGGTGAAGGAAAGCTTTGCACAATCAAGTCCTCTTTCACATTAAAAATGTTGGTGTCCCTGTGCCCAAACCTCCACATACAGGAAGGTTCTGGTTTGACTAGTCACGCCTTGATTTGTTGAATACATCTTTCCCAGGTTGCAAGGATTAGCCTTTAACTTCATGCCCAGCTTTTTCTACCATTTGTTTCCATGTCCAGTGTGACACATCTCACTTCCTTTGGAAGGAAATGGAAAATTCTCCAGGATGCGATGCTCCGCTGTTTGGGTGTAGATGTGCACACACGTTTTAAACTGAGATACTGTGAACATTCATGAACTGGAATGCTCACGATGACTAGGAAAGACAAGTGGTGGGTGTTTTCGGTAAAATCTGATACCTATTGGGAGGAGGATAGGAGCAGATTTGACAGTTTCCAGTTTTATTTTAAATCTGTTGTTCTTGATCTGACACACAGAGGGACAGGGAGACAAAGAGAAACAATCAGGTGATGGGGGTGGCCTTACCAGGAATCAAGGGCACTTCTTGGTTCATAGGTCAGCACTCACTCATTGAGCCTCGCTTGCTGGGCTGTGTGTTGCTATTTGGATGACCTCTTTCTACAAAGACAATGCGGCCCTGGCTGGGTAGATTACATGCCAGGGGGATGAGAGCCTTTACCTTGCTGGTGTTCTCATGCTGCTTGGAGCATCAGGCCTGTTTCCATCATCACAGCAGGTGGGAGCTGTGGCATCAGTACAAGCCTACTTCTACCTTCTGCCTATAGGTTCATAACAGAATGAAGGGAAAACCATGAAGGTTGTCTAAACAAGGGGACCAGTCATTTAGCAAACATTCTGCTTTGGTGACAACACATGACCGCCAACAGTTCCTTGGGCAGCGATACACAGTAATACTTACCAAGTTTCTAAACATTTGCCAAGTAAAACATTCACTCTTACAAAGTTTTTTTTTTAATATTTTATTGGTTTTTTACAGAGAGGAAGGGAGAGGGATAGAGAGGTAGAAACATCGGTGAGAGAGAAACATCAATCAGCTGTCTCCTGCACACTCCCTACTGGGGATGTGCCCGCAACCAAGGTACATGCCCTTGTCCGGAATCGAACCTGGGACCCTTCAGTCCGCAGGCCGACGCTCTATCCACTGAGCCAAACCGGTTAGGGCCACTCTTACAAAGTTTTTAACATGCTCACTTAATTACACTTAGGAAGGCAACTTTGTACGGGAAATGTCGTTTTCTAAAATAAAATGTATGTATAATACAAATGTAGAATACATCACACAGATGACTGCTTGGCTCGGATTTATTTTTCATACATACAATAACTATATAGAATAAGTTTGAGATCACTTTTCAAACAACTGATGTGTGAATGGATGTCCAGAGAGGTCTTGGGTCTTGGGCAGAGTCACCATGAAGTAGGTGCTGTCTGTGGAAATGGAATCCAGGGTTCTGGAGTCAAAAACCTCTGAGAAGGTACATCTGGGAGGATAAGAGGAACCAGCACAGTGGTCACAGGTTCCCGGATGTCACCTCTCCAGGCCACTGCGTCCTCGATTATCTGTGTGTCCCTCGGTCTCTGTGTCCCTCGGCCTATGTGTCCCTCAGTCTGTGTGTCCCTCAGCCTGTATGTCCCTTGGTCACTGACACCGGGTGAGTCTGCTCCCATCTTCTCAGTGTGGGGGACTCTGGGAGCAGCGACACAACGCAGTAGAGGGGAGCACGTGCAGGACCCTCCTCTGTCCATTCCCCGCCTCCTTCACGCCTCGCTTTCCTCTGCTTGTCCCGGCCTCGCCCCCCCACCCCCAGAGCCTCGCCCCAACGTGGTGGCTTGGGAGACCCTGCAAGGACCGCGCTAGAATGGCCTCGTCGTGTTGTGTCAGGATCTTGCCAGCTGAGAGACACTCATACATTTTATTTTTATCTTATAGACACATTCCTTGGAAAAACATCAGCGGAGCTGAATGCTCTGCTCATCATGGTGCCTTTCTTTAGGGGTATGCTGCTTTTTCACACCCTCCAAAGCTTTTCCTTCTTTGTACGTTTTTCTTGTTTATGTTTTGGTTAATTCTTACCAGAGGATATGTTTTTACAGACAGAGGGAAGGAGGGAGGGAGGGAGGGGATAGAGAAGAAACAAAAAAGCAAACATGAATATGCAAGAGACACATGGATCTTTGGCTCCCACAAGAGCCCAGACCAGGGCAGGCAATGAAGCCTGCATCCCAGGTATGTGCTCTGGACCAGGAATCCCACCAGCGACCCTTCCCTGGGCACCCGAAGGTCTAACTAGTGAACAACACTGGCCAGGACTATTCCTTCTGCTTAGCAGATGAGAGCAAATGTCACTCTTTCTTCTGGCAGAAGGCGGCCAATCTATGATGATCACTCATCATTGATCTTTCTCTCTTCCTTTCTGAACTAGTAGAAATGTATATTTCTAAAAAAAACCACTGTGGCCCTGGCCAGTGTGCCTCAGTGGGGAGAGTGACAACCTATGTATTGAAGGGCCCCTGGTTCGATTCCCGGTCAGGGCACATGTCCGGGTTGCGGGCTGGATCCCCAGTAGGGAGGGGGTGATACAGGAGGCAGCTGATCCATGATTCTCTCTCATCATTGATGTTTCCATCTCTATCCCTTTCCCTTCATCTCTGAAATCAATAAAAATATATTTTTTAAAAAAACACACTGGGTTTCAACACAAAAGTTTAAATTCAAATTTTTTCACGCTACTAACATGTTCCCATAATACCCTGCATCTGGAGGTGCCATCAACAATGACAGCCTCCCTGGTACTGATTGCATCAATAATGGCAGCCTACAGGGGAAGGACTGCCTCAGTAATGCCCGCCTCTAGGCTACATTGATCATTGCAGCCTCCAGAGTACTAGCTGCCTCAGTAATGCCCTACAGAAGCCGCTGAGTCTAGTGGTAATAACACGTTCTTGCGATACCCTTGCGCCTCGCTGTAGGACTGGCTGCTGCAATCATAGCGGCCGCCGGGTTACTGGCTGCCTCAGGAAAGGAGACCTGTCCTGTACTGGCTGCCTTGGTAACGGCGGCCGCCCCAGGACTGACTGCTCCAATCATGGCAGCCTCTAGGTTACGGACTGAATTACTGAACGCACAGCTTCCCCATGTCAGTGCAGCAGCCAAGGCCTCCCTCTGCAGGGCTGGGACAGGAAGGGGTGCAAAAGCCAGACCCGTGACTTCAGTCCATCCGGGGAAGGAATAATTGCACCCTGGACAGCCTCGATGATTTTGTAGGGTTTTCTGTAGGTTTTGTTTGTTTGTGGTTTTTTGGGTAGACTTTTCCATCAAATTCACGGGATATTAGCTAACATTTCAGAACCACGGACAGAAGCATAAGGTGTTATTCTTTGAATGGCCACAAGAGGGACCCAGAGGATCGTTTTCGCAAAGGAATTGGCTGACAGCTTCCTTTAAGGCAGTGGTTCTCAACCTTCCTAATGCCGCGACCCTTTAGTACAGTTCCTCATGTTGTGCTGGCCCCCAACCATAAAATTATTTTCGTTGCTACTTCATCACTGTAATGTCGCTACTGTTATGAATCGTCATGTAAATGTGTGATATGCAGGATGTATTTTCATTGTGACAAACTGAACATAATTAAAGCATAGTGATTCATCACAAAAACAATATGTAATTATATATGTGTTTTTTCGATGGTCTTAAGCTACCCCTGTGAAAGGGTCGTTCGACCCCCAAAGGGGTCGCAACCCACAGGTTGAGAACCGCTGTTCTAGTGGGAATCCCTGTTTCCCAGAAGGCAACTCCCGGCCTACCGCCTGGTCCTCTCGCTAAGGAAGCGAACACAGGCGCCTGGAAGACAGTCCGGGACTTAAATACCGTTGGGTGGAACACAGACTGGGTCAGGCGGCAGGAAGGATGTGACACCCCAACACCTGTCCGGGCGGGGGGATCCGGGCTCCTGGGGTCCCTCCGCGAAACCACAGGAATCCGAGCCCTGGACACCGCCCATCCGTGCCTGGCTGAAAGCTTCTTGATGGACACTCGCAGGACCCTGGGTAGCCAATCACCACCAGGGGTTGAGGGCGGAAGGCGGGCTCTTTCGACAAGATTCTGCCATTGACTGGCAGGAAGGCTTCACCCTGCGCCCCGCCCTTTCCGCGTTTCTAACCGCCCATTGGCAGGCAGGGCCCTGTGACCGCATCACTGATTGGCGGCTGCCTCTGACACTCTGGGTGCCGGAAGCTCCCCCTCCCCCCGCCTCACAAGCCTGAGGGCGGAAGCGCAGCGGGCAGCGCGTGGATTTGAGGGGACCTCGGCCAGGTGCGCAGCGCCGCAGGGAGACCCAGAGTCCTCACCGACCAAGCCCCTCAGACCCCCACACCGCGCCCCTCACACCCCCCACCTCGCCCCTCAGTCCCCCCCCGCCCCCGCCCCTCAGACTCCTGACCGCGCCCCTCAGTCGCCCTCTGAGACCGCGCGAGCCTCCAAGGGAAGGAGGCGCCCCCTGGTGGGTCTTAATGGCTGTGGCCCTGGCCACGTGGTCCTGGTCCCAGTCTGTCCTGAGGCGGGAGCGGGTTCATCAGCGCCTCCTCCTCACACAGGCACTGCGGCCTCCTGCTGGGACTGGGCTGGGGGCACCAAAAACCCCAACAGGGACCCCCAGGAGCGGCCCCAGAGGAGGCGGGGAGAGCTGGGCACAGAACCAAGGTGAGGGGGTCCACGGGGGTGGAGGTGGGGACGGAGGTGGGGACGGGGTGGAGGCGGGGCGCCCCCCCTCGGGCCGGGGCGGACGGACGGTCTCTCCTCCAGCCCAGGGCCGCCTGCAGGGACGTGTCCATCTACTTCTCCCGGGAGGAGTGGGCGCACTAGTTCTCCCGGGAGGAGTGGGCGCAGATGGGCGCCTGGGAGCGAGCCCGGCACAGGAACGTGAAGAGCAACTAGGAGGCGCTGCTCAGCATTGGTGACCAGGAGGTGGTGGCGGGGCCGCGGGGGGTTGGGGGGCTCCGTCCAGGGCCCCGGCTCCGCCCCGCTCGACGCTGGATCTGCTGTTCATCCCTCAGCTCTTCGCCCGCAGGACAGACTCTTTCTTTCTCTCCTTCCAGGTCTCAGGGCCCCTCGACCCGCCTTCATGAGTCGCCGCGGCAGAACAGCCAGGCACGGGGCGGAGGACTCCGAGGACTCGGATGAAGAGTGGACCCCGAGGCCGCGAGGTGCGGGCGGAGGGCGTGCAGGTGCCTGACCCCGACCAGGTGTTGGTCGGGCGGGCTCTCAGGAGTTACCGGGGAGGAGCAAGAGGCAGAGCAGTTACACACCAGGGGCTGTTCACATAAACCCCTTTTTATGAATCATTTATTTTACAGAGAGAGAGAGAGAGAGAGAGAGAAACCTCCATCGCTGCCTCCTGCCGGCCCCCCACATCACGGTTCATAGGTCGAGGCTCTAACATTCAGCCACACTGGCCAGGGTCATAGAACCTCTTTCAATGTGTAACAATAATTATATACAGATTTAGTGTTGACACTATCACAGAGGTTCCCCCATTTCTCCCCCTTTTCTCACCTTCACACAGACCCCCCCCCCAATTCTACCATAATAAAACCATAATATGCAAATCCAGGGAGGACCAGCTGAAGGACCGGCCAGATGACCAGGCTATGACACCCACTGGTGTCAGGCCAGCCAAGGCCTGTGAAACACAATTGGTCTGGCCCCACCATCCCCCATGATGCCCTGCAGAGAAAGGCCCAGGCCACTAGCCACTAGCCACTGGGTGATCAATGGGGGCTCCCCGTCACCCCAAAGAGGGAGGCCCAGGCCACCAATGCACAGCTGGGGCTGCTGAACCAGTCCTCCCTCTGAAGGCGATGGATCGCAGGGCTCCCAGACTGTCAGAGGCTCAGAGGGCACAGGCCGGGCTGAGGAATCCCCCTCCCACCCCCCCCCCCCGCCCCCCCGCCGCCATTCCCGGTACATAAATTTATAAATTTCCTGCAATGGTGCTCTAGTATATATATATACTAGAGGCCCGGTGAACAAAAATTTGTGCATGGGGGGGGGGTCCCTCAGCCCGGCCTGTGCCCTCTCACAGTCTGGGACGCCTTGGGAGATATCGTCCTGCTGGCTTAGCCTGGTCCCGGGTGGCAGAGGGCAGGCCCAATCCCTAGGTGCAGCCCCTGGTTGGGCTCAGAGCAGGGCTGATTGGGGAGTTGGGGTGCCGTGCCCTGTCATGCACAGAGCAGGGCGATCGGGAGGTTGCGATGCCACCCTCAGTCAAGCTCAGGGTAGGGCCAATTGGGGGGTTGGGGCACTGCCCCCTGTCACATCAAGGCAGGGTCGATGGGAAGGTTGCGGCACCACCCCCTGTCACACACAGAGCAGGGCCAATCAGGGGTTGGGGCACTGCCCCCTGTCACTCACAGAGCAGGGCCTATCAGGGGGGTTGGGGCTCTGTACCCTGTCACACACAGAGCAGGGTTAATCAGGGGGTTGGGGCGCTGCCCCCTGTCACTCCCAGAGCAGGGCCCATCAGGGGTTTGGGGTGCGGCCCTCTATCACCCACAGAGCAGGGCTGATCAGGGTGTTGTGGCGCTGCCACTCTCACACTCAGGGCAGGGCCGATGGGGAGGTTATGGCTCTACGCCGTCACACACAGAGCAGTGCCAATGTGGAGGCTGGGGGGTTGGGGCCCCGGCCCCTGTCACACACAGAGCCGCAGGGCGATCCGTGGGTTTGGGCACTGCCCCCGTCACACTGATCCCGGTGCCGGGAGGCATATTACCCTTTTACTATATAGGATAGAGGCCTGGTGCATGGGTGGGGCTGGCTGGTTTTCCCTGAAGGGTGTCCTGGATCAGGGTGGGGGTCCCCACTGGGGTGCCTGGCCAGTCTGGGTGAGGGGCTGAGGGCTGTTTTCAGGCTGGGGGTGACTGAAGCTCCCAACCACTCCTTTCTTTCTTTTTTTTTATTTATTCTGGGCCAGCTATAGCTCTGAGGTTTGGCTCCAGCTCTTAGGCCTCCACTGCTGAAAGTAGGTTTCTGGCCTTTGCTTACAATGCTGTGATCCTGCTGGCTGAAGCCCAGGACTAAAGCAGGTTTCTGGGGTTTTGTTTAGCTTCTATATTTGTTACATAGTTGCTTAGAGTTGCAGGTCAGAGGCCTGCAGCCGCAGGCGGGGAATTTTGGAGTCCTCTGTCACTGAAGCAAGCAAGCCTCATGTTAGTTTCAAGCTGCCTGGCTGCCGGCCGCCATCTTGGCTGGCAGTTAATTTGCAAATTGCCCTGATTAGCCAATGGGAAGGGTAGTGGTCGTATGCCAATTACCATGTTTCTCTTTTATTAGATAGGATATATATATATATATATATATATATATATATATATATATATATATATAATTTTCTTAAGCTGTTCTCTCTCTGGGAGCACACACACCCCTCACCCTTTCCCCTCTACTCGCCCCCCAATAGGTGTGCATCTCCTAAACTAAGAGACCCAGGAGACTTGCACCAGGGAGTATGGGCAGTGGCAGGTCATTCAGGCTAACCCCCTGAACCTGGCTCCAAGGCCCCTTTGCTATGACTTTCCAATGAGCCAAAGCAGCCCGCCTAGGCTGAATTCTTTCCTTTAACCTTTCTAGAGCAACACAGCAGCCCAGCCTAGGCGCTCTCCTGCAGCTGCTTCTATCCTAAGTCCTTCCTTATTTCACTGTCCCCAGCTTTAATAAACATTCTTTCAAAATAAAAATAAATAAATAGCCATTGCTTGGTGCCTCAGTTGGTTGGAGCATCCTCCCATACACCAAAAATTTTTGGGTTCCACCCCCAGTAGGGGTGTGTATGGGCTACAAGTGATCGATGTTTCTCTCACATATCTATGTTTCCCTCTCTTTCTTTCTCTTCCTCTCTCTCTAAAATCAATAAACATATATTCTCACGTGAGGATTAAAAAATAATAGTAGAGGGCGATAAATGGTGATGGAAAAAAATAAAATAAAGCCTGGAAACCAAGATGGCGGCATAGGTTAACGCAGGAGATTGCTGCCTCGAACAACCAATTCAAGGGTACACCTAAAAGACAGAACGGACATCATCCAGAACCACAGGAAGGCTAGCTGAGTGGTAATTCTACAACTAGGAGGAAAGAGAATATCATACCCAGACTCAGAGGAGGCGCAGTGCTGAAGTGAAATACTCAGGTTCGGAGTGTGCGGTTGTTGTTTTCAATCGGGAGGGAGTTTCTGACTCTGAGCTCCAGATCCAGGCGAGTCTCTAGGGACCCAGATTCAAACAGGAGAAGCGGGACTGTCTGGCTTCGGTCGGAACTCGAAGGCAGCTTTCTCTCCGAGGTTTGCAGCAGTTGCTGGGAGTCTGTGAGGCAGAGCCCCTAGGGACGGAACTGAGAGCAGCCATAACTGCGCGCTGCAGCCCGCCCTGTAGATCCCCGGGGACCCGCCCCGCCCAAGCCCTGCGCAGAGCCATTTGCCGCATAGCCTCAGGCAAACGCTAGATTAGCACCGCCCTAGAGATCCAGCACAGAAGCTCTCCCACTGCAGACACAGCTGACTCTCATAGCCAGTTAGCCTGGAGGTCAAATCACCCCCGTTATTGCCAACCGACAACAATCAAGGCTTAACTACAACAAGACTGTGCACAAAGACCACTAGGGGGTGCACCAAGAAAAGATAAAAAAATGCGGAGACAAAGAAACAGGATGCAAATGTCAGAAATGGAAGATATAGAGCTCAAAACCACACTTTTAAGGTCTCTCAAGAACTGTCTAGAAGCTGCCGATAAACTGAGTAAGGCCCTCGAAAAGACTGGTGAGACCGCTGATAAATGTAGTGAGATTCTCAAGAAATCTAATGAGATCGTCGATATTGTGATAAAGAACCAACTAGAAATTAAGCATACACTGACTGAAATAAAGAATATTGTACAGACACCCCACAGCAGACCAGAGGAGCGCAAGAATCAAGTCAAAGATTCGAAATGCGAAGAAGCAAAAAACACACAACTGGAAAAGCAAAATGAAAAAAGAATCTGAAAATATGAAGATAGTGTAAGGAGCCTCTGGGACAGCTTCAAGCGTACCAACATCAGAATTATAGGGGTGCCAGAAGATGAGAGAGAGCAAGATATTGAAAACCTATTTGAAGAAATAATGACAGAAAACTTCCCCCACCTGGTGAAAGAAATAGACTTACAGGTCCAGGAAGCGCAGAGAACCCAAACAAAAGGAATCCAAAGAGAGCCACACCAAGACACATCATAATTAAAATGCCAAGAGCAAAAGACAAAGAGAAAATCCTAAAAGCAGCAAGAGAAAGAAACTCAGTTACCTACAAGGGAATACCCATACGGCTGTCAGCTCATTTCTCAACAGAAACTTTGCAGGCCAGAAGGGAATGGCAAGAAATACTCAAAGTGATGAATACCAAGTACCTACAACCAAGATTACTTTATCCAGCAAAGCTATCATTCAGAACTGAAGGTCAGATAAAGAGCTTCACAGATAAGGAAAAGCTAAAGGAGTTCATCACCACCAAACCAGTATTATATGAAATGCTGAAAGGTATCCTTTAAGAAGAGGAAGAAGAAGAAAAAAGGTAAAGATACAAATTATGAACAACAAACATGCATCTATCAACAAGTGAATCTAAGAATCAAGTGAACAAATAATCTGGTGATCACAATAGAATCAGGGACATAGAAAGAGAAGGGACTGACTATTCTTGGGGGGAAAGGGGCGTGGGAGATGCGGGAAGAAACTGGACAAAAACTGTGCACCTATGGATGAGGACAGTGGGTGGGGAGTGAGGGCGGAGGGTGGGGTGGGAACTGGGAAGAGGGGAGTTATGGGGGAAAAAAAGAGGAACAAATGTAATAACCTAATTCACCTAGTACTTACAAACTGATAAGAAACAGATCAACAAAAAATAAAATAAAATAAAATAAAGAATAATAATATAATTACATAGATATAGAACATTAACAAACAAGTATACAAAAATATAAAAGTGAGTAAAAAATAACTAATTCAGAAGAGTTGTCATCACATAGAAGGAGGAAGGTCTGACGGGTGAGCAGTGCTCTAAGACCTGCATGGGGACATATGGGAAAATTATTACTCATGGTAGTTAGGGGGTTGGGTTGTGGGCCAGGGTAGGAAGTAGTTCACTGTTGTATCAGGTTCCATGTCAGCCATGGCATCATCTGCCAGGTTTCATGAAAGTCGGGTTGGTAGGGTCTGTAGTTCCATGGGTCTGAGGTTGGAACATAGCTGAAGTCACGACGTTATCTCTAACTTGCCCGAAACTCTGTTTCTGTGGTGACTAGACCTGAGTCTTTGTTCCTAAGACTGTGTGATGCTGATCAGAATCTAGTGATTAGGAAAGGTGGCACAGTCCACATGTGCAAAGGAGGAAGGATAAGAAAGAAAGGAGGCAAGGTGGTCCTGGTGCCATTGGACTGGACAAGGCCAGTGTGAAGACAGAAGGCAGAGAGGAGAAAGGGCCAGGTTGCAGAGTAGAGATTCTTTGCAGTTACGTGACTGTCATTATATGTGTGTCATGAAAGGCCAATTTTTTTTTTTTTTTTGCTGTTTAGGGCAATTTTATTTTTAAATCCTCACCCAAGGATATTCATTGAATTTAGAGAGAGGAAAGGAGAGAGACAGAAAGGGAGACAGAAACATCAATGTGAGAGAGGAACATTTATCCGTTGCCTCCCGTGTACACCCCAATACAGATCAAACCTGAAACCTTGTGGTGTACAAGACAATACTCCAACCAACTGAGCCGCCCAGCCACGGCTAGGCCAATTTAAATATATATATATATATTGAACAGAGGATGAAGTACAGATGGGGTTTTGTCTATTTTTAAACATTTTAAGAAAATTAGCTGATGCTCCTAATAAAAGCATAAGCCTAATGAAACATCAAAAAACATTTCCAATCATCCTTGGTCTGTCCTTAGATCACTCTCTGATTCAGAATTCTGAAAAAATAAGAATCCCCAGATTTTGAAATAATTACCAACCAAAAATGATTTCTGACCCGGCAGGCGTGGCTCAGAGATTGAGCATCGACCTATGAACCACGAAGTCGCAGTTCGATTCCCAGTCAGGGGACATGCCCAGGTTGTGCGCTCGATCCCTGCTGTGGGGTGTTCAGGAGACAGCTAATCCATGATTCTCTATCATCATTGATGTTTCTCTCTCTCTCCCTCGCCCTCTCCCTTCCTCTCTGAACTTATATGTATTATTGATTTCTCACCATCTTTTAGCTAAACCTTCTTGGGTGGCCTTCAGAGTGGAACAGAATAAACATCAGAAGGTGAGTATTCCCCAAATCCTGTTGAAAAGAAATTCTTCCTCCTGGATGCAAATGCAGGGAAGAGGAGAAAAAATCAGAGTGCAGCCTAGAAACTGCCACCTTTCTTTCCTGACCTCTTCAACAAAATGCCCAATATCATCTCAGTCGTTAATAACATCAGCTACAATAGTAGCTGCCACGGGTTTTATCTTCACAATGCTTCAGACTCTAAGAATTCTACGTGAATAAACTCACTTAAACCTTACCACAACCCTATGAGGTAGGTACTATAACTATCACCGTTTCTGATGAGGAAACTGAGGTTTCAGACATATACAAGTGTTTGATTATATGTCTGAGATCACAGCATTGGTGGGCATGCACTCTAATCCATAGCTTCATCTCTAAACCACTTACAAGCTCATTAAAATTTCCATACTTTTATGCAGTTTCCACTGTCTTATCCATACATGATTACATCTTTCACTGACTGATGATTCCAAACACTATGCTGCCGTGAGAGATACACTAAGACTTCTGACTCGCGGAAGCTTACTGACATATAGGCAGTTTGCACAGTGAATGGTCCCCCATGAAGAAGGACATAGGAACCCCAGCATCAGAGCCTCCTGGTCAAATAAAAGAAAGCATCTCTCAACTCTGGGGAGCTTCAGGTTTGACAATTGAGAAACAATAAATAAAGTGACTTAAGAACTTCATAGAGATGACACACTATTCAATAGAAGCTCATCCATCTGGAACTGGTTTTGAATGCTCATTCCAGTAAGAAGCATGGCTTCTTTCTCTGAGCTCTAATTAGGCCAGTGTCATCTTGTTTGAATCATTTGCTCCGCCTGCCTACGTCTGCATTGTGAGCTCTTTGGTTCACAGCAGATTTTTCTCTTCCAGAAGTCCCAGGCCCAGCTCAGGGTCCCTGAGGGCCCCTGAATGTTGGCTGAAAGAGTGCTTTAAAATTTACAAATTAAACTAGAATAGGGTCAAAAAATAATGAAGATAATTTACATGTGATTTCAAATACAGAGACGACTGAGAGGTACATTGATAGCAGGACTGTAATTTGACATTCACACTGTATCAAAGAGCTCACAGAACACTTTGGTGAACACCGTTATATGTCATGTTCATTATAACATTAAGAATTAGCATGTTATAGGTCAGGAAAAATGAAGAGAACTAGCTAGTAGCACAACCTTATTCAAACAGAATTGGTGGGATCCAACTACTCTAATTACAAATATTCTTTCCGTGATATAGTAATTTGCACATCCTATATAATATGCTAAGTGTCCAGTCGCCCGTTCAACCAATCAAAGCATAATATGATGATGACATGCTAATGCCACTAACTGCTCGCTATGATGTGCACTGACCACCAAGGGGCAGACAGTCAACCGGTAGACCAGTTGCTATGACGTGCACTGATCACCAGGAGGAAGACGCTCTGACCTATAGGTTAGCTTGCTGCTGGGGTCCAGCTGATCAGGACTGAGCGAGATGGCCGGACACACCCTGGAGTCCTCCTGCGGTTCCTCCCCAGCTGGCCAACCTCCCGCGTCCCTCCCCAGCCCCGATCGTGCCCCAGTGGGGTCCCTCAGCCTAGCCTGTGCCCTCTCGCAATCCAGGACCTCTCGGGGAATGTCGGAGCGCCAGTTTTGGCCTGATCCCACAGGCCAGGATGAGGGACCCCGCTGGTGCATGAATTCGTGCACTGGGTCTCTAGTTTTAGCATAATTTTCCTTATTTTCATGATAGGTTTCTGCCAGCCATTTCTTTTTAAAAATATATGTTTTTATTGATTTTAGAGAGAAAGAGGAAGGGAGAGGGAGAGAAGCATCAGTGAGAGAGAAAAACATGGATCGGTTGCCTCCTACACAGACCCCCACCTGGGATCTAACCCATAACCAGGACATGTACCATGACCGGGAATGGAACCGGCAACCCTTCAGTTCAACCAACTGAGCTACACCAGCCAGGGCTCTGCCAACTATTTTTCTTTCTTTCTTTTTTATTCTTAATCCTCACCCAAGGATATTTTCTCATTGATTTTTAGGGAGAATAGAAGAGAGAGGGAGAGACAGAGAGAAATATCAATGTGAGAGACACATTGATTGGTTGCCTCCTGCATAAGTCCAGACCAGGGCATGGGCCAGGGAGGAGGATCCTGCAACCAAGTCACTGGCCCTTGATCGGAATAGAACTAAGGACCCTTCAATCCGCAGGCTGACACTCTATCAACTGAGCTACACTGGTTAGGGCCCAACTATGACTTATTTTCTTACCAGTATCTTTCACTCTCACTGTTCTATAAAAAAAAAAGATCCTTAAGGCACGGGTTCTAGTCTTCAATTCACAACCCACATTGGCCATTTCTTTTTCCTCTAATATTCATACTTCCCAGGTATTTCAGAGTTGTTGAAGTGTTCATTGAAGTCATGTATGTGAAAATATATCATAAACCCTACATAATTAAATAAATGCATGTTACCTTTTAATATGGGACTTCCACATTGAAGGCAAAGTCCAGGACGTCATTAAGTAATGAGTCTACTTTGAAGGAATTGTCAGGAACAGCAAATTTGTTGACCACCAGTGGCTCAGAGCAGACTCAGAAACCAGTGCCCCCTCCTGGAGAAGCAAGTCCCTCTGGACAGCACCCTAGATCGAAATTGGGTAAGTTACATAATTTGGAGATTTCAGTTTCACTAATTCTTCTAGAAAGGCTAATCAGTATAGCCTAGGTATGTGGGGTGGACTTTGCATAGGCCTGGATTTGAAACTGGAGTGAGCGCTGAAGCTTTGAGCTAATCTTACCAACTCTCTGAGCTCCTGAATGCTAATGTGTAAAGTGAACATAAGGAAACATGGGCCACATAAAGTTTGATAGCATTAAATTAAACCTTAAACAATTGACACATGCAAGTTGTCCAATAAATCCATCTGTGATAATAGCAACCATATTCTCTTGGTGTTGTGTGCCCAGGTCTTTACTCAGTGCCTAACGCATAATGTTCCCTCAATACATACTTTATGAATGACCAAAGCTTGGGAGGTTGAACCTCAGAATGGGATCATCTAGAAACTAAAATTGAATCAGCCACCAATAGTCAGTGTGGAGTGCTAGTCTTTTAGTTAATGGAGGAAAATACCACATACTATAATAGAACAGGCGATCATTTGATGGTAGGACATTGTGTGTTTTCTGATAAGATAGGGACTAATGTTCCCCACCTCATCCCCTCAGTCACCTGCCCTTCTCCCATGTAGACCTCAGGAGAAAGGAGATCGAAGTGAAGATGTATAGCCTACGAGAGAGGAAGTGTTGTGTCTACCAAGAGGTCAGCGAGCCCCAGGACGATGACTACCTATGTAAGCTCACCCTCACCAAGGAGCATGTTATGTCTTGATGCAAGAATTTCACTTGGTCTTTGGGTGCCCAAATCATTCCCTTCCTCTCGTGACCGGGAGTACAGGATTGAGGCTCACTGATGTGAGCTCTTTCCGAAGCTCTTCATGTCCAGGAACATGCACTGCACCCTCCCTCTTCCCTGTTGCTCTTGCCTCCAGATTGTGAGAAGTGTCAGAACTTCTTCATTGACAGCTGTGCTGTGCATGGGCCTCCTACGTTTGTAAAAGACAGTGCCGCGGACAAGGGGCATGCCAACCGCTCAGCCCTCACTCTGCCCCCTGGGTTGAGAATCGGACCATCAGGCATCCCTGAGGCTGGGCTTGGAGTGTGGAATGAGGAATGTGATCTGCCCGAGGGCCTGCACTTTGGCCCTTATGAGGGTCAGGTCACAGAAGATGAAGCCACAGCCAACAACGGCTACTCCTGGCTGGTGAGAACTTTACCTCTTCCCTGTCCTCTGGCTTCCCCGTCCCTCCTGTGGCTTGGGGGGCCCCCACCTTCTACATGCTAGGACATGGATGGGGACCATATGGTTAGTTAGCTCTGTGTACTGGGTGGACTTTGCATGAACATGGAGCTCCTCTCTAAGGATCAGAGGGTAAATGGGAGCAAAGTGGTACAGACTCCTCCCTTGGGGGCTCCTGCTTAGTGGACAAATCAATTCCGACGTGTAGATGATGAGTAAGAAAAATATCCTGTGATCACCATTGGCAGTTGAATCACCATGCAGGCTGAAAGAGATTTGATGACAGTAGAATAAAGTAATTCTTCTATTATATACACACAACCACACACACACACACACACACACACACACACACACACACACACACACACACACACACGGCCTTTAACTTCTTTTCCTGAAATGCAGATCACCAAAGGGAGAAACTGCTATGAGTATGTGGATGGAAAGGATACATCTCAGGCCAACTGGATGAGGTAAGGTCACTAGGCTTCTGGGTGCCAGAGAGGATACTCATGCCTCACAACCCACATGTCTGTCCTTCCCATCATGCCTCCCTAATGGTCTCCCTCAGTTCTCTGTTCCCCTTTTTTCTCCATACATTGATCTTTAACATCTAGAGACATTTAGGAAAAAAGGAGGTAAAAGTATAGCATATGTCCTCAAAATAGAAGTCTCTGGTTTGGGCACTGACTGGGAAAACCTTGAGGACCCTGTATTACTCTGTGATTTATCTAATGGACATTAGTTAAACACCTACTATGTTCCAGTTTAGAGGAAGGAATCCATTACTTACACAGATTACACAATCCATGACCCTAGGGAGGACTTACTGCAGACGGACATGAAACATTTTATTTCATAAACATTTAACTCTAATTTTCCTATTTTTCAAGAAGTGCCCAGTGCCCAGATAGCCTTGAACTAAGGATAGTCTAAACCTGTGAGGGCAGCACATCATCCCAGACTCAGTTCTAACTACAACTGGGTGTTGGAGCCTGCAGAGTAATAGTGCTCATGGCCCTTTCCTGAGGGGCTCTCTTGTGTCAGGGGAGACAGATTATGAATAAACTACTATTGTTCTGTGTTATTTTTCTAAGACAGAGAGACCTCCACGTTTCTGTGGGAACCTGGGGGAGGCAACTGAATGATGCCTTCAATAAAGTGTGGGGAGACTCGACAAAGGCCTCTGAAGAGAAGGTAGACTTGGACTGAGTGTTGAATGATGTGAGTCCTAGATCAAGCCCCGAGTTCTGTGGTGTAACACCGAACCTGACTTACAGCTTAGAGAAGCTAGAGGTCACCAGGTTTGATGGGGAAGTCTGCAATGAGGCTTTGGAAATGGCATTAGGCAGGATGAGCACTGTGAGCAGGACTTAGAGACAGGAATTCACATGACATTGTGACAGAGGCTTGGACATTGAACAGAAGTTTCCCCAGGAGCATGGGTGTGGGTGCCATCAGTGCTGAGGGCCTTAAGCTTCAGTGAGGAGCTGGGCACGAATATGACAGGGAGTGGAAACTCATCGCCTGTGCTTTTCTTTCCTTTCATCTGCCTCAACGCCAGGTATGTGAACTGCGCCCGGGATGACCAAGAACAGAACCTGGTGGCCTTTCAATATCACAGGCAGATTTTCTACCGAACCTGCCGGGTCGTGAGGAAGGGCTGTGAGCTGCTGGTCTGGTATGGAGAAGAGTATGGCCAAAAGCTGGGCATCAAGAGGGGCAGCAAGTGGAAGACAGAGCTTGTGGCCGGGAGAGGTGGGCACCACTCTTCTTCAACATGGAAAGAAAGAATTCTTAGAAGTTTTCATGCTCCAACTCTCAAGTAGAGTAAACTCCACTCTAGAGTCAGCAAAGCTTCAAATCAGATGCTGCAGAAATTGATGGCTCATCACATAGGTTTTTGATTCTTAGGAACAATTTTAATATTTTTATTTTTGTTCTAATTTTTAAAAATATGCTTTTATTGGTTTTAGAGACAGAAATGAAGGGAGAGGGAGAGAAATATTAATCTGCTGCCTCCTTCATTATCCCTACTGGGGATCAAGTCCACCACCCAGACATGTGCCCTGACCAGGAATCAAACTGGCTACCTCTGGGTGAATGGGACAATGCTCAACGAACTGAGCCACACTGGCCAGGGGCTATATTTGTTCCATTTTAAAAAATTCTTCATGCACAAAATACACAGCATCATATAGTGCTGAAAGGGTTAGAGGCAAAAAAAAAAAAAAAGGTTTCAGGCACTTAGCCAGCTCTCTTATCAAGGTGGTTGTTTGTGGGTTGCTGTTTTGTTTGTTTTTTTTTAACACTTTAGCTGTTTCTTCTTCATTTACTGCATATTTCTAAATGAAATGTGTGTGTTATCATGCATTCATTCATTATTTTGTGACTTGCCATGTGAATTCCTACGCGGTGCCACCCAGAGTTCTGGGAGCTGGAAATACAGATCAACAGGATGATCAGAATCACTGCTCCTGAGCAGGTGGCTGGTGAAGGAGGGAAGCCCTGGCAGACATATGTGCATGTGCTTAATATTACACAGTGGTTAGCACTTTGGAGAAAACGGGCCCAGGACAAGTGCCTAGGGATCACTGTGAGGGGAAGGTGGGTGTGTCGGATTGCAAAGGTCAAGGGAAGGCTTTCTCAGGAGACAACAGTTACAACAGTTGTGTCACAAGGTCCCAGGCAGAAGGAGTGGCTGGTGCAGGGAAGGAAAGAGGTGGGGTGTAGAGCTGGCTGAGGGCTACTCCCGTCTCAGTCTCGGTACAGAGGGTAAGAACAGAGGTTGGACAGATGCCTAGCAGCCTGGAAATACAGTGCCTATGATCCAAGCTGAGATACTGGGGACTTTCTTGAGTGAGACGGGACAATTGAGCAGTTTTCAGCTGCAGAGTGGCATGTTCTAAAACTATGCTTTGTTAAATTTTTTGGAAAATAAATTTCAGTGGGGAATCCCCTCTGAGATTATTTCAACTCCAAGTGAGAGAGGAAGGCAGACTGGCTGGAGAGGGACGGGAGTCAGGAGTGTAAGAAGCAGGTTGGGGAAATATTTTTGTTGTTGTTGTTAATCCTCACCCAAGGATATTTTTCCACTGATTATTTTTTGAGAGAGAGTAGAAGGGGGAGAGACAGAGAGAGAAACATCAATAGCTTGTCTCCCACGGGCACCCCAACCAGGGCTGGGGATTGAGCTTGCAACCAAGGGACGTGCCCTTGACTAGAATCTAACCCAGGAGCCTGGAGTCCCCAAGGTGACGCTCTATCACTGAGCCAAACTGGCTAGGGCATGGTTGGGGAGATATTTTGAAACAGGACTTTGTAGTGTATTTGAAATAGGCTAACACTGAAAGAAATCAAGTAGGAATACTGTGTGAGGAAAGACATATTTCCATTTTAAGATTTGTGGAAAACTGAGAGAAGCAATTGCTAGTTGGGGCGTATTGTTCCTCTATTTTTAAATATTTTTATTGATTTGAGAGAGAGAGGAAGGGAAATGAAGAGAGAGATAGAAATATCAACATGGATCAGCTGCCTCCTGCTGGGATAGAGCACAAAACCTGGGCATGTGCCCTGACCAGGAATCAAACTGGTGACGACCTGGTTCATGGGCTGGTGCTCAACTAGTGAGATACCTGGCCAGGCCTGTGGTTTTTCTCTTTAACATGACTTAGAAGATACATGTATATGGAAATGTCACGATAGTCAAACCCATATAAGGAGTCAAATGGCTTCTGATGGTCCTTGATCTGTAAGACCTTTTTTCTTTTCAATCCTCACCCAAGGATATTTTTCCATTGATTTTTATAGAGAGTGAAAGACAGAGGGAAAGACAGAGAGAAATATCAATGTGAGAGGAACACATCGATTTGTTGCCTCCTGCACAATCCCTGACCAGGTCCTGGGCCGGGTAGAAGCCTGCAACCAAGGCACATGCCCTTGATGGGAATCAAACCCACGACCTTTCTGTCCACAGGCTGAGGCTCTATCCACTGTTCCACACTGACCAGGGCTGTAGAAAAGACTTTGATATGGGGTCTCTGGATTTCTGAAGAAGAGTAGTGCAGACAAAGAAAAAGAAAAGTAGACTGTGAAGGAACACTTTGTGGGAGGCAGAGCTTGCACTGTCAACACAGAATGATTCTGGAGACAGGTCTTACCAGGAGACAGAGCGTAAGGCACAGGCAGCCTTGCCCACACATGCCCTGACCAAAACTTTCTCCTTCAGCAGAACCAAAGCCAGAGATCCACACATGTCCCTCCTGCTCTGTGGCCTTCTCCAGTCAGACATTCCTCAGCCAACATGTGAAACGCAATCACCCCTCTGAGATTCTGCCAGGAGCACCTGCAGGAAAAAACCTCCAGTCAGAGGAACCCGGCCCAGAGCGTCAAAATCAACAGCAGCAGCAACATCCTGGTCCACATGGGTGGAATGACAAAGCTGAAGGTCAAGAGGTCAAAGGAACTTCCAAACCTTTGCTTAAAAGGATCAGGCACAGAGGAACTTCAAGGGACTCTTTCAAGCCTCCCAACAGACAAATAGGGAGCTCCAGTGAGCGTGAGAGAATAATGGAGGAAGAGCCCAGCACAGGCCAGGACGTGAATCCAAAGAACAGAGGCAAATTATCTGTGGGAGTAAGAATGTCAAAAATTGTAACAATCAATCATGGAGGGTGTGGGCAAGGCTTCAATGATAAGTCACATATCGACACACACCAGAGGACACACTCAGGGGAGAAGCCATATGTGTGCAGGGAGTGTGGGAAAGGCTTTACACGGAAGTCACATCTCATCAGACACCAGAGGACACACTCAGGGGAGAAGCCATATGTGTGCAGCGAGTGTGGGAAAGGCTTTACACGGAAGTCACATCTCATCAGACACCAGAGGACACACTCAGGGGAGAAGCCATATGTGTGCAGGGAGTGTGGGCGAGGATTTACACAGAAGTCATCTCTCATCACACACCAGAGGACACACTCAGGGGAGAAGCCCTATGTGTGTAGGGAGTGTGGGCGAGGCTTTAAAGATAAGTCAAGTCTCATCAAACACCAGAGGACACACTCAGGGGAGAAGCCATATGTGTGCAGGGAGTGTGGCAGAGGCTTTAGAGATAAGTCAGGTCTCATCAAGCACCAGAGAACACACTCAGGGGAGAAGCCCTATGTTTGCAGGGAGTGTGGGAGAGGCTTTAGAGATAAGTCAGGTCTCATCAAACACCAGAGAACACACTCAGGGGAGAAGCCCAATGTTTGCAGGGAGTGTGGGCGAGGCTTTACAGATAATTCAAGTCTCATCAAACACCAGAGGACACACTCAGGAGATAAGCCCTATGTGTGCAGGGAGTGTGGGAGAGGCTTTAGAGATAAGTCAGGTATCATCAAACACCAGAGAACACACTCAGGGGAGAAGCCCTATGTGTGTAGGGAGTGTGGGAGAGGCTTTAGAGATAAGTCAGGTCTCATCAAACACCAGAGAACACACTCAGGGGAGAAGCCCTATGTGTGTAGGGAGTGTGGGCGAGGCTTTACACAGAAGTCATCTCTCATCAAACACCAGAGGACACACTCGGGGGAGAAGCCCTATGTGTGCAGGGAGTGTGGGAGAGGCTTTAGAGATAAGTCAGTTCTCATCAAACACCAGAGAACACACTCAGGGGAGAAGCCCTATGTGTGTAGGGAGTGTGGGCGAGGCTTTACACAGAAGTCATCTCTCATCAAACACCAGAGGACACACTCGGGGGAGAAGCCCTATGTGTGCAGGGAGTGTGGGAGAGGCTTTAGAGATAAGTCATGTCTCATCAAACACCAGAGGACACACTCAGGGGAGAAGCCCTATGTGTGCAGGGAGTGTGGGAGAGGCTTTAGAGATAAGTCAGGTCTCATCAAACACCAGAGAACACACTCAGGGGAGAAACCCTATGTGTGTAGGGAGTGTGGGAGAGGCTTTAGAGATAAGTCAGTTCTCATCAAACACCAGAGAACACATTCAGGGGAGAAGCCCTATGTGTGTAGGGAGTGTGGGAGAGGCTTTAGAGATAAGTCAAGTCTCATCAAACACCAGAGAACACACTCAGGGGAGAAGCCCTATGTTTGCAGGGAGTGTGGGCGAGGCTTTACACAGAAGTCCAATCTCATGAGACACCAGACAACACACTCAGGGGAGAAGCCCGGTGTTTGCAGGGAGGATGCATCATGAGCCCTAAATTGCACCTCAGCAGCTACAGGGCAAGTGTAGGCACCGCATACCTCATACCCCAGCTCTGAGGGGGCTTTAGAGGAAGCCTGCTGGCCCCTTTCCCTCCCCAAGAGTGTAATAGTACAGAAGTAACTGGTCAAACAAATCCTCCGCTTTCAAAAGGAGAGGCAATAGACAAACAGTTCCGTAAGTGCTATGGGGATGTCAACACGAATGTCCCTCATGGTGCTTTTGGCCTCGTTTTAATAAAGTTTGTGTCCAGACAAACCTGAAGCCTACGTGCCTCATCCCCCTCATCACTGAAAGCAGAGTTCCAGGAGGGCCTCAAAGAACCCTCAGCCACAGACCTGAACCCGGGAAGGCGGAATCTGGCGTCAGTCCAGTGAGTTCCCCGTCAGGGAGAGGGATTGAGACACACTCACCAGGAACATGAATAGGACCCCACCAACCCCTTGGCTTCTCCTGGCTCCTCCCCTGATTCCTTAGACCTCTGTAGCCTCAAAGGTGAAAGTCAGAGAGGGTGTGTGCAGGTGTGTGTGTGCATGTGTGTGTACATATGTGTGCGTGTGTGTGTGTGTGTGCCTGTGTGCCTGTGCACACACCTGTGCTGCCTCAGTCTGGACACCCAAGCAGGGGCCCTGTGCTGCCTCAGTCTCGCCTGGGGCATAGCATGTGGGCGCCAGGTCTGTCCACAAGGGTTTGAGTCTCAGCTCTGCCCTCACAACTGTGTGTCCTAAGGCAAGACCCCCAAATTCTCTGTGCCTCTTTCCAAACTATAAAGCGGGAGGGTGACCCAGGCTTTGGAGTGTCATTCAGAGTGGGGTCAGCACCGGTGCCTCTGGCTCAGGGTGGTTAAAACACGCATCTCTCGGTGAACAGCGTCTGACAGGCCTTGAGGTGGACAAGGGCGGCAGAGGGAGTGGGGCCGAGGAGCCAGTATAGAGCTCAAGCAGCCCCACTGTTCTGCGTGGACTCGGCTGCCTGAGCAGGAGGCGTGGGGTCAGGCATGCTCCTCCCCCGGCCACCCCCTCCCACTAAGCCTGGGCAGGTGGCACTGAGATTGACCAGGACAAAGGCCCTCACCACCCTGCTGAGAGCTGCTGGGTGCACCTCACCTCACAGTGTGTGCGACGCCCACCTCGCAGCAGCTCCTGGTGCCTGGCCTTGTACCTGGGTCTGCGGTTCTCACCCTCCCCTGACCTGTCTGAAATCCTTAACTGCACGTTTCTTATGGGGAGTCTGATGGGCCATGGACCCGTGTGAGCAGAGCAGGCAGGCCGTGTCGGTCATTCCTGGCCACCGGTTCACAGGTAATGTCCACTGAGGCCAGGAGCACCGACCCTCATGGGCCCATGTGTGGGAGTCCAGCGAGGCTCCAGGGAACAGGTAAGCATCTGCCTGTGGAGGCGATGGGGCCCCAGCAACCAGAGGCCCCGCTTTTCTTACAACAGAGCGGACGTCCATGCAGGGAGCAGGCACACGCGGTGAGGGCCCGTCACCCCTCAGCCCGAGGGACCTAGCACAGAACCTGTTTCTGGAGGAGAGCTCCTGAAGGGGGTACCCAAACCCACGACCTGGGACCATAACCTTCCCTCTCCCGCCCGGCTGGCGTGGCTCAGCACTTGAGTATCGACCTATGAACCAGGAGGTCAGGGTTCAATTCCTGGTCAGGGCACATGCTCGGGTTGTGGGCTTGATCCCCAGTGTGGGGCCTGCAAGAGGCAGCAGATCCATGATTCTCTGCCATCATGGATGTTCTCTCTCTCTCTCTCTCTCTCTCTCTCTCTCTCTCTCTCTCTCTCTCTCTCTCTCTCCACCCCCCTTCTTCTCCCTTTCTATCTGAAATCAATAAAAAATACATTTAAAAAAATGATGGCATTTCTATGTGAAGAATGGAAACCTCATTCCCTACAATGACTGAGGGCTTGGGTTGGTGACCTGAAACTCTCAGAAGCAACCATTGAGCCTCACCTTCATACTCGTGTTTTCCCACATTAACCCAATCCTGAAACACCTCAGGACCAGGAGAAATCTGCCAGTTGGGATATTGTTTTCTGTGGGTCTCAGCAGACTCGGGAGGAGCCAGCCCACAGTCATGGAGCTGTTGACACCCAAGCAGGGGCCCTGTGCACATTGGAAGGTGGGCTCTCTCGCTCAGGTCAGGAGGGGCAAACCCCCACCCCCAGCATCGCATTGAAACACCACACATTTCCAAGTGGCTCAGCACCTCCGGTGAGTATCTCTCAGGGGGTGAAGGAAAGCTTTGCACAATCAAGTCCTCATTCACATTAAAAATGTTGGTGTACCCGTGCCCAAACCTCCACATACAGGAAGGTTCTGGTTTGACTAGTCACGCCTTGATTTGTTGAATACATCTTTCCCAGGTTGCAATGATTAGCCTTTAACTTCATGCCCAGCTTTTTCTACCATTTGTTTCCATGTCCAGTGTGACACATCTCACTTCCTTTGGAAGGAAATGGAAAATTCTCCAGGATGCGATGCTCCGCTGTTTGGGTGTAGATGTGCACACACGTTTTAAACTGAGATACTGTGAACATTCATGAACTGGAATTCTCACAATGACTAGGAAAGACAAGTGGTGGGTGTTTTCGGTAAAATCTGATACCTATTGGGAGGAGGATAGGAGCAGATTTGACAGTTTCCAGTTTTATTTTAAATCTGTTGTTCTTGATCTGACACACAGAGGGACAGGGAGACAAAGAGAAACAATCAGGTGATGGGGGTGGCCTTACCAGGAATCAAGGGCACTTCTTGGTTCATAGGTCAGCACTCACTCATTGAGCCTCGCTTGCTGGGCTGTGTGTTGCTATTTGGATGACCTCTTTCTACAAAGACAGTGCGGCCCTGGCTGGGTAGATTACATGCCAGGGGGATGAGAGCCTTTACCTTGCTGGTGTTCTCATGCTGCTTGGAGCATCAGGCCTGTTTCCATCATCACAGCAGGTGGGAGCTGTGGCATCAGTACAAGCCTACTTCTACCTTCTGCCTATAGGTTCATAACAGAATGAAGGGAAAACCATGAAGGTTGTCTCAACAAGGGGACCAGTCATTTAGCAAACATTCTGCTTTGGTGACAACACATGACCCCCAACAGTTCCTTGGGCAGCGATACACAGTAATACTTACCAAGTTTCTAAACATTTGCCAAGTAAAACATTCACTCTTACAAAGTTTTTTTTTTTAATATTTTATTGGTTTTTTACAGAGAGGAAGGGAGAGGGATAGAGAGTTAGAAACATCGGTGAGAGAGAAACATCAATCAGCTGCCTCCTGCACACTCCCTACTGGGGATGTGCCCGCAACCAAGGTACATGCCCTTGTCCGGAATCGAACCTGGGACCCTTCAGTCCGCAGGCCGACGCTCTATCCACTGAGCCAAACCGGTTAGGGCCACTCTTACAAAGTTTTTAACATGCTCACTTAATTACACTTAGGAAGGCAACTTTGTACGGGAAATGTCGTTTTCTAAAATAAAATGTATGTATAATACAAATGTAGAATACATCACACAGATGACTGCTTGGCTTGGATTTATTTTTCATACATACAATAACTATATAGAATAAGTTTGAGATCACTTTTCAAACAACTGATGTGTGAATGGATGTCCAGAGAGGTCTTGGGTCTTGGGCAGAGTCACCATGAAGTAGGTGCTGTCTGTGGAAATGGAATCCAGGGTTCTGGAGTCAAAAACCTCTGAGAAGGTACATCTGGGAGGATAAAAGGAACCAGCACAGTGGTCACAGGTTCCCGGATGTCACCTCTCCAGGCCACTGCATCCTCGATTATCTGTGTGTCCCTCGGTCTCTGTGTCCCTCGGTCTATGTGTCCCTCAGTCTGTGTGTCCCTCAGCCTGTATGTCCCTCGGTCACTGACACCGGGTGAGTCTGCTCCCATCTTCTCAGTGTGGGGGACTCTGGGAGCAGCGACACAACGCAGTAGAGGAGAGCACGTGCAGGACCCTCCTCTGTCCATTCCCCGCCTCCTTCACGCCTCGCTTTCCCCTGCTTGTCCAGGCCTCGCCCCCCCCCCCTCAGAGCCTCGCCCCAACGTGGTGGCTTGGGAGACCCTGCAAGGACCGCGCTAGAATGGCCTCGTCGTGTTGTGTCAGGATCTTGCCAGCTGAGAGACACTCATACATTTTATTTTTATCTTATAGACACATTCCTTGGAAAAACATCAGCGGAGCTGAATGCTCTGCTCATCAAGGTGCCTTTCTTTAGGGGTATGCTGCTTTTTCACACCCTCCAAAGCTTTTCCTTCTTTGTACGTTTTTCTTGTTTATGTTTTGGTTAATTCTTACCAGAGGATATGTTTTTACTGACAGAGGGAGGGGGGGGGAGGGAGGGAGGGGATAGAGAAGAAACAAAAACGCAAACATGAATATGCAAGAGACACATGGATCTTTGGCTCCCACAAGAGCCCAGACTGGGGCAGGCAATGAAGCCTGCATCCCAGGTATGTGCTCTGGACCAGGAATCCCACCAGCGACCCTTCCCTGGGCACCCGAAGGTCTAACCAGTGAACAACACTGGCCAGGCCTATTCCTTCTGCTTAGCAGATGAGAGCAAATGTCACTCTTTCTTCTGGCAGAAGGCGGCCAATCTATGATGATCACTCATCATTGATCTTTCTCTCTTCCTTTCTGAACTAGTAGAAATGTATATTTCTAAAAAAAACCACTGTGGCCCTGGCCAGTGTGCCTCAGTGGGGAGAGTGTCAACCTATGTATTGAAGGGCCCCTGGTTTGATTCCCGGTCAGGGCACATGCCCCGGTTGCGGGCTGGATCCGCAGTAGGGAGGGGGTGATACAGGAGGCAGCTGATCCATGATTCTCTCTCATCATTGATGTTTCCATCTCTATCCCTTTCCCTTCATCTCTGAAATCAATAAAACTATATTTAAAAAAAAAAACATACTGGGTTTCAACACAAAAGTTTAAATTGAAATTTTTTCGCGCTACTAACATGTTCCCATGATACCCTGCATCTGGAGGTGCCATCAACAATGACAGCCTCCCTGGTACTGATTGCATCAATAATGGCAGCCTACAGGGGAAGGACTGCCTCAGTAATGCCCGCCTCTAGGCTACATTGATCATTGCAGCCTCCAGAGTACTAGCTGCCTCAGTAATGCCCTACAGAAGCCGCTGAGTCTAGTGGTAATAACACGTTCTTGCGATACCCTTGCGCCTCGCTGTACGGACTGGCTGCTGCAATCATAGCGGCCGCCGGGTTACTGGCTCCCTCAGGAAAGGAGACCTGTCCTGTACTGGCTGCCTTGGTGACGGCGGCCGCCCCAGGACTGACTGCTCCAATCATGGCAGCCTCTAGGTTACGGACTGAATTACTGAACGCACAGCTTCCCCATGTCAGTGCAGCAGCCAAGGCCTCCCTCTGCAGGGCTGGGACAGGAAGGGGTGCAAAAGCCAGACCCGTGACTTCAGTCCATCCGGGGAAGGAATAATTGCACCCTGGACAGCCTCGATGATTTTGTAGGGTTTTCTGTAGGTTTTGTTTGTTTGTGATTTGTTGGGTAGACTTTTCCATCAAATTCACGGGACATTAGTTAACATTTCAGAACCACGGACAGAAGCATAAGGTGTTATTCTTTGAATGGCCACAAGAGGGACCCAGAGGATCGTTTTCGCAAAGGAATTGGCTGACAGCTTCCTTTAAGGCAGTGGTTCTCAACCTTCCTAATGCCGCGACCCTTTAGTACAGTTCCTATTGTTGTGCTGGCCCCCAACCATAAAATTATTTTCGTTGCTACTTCATCACTGTAATGTCGCTACTGTTATGAATCGTCATGTAAATGTGTGATATGCAGGATGTATTTTCATTGTGACAAACTGAACATAATTAAAGCATAGTGATTCATCACAAAAACAATATGTAATTATATATGTGTTTTTTCGATGGTCTTAAGCTACCCCTGTGAAAGGGTCGTTCGACCCCCAAAGGGGTCGCAACCCACAGGTTGAGAACCGCTGGTCTAGTGGGAATCCCTGTTTCCCAGAAGGCAACTCCCGGCCTACCGCCTGGTCCTCTCGCTAAGGAAGCGAACACACGCGCCTGGAAGACAGTCCGGGACCTAAATACCGTCGGGTGGAACACAGACTGGGTCAGGCGGCAGGAAGGATGTGTCACCCCAACACCTGCCCGGGCGGGGGGCTCCGGGCTCCTGGAGTCCCTCCGCGAAACCACAGGAATCCGAGCCCTGGACACCGCCCAGCCGTGCCTGGCTGAAAGCTTCTTGACGGACACTCGCAGGACCCTGGGTAGCCAATCACCACCAGGGGTTGAGGGCGGAAGGCGGGCTCTTTCGACAAGATTCTGCCATTGACTGGCAGGAAGGCTGCACCCTGCGCCCCGCCCTTTCCGCGTTTCTGACCGCCCATTGGCAGGCAGGGCCCTGTGACCGCATCACTGATTGGCGGCTGCCTCTGACGCTCTGGGTGCGGGAAGCTCCCCCTCCCGCCGCCTCAAAAGCCTGAGGGCGGAAGCGCGCGGCGGGCAGCGCGTGGGTTTGAGGGGACCTCGGCCAGGTGCGCAGCGCCGCAGGGAGACCCACAGTTAAACGGGTGCCTCGCGTGGGAACCCCTTTGCCGCCGGCCTTCAACCCCCAGCCGAAGACCCGGGGTGTCCTCCCGAGAGGCTCCCACTCTGTCAGTCTCCACGCACCCCAAGTCCGCTAACCCGGAGGACCCCCGGGCTCCGCGCCCAGAGGAACGCTCAATCCCCCAAAGCTCAGACCCAGCACACCCCGAGCCCGGGCTCCCTAACCACGGCACCCCAGAAAGACCAAATCCCCACCAACGAGACCCGAAACCCTGAAGCCTGTCCTTGAGACCCGAAATCTCTGTGCAGGAGCCCAAATCCTCTCACCCGAGCTCCCCAAGTTTCCTGGCCAGAAAGACCCGGATTGTGTCCCGCGGGCCCATCTCCTCAGCCCGTGACGTCTCTGCCCCTTGAGGCGCCTCCTCCCGCGTGCATTGCTCAGGGATCGCGGGTGCCATTCCCGAACCCGGTTCCTCCCGGCACAGCACCCCCAATGTCAGGGCGCCTCCACCTCCACCCCCAGGGCCCTCAACCCCCCACCGCGCCCCTCAGTCCCCCCCCACCACGCCCCTCAGACTCCTGACCGCGCCCCTCACACCCCCCACCGCGCCCCTCACACCCCCCACCTCGCCCCTCAGTCCCCCCCCGACCCCGCCCCTCAGACTCCTGACCGCGCCCCTCAGTCGCCCCCTGAGACCGCCCCAGCCTCCCAGGGAAGGAGGCGCCCCCTGGTGGGTCTTAATGGCTGTGGCCCTGGCCACCTGGTCCCGGTCCCAGTCTGTACTGAGGCAGGAGCGGGTTCGTCAGCGCCTCCTCCTCACACAGGCACTGCGGCCTCCTGCTGGGACTGGGCTGGCGGCACCATAAACCCCGACAGGGACCCCCAGGAGCGGCCCGAGAGGAGGCGGGGAGAGCAGGGCACAGAACCAAGGTGAGGGGGTCCACGGGAGTGGAGGTGGGGACGGGGGTGGGGACGGGGTGGAGGCGGGGCGCCCCCCCTCGGGCCGGGGCGGACGGACGGTCTCTCCTCCAGCCCAGGGCCGCCTGCAGGGACGTGTCCATCTACTTCTCCCGGGAGGAGTGGGCCCACTACTTCTCCCGGGAGGAGTGGGCGCAGATGGGCGCCTGGGAGCGAGCCCGGCACCGGAACGTGAAGAGCAACTAGGAGGCGCTCCTCAGCATTGGTGACCGGGAGGGGGTGGCGGGGCCGCGGGGGGTTGGGGGGCTCCGTCCAGGGCCCCGGCTCCGCCCCGCTCGGCGCTGGCTCTGCTGTTCATCCCTCAGCTCTTCGCCCGCAGGACAGACTCTTTCTTTCTCTCCTTCCAGGTCTCAGGGCCCCTCGACCCGCCTTCATGAGTCGCCGCGGCAGAACAGCCAGGCACGGGGCGGAGGACTCCGAGGACTCGGATGAAGAGTGGACCCCGAGGCCGCGAGGTGCGGGCGGAGGGCGTGCAGGTGCCTGACCCCGACCAGGTGTTGGTCGGGCGGGCTCTCAGGAGTTACCGGGGAGGAGCAAGAGGCAGAGCAGTTACACACCAGGGGCTGTTCACATAAACCCCTTTTTATGAATCATTTATTTTACAGAGAGAGAGAGAGTGAGAGAGAGAGGAACCTCCATCGCTGCCTCCTGCCGGCCCCCCACCTCACGGTTCATAGGTCGAGGCTCAACCACTTAGCCACACTGGCCAGGGTCAGAGAACCTCTTTCAATGTGTAACAATAATTATATACAGATTTAGTGTTGACACTATCACAGAAGTTCCCCCATTTCTCGCCCTTTTCTCACCTTCACCCAGACCCACCCCCCAAATCTACAATAATAAAACCATAATATGCAAATCCAGGGAGGACCAGCTGAAGGACTGGCCAGATGACCAGGCTCTGACACCCACTGGCGTCAGGCCAGCCAAGGCCTGTAAAACACAATTGGTCCGGCCCCACCATCCCCCATGATGCCCTGCAGAGAAAGGCCCAGGCCACTAGCCACTAGCCACTGGGTGATCAATGGGGGCTCCCCGTCACCCCAAAGAGGGAGGCCCAGGCCACCAATGCACAGCTGGGGCTGCTGAACCAGTCCTCCATCTGAAGGCGATGGATCGCAGGGCTCCCAGACTGTCAGAGGCACAGAGGGCACAGGCCGGGGTGAGGAATCCCCCTCCCCCCCCCCCGGCCGCCATTCCCGGTACATAAATTTATAAATTTCCTGCAATGGTGCTCTAGTATATATATACTAGAGGCCCGGGGCACAAAAATTTGTGCATTGGGGGGGGGGGGTCCCTCAGCCCGGCCTGTGCCCTCTCACAGTCTGGGACGCCTTGGGAGATAACGTCCTGCTGGCTTAGGCCTGCTCCCGGGTGGCAGAGGGCAGTCCCAATCCCTAGGTGCAGCCCCTGGTTGGGCTCAGAGCAGGGCTGATTGGGGAATTGGGGTGCCGCCCCCTGTCATGCACAGAGCAGGGCGATCGGGAGGTTGCGATGCCACCCTCAGTCACGCTCAGGGTAGGGCCGATTGGGGGGTTGGGGCACCGCCCCCTGTCACACTCAAGGCAGGGTCGATGGGAAGGTTGCGGCACCACCCCCTGTCACACACAGAGCAGGGCCAATCAGGGGTTGGGGCACTGCCCCCTGTCACTCACAGAGCAGGGCCTATCAGGGGGGTTGGGGCTCTGTACCCTGTTACGCACAGAGCAGGGCCAATCAGGGGGTTGGGGCGCTGCTCCCTGTCACTCCCAGAGCAGGGCCCATCAGGGGTTTGGGGTGCGGCCCTCTATCACCCACAGAGCAGGGCTGATCAGGGTGTTGGGGCGCCGCCACTCTGACACTCAGGGCAGGGCCGATGGGGAGGTTATGGCTCTACGCCGTCACACACAGAGCAGGGCCCATGTGGAGGCTGGGGGATTGTGGCCCCGGCCCCTGTCACACACAGAGCCGCAGGGCGATCAGTGGGTTTGGGCGCTGCCCCCGTCACACTGATCCCGGTGCCGGGAGGCATATTACCCTTTTACTATATAGGATAGAGGCCTGGTGCATGGGTGGGGCTGGCTGGTTTGCCCTGAAGGGTGTCCTGGATCAGGGTGGGGGTCCCCACTGGGGTGCCTGGCCAGTCTGGGTGAGGGGCTGAGGGCTGTTTTCAGGCTGGGGGTGACTGAAGCTCCCAACCACTCCTTTTTTTCTTTTCTTTTTTTTTTTTTTTTTATTCTGGGCCAGCTTTAGCTCTGAGGTTTGGCTCCAGCTCTTAGGCCTCCACTGGTGAAAGTAGGTTTCTGGCCTTTGCTTACAATGCTGTGATCCTGCTGGCTGAAGCCCAGGACTAAAGCAGGTTTCTGGGGTTTTGTTTAGCTTCTATATTTGTTACATAGTTGCTTACAGTTGCAGGTCAGAGGCCTGCAGCGGCAGGCAGGGAATTTTGGAGTCCTCTGTCACGGAAGCAAGCAAGCCTCATGTTAGTTTCAAGCTGCCTGGCTGCCGGCCGCCATCTTGGCTGGCAGTTAATTTGCAAATTGCCCTGATTAGCCAATGGGAAGGGTAGTGGTCGTATGCCAATTACCATGTTTCTCTTTTATTAGATAGGATATATATATATATATATATATATATATATATATATATATATATATATATATATATAATTTTCTTAAGCTGTTCTCTCTCTGGGAGCACACACACCCCTCACCCTTTCCCCTCTACTCCCCCCCCACTAGGTGTGCATCTCCTAAACTAAGAGACCCAGGAGACTTGCACCAGGGAGTATGGGCAGTGGCAGGTCATTCAGGCTAACCCCCTGAACCTGGCTCCAAGGCCCCTTTGCTATGACTTTCCAATGAGCCAAAGCAGCCCGCCTAGGCTGAATTCTTTCCTTTAACCTTTCTAGAGCAACACAGCAGCCCAGCCTAGGCGCTCTCCTGCTGCTGCTTCTATCCTAAGTCCTTCCTTGTTTCACTGTCCCCAGCTTTAATAAACATTCTTTCAAAATAAAAATAAATAAATAGCCATTGCTTGGTGCCTCAGTTGGTTGGAGCATCCTCCCATACACCAAAAATTTTTGGGTTCCACCCCCAGTAGGGGTGTGTATGGGCTACAAGTGATCAATGTTTCTCTCTCATATCTATGTTTCCCTCTCTTTCTTTCTCTTCCTCTCTCTCTAAAATCAATAAACATATATTCTCACGTGAGGATTAAAAGATAATAGTAGAGGGCGATAAATGGTGATGGAAAAAAATAAGATAAAGCCTGGAAACCAAGATGGCGGCATAGGTTAACGCAGGAGATTGCTGCCTCGAACAACCAATTCAAGGGTACACCTAAAAGACAGAACGGACATCATCCAGAACCACAGGAAGGCTAGCTGAGTGGAAATTCTACAACTAGGAGGAAAGAGAATATCATACCCAGACTCAGAGGAGGCGCAGTGCTGAAGTGAAATACTCAGGTTCGGAGTGTGCGGTTGTTGTTTTCAATCGGGAGGGAGTTTCTGACTCTGAGCTCCAGATCCAGGCGAGTCTCTAGGGACCCAGATTCAAACAGGAGAAGCGGGACTGTCTGGCTTCGGTCGGAACTCGAAGGCAGCTTTCTCTCCGAGGTTTGCAGCAGTTGCTGGGAGTCTGTGAGGCAGAGCCCCTAGGGATGGAACTGAGAGCAGCCATAACTGCGCGCTGCAGCCCGCCCTGTAGATCCCCGGGGACCCGCCCCGCCCAAGCCCTGCGCAGAGCCATTTGCCGCATAGCCTCAGGCAAACGCTAGATTAGCACCGCCCTAGAGATCCAGCACAGAAGCTCTCCCACTGCAGACACAGCTGAGTCTCATAGCCAGTTAGCCTGGAGGTCAAATCACCCCCGGTATTGCCAACCGACAACAATCAAGGCTTAACTACAACAAGACTGCGCACAAAGACCACTAGGGGGTGCACCAAGAAAAGATAAAAAAATGCGGAGACAAAGAAACAGGATGCAAATGTCAGAAATGGAAGATATAGAGCTCAAAACCACACTTTTAAGGTCTCTCAAGAACTGTCTAGAAGCTGCCGATAAACTGAGTAAGGCCCTCGAAAAGACTGGTGAGACCGCTGATAAATGTAGTGAGATTCTCAAGAAATCTAATGAGATCGTCGATATTGTGATAAAGAACCAACTAGAAATTAAGCATACACTGACTGAAATAAAGAATATTGTACAGACACCCCACAGCAGACCAGAGGAGCGCAAGAATCAAGTCAAAGATTCGAAATGCGAAGAAGCAAAAAACACACAACTGGAAAAGCAAAATGAAAAAAGAATCTGAAAATATGAAGATAGTGTAAGGAGCCTCTGGGACAGCTTCAAGCGTACCAACATCAGAATTATAGGGGTGCCAGAAGATGAGAGAGAGCAAGATATTGAAAACCTATTTGAAGAAATAATGACAGAAAACTTCCCCCACCTGGTGAAAGAAATAGACTTACACATCCAGGAAGCGCAGAGAACCCAAACAAAAGGAATCCAAAGAGCGCCACACCAAGACACATCATAATTAAAATGCCAAGAGCAAAAGACAAAGAGAAAATCCTAAAAGCAGCAAGAGAAAGAAACTCAGTTACCTACAAGGGAATACCCATACGGCTGTCAGCTCATTTCTCAACAGAAACTTTGCAGGCCAGAAGGGAATGGCAAGAAATATTCAAAGTGATGAATACCAAGTACCTACAACCAAGATTACTTTATCCAGCAAAGCTATCATTCAGAACTGAAGGTCAGATAAAGAGCTTCACAGATAAGGAAAAGCTAAAGGAGTTCATCACCACCAAACCAGTATTATATGAAATGCTGAAAGGTATCCTTTAAGAAGAGGAAGAAGAAGAAAAAAGGTAAAGATACAAATTATGAACAACAAACATGCATCTATCAACAAGTGAATCTAAGAATCAAGTGAACAAATAATCTGGTGATCACAATAGAATCAGGGACATAGAAAGAGAAGGGACTGACTATTCTTGGGGGGAAAGGGGCGTAGGAGATGCGGGAAAAAACTGGACAAAAAACGTGCAACTATGGATGAGAACAGTGGGTGGGGAGTGAGGGCGGAGGGTGGGGTGGGAACTGGGAAGAGGGGAGTTATGGGGGAAAAAAAGAGGAATAAATGTACTAACCTAATTCACCTAGTACTTACAAACTGATAAGAAACAGATCAACAAAAAATAAGATAAAATAAAATAAAGAATAATAATATAATTATATAGATATAGAACATTAACAAACAAGTATACAAAAATATAAAAGTGAGTAAAAAATAACTAATTCAGAAGAGTTGTCATCACATAGAAGGAGGAAGGTCTGACGGGTGAGCAGTGCTCTAAGACCTGCATGGGGACATATGGGAAAATTATTACTCATGGTAGTTAGGGGGTTGGGTTGTGGGCCAGGGTAGGAAGTAGTTCACTGTTGTATCAGGTTCCATGTCAGCCATGGCATCATCTGCCAGGTTTCATGAAAGTCAGGTTGGTAGGGTCTGTAGTTCCATGGGTCTGAGGTTGGAACATAGCTGAAGTCACGACGTTATCTCTAACTTGCCCGAAACTCTGTTTCTGTGGTGACTAGACCTGAGTCTTTGTTCCTAAGACTGTGTGATGCTGATCAGAATCTAGTGATTAGGAAAGGTGGCACAGTCCACATGTGCAAAGGAGGAAGGATAAGAAAGAAAGGAGGCAAGGTGGTCCTGGTGCCATTGGACTGGACAAGGCCAGTGTGAAGACAGAAGGCAGAGAGGAGAAAGGGCCAGGTTGCAGAGTAGAGATTCTTTGCAGTTACGTGACTGTCATTATATGTGTGTCATGAAAGGCCAATTTTTTTTTTTTTTGCTGTTTAGGGCAATTTTATTTTTTAAATCCTCACCCAAGGATATTCATTGAATTTAGAGGGAGGAAAGGAGAGAGACAGAAAGGGAGACAGAAACATCAATGTGAGAGAGGAACATTTATCCGTTGCCTCCCGTGTACACCCCAATACAGATCAAACCTGAAACCTTGTGGTGTACAAGACAATACTCCAACCAACTGAGCCACCCAGCCACGGCTAGGCCAATTTAAATATATATATATATATATATATATATATATATATATATATATATATATATATATTGAACAGAGGATGAAGTACAGATGGGGTTTTGTCTATTTTTAAACATTTTAAGAAAATTAGCTGATGCTCCTAATAAAAGCATAAGCCTAATGAAACATCAAAAAACATTTCCAATCATCCTTGGTCTGTCCTTAGATCACTCTCTGATTCAGAATTCTGAAAAAATAAGAATCCCCAGATTTTGAAATAATTACCAACCAAAAATGATTTCTGACCCGGCAGGCGTGGCTCAGAGATTGAGCAACGACCTATGAACCACGAAGTCGCAGTTCGATTCCCAGTCAGGGGACATGCCCAGGTTGTGCGCTCGATCCCTGCTGTGGGGTGTTCAGGAGACAGCTAATCCATGATTCTCTATCATCATTGATGTTTCTCTCTCTCTCCCTCGCCCTCTCCCTTCCTCTCTGAACTTATATGTATTATTGATTTCTCACCATCTTTTAGCTAAACCTTCTTGGGTGGCCTTCAGAATGGAACAGAATAAACATCAGAAGGTGAGTATTCCCCAAATCCTGTTGAAAAGAAATTCTTCCTCCTGGATGCAAATGCAGGGAAGAGGAGAAAAAATCAGAGTGCAGCCTAGAAACTGCCACCTTTCTTTCCTGACCTCTTCAACAAAATGCCCAATATCATCTCAGTCGTTAATAACATCAGCTACAATAGGAGCTGCCACGGGTTTTATCTTCACAATGCTTCAGACTCTAAGAATTCTACGTGAATAAACTCACTTAAACCTTACCACAACCCTATGAGGTAGGTACTATAACTATCACCGTTTCTGATGAGGAAACTGAGGTTTCAGACATATACAAGTGTTTGATTATATGTCTGAGATCACAGTATTGGTGGGCATGCACTCTAATCCATAGCTTCATCTCTAAACCACTTACAAGCTCATTAAAATTTCCATACTTTTATGCAGTTTCCACTGTCTTATCCATACATGATTACATCTTTCACTGACTGATGATTCCAAACACTATGCTGCCGTGAGAGATGCACTAAGACTTCCGACTCGCGGAAGCTTACTGACATATAGGCAGTTTGCACGGTGCATGGTCCCCCATGAAGAAGGACATAGGAACCCCAGCATCAGAGCCTCCTGGTCAAATAAAAGAAAGCATCTCTCAACTCTGGGGAGCTTCAGGTTTGACAATTGAGAAACAATAAATAAAGTGACTTAAGAACTTCATAGAGATGACACACTATTCAATAGAAGCTCATCCATCTGGAACTGGTTTTGAATGCTCATTCCAGTAAGAAGCATGGCTTCTTTCTCTGAGCTCTAATTAGGCCAGTGTCATCTTGTTTGAATCATTTGCTCCGCCTGCCTACGTCTGCATTGTGAGCTCTTTGGTTCACAGCAGATTTTTCTCTTCCAGAAGTCCCAGGCCCAGCTCAGGGTCCCTGAGGGCCCCTGAATGTTGGCTGAAAGAGTGCTTTAAAATTTACAAATTAAACTAGAATAGGGTCAAAAAATAATGAAGATAATTTACATGTGATTTCAAATACAGAGACGACTGAGAGGTACATTGATAGCAGGACTGTAATTTGACATTCACACTGTATCAAAGAGCTCACAGAACACTTTGGTGAACACCGTTATATGTCATGTTCATTATAACATTAAGAATTAGCATGTTATAGGTCAGGAAAAATGAAGAGAACTAGCTAGTAGCACAACCTTATTCAAACAGAATTGGTGGGATCCAACTACTCTAATTACAAATATTCTTTCCGTGATATACTAATTTGCACATCCTATATAATATGCTAAGTGTCCAGTCGCCCGTTCAACCAATCAAAGCATAATATGATGATGACATGCTAATGCCACTAACTGCTCGCTATGATGTGCACTGACCACCAAGGGGCAGACAGTCAACCGGTAGACCAGTTGCTATGACGTGCACTGATCACCAGGAGGAAGACGCTCTGACCTATAGGTTAGCTTGCTGCTGGGGTCCAGCTGATCAGGACTGAGCGAGATGGCCGGACACACCCTGGAGTCCTCCTGCGGTTCCTCCCCAGCTGGCCAACCTCCCGCGTCCCTCCCCAGCCCCGATCGTGCCCCAGTGGGGTCCCTCAGCCTAGCCTGTGCCCTCTCGCAATCCAGGACCTCTCGGGGAATGTCGGAGCGCCAGTTTTGGCCTGATCCCACAGGCCAGGATGAGGGACCCCGCTGGTGCATGAATTCGTGCACTGGGTCTCTAGTTTTAGCATAATTTTCCTTATTTTCATGATAGGTTTCTGCCAGCCATTTCTTTTTAAAAATATATGTTTTTATTGATTTTAGAGAGAAAGAGGAAGGGAGAGGGAGAGAAGCATCAGTGAGAGAGAAAAACATGGATCGGTTGCCTCCTACACAGACCCCCACCTGGGATCTAACCCATAACCAGGACATGTACCATGACCGGGAATGGAACCGGCAACCCTTCAGTTCAACCAACTGAGCTACACCAGCCAGGGCTCTGCCAACTATTTTTCTTTCTTTCTTTTTTATTCTTAATCCTCACCCAAGGATATTTTCTCATTGATTTTTAGGGAGAATAGAAGAGAGAGGGAGAGACAGAGAGAAATATCAATGTGAGAGACACATTGATTGGTTGCCTCCTGCATAAGTCCAGACCAGGGCATGGGCCAGGGAGGAGGATCCTGCAACCAAGTCACTGGCCCTTGATCGGAATAGAACTAAGGACCCTTCAATCCGCAGGCTGACACTCTATCAACTGAGCTACACTGGTTAGGGCCCAACTATGACTTATTTTCTTACCAGTATCTTTCACTCTCACTGTTCTATAAAAAAAAAAGATCCTTAAGGCACGGGTTCTAGTCTTCAATTCACAACCCACATTGGCCATTTCTTTTTCCTCTAATATTCATACTTCCCAGGTATTTCAGAGTTGTTGAAGTGTTCATTGAAGTCATGTATGTGAAAATATATCATAAACCCTACATAATTAAATAAATGCATGTTACCTTTTAATATGGGACTTCCACATTGAAGGCAAAGTCCAGGACGTCATTAAGTAATGAGTCTACTTTGAAGGAATTGTCAGGAACAGCAAATTTGTTGACCACCAGTGGCTCAGAGCAGACTCAGAAACCAGTGCCCCCTCCTGGAGAAGCAAGTCCCTCTGGACAGCACCCTAGATCGAAATTGGGTAAGTTACATAATTTGGAGATTTCAGTTTCACTAATTCTTCTAGAAAGGCTAATCAGTATAGCCTAGGTATGTGGGGTGGACTTTGCATAGGCCTGGATTTGAAACTGGAGTGAGCGCTGAAGCTTTGAGCTAATCTTACCAACTCTCTGAGCTCCTGAATGCTAATGTGTAAAGTGAACATAAGGAAACATGGGCCACATAAAGTTTGATAGCATTAAATTAAACCTTAAACAATTGACACATGCAAGTTGTCCAATAAATCCATCTGTGATAATAGCAACCATATTCTCTTGGTGTTGTGTGCCCAGGTCTTTACTCAGTGCCTAACGCATAATGTTCCCTCAATACATACTTTATGAATGACCAAAGCTTGGGAGGTTGAACCTCAGAATGGGATCATCTAGAAACTAAAATTGAATCAGCCACCAATAGTCAGTGTGGAGTGCTAGTCTTTTAGTTAATGGAGGAAAATACCACATACTATAATAGAACAGGCGATCATTTGATGGTAGGACATTGTGTGTTTTCTGATAAGATAGGGACTAATGTTCCCCACCTCATCCCCTCAGTCACCTGCCCTTCTCCCATGTAGACCTCAGGAGAAAGGAGATCGAAGTGAAGATGTATAGCCTACGAGAGAGGAAGTGTTGTGTCTACCAAGAGGTCAGCGAGCCCCAGGACGATGACTACCTATGTAAGCTCACCCTCACCAAGGAGCATGTTATGTCTTGATGCAAGAATTTCACTTGGTCTTTGGGTGCCCAAATCATTCCCTTCCTCTCGTGACCGGGAGTACAGGATTGAGGCTCACTGATGTGAGCTCTTTCCGAAGCTCTTCATGTCCAGGAACATGCACTGTACCCTCCCTCTTCCCTGTTGCTCTTGCCTCCAGATTGTGAGAAGTGTCAGAACTTCTTCATTGACAGCTGTGCTGTGCATGGGCCTCCTACGTTTGTAAAAGACAGTGCCGCGGACAAGGGGCATGCCAACCGCTCAGCCCTCACTCTGCCCCCTGGGTTGAGAATCGGACCATCAGGCATCCCTGAGGCTGGGCTTGGAGTGTGGAATGAGGAATGTGATCTGCCCGAGGGCCTGCACTTTGGCCCTTATGAGGGTCAGATCACAGAAGATGAAGCCACAGCCAACAACGGCTACTCCTGGCTGGTGAGAACTTTACCTCTTCCCTGTCCTCTGGCTTCCCCGTCCCTCCTGTGGCTTGGGGGGCCCCCACCTTCTACATGCTAGGACATGGATGGGGACCATATGGTTAGTTAGCTCTGTGTACTGGGTGGACTTTGCATGAACATGGAGCTCCTCTCTAAGGATCAGAGGGTAAATGGGAGCAAAGTGGTACAGACTCCTCCCTTGGGGGCTCCTGCTTAGTGGACAAATCAATTCCGACGTGTAGATAATGAGTAAGAAAAATATCCTGTGATCACCATTGGCAGTTGAATCACCATGCAGGCTGAAAGAGATTTGATGACAGTAGAATAAAGTAATTCTTCTATTATATACACACAACCACACACACACACACACACACACACACACACACACACACACACACACACGGCCTTTAACTTCTTTTCCTGAAATGCAGATCACCAAAGGGAGAAACTGCTATGAGTATGTGGATGGAAAGGATACATCTCAGGCCAACTGGATGAGGTAAGGTCACTAGGCTTCTGGGTGCCAGAGAGGATACTCATGCCTCACAACCCACATGTCTGTCCTTCCCATCATGCCTCCCTAATGGTCTCCCTCAGTTCTCTGTTCCCCTTTTTTCTCCATACATTGATCTTTAACATCTAGAGACATTTAGGAAAAAAGGAGGTAAAAGTATAGCATATGTCCTCAAAATAGAAGTCTCTGGTTTGGGCACTGACTGGGAAAACCTTGAGGACCCTGTATTACTCTGTGATTTATCTAATGGACATTAGTTAAACACCTACTATGTTCCAGTTTAGAGGAAGGAATCCATTACTTACACAGATTACACAATCCATGACCCTAGGGAGGACTTACTGCAGACGGACATGAAACATTTTATTTCATAAACATTTAACTCTAATTTTCCTATTTTTCAAGAAGTGCCCAGTGCCCAGATAGCCTTGAACCAAGGATAGTCTAAACCTGTGAGGGCAGCACATCATCCCAGACTCAGTTCTAACTACAACTGGCTGTTGGAGCCTGCAGAGTAATAGTGCTCATGGCCCTTTCCTGAGGGGCTCTCTTGTGTCAGGGGAGACAGATTATGAATAAACTACTATTGTTCTGTGTTATTTTTCTAAGACAGAGAGACCTCCACGTTTCTGTGGGAACCTGGGGGAGGCAACTGAATGATGCCTTCAATAAAGTGTGGGGAGACTCGACAAAGGCCTCTGAAGAGAAGGTAGACTTGGACTGAGTGTTGAATGATGTGAGTCCTAGATCAAGCCCCGAGTTCTGTGGTGTAACACCGAACCTGACTTACAGCTTAGAGAAGCTAGAGGTCACCAGGTTTGATGGGGAAGTCTGCAATGAGGCTTTGGAAATGGCATTAGGCAGGATGAGCACTGTGAGCAGGACTTAGAGACAGGAATTCACATGACATTGTGACAGAGGCTTGGACATTGAACAGAAGTTTCCCCAGGAGCATGGGTGTGGGTGCCATCAGTGCTGAGGGCCTTAAGCTTCAGTGAGGAGCTGGGCACGAATATGACAGGTAGTGGAAACTCATCGCCTGTGCTTTTCTTTCCTTTCATCTGCCTCAACGCCAGGTATGTGAACTGCGCCCGGGATGACCAAGAACAGAACCTGGTGGCCTTTCAATATCACAGGCAGATTTTCTACCGAACCTGCCGGGTCGTGAGGAAGGGCTGTGAGCTGCTGGTCTGGTATGGAGAAGAGTATGGCCAAAAGCTGGGCATCAAGAGGGGCAGCAAGTGGAAGACAGAGCTTGTGGCCGGGAGAGGTGGGCACCACTCTTCTTCAACATGGAAAGAAAGAATTCTTAGAAGTTTTCATGCTCCAACTCTCAAGTAGAGTAAACTCCACTCTAGAGTCAGCAAAGCTTCAAATCAGATGCTGCAGAAATTGATGGCTCATCACATAGGTTTTTGATTCTTAGGAACAATTTTAATATTTTTATTTTTGTTCTAATTTTTAAAAATATGCTTTTATTGGTTTTAGAGACAGAGATGAAGGGAGAGGGAGAGAAATATTAATCTGCTGCCTCCTTCATTATCCCTACTGGGGATCAAGTCCACCACCCAGACATGTGCCCTGACCAGGAATCAAACTGGCTACCTCTGGGTGAATGGGACAATGCTCAACGAACTGAGCCACACTGGCCAGGGGCTATATTTGTTCCATTTTAAAAAATTCTTCATGCACAAAATACACAGCATCATATAGTGCTGAAAGGGTTAGAGGCAAAAAAAAAAAAAAAAAAAAAAAAGGTTTCAGGCACTTAGCCAGCTCTCTTATCAAGGTGGTTGTTTGTGGGTTGCTGTTTTGTTTGTTTTTTTTTAACACTTTAGCTGTTTCTTCTTCATTTACTGCATATTTCTAAATGAAATGTGTGTGTTATCATGCATTCATTCATTATTTTGTGACTTGCCATGTGAATTCCTACGCGGTGCCACCCAGAGTTCTGGGAGCTGGAAATACAGATCAACAGGATGATCAGAATCACTGCTCCTGAGCAGGTGGCTGGTGAAGGAGGGAAGCCCTGGCAGACATATGTGCATGTGCTTAATATTACACAGTGGTTAGCACTTTGGAGAAAACGGGCCCAGGACAAGTGCCTAGGGATCACTGTGAGGGGAAGGTGGGTGTGTCGGATTGCAAAGGTCAAGGGAAGGCTTTCTCAGGAGACAACAGTTACAACAGTTGTGTCACAAGGTCCCAGGCAGAAGGAGTGGCTGGTGCAGGGAAGGAAAGAGGTGGGGTGTAGAGCTGGCTGAGGGCTACTCCCGTCTCAGTCTCGGTACAGAGGGTAAGAACAGAGGTTGGACAGATGCCTAGCAGCCTGGAAATACAGTGCCTATGATCCAAGCTGAGATACTGGGGACTTTCTTGAGTGAGAAGGGACAATTGAGCAGTTTTCAGCTGCAGAGTGGCATGTTCTAAAACTATGCTTTGTTAAATTTTTTGGAAAATAAATTTCAGTGGGGAATCCCCTCTGAGATTATTTCAACTCCAAGTGAGAGAGGAAGGCAGACTGGCTGGAGAGGGACGGGAGTCAGGAGTGTAAGAAGCAGGTTGGGGAAATATTTTTGTTGTTGTTGTTAATCCTCACCCAAGGATATTTTTCCACTGATTATTTTTTGAGAGAGAGTAGAAGGGGGAGAGACAGAGAGAGAAACATCAATAGCTTGTCTCCCACGGGCACCCCAACCAGGGCTGGGGATTGAGCTTGCAACCAAGGGACGTGCCCTTGACTAGAATCTAACCCAGGAGCCTGGAGTCCCCAAGGTGACGCTCTATCACTGAGCCAAACTGGCTAGGGCATGGTTGGGGAGATATTTTGAAACAGGACTTTGTAGTGTATTTGAAATAGGCTAACACTGAAAGAAATCAAGTAGGAATACTGTGTGAGGAAAGACATATTTCCATTTTAAGATTTGTGGAAAACTGAGAGAAGCAATTGCTAGTTGGGGCGTATTGTTCCTCTATTTTTAAATATTTTTATTGATTTGAGAGAGAGAGGAAGGGAAATGAAGAGAGAGATAGAAATATCAACATGGATCAGCTGCCTCCTGCTGGGATAGAGCACAAAACCTGGGCATGTGCCCTGACCAGGAATCAAACTGGTGACGACCTGGTTCATGGGCTGGTGCTCAACCAGTGAGATACCTGGCCAGGCCTGTGGTTTTTCTCTTTAACATGACTTAGAAGATACATGTATATGGAAATGTCACGATAGTCAAACCCATATAAGGAGTCAAATGGCTTCTGATGGTCCTTGATCTGTAAGACCTTTTTTCTTTTCAATCCTCACCCAAGGATATTTTTCCATTGATTTTTATAGAGAGTGAAAGACAGAGGGAAAGACAGAGAGAAATATCAATGTGAGAGGAACACATCGATTTGTTGCCTCCTGCACAATCCCTGACCAGGTCCTGGGCCGGGTAGAAGCCTGCAACCAAGGCACATGCCCTTGATGGGAATCAAACCCACGACCTTTCTGTCCACAGGCTGAGGCTCTATCCACTGTTCCACACTGACCAGGGCTGTAGAAAAGACTTTGATATGGGGTCTCTGGATTTCTGAAGAAGAGTAGTGCAGACAAAGAAAAAGAAAAGTAGACTGTGAAGGAACACTTTGTGGGAGGCAGAGCTTGCACTGTCAACACAGAATGATTCTGGAGACAGGTCTTACCAGGAGACAGAGCGTAAGGCACAGGCAGCCTTGCCCACACATGCCCTGACCAAAACTTTCTCCTTCAGCAGAACCAAAGCCAGAGATCCACACATGTCCCTCCTGCTCTGTGGCCTTCTCCAGTCAGACATTCCTCAGCCAACATGTGAAACGCAATCACCCCTCTGAGATTCTGCCAGGAGCACCTGCAGGAAAAAACCTCCAGTCAGAGGAACCCGGCCCAGAGCGTCAAAATCAACAGCAGCAGCAACATCCTGGTCCACATGGGTGGAATGACAAAGCTGAAGGTCAAGAGGTCAAAGGAACTTCCAAACCTTTGCTTAAAAGGATCAGGCACAGAGGAACTTCAAGGGACTCTTTCAAGCCTCCCAACAGACAAATAGGGAGCTCCAGTGAGCGTGAGAGAATAATGGAGGAAGAGCCCAGCACAGGCCAGGACGTGAATCCAAAGAACAGAGGCAAATTATCTGTGGGAGTAAGAATGTCAAAAATTGTAACAATCAATCATGGAGGGTGTGGGCAAGGCTTCAATGATAAGTCACATATCGACACACACCAGAGGACACACTCAGGGGAGAAGCCATATGTGTGCAGGGAGTGTGGGAAAGGCTTTACACGGAAGTCACATCTCATCAGACACCAGAGGACACACTCAGGGGAGAAGCCATATGTGTGCAGCGAGTGTGGGAAAGGCTTTACACGGAAGTCACATCTCAGCAGACACCAGAGGACACACTCAGGGGAGAAGCCATATGTGTGCAGGGAGTGTGGGCGAGGATTTACACAGAAGTCATCTCTCATCACACACCAGAGGACACACTCAGGGGAGAAGCCCTATGTGTGTAGGGAGTGTGGGCGAGGCTTTAAAGATAAGTCAAGTCTCATCAAACACCAGAGGACACACTCAGGGGAGAAGCCATATGTGTGCAGGGAGTGTGGCAGAGGCTTTAGAGATAAGTCAGGTCTCATCAAGCACCAGAGAACACACTCAGGGGAGAAGCCCTATGTTTGCAGGGAGTGTGGGAGAGGCTTTAGAGATAAGTCAGGTCTCATCAAACACCAGAGAACACACTCAGGGGAGAAGCCCAATGTTTGCAGGGAGTGTGGGCGAGGCTTTACAGATAATTCAAGTCTCATCAAACACCAGAGGACACACTCAGGAGATAAGCCCTATGTGTGCAGGGAGTGTGGGAGAGGCTTTAGAGATAAGTCAGGTATCATCAAACACCAGAGAACACACTCAGGGGAGAAGCCCTATGTGTGTAGGGAGTGTGGGAGAGGCTTTAGAGATAAGTCAGGTCTCATCAAACACCAGAGAACACACTCAGGGGAGAAGCCCTATGTGTGTAGGGAGTGTGGGCGAGGCTTTACACAGAAGTCATCTCTCATCAAACACCAGAGGACACACTCGGGGGAGAAGCCCTATGTGTGCAGGGAGTGTGGGAGAGGCTTTAGAGATAAGTCAGTTCTCATCAAACACCAGAGAACACACTCAGGGGAGAAGCCCTATGTGTGTAGGGAGTGTGGGCGAGGCTTTACACAGAAGTCATCTCTCATCAAACACCAGAGGACACACTCGGGGGAGAAGCCCTATGTGTGCAGGGAGTGTGGGAGAGGCTTTAGAGATAAGTCATGTCTCATCAAACACCAGAGGACACACTCAGGGGAGAAGCCCTATGTGTGCAGGGAGTGTGGGAGAGGCTTTAGAGATAAGTCAGGTCTCATCAAACACCAGAGAACACACTCAGGGGAGAAACCCTATGTGTGTAGGGAGTGTGGGAGAGGCTTTAGAGATAAGTCAGTTCTCATCAAACACCAGAGAACACATTCAGGGGAGAAGCCCTATGTGTGTAGGGAGTGTGGGAGAGGCTTTAGAGATAAGTCAAGTCTCATCAAACACCAGAGAACACACTCAGGGGAGAAGCCCTATGTTTGCAGGGAGTGTGGGCGAGGCTTTACACAGAAGTCCAATCTCATGAGACACCAGACAACACACTCAGGGGAGAAGCCCGGTGTTTGCAGGGAGGATGCATCATGAGCCCTAAATTGCACCTCAGCAGCTACAGGGCAAGTGTAGGCACCGCATACCTCATACCCCAGCTCTGAGGGGGCTTTAGAGGAAGCCTGCTGGCCCCTTTCCCTCCCCAAGAGTGTAATTAGTACAGAAGTAACTGGTCAAACAAATCCTCCGCTTTCAAAAGGAGAGGCAATAGACAAACAGTTCCGTAAGTGCTATGGGGATGTCAACACGAATGTCCCTCATGGTGCTTTTGGCCTCGTTTTAATAAAGTTTGTGTCCAGACAAACCTGAAGCCTACGTGCCTCATCCCCCTCATCACTGAAAGCAGAGTTCCAGGAGGGCCTCAAAGAACCCTCAGCCACAGACCTGAACCCGGGAAGGCGGAATCTGGCGTCAGTCCAGTGAGTTCCCCGTCAGGGAGAGGGATTGAGACACACTCACCAGGAACATGAATAGGACCCCACCAACCCCTTGGCTTCTCCTGGCTCCTCCCCTGATTCCTTAGACCTCTGTAGCCTCAAAGGTGAAAGTCAGAGAGGGTGTGTGCAGGTGTGTGTGTGCATGTGTGTGTACATATGTGTGCGTGTGTGTGTGTGTGTGCCTGTGTGCCTGTGCACACACCTGTGCTGCCTCAGTCTGGACACCCAAGCAGGGGCCCTGTGCTGCCTCAGTCTCGCCTGGGGCATAGCATGTGGGCGCCAGGTCTGTCCACAAGGGTTTGAGTCTCAGCTCTGCCCTCACAACTGTGTGTCCTAAGGCAAGACCCCCAAATTCTCTGTGCCTCTTTCCAAACTATAAAGCGGGAGGGTGACCCAGGCTTTGGAGTGTCATTCAGAGTGGGGTCAGCACCGGTGCCTCTGGCTCAGGGTGGTTAAAACACGCATCTCTCGGTGAACAGCGTCTGACAGGCCTTGAGGTGGACAAGGGCGGCAGAGGGAGTGGGGCCGAGGAGCCAGTATAGAGCTCAAGCAGCCCCACTGTTCTGCGTGGACTCGGCTGCCTGAGCAGGAGGCGTGGGGTCAGGCATGCTCCTCCCCCGGCCACCCCCTCCCACTAAGCCTGGGCAGGTGGCACTGAGATTGACCAGGACAAAGGCCCTCACCACCCTGCTGAGAGCTGCTGGGTGCACCTCACCTCACAGTGTGTGCGACGCCCACCTCGCAGCAGCTCCTGGTGCCTGGCCTTGTACCTGGGTCTGCGGTTCTCACCCTCCCCTGACCTGTCTGAAAACCTTAACTGCACGTTTCTTATGGGGAGTCTGATGGGCCATGGACCCGTGTGAGCAGAGCAGGCAGGCCGTGTCGGTCATTCCTGGCCACCGGTTCACAGGTAATGTCCACTGAGGCCAGGAGCACCGACCCTCATGGGCCCATGTGTGGGAGTCCAGCGAGGCTCCAGGGAACAGGTAAGCATCTGCCTGTGGAGGCGATGGGGCCCCAGCAACCAGAGGCCCCGCTTTTCTTACAACAGAGCGGACGTCCATGCAGGGAGCAGGCACACGCGGTGAGGGCCCGTCACCCCTCAGCCCGAGGGACCTAGCACAGAACCTGTTTCTGGAGGAGAGCTCCTGAAGGGGGTACCCAAACCCACGACCTGGGACCATAATCTTCCCTCTCCCGCCCGGCTGGCGTGGCTCAGCACTTGAGTATCGACCTATGAACCAGGAGGTCAGGGTTCAATTCCTGGTCAGGGCACATGCTCGGGTTGTGGGCTTGATCCCCAGTGTGGGGCCTGCAAGAGGCAGCAGATCCATGATTCTCTGCCATCATGGATGTTCTCTCTCTCTCTCTCTCTCTCTCTCTCTCTCTCTCTCTCTCTCTCTCTCTCTCTCTCTCCACCCCCCTTCTTCTCCCTTTCTATCTGAAATCAATAAAAAATACATTTAAAAAAATGATGGCATTTCTATGTGAAGAATGGAAACCTCATTCCCTACAATGACTGAGGGCTTGGGTTGGTGACCTGAAACTCTCAGAAGCAACCATTGAGCCTCACCTTCATACTCGTGTTTTCCCACATTAACCCAATCCTGAAACACCTCAGGACCAGGAGAAATCTGCCAGTTGGGATATTGTTTTCTGTGGGTCTCAGCAGACTCGGGAGGAGCCAGCCCACAGTCATGGAGCTGTTGACACCCAAGCAGGGGCCCTGTGCACATTGGAAGGTGGGCTCTCTCGCTCAGGTCAGGAGGGGCAAACCCCCACCCCCAGCATCGCATTGAAACACCACACATTTCCAAGTGGCTCAGCACCTCCGGTGAGTATCTCTCAGGGGGTGAAGGAAAGCTTTGCACAATCAAGTCCTCATTCACATTAAAAATGTTGGTGTCCCCGTGCCCAAACCTCCACATACAGGAAGGTTCTGGTTTGACTAGTCACGCCTTGATTTGTTGAATACATCTTTCCCAGGTTGCAATGATTAGCCTTTAACTTCATGCCCAGCTTTTTCTACCATTTGTTTCCATGTCCAGTGTGACACATCTCACTTCCTTTGGAAGGAAATGGAAAATTCTCCAGGATGCGATGCTCCGCTGTTTGGGTGTAGATGTGCACACACGTTTTAAACTGAGATACTGTGAACATTCATGAACTGGAATGCTCACGATGACTAGGAAAGACAAGTGGTGGGTGTTTTCGGTAAAATCTGATACCTATTGGGAGGAGGATAGGAGCAGATTTGACAGTTTCCAGTTTTATTTTAAATCTGTTGTTCTTGATCTGACACACAGAGGGACAGGGAGACAAAGAGAAACAATCAGGTGATGGGGGTGGCCTTACCAGGAATCAAGGGCACTTCTTGGTTCATAGGTCAGCACTCACTCATTGAGCCTCGCTTGCTGGGCTGTGTGTTGCTATTTGGATGACCTCTTTCTACAAAGACAATGCGGCCCTGGCTGGGTAGATTACATGCCAGGGGGATGAGAGCCTTTACCTTCCTGGTGTTCTCATGCTGCTTGGAGCATCAGGCCTGTTTCCATCATCACAGCAGGTGGGAGCTGTGGCATCAGTACAAGCCTACTTCTACCTTCTGCCTATAGGTTCATAACAGAATGAAGGGAAAACCATGAAGGTTGTCTCAACAAGGGGACCAGTCATTTAGCAAACATTCTGCTTTGGTGACAACACATGACCCCCAACAGTTCCTTGGGCAGCGATACACAGTAATACTTACCAAGTTTCTAAACATTTGCCAAGTAAAACATTCACTCTTACAAAGTTTTTTTTTTTAAATATTTTATTGGTTTTTTACAGAGAGGAAGGGAGAGGGATAGAGAGTTAGAAACATCGGTGAGAGAGAAACATCAATCAGCTGCCTCCTGCACACTCCCTACTGGGGAGTGCCCTTGTCCGGAATCGAACCTGGGACCCTTCAGTCCGCAGGCCGACGCTCTATCCACTGAGCCAAACCGGTTAGGGCCACTCTTACAAAGTTTTTAACATGCTCACTTAATTACACTTAGGAAGGCAACTTTGTACGGGAAATGTCATTTTCTAAAATAAAATGTATGTATAATACAAATGTAGAATACATCACACAGATGACTGCTTGGCTCGGATTTATTTTTCATACATACAATAACTATATAGAATAAGTTTGAGATCACTTTTCAAACAACTGATGTGTGAATGGATGTCCAGAGAGGTCTTGGGTCTTGGGCAGAGTCACCATGAAGTAGGTGCTGTCTGTGGAAATGGAATCCAGGGTTCTGGAGTCAAAAACCTCTGAGAAGGTACATCTGGGAGGATAAAAGGAACCAGCACAGTGGTCACAGGTTCCCGGATGTCACCTCTCCAGGCCACTGCATCCTCGATTATCTGTGTGTCCCTCGGTCTCTGTGTCCCTCGGTCTATGTGTCCCTCAGTCTGTGTGTCCCTCAGCCTGTATGTCCCTCGGTCACAGACACCGGGTGAGTCTGCTCCCATCATCTCAGTGTGGGGGACTCTGGGAGCAGCGACACAACGCAGTAGAGGAGAGCACGTGCAGGACCCTCCTCTGTCCATTCCCCGCCTCCTTCAGGCCTCGCTTTCCCCTGCTTGTCCAGGCCTCGCCCCCCGCCCCCCAGAGCCTCGCCCCAACGTGGTGGCTTGGGAGACCCTGCAAGGACCGCGCTAGAATGGCCTCGTCGTGTTGTGTCAGGATCTTGCCAGCTGAGAGACACTCATACATTTTATTTTTATCTTATAGACACATTCCTTGGAAAAACATCAGCGGAGCTGAATGCTCTGCTCATCATGGTGCCTTTCTTTAGGGGTATGCTGCTTTTTCACACCCTCCAAAGCTTTTCCTTCTTTGTACGTTTTTCTTGTTTATGTTTTGGTTAATTCTTACCAGAGGATATGTTTTTACAGACAGAGGGAGGGGGGAGGGAGGGAGGGGATAGAGAAGAAACAAAAACGCAAACATGAATATGCAAGAGACACATGGATCTTTGGCTCCCACAAGAGCCCAGACTGGGGCAGGCAATGAAGCCTGCATCCCAGGTATGTGCTCTGGACCAGGGATCCCACCAGCGACCCTTCCCTGGGCACCCGAAGGTCTAACCAGTGAACAACACTGGCCAGGCCTATTCCTTCTGCTTAGCAGATGAGAGCAAATGTCACTCTTTCTTCTGGCAGAAGGCGGCCAATCTATGATGATCACTCATCATTGATCTTTCTCTCTTCCTTTCTGAACTAGTAGAAATGTATATTTCTAAAAAAAACCACTGTGGCCCTGGCCAGTGTGCCTCAGTGGGGAGAGTGTCAACCTATGTATTGAAGGGCCCCTGGTTCGATTCCCGGTCAGGGCACATGCCCCGGTTGCGGGCTGGATCCGCAGTAGGGAGGGGGTGATACAGGAGGCAGCTGATCCATGATTCTCTCTCATCATTGATGTTTCCATCTCTATCCCTTTCCCTTCATCTCTGAAATCAATAAAAATATATTTAAAAAAAAAACATACTGGGTTTCAACACAAAAGTTTAAATTGAAATTTTTTCGCGCTACTAACATGTTCCCATGATACCCTGCATCTGGAGGTGCCATCAACAATGACAGCCTCCCTGGTACTGATTGCATCAATAATGGCAGCCTACAGGGGAAGGACTGCCTCAGTAATGCCCGCCTCTAGGCTACATTGATCATTGCAGCCTCCAGAGTACTAGCTGCCTCAGTAATGTCCTACAGAAGCCGCTGAGTCTAGTGGTAATAACACGTTCTTGCGATACCCTTGCGCCTCGCTGTACGGACTGGCTGCTGCAATCATAGCGGCCGCCGGGTTACTGGCTGCCTCAGGAAAGGAGACCTGTCCTGTACTGGCTGCCTTGGTAACGGCGGCCGCCCCAGGACTGACTGCTCCAATCATGGCAGCCTCTAGGTTACGGACTGAATTACTGAACGCACAGCTTCCCCAAGTCAGTGCAGCAGCCAAGGCCTCCCTCTGCAGGGCTGGGACAGGAAGGGGTGCAAAAGCCAGACCCGTGACTTCAGTCCATCCGGGGAAGGAATAATTGCACCCTGGACAGCCTCGATGATTTTGTAGGGTTTTCTGTAGGTTTTGTTTGTTTGTGGTTTTTTGGGTAGACTTTTCCATCAAATTCACGGGATATTAGCTAACATTTCAGAACCACGGACAGAAGCATAAGGTGTTATTCTTTGAATGGCCACAAGAGGGACCCAGAGGATCGTTTTCGCAAAGGAATTGGCTGACAGCTTCCTTTAAGGCAGTGGTTCTCAACCTTCCTAATGCCGCGACCCTTTAGTACAGTTCCTCATGTTGTGCTGCCCCCCAACCATAAAATTATTTTCGTTGCTACTTCATCACTGTAATGTCGCTACTGTTATGAATCGTCATGTAAATGTGTGATATGCAGGATGTATTTTCATTGTGACAAACTGAACATAATTAAAGCATAGTGATTCATCACAAAAACAATATGTAATTATATATGTGTTTTTTCGATGGTCTTAAGCTACCCCTGTGAAAGGGTCGTTCGACCCTCAAAGGGGTCGCAACCCACAGGTTGAGAATCGCTGGTCTAGTGGGAATCCCTGTTTCCCAGAAGGCAACTCCCCGCCTACCGCCTGGTCCTCTCGCTAAGGAAGCGAACACACGCTCCTGGAAGACAGTCCGGGACCTAAATACCGTCGGGTGGAACACAGACTGGGTCAGGAGGCAGGAAGGATGTGTCACCCCAAAACCTGCCCGGGCGGGGGGCTCCGGGCTCCTGGGGTCCCTCCGCGAAACCACAGGAATCCGAGCCCTGGACACCGCCCAGCCGCGCCCAGCTGAAAGCTTCTTGACGGACACTCACAGGACCCTGGGTAGCCAATCACCACCAGGGGTTGAGGGCGGAAGGAGGGTTCTTTCGACAAGATTCTGCCCTTGACTGGCAGGAAGGCTGCACCCTGCTCCCCGCCCTTTCCGCGTTTCTGACCGCCCATTGGCAGGCAGGGCCCTGTGACCGCATCACTGATTGGCGGCTGCCTCTGACGCTCTGGGTGCGGGAAGCTCCCCCTCCTCCCGCCTCACACCACCTGAGTGCAGGAGCGCGCAGTAGGGAGCGCGTGGGTTTGAGGGGACCTCGGCCAGGTGCGCAGCGCGGCAGGGAAACGGACAGGAAAACGGGTGCCTCGCGTGGGAACCCCTTTGCCGCCGGCCTTCAACCCCCAGCCGAAGACCCGGGGTGTCCTCCCGAGATGCTCCCACTCTGTCAGCCTCCAGGCACCCCAAGTCCGCTAACCTGGAGGACCCCCGGGCTCCGCGCCCAGAGGAACGCTCAATCCCCCAAAGCTCAGACCCAGCACACCCCGAGCCCGGGCTCCCTAACCACGGCACCCCAGAAAGACCAAATCCCCACCAACGAGACCCGAAACCCTGAAGCCTGTCCTTGAGACCCGAAATCTCTGTGCAGGAGCCCAAATCCTCTCACCCGAGCTCCCCAAGGTTCCTGGCCAGAAAGACCTGGATCCTGTCCCGCGGGCCCGTCTCCTCAGCCCATGAGGTCTCTGCCCCTTGAGGCGTCTCCTCCCGCGTGCATTGCTCCGGGATCGCGGGTGCCATTCCCGAACCCGGTTCCTCCCGGCACAGCCCCCCCAACGTCAGGGCGCCTCCACCTCCACCCCCAGGGCCCTCAACCCCCCCCCCCCACCGCGCCCCTCACACCCCCCACCGCGCCCCTCAGTCCCCGCCCCCGTCCGCGCCCCTCAGACCCCCCTAAAGCAACCCTCAGGCCCCCCCACAGCGCCCCTCACACCCCCCCACCGCGGACCTCCCCGACCGCACCCCTCAGACCCCCCCACCGCGCACCTCAAACCCCTCACCGCCCCCTCAGCCCCCCCCACCTTGCCACTCAGACTCCTGACCCCTCCCCTCACACCCCCCACCACGCCCCTCACACCCCCCACTGCGCCCCCAGTCCTCCCGGACCAAGCCCCTCAGACCCCCCCACCACGCCCCTCAGTCCCCCCCGGACCGCGCCCCTCAGACTCCTGACCGCGCCCCTCAGACCACCCCACCGCGCCCCTCAGACTCCCCCCCGCGCCCCCAGTCCCCCGACCGCGCCCCTCAGTCGCCCCCTGAGACCGCCCCAGCCGCCCAGGGAAGGAGGCGCCCCCTGGTGGGTCTCAATGGCCGCGGCCCTGGCCACCTGGTCCAGGTCCTGGTCTGTCCTGCGGCGGGAGCGGGTTCTTCAGCGCCTCCTCCTCACACAGGCACTGTGGCCTGCGGCTGGGACTGGGCTGGCGGCACCATGAACCCCAACAGGGACCCGCAGGAGCGCCCGGAGGAGGAGGCGGGGAGAGCGGGGCACAGGCCCAAGGTGAGGGGGTCCACGGGGGTGGAGGTGGGGACGGAGGTGGGGACGGGGTGGAGGCGGGGCGCCCCACCTCGTGCCGTGCCGGGGCGGACGGACTGACGGAAGGTCTCTCCTCCAGCCCAGGGCCGCCTGAAGGGACGTGTCCTTCTACTTCTCCAGGGAGGAGTAGGCGCAGATGGGCGCCTGGGAGCCAGCCCGGCACCGGAACGTGAAGAGCAACCAGGAGGCAATGCTCAGCATCGGTGACCGGGAGGGGGTGGCGGGGCCGCGGGGGGTTGGGGGGCTCCGTCCAGGGCCCCGGCTGTGCCCCGCCCGGCGCTGGCTCTGCTGTTCGTCCCTCAGCTCTTCGCCCTCAGGACAGACTCTTTCTTTCTCTCCTTCCAGGTCTCAGGGCCCCTCGACCCGCCTTCATGAGTCACCGCGGGAGGACGGCCAGGCCCGGGGCGGAGAACTCTGAGGACTCGGATGACGACTGGACCCCGAGGCCGCGAGGTGCGGGCGGAGGGCGCGCAGGTGCCTGACCCCGACCAGGTGTTGGTCGGGCGGGCTCTCAGGAGTTACCGGGGAGGAGCAAGAGGCAGAGCAGTTACACACCAGGGGCTGTTCACATAAACCCTTTTTATGAATCATTTATTTTACGGAGAGAGAGAGAGAGAGAGAGAGAGAGAGAGAGAGAGAGAGAGAGAGAATCCTCCATTGCTGCCTCCTGCCAGCCCCCCACCTTACGGTTCATAGGTCGAGGCTCAACCAGTGAGCCACACTGGCCAGGGTCATAGAACCTCTTTCAATGTGTAACAATAATTACATACAGATTTAGTGTTGACACTATCACAGAGGTTCCCCCATTTCTCCCCCTTTTCTCACCTTCACCCAGACCCACCCCCCAAATCTACAATAATAAAACCATAATATGCAAATCCAGGGAGGACCAGCTGAAGGACTGGCCAGATAATCAGGCTATGACACCCACTGGCGTCAGGCCAGCCAAGGCCTGTGAAACGCAATTGGTCTGGCCCCCACCATCCCCCATGATGCCCTGCAGAGAAAGGCCCAGGCCACTAGCCACTGGGTGATTAATGGGGGCTCCCTGGCATCCCAAAGAGGGAGGCCCAGGCCACCAATGCACAGCTGGGGCTGCTGAACCGGACCTCCCTCTGCAGGCGATGGATGGCAAGGCTCCCAGACTGTCAGAGGCACAGAGGGCACAGGCCGGGCTGAAGAATCCCCCGCCCCCCGATGCCATTCCCGGTACATAAATTTATAAATTCCGTGCAATGGTGCTCTAGTATATATATACTAGGGGCCCGGTGCACGAAATTGGTGCACTGTGTGTGTGTTTGTGTGTGGGTAGGAGTGTCCCTCAGCCCAACCTGCCCCCTCTCACATACTGGGAGCCCTCAGGTGTTGATCCCCGTCACCCTCCAATCGCAGGATCAGCCCCTTGCCCAGGCCTGACGCCTCTGACAGAGGCGTAGACCCCCATCACCCTCCGATCGCCTGATTGGCACGTTGCCCAGGCCTGACGCCTCCACCAGAGGTGTCAGGCTTGGACAGGGGACCCCCATCTCCCCCCATCACTGGCCCTGACCCCCGCCCAGGCCTGAGGCCTCTGGCCCAGAAATCATGCCTGGGCAGGGGACCCCCATCTCCCTCTGATCGTTTGCTCCACTCCCCGCCCAAGCCTGACACCTCTGACCCAGGCTTCAGGCCTGGGCAAGGGGACCATCATATCCCCCCAATCCCCGGCTCCGCCCCCCACCCAGGCCTGATGCCTCGGCCAGAGGAGTTGACCCTCATCACCCTCCGATCACCAATCACCGGATCGGCCCCTTGACCAGGCCTGAGGCCTCCGGCAGAGGTGTCAGGCCTGGGTAGGGGACCCCCAGCTCCCTGCCTTGCAGGCTCCACCCCTGCCCAGGCCTAACGCCTCTGGCCTAGGCGTCCGGCCTGGGGAAGCGGGGACCCGCAGCGGCAGCGGCCCCGTGACCCTGGGCTCTGCTTTAGGCCCAGGCAAGGGACCCCTAGATCCCGGGACTGCCAGCTTCAACAGTGTCCGGCTCCCATCGCTGGCTCCACCCCTGCTTCCTGCTATCACTGGCCAGGGTGGAAAAGGCGCCTGGTTCTCTGATCATGGCTGGGGGGCAGGGCAAAGGCGGCCCCAGGACAGCCTTTGCCCTGCCCCCGAGCTCTTAGCTCCCCCCTGGGTTTCCGATCACTGTCAGTGGCAGGGGGGCTTCTTCCTGCTTTCCCTTTCGCCTCCCTGCATTGTGCCTACATATGCAAATTAACCGCCATCTTGTTGGCAGTTAACTGCTAATGTTCGTTGGCAGTTAATTTGCATATAGCCCTGATTAGCCAATGAAAAGGCTATCGTCGTACGCCAATTACCATTTTTCTCTTTTATTATATAGGACTAGAGGCCCGGTGCACAAAAATTTGTGCACTCGGGGAGCGGGGGGAGGTCCCTCAGCCCGGCCTGTGCCCTCTCACAGTCTGGGACCCATTGGGAGATAATGACCTGCTGGCTTAGGCCTGCTCCCGGGTGGCAGACGGCAGTCCCAATCCCTAGGTGCAGCCCCTGGTTGGGCTCAGAGCAGGGCTGATTGGGGAGTTGGGGTGCCGCCCCCTGTCATGCACAGAGCAGGGCGATCGGGAGGTTGCGATGCCACCCTCAGTCACGCTCAGGGTAGGGCCGATTGGGGGGTTGGGGCACCGCCCCCTGTCACACTCAAGGCAGGGTCGATGGGAAGGTTGCGGCACCACCCCCTGTCACACACAGAGCAGGGCCAATCAGGGGTTGGGGCACTGCCCCCTGTCACTCACAGAGCAGGGCCTATCAGGGGGGTTGGGGCTCTGTACCCTGTCACTCCCAGAGCAGGGCCCATCAGGGGTTTGGGGTGCGGCCCTCTATCACCCACAGAGCAGGGCTGATCAGGGTGTTGGGGCGCCGCCACTCTCACACTCAGGGCAGGGCCGATGGAGAGGTTATGGCTCTACCCCGTCACAGACAGAGCAGGGCCCGTGTGGCGGCTGGGGGGTTGTGGCCCCGGCCCCTGTCACACACAGAGCCGCAGGGCGATCAGGGGGTTTGGGCGCTGCCCCCGTCACACTGATCCCGGTGGCGGGAGGCCTCTCGGCTCCGCTGATCCCGGTGCTGGGAGGCATATTACCCTTTTACTATATAGGATAGAGGCCTGGTGCATGGGTGGGGCTGGCTTGTTTGCCCTGAAGGGTGTCCTGGATCAGGGTGGGGGTCCCCACTGGTGCCTGTCCAGTCTGGGTGAGGGGCTGAGGGCTGTTTTCAGGCTGGGGGTGACTGAAGCTCCCCACCACTCCTTTTTTTCTTTTTTTTCTCTATTCTGGGCCAGCTTTAGCTCTGAGGTTTGGCTCCAGCTCTTAGGCCTCCACTGCTGAAAGTAGGTTTCTGGCCTTTGCTTACAATTCTGTGATCCTGCTGGCTGAAGCCCAGGACTAAAGCAGGTTTCTGGGGTTTTGTATAGCTTCTATATTTGTTACTTAGTTGCTTAGAGTTGCAGGTCAGAGGCCTGCAGCGGCAGGCGGGGAACGTTGGAGTCCTCTGTCACTGAAGCAAGCAAGACTCATGTTAGTTTCAAGCTGCCTGGTTGCCAGCCGCCATCTTGGCTGGCAGTTAATTTGCATATTGCCCTGATTAGCCAATGGGAAGGGTAGTGGTCGTATGCCAATTACCATGTTTCTCTTTTATTAGATAGGATATATATATATATATATATATATATATATATATATATATATATATATTTTTTTTTTTTTTTTTTTAAGCTGTTCTCTCTCTGGGAGCACACACACCCCTCACCCTTTACCCTCGACTCCCCCCCCACTAGGTGTGCATCTCCTAAACTAAGAGACCCAGGAGACTTGCACCAGGGAGGATGGGCAGTGGCAGGTCATTCAGGCTAACCCCCTAACCTGGCTCCAAGACCCCTTTGCTATGACTTTCCAATGAGCCAAAGCAGCCCGCCTAGGCTGAATTCTTTCCTTTAACCTTTCTAGAGCAACACAGCAGCCCAGCCTAGGCTCTCTCCTGCAGCTGCTTCTATCCTAAGTCCTTCCTTGTTTCACTGTCCCCAGCTTTAATAAACATTCTTTCAAAATAAAAATAAATAAATAGCCATGTCTCGGTGCCTCAGTTGGTTGGAGAATCCTCCCATACACCAAAAATTTTTGGGTTCCACCCCCCGTCAGGGTGTGTATGGGCTACAAGCGATCGATGTTTCTCTCTCACATCTATGTTTCCCTCTCTTTCTTTCTCTTCCTCTCTCTCTAAAATCAATAAACATATATTCTCATGTGAGGATTAAAAAATAATAGTAGAGGGCGATAAATGGTGATGGAAAAAAATAAAATAAAGGATGGAAACCAAGACGGCGGCATAGGTTAACGCACGAGATTGCTGCCTCAAACAACCAATTCAAGGGTACACCTAAAAGAAAGAATGGACATCATCCAGAACCACAGGAAGGCTGGCTGAGTGGAAATTCTACAACTAGGAGGAAAGAGAATATCATACCCAGACTCAGAGGAGGCGCAGTGCTGAAGTGAAATACTAAGGTTCGGAGTGCGTTCGGAGTGGGCTGACGGCGGAGGGCGCGATTGTTGTTTTCAATGGGGAGGGAGTTTCAGACTCTGAGCTCCATATCCGGGCGAGTCTCTAGGGACCCAGATTCAAACAGGAGAAGCGGGACTGTCTGGCTTCGGTCGGAACTCGAAGGCAGCTTTCTCTCCGAGGTTTGCAGCAGTTGCTGGGACTCTGTGAGGCAGAGCCCCTAGGGACGGAACTGAGAGCAGCCATAACTGTTCGCTCCGGCCCGCCCTGTAGATCCCCGGGGACCCGCCCCGCCCAAGCCCTGCGCAGAGCCATTTGCCGCATAGCCTCAGGCAAAAGCTAGGTTAGCACCGCCCTAGAGATCCAGCACAGAAGCTCTCCCACTGCAGACACAGCTGACTCTCATAGCCAGTTAGCCTGGAGGTCAAATCACCCCCTGTATTGCCAACCGACAACAATCAAGGCTTAACTACAACAAGACTGCGCACAAAGACCACTAGGGGGTGCACCAAGAAAAGATAAAAAAATGCGGAGACAAAGAAACAGGATGCAAATGTCAGAAATGGAAGATATAGAGCTCAAAACCACACTTTTAAGGTCTCTCAAGAACTGTCTAGAAGCTGCCGATAAACTGAGTAAGGCCCTCGAAAAGACTGGTGAGACCGCCGATAAATGTAGTGAGATTCTCAAGAAATCTGAGATTGTCGATATTGTGATAAAGAACCAATAGAAATTAAGCATACACTGACTGAAATAAAGAATATTGTACAGACACCCCACAGCAGACCAGAGGAGCGCAAGAATCAAGTCAAAGATTCGAAATGCGAAGACGCAAAAAACACACAACTGGAAAAGCAAAATGAAAAAAGAATCTGAAAATATGAAGATAGTGTAAGGAGCCTCTGGGACAGCTTCAAGCGTACCAACATCAGAATTATAGGGGTGCCAGAAGATGAGAGAGAGCAAGATATTGAAAACCTATTTGAAGAAATAATGACAGAAATCTTCCCCCACCTGGTGAAAGAAATAGACTTACAGGTCCAGGAAGCACAGAGAACCCAAACAAAAGGAATCCAAAGAGAGCCACACCAAGACACATCATAATTAAAATGCCAAGAGCAAAAGACAAAGAGAAAATCCTAAAAGCAGCAAGAGAAAGAAACTCAGTTACCTACAAGGGAATACCCATACGGCTGTCAGCTGATTTCTCAACAGAAACTTTGCAGGCCAGAAGGGAATGGCAAGAAATATTCAAAGTGATGAATACCAAGAACCTACAACCAAGATTACTTTATCCAGCAAAGCTATCATTCAGAACTGAAGGTCAGATAAAGAGCTTCACAGATAAGGAAAAGCTAAAAGAGTTAATCACCACCAAACCAGTATTATATGAAATGCTGAAAGGTATCCTTTAAGAAGAGGAAGAAGAAGAAAAAAGGTAAAGATACAAATTATGAACAACAAACATGCATCTATCAACAAGTGAATCTAAGAATCAAGTGAACAAATAATCTGGTGATCACAATATAATCAGGGACATAGAAAGGGAATGGACTGACTATTCTTGGGGGGAATGGGGTGTGGGAGATGCTGGAAGAGACTGGACAAAAAACGTGCACCTATGGATGAGGACAGTGGGTGGGGAGTGAGGGCGGAGGGTGGGGTGGGAACTGGGAAGAGTGGAGTTATGGGGGGAAAAAAGAGGAACAAATGTAATAACCTAATTCACCTAGTACTTACAAACTGATAAGAAACAGATCAACAAAAAATTAAAATAAAATAAAATAAAATTAAGAATAATACTATAATTATATAGATATAGAACATTAACAAACAAGTATACAAAAATATAAAAGTGAGTAAAAAATAACTAATTCAGAAGAGTTGTCATCACATAGAAGGAGGAAGGTCTGACGGGTGAGCAGTGCTCTAAGACCTGCATGGGGACATATGGGAAAATTATAACTCATGGAGGTTAGGGGGTTGGGTTGTGGGCCAGGGTAGGAAGTAGTTCACTGTTGTATCAGGTTCCATGTCAGCCATGGCATCATCTGCCAGGTTTCATGAAAGTCTGGTTGGTAGGGTCTGTAGTTCCATGGGTCTGAGGTTGGAACATAGCTGAAGTCACGAGGTTATCTCTAAGTTGCCCGAAACTCTGTTTCTGTGGTGACTAGCCCTGAGTCTTTGTTCCTAAGACCGTGTGATGCTGATCAGAATCTAGTGATTAGGAAAGGTGGCACAGTCCACATGTGCAAAGGAGGAAGGATAAGAAAGAAAGGAGGCAAGGTGGTCCTGGTGCCATTGGACTGGACAAGGCCAGTGTGAAGACAGAAGGCAGAGAGGAGAAAGGGCCAGGTTGCAGAGTAGAGATTCTTTGCAGTTACGTGACTGTCATTATATTTGTGTCATGAAAGGCCAATTTTTTTTATTTTTTGCTATTTAGGGCAATTTTATTTTTTAAATCCTCACCCAAGGATATTCATTGAATTTAGAGGGAGGAAAGGAGAGAGACAGAAAGGGAGACAGAAACATCAATGTGAGAGAGGAACATTTATCCGTTGCCTTCCGTGTACACCAAAATACAGATCAAACCTGAAACCTTGTGGTGTACAAGACAATACTCCAACCAACTGAGCCGCCCAGCCAGGGCTAGGCCAATTTAAATATATATATATTGAACAGAGGATGAAGTACAGATGGGCTTTTGTCTATTTTTAAACATTTTAAGAAAATTAGCTGATGCTCCTAATAAAAGCATAAGCCTAATGAAACATCAAAAAACATTTTCCAATCATCCTTGGTCTGTCCTTAGATCACTCTCTGATTCAGAATTCTGAAAAAATAAGAATCTCCAGATTTTGAAATAATTATCAACCAAAAATGATTTCTCACCCAGCAGGCGTGGCTCAGAGATTGAGCAACGACCTATGAACCAAGAAGTCGCAGTTCGATTCCCAGTCAGGGGACATGCCCAGGTTGTGCGCTCGATCCCTGCTGTGGGGTGTTCAGGAGACAGCTAATCCATGATTCTCTATCATCATTGATGTTTCTCTCTCACTCCCTCGCCCTCTCCCTTCCTCTCTGAACTTATATGTATTATTGATTTCTCACCATCTTTTAGCTAAACCTTCTTGGGTGGCCTTCAGTGTGGAACAGAATAAACATCAGAAGGTGAGTATTTCCCAAATCCTGTTGAAAAGAAATTCTTCCTCCTGGATGCAAATGCAGGGAAGAGGAGAAAAAATCAGAGTGCAGCCTAGAAACTGCCACCTTTCTTTCCTGACCTCTTCAACAAAATGCCCAATATCATATCAGTCGTTAATAACATCAGCTACAATAGTAGCTGCCACGGGTTTTATCTTCACAATGCTTCAGACTCTAAGAATTCTACGTGAATAAACTCATTTAAACCTTACCACAACCCTATGAGGTAGGTACTATAACTATCACCATTTCTGATGAGGAAACTGAGGTTTCAGACATATACAAGTGTTTGATTATATGTCTGAGATCACAGTATTGGTGGGCATGCACTCTAATCCAGAGCTTCATCTCTAAACCACTTATAAGCTCATTAAAATTTCCATAGCTTTATGCAGTTTCCACTGTCTTATCCATACATGATTACATCTTTCACTGACTGATGATTCCAAACAGTATGCTGCCGTGAGAGATGCACTAAGACTTCCGACTCGCGGAAGCTTACTGACATATAGGCAGTTTGCACGGTGCATGGTCCCCCATGAAGAAGGACATAGGAACCCCAGCATCAGAGCCTCCTGGTCAAATAAAAGAAAGCATCTCTCAACTCTGGGGAGCTTCAGGTTTGACAATTGAGAAACAATAAATAAAGTGACTAAAGAGCTTAATAGAGATGACACACTATTCAATAGAAGCTCATCCATCTGGAACTGGTTTTGAATGCTCATTCCAGTTAGAAGCATGGCTTCTTTCTCTGAGCTCTAATTAGGCCAGTGTCATCTTGTTTGAATCATTTGCTAAACCTGCCTACGTCTGCATTGTGAGCTCTTTGGTTCACACCAGATTTTTCTCTTCCAGAAGTCCCAGGCCCAGCTCAGGGTCCCTGAGGGCCCCTGAATGTTGGCTGAAAGAGTGCTTTAAAATTTACAAATTAAACTAGAATAGGGTAAAAAAATAATGAAGATAATTTACATGTGATTTCAAATACAGAGACGACTGAGAGGTACATTGATAGCAGGACTGTAATTTGACATTCACACTGTATCAAAGAGCTCACAGAACACTTTGGTGAACACCGCTATATGTCATGTTCATTATAACATTAAGAATTAGCATGTTATAGGTCAGGAAAAATGAAGAGAACTAGCTAGTAGCACAACCTTATTCAAACAGAATTGGTGGGAACCAACTACTCTAATTACAAATATTCTTTCCGTGATATAGTAATTTGCACATCCTATATAATATGCTAAGTGTCCAGTCGCCCGTTCAACCAATCAAAGCATAATATGATGATGACATGCTAATGCCACTAACTGCTCGCTATGATGTGCACTGACCACCAAGGGGCAGACAGTCAACCGGTAGACCAGTTGCTATGACGTGCACTGATCACCAGGAGGAAGACGCTCTGACCTATAGGTTAGCTTGCTGCTGGGGTCCAGCTGATCAGGACTGAGCGAGATGGCCGGACACACCCTGGAGTCCTCCTGCGGTTCCTCCCCAGCTGGCCAACCTCCCGCGTCCCTCCCCAGCCCCGATCGTGCCCCAGTGGGGTCCCTCAGCCTAGCCTGTGCCCTCTCGCAATCCAGGACCTCTCGGGGAATGTCGGAGCGCCAGTTTTGGCCTGATCCCACAGGCCAGGATGAGGGACCCCGCTGGTGCATGAATTCGTGCACTGGGTCTCTAGTTTTAGCATAATTTTCCTTATTTTCATGATAGGTTTCTGCCAGCCATTTCTTTTTAAAAATATATGTTTTTATTGATTTTAGAGAGAAAGAGGAAGGGAGAGGGAGAGAAGCATCAGTGAGAGAGAAAAACATGGATCGGTTGCCTCCTACACAGACCCCCACCTGGGATCTAACCCATAACCAGGACATGTACCATGACCGGGAATGGAACCGGCAACCCTTCAGTTCAACCAACTGAGCTACACCAGCCAGGGCTCTGCCAACTATTTTTCTTTCTTTCTTTTTTATTCTTAATCCTCACCCAAGGATATTTTCTCATTGATTTTTAGGGAGAATAGAAGAGAGAGGGAGAGACGGAGAGAAATATCAATGTGAGAGACACATTTATTGGTTGCCTCCTGCAAAAGTCCAGACCAGGGCATGGGCCAGGGAGGAGGATCCTGCAACCAAGTCACTGGCCCTTGATCGGAATAGAACTAAGGACCCTTCAATCCGCAGGCTGACACTCTATCAACTGAGCTACACTGGTTAGGGCCCAACTATGACTTATTTTCTTACCAGTATCTTTCACTCTCACTGTTCTATAAAAAAAAAGATCCTTAAGGCATGGGTTCTAGTCTTCAATTCACAACCCACATTGGCCATTTCTTTTTCCTCTAATATTCATACTTCCCAGGTATTTCAGAGTTGTTGAGGTGTTCATTGAAGTCATGTATGTGAAAATATATCATAAATCCTACATAATTAAATAATTGCATGTTATCTTTTAATATGGGACTTCCACATTGAAGGCAAAGTCCAGGACGTCATTAAGTAATGAGTCTACTTTGAAGGAATTGTCAGGAACAGCAAATTTGTTGACCACAAGTGGCTCAGAGCAGACTCAGAAACCAGTGCCCCCTCCTGGAGAAGCAAGTCCCTCTGGACAGCACCCTAGATCAAAATTGGGTAAGTTACATAATTTGGAGATTTCAGTTCCACTAATTCTTCTAGAAAGGCTAATCAGTGTAGCCTAGGTATGTGGGGTGGACTTTGCATAGGCCTGGATTTGAAACTGGAGTTAGCACTGAAGCTTTGAGCTAATCTTACCAACTCTCTGAGCTCCTGAATGCTAATGTGTAAAGTGAACATAAGGAAACATGGGTCACATATAGATTGATAGCATTAAATTAAATCTTAAACAATTGACACATGCAAGTTGTCCAATAAATCCATCTGTGATAATAGCAACCATATTCTCTTGGTGTTGTGTGCACAGGTCTTTACTCAGTGCCTAACGCATAATGTTCCCTCAATACGTACTTTATGAATGACCAAAGCTTGGGAGGTTGAACCTCATAATGGGATCATCTAGAAACTAAAATTGAATCAGCCAACAATAGTCAGTGTGGAGTGCTAGACTTTTAGTTAATGGAGGAAAATACCACATACTATAATAGAACAGGCGAACATTTGATGGTAGGACATTGTGTGTTTTCTGATAAGATAGGGACTAATGTTCCAGGCCTCATCCCCTCAGTCACCTGCCCTTCTCCCATGTAGACCTCAGGAGAAAGGAGATCGAAGTGAAGATGTATAGCCTACGAGAGAGGAAGTGTTGTGTCTACCAAGAGGTCAGCGAGCCCCAGGACGATGACTACCTATGTAAGCTCACCCTCACCAAGGAGCATGTTATGTCTTGATGCAAGAATTTCACTTGGTCTTTGGGTGCCCAAATCATTCCCTTCCTCTCGTGACCGGGAGTACAGGATTGAGGCTCACTGATGTGAGCTCTTTCCGAAGCTCTTCATGTCCAGGAACATGCACTGCACCCTCCCTCTTCCCTGTTGCTCTTGCCTCCAGATTGTGAGAAGTGTCAGAACTTCTTCATTGACAGCTGTGCTGTGCATGGGCCTCCTACGTTTGTAAAAGACAGTGCCGTGGACAAGGGGCATGCCAACCGCTCAGCCCTCACTCTGCCCCCTGGGTTGAGAATCGGACCATCAGGCATCCCTGAGGCTGGGCTTGGAGTGTGGAATGAGCAATGTGATCTGCCCGAGGGCCTGCACTTTGGCCCTTATGAGGGTCAGATCACAGAAGATGAAGCCACAGCCAACAGCGGCTACTCCTGGCTGGTGAGAAGTTTACCTCTTCCCTGTCCTCTGGCTTCCCCGTCCCTCCTGTGGCTTGGGGGGCCCCCACCTTCTACATGCTAGGACATGGATGGGGACCATAAGGTTAGTTAGCTCTGTGTACTGGGCGGACTTTGCATGAACATGGAGCTCCTCTCTAAGGATCAGAGGGTAAATGGGAGCAAAGTGGTACAGACTCCTCCCTTGGGGGCTCCTGCTTAGTGGACAAATCGACTCCGACGTGTAGATGATGAGTAAGAAAAATATCCTGTGATCACCATTGGCAGTTGAATCACCATGCAGGCTGAAAGAGATTTGATGACAGTAGAATAAAGTAATTCTTCTATTATATACACACAACCACACACACACACACACACACACACACACACACACACACAACACGGCCTTTAACTTCTTTTCCTGAAATGCAGATCACCAAAGGGAGAAACTGCTATGAGTATGTGGATGGAAAGGATACATCTCAGGCCAACTGGATGAGGTAAGGTCACTAGGCTTCTGGGTGCCAGAGAGGATACTCATGCCTCACAACCCACATGTCTGTCCTTCCCATCATGCCTCCCTAATGGTCTCCCTCAGTTCTCTGTTCCCCTTTTTTCTCCATACAGTGATCTTTAACATCTAGAGACATTTAGGAAAAAAGGAGGTAAAAGTATAGCATATGTCCTCAAAATAGAAGTCTCTGGTTTGGGCACTGACTGGGAAAACCTTGAGGACCCTGTATTACTCTGTGATTTATCTAATGGACATTAGTTAAACACCTACTATGTTCCAGTTTAGAGGAAGGAATCCATTACTTACACAGATTACACAATCCATGACCCTAGGGAGGACTTACTGCAGACGGACATGAAACATTTTATTTCATAAACATTTAACTCTAATTTTCCTATTTTTCAAGAAGTGCCCAGTGCCCAGATAGCCTTGAACCAAGGATAGTCTAAACCTGTGAGGGCAGCACATCATCCCAGACTCAGTTCTAACTACAACTGGCTGTTGGAGCCTGCAGAGTAATAGTGCTCATGGCCCTTTCCTGAGGGGCTCTCTTGTGTCAGGGGAGACAGATTATGAATAAACTACTATTGTTCTGTGTTATTTTTCTAAGACAGAGAGACCTCCACGTTTCTGTGGGAACCTGGGGGAGGCAACTGAATGATGCCTTCAATAAAGTGTGGGGAGACTCGACAAAGGCCTCTGAAGAGAAGGTAGACTTGGACTGAGTGTTGAATGATGTGAGTCCTAGATCAAGCCCCGAGTTCTGTGGTGTAACACAGAACCTGACTTACAGCTTAGAGAAGCTAGAGGTCACCAGGTTTGATGGGGAAGTCTGCAATGAGGCTTTGGAAATGGCATTAGGCAGGATGAGCACTGTGAGTAGGACTTAGAGACAGGAATTCACATGACATTGTGACAGAGGCTTGGACATTGAACAGAAGTTTCCCCAGGAGCATGGGTGTGGGTGCCATCAGTGCTGAGGGCCTTAAGCGTCAGTGAGGAGCTGGGCACGAATATGACAGGTAGTGGAAACTCATCGCCTGTGGTTTTCTTTCCTTTCATCTGCCTCAATGCCAGGTATGTGAACTGCGCCCGGGATGACCAAGAACAGAACCTGGTGGCCTTTCAATATCACAGGCAGATTTTCTACCGAACCTGCTGGGTCGTGAGGACGGGCTGTGAGCTGCTGGTCTGGCTTGGAGAAGAGTATGGCCAAAAGCTGGGCATCAAGTGGGGCAGCAAGTGGAAGACAGAGCTTGTGGCCGGGAGAGGTGGGCACCACTCTTCTTCAACATGGAAAGAAAGAATTCTTAGAAGTTTTCATGCTCCAACTCTCAAGTAGAGTAAACTCCACTCTAGAGTCAGCAAAGCTTCAAATCAGATGCTTCAGAAATGAATGGCTCATCACATAGGTTTTTGATTCTTAGGAAAAATTTTAATATTTTTATTTTTGTACTAATTTTTAAAAATATGCTTCTATTGGTTTTAGAGACAGAGATGAAGGGAGAGGGAGAGAAATATCAATCTGCTGCCTCCTGCATTATCCCTACTGGGGATCAAGTCCACCACCCAGACATGTGCCCTGACCAGGAATCAAACTGGCTACCTCCGGGTGAACGGGACAATGCTCAACGAACTGAGCCACACTGGCCAGGGGCTATTTTTGTTCCATTTTAAAAAATACTTCATGCACAAAATACACAGCATCATATAGTGCTGACAGGGTTAGAGGCAAAAAAAAAAAAAAAAAGGTTTCAGGCACTTAACCAGCTCTCTCATCAAGGTGGTTGTTTGTGGGTTGTTGTTTTGTTTTTTTGTTTTTTAACACTTTAGCTGTTTCTTCTTCATTTACTGCATATTTCTAAATGAAATGTGTGTGTTAACATGCATTCATTCATTATTTTGTGACTTGTCATGTGAATTCCTACGCGGTGCCACGCAGGGTTCTGGGAGCTGGAAATACAGATCAACATGATGATCAGAATCACTGCTCCTGAGCAGCTGGCTGGTGAAGGAGGGAAGCCCTGGCAGACATATGTGCATGTGCTTAATATTACATAGTGGTTAGCGCTTTGGAGAAAACGGGCCCAGGACAAGTGCCTAGGGATCAGTGTGAGGGGAAGGTGGGTGTGTGTGATTGCAAAGGTCAAGGGAAGGCTTTCTCAGGAGACAACAGTTACAACAGTTGTGTCACAAGGTCCCAGTCAGAGGAAGTGGCTGGTGCAGGGAAGGAAAGAGGTGGGGTGTTGAGCTGACTGAGGGCTACTCCCGTCTCAGTCTCAGTACAGAGTGTAAGAACAGAGGTTGGACAGATGCCTAGGAGCCTGGAAATACAGTGCCTATGATCCAAGCTGAGATACTGGGGACTTTCTTGAGTGAGACGGGACAATGGAGCAGTTTTCAGCTGCAGAGTGGCATGTTCTAAAACTATGCTTTGTTAAATTTTTTGGAAAATAAACTTCAGTGGGGATCCCCTCCGAGATTATTTCAACTCCAAGTGAGAGAGGAAGGCGGACTGGCTGGAGATTGATGGGAGTCAGGAGTGTAAGAAGCAGGTTGGGGAAATATTTTTGTTGTTGTTGTTAATCCTCACCCAAGAATATTTTTCCACTGATTATTTTTTGAGAGAGAGTAGAAGGGGGAGAGACAGAGAGAGAAACATCAATAGCTTGTCTCCCACGGGCACCCCAACCAGGGCTGGGGCTTGAGCTTGCAACCAAGGGACGTGCCCTTGACTAGAATCGAACCCAGGAGCCTGGAGTCCCCAAGGTGACGTTCTATCTACTGAGCCAAACTGGCTAGGGCATGGTTGGGGAGATATTTTGAAACAGGACATTGTAGTGTATTTGAAATAGGCTAACACTGAAAGAAATCAAGTAGGAATACTGTGTGAGGAAAGACATATTTCCATTTTATGATTTGTGGAAAACTGAGAGAGAAGCAATTGCTACTTGGGGCCTATTGTCCCTCTATTTTTAAATATTTTTAGTGATTTGAGAGAGAGAGAGAGGAAGGGAAATGAAGAGAGAGATAGAAATATCACCATGGATCAGCTGCCTCCTGCTGGGATAGAGCACAAAACCTGGGCATGTGCCCTGACCAGGAATCAAACTGGTGACGACCTGGTTCATGGGTTGATGCTCAACCAGTGAGATACCTGGCCAGGCCTGTGGTTTTTCTCTTTAACATGACTTAGAAGATACATGTATATGGAAATGTCACGATAGTCAAACCCATATAAGGAGTCAAATGGCTTCTGATGGTCCTTGATCTGTAAGACCTTTTTTCTTTTCAATCCTCACCCAAGGATATTTTTCCATTGATTTTTATAGAGAGTGAAAGAGAGAGGGAAAGACAGAGAGAAATATCAATGTGATAGGAACACATCGATTTGTTGCCTCCTGCACAATCCCTGAGCAGGTCCCGGGCCGGGGAGAAACCTGCAACCAAGGCACATGCCCTTGATGGGAATCAAACCCACGACCTTTCTGTCCATAGGCTGAGGCCCTATCCACTGATCCACACTGTCCAGGGCTGTAGAAAAGACTTTGATATGGGGTCTCTGGATTTCTGAAGAAGAGTAGTGCAGACAAAGAAAAAGAAAAGTAGACTGTGAAGGAACACTTTGTGGGAGGCAGAACTTGCACTGTCAACCCAGTTAGAATGATTCCGGAGACAGGTCTTACCAGGAGACAGAGCGTAAGGCACAGGCAGCCTTGCCCACACATGCCCTGACCAAAACTTTCTCCTTCAGCAGAACCAAAGCCAGAGATCCACCCATGTCCCTCCTGCTCTGTGGCCTTCTCCAGTCAGACATTCCTCAGCCAACATGTGAAACGCAATCACCCCTCTGAGATTCTGCCAGCAGCACCTGCAGGAAAACACCTCCAGTCAGAGGAACCCGGCCCAGAGCGTCAGAATCAACGGCAGAAGCAACAACCTGGTCCACATGGCTGGAATGACAAAGCTGAAGGTCAAGAGGTCAAAGGAACTTCCAAACCTTTGCTTAAAAGGATCAGGCACAGGGGAACTTCAAGGGACTCTTTCAAGCCTCCCAACAGACAAACAGGGAGCTCCAGTGAGCGTGAGAGAATAATGGAGGAAGAGCCCAGCACAGGCCAGGACGTGAATCCAAAGAACACAGGCAAATTATCTGTGGGAGTAAGAATGTCAAAAATTGTAACAATCAAGCATGGAGGGTGTGGGCAAGGCTTCAATGATAAGTCACATATCGACACACACCAGAGGACACACTCAGGGGAGAAGCCATATGTGTGCAGGGAGTGTGGGAGAGGCTTTAGAGATAAGTCAACTCTAATCACACACCAGAGGACACACTCAGGGGAGAAGCCCTATGTGTGTAGGGAGTGTGGGCGAGGCTTTACAGATAAGTCAAGTCTCATCAAACACCAGAGGACACACTCAGGGGAGAAGCCATATGTGTGCAGGGAGTGTGGGAGAGGATTTAGAGATAAGTCAGGTCTCATCAAACACCAGAGAACACACTCAGGGGAGAAGCCCTATGTGTGTAGGGAGTGTGGGAGAGGCTTTACACGGAAGTCATCTCTCATCACACACCAGAGGACACACTCAGGGGAGAAGCCCTATGTGTGCAGGGAGTGTGGGAGAGGCTTCAGAGATAAGTCAGTTTTCATCAAACACCAGAGGCCACACTCAGGGGAGAAGCCCTATGTGTGCAGGGAGTGTGGGAGAGGCTTTAGAGATAAGTCAGTTCTCATCAAACACCAGAGAACACACTCAGGGGAGAAGCCCTATGTCTGCACGGAGTGTGGGCGAGGCTTTACACAGAAGTCCAATCTCATCAGACACCAGACGAAAAACTCAGGGAAGAAGCCTGGTGTTTGCAGGGAGGATGCATCATGAGCCCTAAATTGCACCTCAGCAGCCACAGGGCAAGTGTAGGCACCACATACCTCATACCCCAGCTCTGAGGAGGCTTTAAAGGAAGCCTGCTGGCCCTTTTCCCTCCCCAAGAGTGTATTTAGTACAGAAGTAACTGGTCAAAGAAATCCTCCGCTTTCAAAAGGAGAGGCAATAGACAAACAGTTCCTTAAGTGCTATGGGGATGTCAACACCAATGTCCCTCATGGTGTTTTTGGCCTCGTTTTAATAAAGTTTGTGTCCAGACAAACCTGAAGCCTACGTGCCTGATCCCCCTCATCACTGAAAGCAGAGTTCTAGGAGGGTCTCAAAGAACCCTCAGCCACAGATCTGAACCCGGGAAGGCGGAATCTGGCGTCAGTCCAGTGAGGTTCCCGCCAGGGAGAGGAATTGAGACACACTCACCAGGAACATGAATAGGACCACACCAACCCCTTGGCTTCTCCTGGCTCCTCCCCCGATTCCTTAGACCTCTGTAGCCTCAGAGGTGAAAGCCAGAGAGGGTGTGTGCAGGTGTGTGTGTGCATGTGTGTGTAAATGTGTGTGCGTGCGTGTGTGTGTGTGTGTGTGTGTGTGTGTGTGTGTTTATGTGTGCCCGTGTGCCTGTTCAAACACATGTGCTGCCTCAGTCTGGGCACTGGTCGCCCTCTTCTTGCTGCATCTGTAGCATTGCCATCTCGCCTGGGGCTTAGCATGTGGGCGCCAGGTCTGTCCACAAGGGTTTGAGTCTCAGCTCTGCCCTCACAACTGTGTGTCCTAAGGCAAGAACCCCAAAGTCTCTGTGCCTCTTTCCAAGCTATAAAGCAGGAGGGTGACCCAGGCTCTGGAGTGTCATTCAGAGTGGGGTCAGCACCGGTGCCTCTGGCTCAGGGTGGTTAAAACACGCATCTCTCGGTGAACAGCATCTGCCAGGCCTTGAGGTGGACAAGGGAGGCAGAGGGAGTGGGGCCCAGGAGCCAGTTTAGAGCTCAAGCAGCTCCACTGTTCTGCGTGGACTCGGCTGCCTGAGCAGGAGGCGTGGGATCAGGCATGCTCCTCCCCCGGCCACCCCCTCCCACTAAGCCTGGGCAGGTGGCACTGAGAGTGACCAGGACAAAGGCCCTCACCACCCTGCTGAGAGCTGCTGGGTGCACCTCACTTCACAGTGTGTGCGACGCCCACCTCGCAGCAGCTCCTGGTGCCTGGCCTTGTACCTGCGTCTGCGGGTCTCACCCTCCCCTGACCCGTCTGAAATCCTTAACTGCACGTTTCTTATGGGGAGACTGATGGGCCATGGACCCGCGTGAGCAGAGCAGGCAGGCAGTGTCGGTCATTCCTGGCCACTGGTTCACAGGTAATGTCCACTGAGGCCAGGAGGACCAACCCTCATGGGCCCATGGGTGGGAGTCCAGCTAGGCTCCAGGGAACAGGTAAGCATCACCCTGAGGAGGCGTTGGGACCCAGCAACCAGAGGCCCCGCTTTTCTTACAACAGAGCGGACGTCCATGCAGGGAGCAGGCACACGCAGTGAGGGCCCGTCACCCCTCAGCCCGAGGGACCTAGCACAGCACCTGTTTCTGGAGGAGAGCTCCAGAAGCGGGTACCCAAACCCACGACCTGGGACCATGACTTTCCCTCTCCTGCCCGTCAGGGGTGGCTCAGTGCTTGAGCATCGACCTATGAACCAGGAGGTCAGGGTTCAATTCCTGGTCAGGGCACGTGCTCGGGTTGTGGGCTTGATCCCCAGTGTGGGGCCTGCAAGAGGAAGAGAGATCTGTACACAGGAAATTGCAATTCCCCCACAGGAGGCAGGGTTCCCTAAATAAAAGGGACACACCCCCAAAAGAATTTTGGTTTCTAAATGAGAAATGACATTTCCATCACAGGAAGGAGGGTCCACAATAAAGAAGTTTTGTTTCCACACAGGAAATTGCCTTTTCATCAAAGGGAAGGTAGTTCTGCACAGAGGAACATGCATGTCACCCAAAGAATGTGTCCACACAGGAAGGGATATTTCTCCAGAGGAAGAATTGTTCCCCCAGAAGAAGTATTGTTTCCCCAAGTGGAGGAGCTATGAATTTACACATAATAGATCCCCATACAGTATAGTGCATTTGCCCACTGTTAGAAGGTTTCCTCACAGGAAGTTTGTTTCCCTCACAGGAAGAGGCTTTCTCGAATAGGAAGTTTAGATTCCACCATAGGAAGTTGAGATTCCCTCACAGGAAGATGGGTCCACAAACCGGAAAGTCCATTTCCCCAAGAGGAAGGCCTGAGGCCCTCACAGGAAGAGATATCAGCATACAGGAAAGTGCATCACCCCCGCAGGAAGAAGGGTTCCTAAAACAAAAGGGACACTCCCAAGTTGGAAAATAGGTTCCTAAACCAGAAGGGACATTTTCCCCACAGGTAGGAGTGTTCACCTTCCTGCAGCTTTTTTTCAAGAAGGAAGTTGCGTTTCCATCAATGGAAGATAGCTCTGCACACAGGAACGTGCATGTCCCACAAAGAATGAAGTGTCCACATAGGAAGGGAGATTTCCTCCAGAGGAGAATGTATCTCCCAGAGGAAGTATTGTTTCCCCACATGAAGGAACTATTCATTCACAGTATCATAGGTCAGCATACAGGATAGTGCATTTCACCCAGAGGTAGAAGGTTTCCTCACAAAAAGTTTGTTGCCCACACAGGAAGAGGCCTTGCCCAACAGGAAGTTATGATTCCCCCACAGGATGGTTCAATGCCCTCAAAGGATAATAGATCCTCAAACTGGAAAGTGCATTTCCCACACAGCTGATGTGAGACCCTCACAAAAAATAGATCAGCACACAGGAAAGTGCATTTTCACAAGTTAAGAAGGGTTCCTAAAACAAAACTGACACTGCCCAATATAAAATGGGTTCCTACATGGGACGGATATTTCCCCCACAGGAAGGAGGGTTAACCCTTGGCAAGTTTTCCCCCCACAGAAACTTGCGTTTCCACCAATTGACGATAGTTCTTAACACAGGAACGTGAGTATCCGAGAAAGAATGAAGTGTCCATACAGGAAGGGACATTTCCTCCAGAGGAAGAATATTTCCCCACGAGGAAGTGTTGTTTCCCCACAGGAAGGTACTATTCATTCACAGCATAATAGGTCAGCATACAGGATAGTACATTTCCCATACAGTTAGAGGGTTTCCCCACAGCAAGGTTGTTTCCACACAGGAAGAGGCATTGCCCAACAGGAAGTAACTATTCTCCCACAGGAAGTTGCGATGCCCTCACAGGAAGATAGGTCCACAAACAGGAAAGTGCATTTCCCACACAGGCAGGTGTGACACCCTCAGAGGAAGAGAGATCTGTACACAGGAAAGTGCAATTCCCCCACAGGAAGCAGGGTTCCCTAAATAAAAGGGGCACACCCCCAAAAGAATTTCGGTTCCTAAATGAGAAAAGACATTTCCATCACAGGAAAGAGGGTCCACAATAAAGAAGTATTGTTTCCACACAGGAAGTTGCCTTTTCATCAAAGGGAGGGTAGTTCTGCACAGAGGAACGTGCATGTCACCCAAAGAATGAAGTGTCCACACAGGAAGGGATATTTCCTCCAAAGGAAGAATTGTTCCCCCAGAAGAAGTATTGTTTCCCCACATGGAAGAGCGATTAATTCACACATAATATATCCCCATACCGGATATTGCATTTGCCCACTGTTAGAAGGTTTCCTCCTAGGAAGTATGTTTCCCCCACGGGAAGAGGTGTTCTCGAACAGGAAGTTTCGATTCCACCACAGGAAGTTGAGATTCCCTCACAGGAAATGGGTACACAAACAGGAAAGCCTATTTCCCCCACAGGAACGCGTGATGCCCTCAGAAGAAGAGATATCAGCACACAAGAAAGTGCATTTCCCCCACAGGAAGAAAGGTTCCTAAAACAAAAGGGACACTCCCAAGTAGGAAAATAGGTTCCTAAACCGGAAGGGACATTTTCCCCACAGGTAGGAATGTTCACCTTCCTGTAGTTTTTTTCAAGAAGGAAGTTGCATTTCCATCAATGGAAGATAGTTCTGCACACAGGAACGTGCAATTCCCACAAAGAATGATGTGTCCACATACGAAGGGACATTTCCTCCAGAGGAATAATTTATCCCCCAGAGGAAGAATATTTCCCCACGAGGAAATGTTGTTTCCCCAGAGGAAGGTACTATTCATTCACAGCATAATAGGTCAGCATACAGGATAGTTCATTTCCCTTCCTGTACAGTTAGAGGGTTTCCTCACAGCAAGTTTTTTTCCTCCACAGGAAGAGGCGTTGCCCAGCAGGAAGTTACGATTCCCCCACTGGAAGTTGCGATGCAGTCACAGAAAGATAGGTCCACAAAGAGAAAAGTGCATTTCCCACACAGGCAGGTGCGACAACCTCACAGGAAGAGAGATCTGTACACAGGAAAGTGCAATTCCCCACAGGAAGCAGGGTTCCCAAAACAAAAGGGACACACCCCAACAGAATTTTGGTTCGTACATGAGAAATGACATTTCCATCACCGGAAGGAGGGTCCACAATAAAGAAGTTTTGTTTCCACACAGGAAGTTGGCTTTTCAACAAAGGGAAGGTAGTTCTGCACAGAGGAACGTGCATGTCACCCAAAGAATGAAGTGTCCACATAGGAAGGGACATTTCCTCCTGAGGAAGAATTGTTCCTCCCTGAGGAAGTGTTGTTTCCCCACATGAATGAGCAATTCATTAGCAGCAAAATAGTTCCACATAAAGGTAAGTGCATTTTCTCCACAGGAAGAAGGTTTCCTCAAAAGAAGTTTGTATCCCCTATAGGTAGAGCCATTCTCCAACAACAAGTTATGATTCCCTTAAGGAAGGTGAGATTTTCTCACAGGAAGAAAGGTCCACAAACAGGAAAGTGCATTACCCACACAGGTAGGTGGGACACCTTCACTGAATAGAGATGAGCACACAGGAAAATGCATTTCCCCAAAAGGAAGAGTGGTTCCTAAAACAAAGGTGACACTCCTGAATATAAAATTTGTTCCTACACCGGAACGGACATTTCTCCCACCGGAAGGAGGGTTCTTCCTTGGGATGTTTTGTTTCCACACAGGATGTTCGTTTGCATCAATGGAAGATAGTTCTTCACAAAGGAACATGCATGTCCCACAAAGAATGCAGTGTCCACTCTGAAGGGACATTTCTTCCAGAGAAAGAATAGTTCCCCCCTGGGGAAATGTTGTTTCCCCACATGAATGAGCAATTCATTAGCAGCATAATAGTTCCACATAGATGTAAGTGAATTTCCCCCACAGGAAGAAGGTTTCCTCAAAAGAAGTTTGTTTCCCCTATAGTTAGATGCATTCTCCAACAATAAGTTATGATTCCCCTCAGGAAGGTGCGATTCTCTCACAGGAAGAAAGGTCCACAAACAGGAAAGTGCATTTCCCACACAGTTGGTTTAAGACCCTCACAGAAAATAGATCAGCACACAGGAAAGTGCATTTCCACAAAGGAAGAGGGGTTCCTAAAACAAAAGTGACACTCCCCAATATAAAATGGGTCCCAACATCGGAATGGACATTTCCGGCACAGGAAGGAGGTTACATCCTTGGCAAATTTTGTTTCCACACAGAAAGTTGTGTTTCCATCAATGGAAGATAGTTCTTCACACAAGATCGTGAGAGTCCGACAAAGAATGAAGTATCCACACAGGAAGGGACATTTCCCCCTGATGAAGAATTTTTCCTCCAAAGGAATTGTTGTTTCCCTACATGAAGGAACTATTCATTCACAGCATAATAGGTCAGCGTACAGGATAGTACATTTCCCGTACAGTTAGAGGGTTTCCTCACAGCAAGATTGTTTCCTCCATAGGAAGAGGCGTTGCCCAACAGGAAGTTACGATTCCCCCACAGGAAGTTGCGATGCCCTCACAGGAAGATATGTTCACAAACAGGAAAGTGCATTTCCCACACAGGCAGGTGCGACAACCTCACAGGAAGAGAGATCTGTAGACAGGAAAGTGCAATTCCCCCACAGGAAGCAGGGTTCCCTAAATAAAAGGGACACACACCCAAAAGAATTTTGGTTCCTAAATGAGAAAAAACATTTTCATCACAGGAAGGAGGGTCCACAATAAAGAAGTTTTGTTTCTACACAGGAAGTTGCCTTTTCATCAAAGGGAAGGCAGTTCTGCACAGAGGAACGTGCATGTCACCCAAAGAATGAAGTGTCCACACTGGAAGGGACATTTCCCCCAGATGAAGAATTGTTCCCCTAGAGGAATTGTTGTTTCCCCACATGAAGGAACTATTCATTCAGAGCCTAATAGGTCTGCACAAAGGACAGTGCATTTCCCCAACAGGAAGAGGGGTTCCTAAAACAAAAGTGACACTCCCCAACATAAAATGGGTTCCAACACGGGACGGACATTTCCCCAACAGGAAGGAGTGTTAACTCTTGGCAAGTTTTTCCCCCACAGAAACTTGCGTTTCCATCAATGGAAGATAGTTCTTAACACAGGAATGTGAGGGTCCGAAAAAGAATGAAGTGTCCATACAGGAAGGGACATTTCACCCAGAGAAAGAATATTTCCCCATGAGGAAGTGTTGTTTCCCCACATGAAGGAACTATTCATTCACAGCAAAATAGGTCAGCATACAGGATAGTACATTTCCCATACAGTTAGAGGGTTTCCTCACAGCAAGTTGTTCCCCCACAGGAAGAGGCGTTGCCCCACAGGAAGTTACCTTCCACCACAGGAAGTTGCTATGCCCTCACAGGAAGATATGTCCACAAACAGGAAATTACATTTCCCCCACAGGAAGAGATATCAGCACACAGGAAAGTGCATTTCCCCCACAAGAAGAAGGGTTCCTAAAACAAAAGGGACACTCCCAAGTAGGAAAATAGGTTCCTAAACTGGAAGGGACATTTTCCCCACAGGTAGGAGTGTTCACCTTCCTGTAGTTTTCTTTCAAGAATGAAGATGCGTTTCCATCAATGGAAGAAAGTTTTGCACACAGGAACGTGGATGTCCCACAAACAATGAAGTATCTACATAGGGAGGGACAATTCCTAAAGAGGAAGAATTTGTCCCCCAGAGGAAGTATTGTTTCCCCACAAGAAGGAACTATTCATTCACAGCATAATAGGTCCGCGTACAGGATAGTGCATTTCCCCCACAGGTAGAAGATTTCCTCACAGGAAGTTTGTTGCCCCCACAGGAAGAGGCCTTGCCCAACAGGAAGTTATGATTCCCCCACTGGAAGGTTCAATGCCCTCACAGGATAATAGATCCACAAACTGGAAAGTGCATTTCCCACACAGTTGGTGTGAGACCCTCACAAAAAATAGATCAGCACACAGGAAAGTGCATTTCCACAAGGGAAGAGGGGTTCCTAAAACAGAACTGACACTCCCAGTATAAAATGGGTTCCTACAATGGATGGATATTTCCCCCACAGGAAGGAGGGTTAAACCTTGGCAAGATTTTTTACCCCACAGAAACTTGCGTTTCCATCAAGGGAAGATAGTTCTTAACATAGGAACATGAGTGTCCAACAAAGAATCAAGTGTCCATACAGGAAGGGACATTTCCTCCAGAGGAAGAATTTTTTCCCAAGAGGAAGTGTTGTTTCCCCACATGAAGGAACTATTCATTCACAGCATAATAGGTCAGCATACAGGATAGTACATTTCTCGTACAGTTAGAGGGTTTCCTCACAGCAAGGTTGTTTCCTCCATAGGAAGAGGCGTTGCCTAACAGGAAGTTATGATTCCCCCACAGGAAGGGTCAATGCCCTCACAGGATAATAGATCCACAAACTGGAAAGTGCTTTTCCCACACAGTTGGTGTGAGACCCTCACAGAAAATAGATCAGCTCACAGGAAATTGCATTTCCACAAAGGAAGAGGGGTTCCTAAAACAAAAGTGACACTCCCCAATATAAAATGGGTTCCTACATCGGAATGGACATTTCCCCACAGGAAGAAGGTTACATCATTGGCAAATTTTGTTTCCACACAGAAAGTTGTGTTTCCATCAATGGAAGATAGTTCTTCACACAGGATCGTGATTGTCCGACAAAGAATGAAGTGTCCACACAGGAAGGGACATTTCCCCCTGATGAAGAATTTTTTCCTCCAGAGGAATTGTTGTTTCCCTACATGAAGGAACTATTCATTCACAGTCTAATAGGTCTGCACACAAGAAAGTGCATTTCCCCAACAGGAAGAGGGGTTCCTAAAACAAAAGTTATACTCTCCAATATGAAATGTGTTCCTACACGGGACGGACATTTCCCCCGCAGGAAGGAGGGTTAACCCTTGGAAAGTTTTTTTCCCCCACAGAAACTTGTGTTTCCTTCAATGGAAGAAAGTTCTTAACACAGGAACGTGAGTGTCCGACAAAGAATGAAGTGTCCATACAGGAAGGGACATTTCCTCCAGAGGAAGAATTTTTCCCCACGAGGAAGTGTTGTTTCCCCACATGAAGGAACTATTCATTCACAGCATAATAGGTCAGCATACAGGATAGTACATTTCCCGTACTGTTAGAGGGTTCCCTCACAGCAAGTTTGTTTCCTCCACAGGAAGAGCCGTTGCCCAACAGGAAATTAAGATTCCCCCACAGGAAGTTGTGATGCCCTCACAGGAAGATAGGTCCACAAACAGGAAAGTGCATTACCCACACAGTCAGGTGCGACAACTTGACAGAAAGAGAGATGTGTACACAGGAAAGTGCAATTCCCCCACAGGAAGCAGGGTTCCCAAAACAAAAGGGACACACCCCAGAAGAATTTTGGTTCCTACATGAGAAATGACATTTCCATCACAGGAAGAAGGGTCGACAGTAAAGAAGTTTTGTTTCCACAAAGGAAGTTGCCTTTTCATGAAAGGGAAGGCAGCTCTGCACAGAGGAACGTGCATGTCACCCAAAGAATGAAGTGTCCACACCGGAAGGGATATTTCCTCCAGACGAAGAATTGTTCCCATAGAAGAAGTATTGTTTCCCCACATGGATTAGCGATTAATTCACACATAATTGATCCGCCTACTGGATAGTGGATTTGCCCACTGTTAAAAGGTTTCCTCACAGGAAGTTTCGATTCCACCACAGGAAGTTGAGATTCCCTCACAGGAAGATATGTTCACAAACAGGGAAGTCCATTTCCCCCACTGGAAGGCGTGACTTCCTCACAGGAAGAGATATCAGCACACAGGAAAGTGCATTTCCCCCACAGGAAGAAGGGTTCAAAAACAAAAGGGACACTCCCAAGTAGGAAAATAGGTTCCTAAACCGGAAGGGACATTTTCCCCAAAGGTAGGATTGTTCACCTTCCTGTAGTTTTTTTTCAAGAAGGAAGTTCCGTTTCCATCAATGGAAGATACTTCTGCACAAAGGAACGTGCAGGTCCCACAAAGAGTGAAGTGTCCACATAGGAAGGGACATTTCCTCCAGAGGAAGAATTTATCCCCCAGAGGAAGTTTTGTTTCCCACATGAAGGAAGTATTCATTCACAGCATAATAGGTCCGCATACAGGATAGTGCATATCCCCCACAGGTAGAATGGTTCCTCAAAGAAAGTTTGTTGCCCCCACAGGAAGAGGCCTTGCCCAACAGGAAGTTATGATTCCCCCACAGGATGGTTCAATGCCCTAAAAGGATAATAGATCCACAAATTGGAAAGTGCATTTCCCACACAGTTGGTGTGAGACCTTCCCAGAAAATAGATCAGCACACAGGAAAGTGCATTTCCCCAACAGGAAGCGGGTTCCTAAAACAAAAGTTGCACTCCTCAATATAAAATGGGTTCCTACATGGTATGACCCTTTCCCCCAAAGGAAGGAGGGTTAACAATTGGTAAGTTTTTCCCCCCACAGAAACTATGTTTCCCTCTCTTTCTTTCTCTTCCTCTCTCTCTAAAATCAATAAACATATATTCTCACGTGAGGATTAAAAAATAATACTAGAGGGCGATAAATGGTGATGGAAAAAAATAAAATAAAGGCTGGAAACCAAGATGGTGGCATAGGTCAATGCAGGAGATTGCTGCCTGGAACAATCAATTCAAGGTTACACCTAAAATACAGAACGGACATCATCCAGAACCACAGGAAGGCTGGCTGAGTGGAAATTCTACAACTAGGAGGAAAGAGAATATCATAGCCAGACTCAGAGGAGGCACAGTGCTGAAGTGAAATACTCAGGTTCGGAGTGCGTGCGGATCGGGCTGAAGGCGGAGGGCGTGGTTGTTGTTTTCAATCGGGAGGGAGTTTCAGACTCTGAGCACAAGATCTGGGCGAGTCTCTAGGGACCCAGATTCAAACGGGAGAAGCGGGACTGTCTGGCTTCCTTCGGAACTCGAAGGCAGCTTTCTCTCCGAGGTTTGCAGCGGTTGCTGGGACTCTGTGAGGCAGAGCCCCTAGTGACCGAACTGAGAGCAGCCATAACTGCTCACTCCGGCCCGCCCTGTAGATCCCCGGGGACCCACCCCGCCCAAGCCCTGCGCAGAGCCATTTGCCGCATAGCCTCAGGCAAACGCTAGATTAGCACCGCCCTAGAGATCCAGCACAGAAGCTCTCCCACTGCAGACACAGCTGACTCTCATAGCCAGTTAGCCTGGAGGTCAAATCACCCCTGGTATTGCTGACCTACAACAATCAAGGCTTAAATACACCAAGACTGCGCACAAAGACCACTAGGGGATGCACCAAGAAAAGATAAAAAAATGCGGAGACAAAGAAACAGGATGCAAATGTCAGAAATGGAAGATATAGAGCTCAAAACCACACTTTTAAGGTCTCTCAAGAACTGTCTAGAAGCTGCTGATAAACTGAGTAAGGCCCTCGAAAAGACTGGTGAGACCGCCGATAAATGTAGTGAGATTCTCAAGAAATCTAATGAGATTCTCGATATTGTGATAAAGAACCAACTAGAAATTAAGCATACACTGACTGAAATGAAGAATATTGTACAGACTCCCTACAGCAGACCAGAGGAGCGCAAGAATCAAGTCAAAGATTCGAAATGCGAAGAAGCAAAAAACACACAACTGGAAAAGCAAAATGAAAAAGAATCTGAAAATATGAAGGTAGTGTAAGAAGCCTCTGGGACAGCTTCAAGCGTACCAACATCAGAATTATAGGGGTGCCAGAAGATGAGAGAGAGCAAGATATTGAAAACCTATTTGAAGAAATAATGACAGAAAACTTCCCCCACCTGGAGAAAGAAATAGACTTACAGGTCCAGATAGCGCAGAGAACCCAAACTAAAGGAATCCAAAGAGAACCACACCAAGACACATCATAATTAAAATGCCAAGAGCAAAAGACAAAGGGAAAATCCTAAAAGCAGCAAGAGAAAGAAACTCAGTTACCTACAAGGGAATACCCATACGGCTGTCAGCTCATTACTCAACAGAAACTTTGCAGACCAGAAGGGAATGGCAAGAAATATTCAAAGTGATGAATACCAAGAACCTACAACCAAGATTACTTTATCCAGCAAAGCTATCATTCAGAACTGAAGGTCAGATAAAGAGCTTCACTGATAAGGAAAAGCTAAACGAGTTCATCACCACCAAACCAGTATTATATGAAATGCGGAAAGGTATCCTTTAAGAAGAGGAAGAAGAAGAAAAAAGTTAAAGATACAAATTATGAACAACAAACATGCATCTATCAACAAGTGAATCTAAGAATCAAGTGAACAAATAATCTGGTGATCACAATAGAATCAGGGACATAGAAAGGGAATGGACTGACTATTCTTGGGGGAAAGGGGCGTGGGAGATGCGGGAAGAAACTGGACAAAAACCGTGCACCTATGGATGAGGACAGTGGGTGGGGAGTGAGGGCGGAGGGTGGGGTGGGAACTGGGAAGAGGGGAGTTATGGGGGGGGAAAAGAGGAACAAATGTAATAACCTAAGTCACCGAGTATTACAAACTGGTAAGAAACAGATTAACAAAAAATAAAATAAAATAAAATAAAGAATAATAATATAATTATATAGATATAGAACATTAACAAACAAGTATACAAAAATATGAAAGTGAGTAAAAAATAACTAATTCAGAAGAGTTGTCATCACATAGAAGGAGGAAGGTCTGACGGGTGAGCAGTGCTCTAAGACCTGCATGGGGACATATGGGAAAATTATTACTCATGGTAGTTAGAGGGTTGGGTTGTGGGCCAGGGTAGGAAGTAGTTCACTGTTGTATCAGGTTCCATGTCAGCCATGGCATCATCTGCCAGGTTTCATGAAAGTCTGGTTGGTAGGGTCTGTAGATCCATGGGTCTGAGGTTGGAATATAGCTGAAGTCACGACGTTATCTCTAACTTGCCCGAAACTCTGTTTCTGTGGTGACTAGACCTGAGTCTTTGTTCCTAAGACCATGTGATGCTGATCAGAATCTAGTGATTAGGAAAGGTGGCACAGTCCACATGTGCAAAGGAGGAAGGATAAGAAAGAAAGGAGGCAAGGTGGTCCTGGTGCCATTGGACTGGACAAGGCCAGTGTGAAGACAGAAGGCAGAGAGGAGAAAGGGCCAGGTTGCAGAGTAGAGATTCTTTGCAGTTATGTGACTGTCATTACATTTGTGTCATGAAAGGCCAATTTTTTTTATTTTTGGCTGTTTAGGGCAATTTTATTTTTTAAATCCTCACCCAAGGATATTCATTGAATTTAGAGAGAGGAAAGGAGAGATACAGAAAGGGAGACAGAAACATCAATGTGAGAGAGGAACATTTATCCGTTGCCTTCCGTGTACACCCCAATACAGATCAAACCTGAAACCTTGTGGTGTACAAGACAATACTCCTACCAACTGAGCCGCCCAGCCAGGGCTAGGCAAATTTATATATATATATATATATATATATATATATATATATATATATATTGAACAGAGGGTGAAGTACAGATGGGGTTTTGTCTATTTTTAAACATTTTAAGATAATTAGCTGATGCTCCTAATAAAAGCATAAGCCTAATGAAACATCAAAAAACATTTTCCAATCATCCTTGGTCTGTCCTTAGATCACTCTCTGATTCAGAATTCTGAAAAAATAAGAATCCCCAGATTTTTAAATAATTACCAACCAAAAATGATTTCTGACCCGGCAGGCGTGGCTCAGAGATTGAGCATCGACCTATGAACCACGAAGTCGCAGTTCGATTCCCAGTCAGGGGACATGCCCAGGTTGTGCTCTCGATCCCTGCTGTGGGGTGTTCAGGAGACAGCTAATCCATGATTCTCTATCATCATTGATGTTTCTGTCTCTCTCCCTCGCCCTCTCCCTTCCTCTCTGAAATTATATGTATTATTGATTTCTCACCATCTTTTAGCTAATCCTTCTTGGTTGGCCTTCAGAGTGGAACAGAATAAACATCAGAAGGTGAGTATTTCCCAAATCCTGTTGAAAAGAAAATCTTCCTCCTGGATGCAAATGCAGGGAAGAGGAGAAAAAATCAGAGTGCAGCCTAGAAACTGCCACCTTTCTTTCCTGACCTCTTCAAAAAAATGCCCAATATCATCTCAGTTGTTAATAACATCAGCTACAATAGTAGCTGCCACGGGTTTTATCTTCACAATGCTTCAGACTCTAAGAATTCTACGTGAATAAACTCACTTAAACCTTACCACAACCCTATGAGGTAGGTACTATAACTACCACCATTTCTGATGAGGAAACTGAGGTTTCAGACATATACAAGTGTTTGATTATATGTCTGAGATCACAGTATTGGTGGGCATGCACTCTAATCCATAGCTACATCTCTAAACCACATACAAGCTCATTAAAATTTCCATAGTTTCATGCAGTTTCCACTGTCTTATCCATACATGATTACATCTTTCACTGACTGATGATTCCAAACACTATGCTGTGTGAGAGATGCACTAAGACTTCTGACTCGCGGAAGCTTACTGACATATAGGCAGTTTGCACAGTGAATGGTCCCCCATGAAGAAGGACATAGGAACCCCAGCATCAGAGCCTCCTGGTCAAATAAAAGAAAGCATCTCTCAACTCTGGGGAGCTTCAGGTTTGGCAATTGAGAAACAATAAATAAAGTGACTTAAGAACTTCATAGAGATGACACACTATTCAATAGAAGCTCATCCATCTGGAACTGGTTTTGAATGCTCATTCCAGTAAGAAGCATGGCTTCTTTCTCTGAGCTCTAATTAGGCCAGTGTCATCTTGTTTGAATCATTTGCTCCGCCTGCCTACATCTGCATTGTGAGCTCTTTGGTTCACACCAGATTTTCTCTTCCAGAAGTCCCAGGCCAAGCTCAGGGTCCCTGAGGGCCCCTGAATGTTGGCTGAAAGAGTGCTTTAAAATTTACAAATTAAACTAGAATAGGGTCAAAAAATAATGAAGATAATTTACATGTGATTTCAAATACAGAGACGACTGAGAGGTACATTGATAGCAGGACTGTAATTTGACATTCACACTGTATCAAAGAGCTCACAGAACACTTTGGTGAACACCGTAATATGTCATGTTCATTATAACATTAAGAATTAGCATGTTATAGGTCAGGAAGAATGAATAGAACTAGCTAGTAGCACAAACTTATTCAAACAGAATTGGTGGGAACCAACTACTCTAATTACAAATATTCTTTCCATGATATAGTAATTTGCACATCCTATATAATATGCTAAGTCGCCCGTTCAACCAATCAAAGCATAATATGATGATGACATGCTAATGCCACTAACTGCTCGCTATGATGTGCACTGACCACCAAGGGGCAGACAGTCAACCGGTAGACCAGTTGCTATGACGTGCACTGATCACCAGGAGGAAGACGCTCTGACCTATAGGTTAGCTTGCTGCTGGGGTCCAGCTGATCAGGACTGAGCGAGATGGCCGGACACACCCTGGAGTCCTCCTGCGGTTCCTCCCCAGCTGGCCAACCTCCCGCGTCCCTCCCCAGCCCCGATCGTGCCCCAGTGGGGTCCCTCAGCCTAGCCTGTGCCCTCTCGCAATCCAGGACCTCTCGGGGAATGTCGGAGAGCCAGTTTTGGCCTGATCCCACAGGCCAGGATGAGGGACCCCGCTGGTGCATGAATTCGTGCACTCGGTCTCTAGTTTTAGCATAATTTTCCTTATTTTCACGATAGGTTTCTGCCAGCCATTTCTTTTGAAAAATATATGTTTTTATTGATTTTAGAGAGAAAGAGGAAGGGAGAGGGAGAGAAGCATCAGTGAGAGAGAAAAACATGGATCGGTTGCCTCCTACACAGACCCCCACCTGGGATCTAACCCGTAACCAGGACATGTACCATGACCGAGAATGGAACCAGCAACCCTTCAGTTCAACCAACTGAGCTACACCAGCCAGGGCTCTGCCAAATATTTTTCTTTCTTTCTTTTTTATTCTTAATCCTCACCCAAGGATATTTTCTCATTGATTTTTAGGGAGAATAGAAGAGAGAGGGAGAGACAGAGAGAAATATCAATGTGAGAGACACATTGATTGGTTGCCTCCTGCATAAGTCCACACCAGGGCATGGGCCAGGGAGGAGGATCCTGCAACCAAGTCACTGGCCCTTGATCGGAATCGAACTAAGGACCCTTCAATCTGCAGGCTGAAACTCTATCAACTGAGCTACACTGGTTAGGGCCCAACTATGACTTATTTTCTTCCCAGTATCTTTCACTCTCACTGTTCTATAAAAAAAAAAAAAGACCCTTAAGGCATGGGTTCTAGTCTTCAATTCACAACCCACATTGGCCATTTCTTTTTCCTCTAATATTCATACTTCCCAGGTATTTCAGAGTTGTTGAAGTGTTCATTGAAGTCATGTATGTGAAAATATATCATAAACCCTACATAATTAAATAAATGCATGTTACCTTTTAATATGGGACTTCCACATTGAAGGCAAAGTCCAGGACGTCATTAAGTAATGAGTCTACTTTGAAGGAATTGACAGGAACAGCAAATTTGTTGACCACAAGTGGCTCAGAGCAGACTCAGAAACCAGTGCCCCCTCCTGGAGAAGCAAGTCCCTCTGGACAGCACCCTAGATTGAAATTGGGTAAGTTACATAATTTGGAGATTTCAGTTCCACTAATTCTTCTAGAAAGGCTAATCAGTGTAGCCTAGGTATGTGGGGTGGACTTTGCATAGGCCTGGATTTGAAACTGGAGTTAGCACTGAAGCTTTGAGCTAATCTTACCAACTCTCTGAGCTCCTGAATGCTAATGTGTAAAGTGAACATAAGGAAACATGGGTCACATATAGTTTGATAGCATTAAATTAAATCTTAAACAATCAACACATGCAAGTTGTCCAATAAATCCATCTGTGATAATAGCAACCATATTCTCTTGGTGTTGTGTGCCCAGGTCTTTACTCAGTGCCTAACACATAATGTTCCCTCAATACATACTTTATGAATGACCAAAGCTTGGGAGGTTGAACCTCAGAATGGGATCATCTAGAAACTAAAATTGAATCAGCCAACAATAGTCAGTGTGGAGTGCTAGTCTTTTAGTTAATGGAGGAAAATACCACATACTATAATAGAACAGGCGATCATTTGATGGTAGCACATTGTGTGTTTTCTGATAAGATAGGGACTAATGTTCCAGGCCTCATCCCCTCAGTCACCTGCCCTTCTCCCATGTAGACCTCAGGAGAAAGGAGATCAAAGTGAAGATGTATAGCCTACGAGAGAGGAAGTGTTGTGTCTACCAAGAGGTCAGCAAGCCCCAGGACGATGACTACCTATGTAAGCTCACCCTCACCAAGGAGCATGTTATGTCTTGATGCAAGAATTTCACTTGGTCTTTGGGTGCCCAAATCATTCCCTTCCTCTCGTGACCGGGAGTACAGGATTGAGGCTCACTGATGTGAGCTCTTTCGGAAGCTCTTCATGTCCAGGAACATGCACTGCACCCTCCCTCTTCCCTGTTGCTCTTGCCTCCAGATTGTGAGAAGTGTCAGAACTTCTTCATTGACAGCTGTGCTGTGCATGGGCCTCCTACGTTTGTAAAAGACAGTGCCGCGGACAAGGGGCATGCCAACCGCTCAGCCCTCACTCTGCCCCCTGGGTTGAGAATCGGACCATCAGGCATCCCTGAGGCTGGGCTTGGAGTGTGGAATGAGGAATGTGATCTGCCCGAGGGCCTGCACTTTGGCCCTTATGAGGGTCAGATCACAGAAGATGAAGCCACAGCCAACAGCGGCTACTCCTGGCTGGTGAGAACTTTACCTCTTCCCTGTCCTCTGGCTTCCCCGTCCCTCCTGTGGCTTGGGGGGCCCCCACCTTCTACATGCTAGGACATGGATGGGGACCATATGGTTAGTTAGCTCTGTGTACTGGGCGGACTTTGCATGAACATGGAGCTCCTCTCTAAGGATCAGAGGGTAAATGGGAGCAAAGTGGTACAGACTCCTCCCTTGGGGGCTCCTGCTTAGTGGACAAATCAATTCCGACGTGTAGATGATGAGTAAGAAAAATATCCTGTGATCACCATTGGCAGTTGAATCACCATGCAGGCTGAAAGAGATTTGATGACAGTAGAATAAAGTAATTCTTCTATTATATACACACAACCACACACACACACACACACACACACACACACACACACACACACACACGGCCTTTAACTTCTTTTCCTGAAATGCAGATCACCAAAGGGAGAAACTGCTATGAGTATGTGGATGGAAAGGATACATCTCAGGCCAACTGGATGAGGTAAGGTCACTAGGCTTCTGGGTGCCAGAGAGGATACTCATGCCTCACAACCCACATGTCTGTCCTTCCCATCATGCCTCCCTAATGGTCTCCCTCAGTTCTCTGTTCCCCTTTTTTCTCCATACAGTGATCTTTAACATCTAGAGACATTTAGGAAAAAAGGAGGTAAAAGTATAGCATATGTCCTCAAAATAGAAGTCTCTGGTTTGGGCACTGACTGGGAAAACCTTGAGGACCCTGTATTACTCTGTGATTTATCTAATGGACATTAGTTAAACACCTACTATGTTCCAGTTTAGAGGAAGGAATCCATTACTTACACAGATTACACAATCCATGACCCTAGGGAGGACTTACTGCAGACGGACATGAAACATTTTATTTCATAAACATTTAACTCTAATTTTCCTATTTTTCAAGAAGTGCCCAGTGCCCAGATAGCCTTGAACTAAGGATAGTCTAAACCTGTGAGGGCAGCACATCATCCCAGACTCAGTTCTAACTACAACTGGGTGTTGGAGCCTGCAGAGTAATAGTGCTCATGGCCCTTTCCTGAGGGGCTCTCTTGTGTCAGGGGAGACAGATTATGAATAAACTACTATTGTTCTGTGTTATTTTTCTAAGACAGAGAGACCTCCACGTTTCTGTGGGAACCTGGGGGAGGCAACTGAATGATGCCTTCAATAAAGTGTGGGGAGACTCGACAAAGGCCTCTGAAGAGAAGGTAGACTTGGACTGAGTGTTGAATGATGTGAGTCCTAGATCAAGCCCCGAGTTCTGTGGTGTAACACAGAACCTGACTTACAGCTTAGAGAAGCTAGAGGTCACCAGGTTTGATGGGGAAGTCTGCAATGAGGCTTTGGAAATGGCATTAGGCAGGATGAGCACTGTGAGCAGGACTTAGAGACAGGAATTCACATGACATTGTGACAGAGGCTTGGACATTGAACAGAAGTTTCCCCAGGAGCATGGGTGTGGGTGCCATCAGTGCTGAGGGCCTTAAGCTTCAGTGAGGAGCTGGACACGAATATGACAGGTAGTGGAAACTCATCGCCTGTGCTTTTCTTTCCTTTCATCTGCCTCAACGCCAGGTATGTGAACTGCGCCCGGGATGACCAAGAACAGAACCTGGTGGCCTTTCAATATCACAGGCAGATTTTCTACCGAACCTGCCGGGTCGTGAGGACGGGCTGTGAGCTGCTGGTCTGGTATGGAGAAGAGTATGGCCAAAAGCTGGGCATCAAGTGGGGCAGCAAGTGGAAGACAGAGCTTGTGGCCGGGAGAGGTGGGCACCACTCTTCTTCAACATGGAAAGAAAGAATTCTTAGAAGTTTTCATGCTCCAACTCTCAAGTAGAGTAAACTCCACTCTAGAGTCAGCAAAGCTTCAAATCAGATGCTTCAGAAATGGATGGCTCATCACATAGGTTTTTGATTCTTAGGAACAATTTTAATATTTTTATTTTTGTTCTAATTTTTAAAAATATGCTTTTATTGGTTTTAGAGACAGAGATGAAGGGAGAGGGAGAGAAATATCAATCTGCTGCCTCCTGCATTATCCCTACTGGGGATCAAGTCCACCACCCAGACATGTGCCCTGACCAGGAATCAAACTGGCTACCTCTGGGTGAACGGGACAATGCTCAACGAACTGAGCCACACTGGCCAGGGCCTATATTTGTTCCATTTTGAAAAATATTTCATGCACAAAATACACAGCATCATATAGTGCTGAAAGGATTAGAGGCAAAACAAATAAAAAAAAAAAAGGTTTCAGGCACTTAACCAGCTCTCTCATCAAGGTGGTTGTTTGTGGTTTGTTGTTTTTGTTTTCTAACACTTTAGCTGTTTCTTCTTCATTTACTGCGTATTTCTAAATCAAATGTGTGTGTTAACATGCATTCATTCATTATTTTGTGACTTGCCATGTGAATTCCTACGCGGTGCCACGCAGGGTTCTGGGAGCTCGAAATACAGATGAACATGAATAACAGAATCACTGCTCCTGAGCAGGTGGCTGGTGAAGGAGGGAAGCCCTGGCAGACATATGTGCATGTGCTTAATTTTACACAGTGGTTAGCGCTTTAGAGAAAACGGGCCCAGGACAAGTGCCTAGGGATTAGTGTGAGGGGAAGGTGGGTGTGTGGGATTGCAAAGGTCAAGGGAAGGCTTTCTCAGGAGACAACAGTTACAACAGTTGTGTCACAAGGTACCAGGCAGAGGGAGTGGCTGGTGCAGGGAAGGAAACAGGTGGGGTGTTGAGCTGGCTGAGGGCTACTCCCGTCTCAGTCTCGGTACGGAGGGTAAGAACAGAGGTTGGACAGATGCCTAGCAGCCTGGAAATACAGTGCCTATGATCCAAGCTGAGATACTGGGGACTTTCTTGGGTGAGACGGGACAATTGAGCAGTTTTCAGCTGCAGAGTGGCATGTTCTAAAACTATGCTTTGTTAAATTTTTTGGAAAATAAACTTCAGTGGGGAATCCCCTCCGAGATTATTTCAACTCCAAGTGAGAGAGGAAGGCGGACTGGCTGGAGAGGTACGGGAGTCAGGAGTGTAAGAAGCAGGTTGGGGAAATATTTTTGTTGTTGTTGTTAATCCTCACCCAAGGATATTTTTCCACTGATTATTTTTTGAGAGAGAGTAGAAGGGGGAGAGACAGAGAGAGAAACATCAATAGCATGTCTCCCACGGGCACCCCAACCAGGGCTGGGGATTGAGCTTGCAACCAAGGGACGTGCCCTTGACTAGAATCGAACCCAGGAGCCTGCAGTCCCCAAGGTGATGCTCTATCTACTGAACCGAACTGGCTAGGGCATGGTTGGGGAGATATTTTGAAACAGGACTTTGTAGTGTATTTGAAATAGGCTAACACTGAAAGAAATCAAGTAGGAATACTGTGTGAGGAAAGACATATTTCCATTTTATGATTTGTGGAAAACTGAGAGAAGCAATTGCTAGTTGGGGCCTATTGTTCCTCTATTTTTAAATATTTTTATTGATTTGAGAGAGAGAGGAAGGGAAATGAAGAGAGAGATAGAAATATCAACATGGATCAGCTGCCTCCTGCTGGGATAGAGCACAAAACCTGGGCATGTGCCCTGACCAGGAATCAAACTGGTGACGACCTGGTTCATGGGTTGATGCTCAACCACTGAGGTACCTGGCCAGGCCTGTGGTTTTTCTCTTTAACATGACTTAGAAGATACATGTATATGGAAATGTCACGATAGTCAAACCCATATAAGGAGTCAAATGGCTTCTGATGGTCCTTGATCTGTAAGACCTTTTTTCTTTTCAATCCTTACCAAGGATATTTTTCCAATGATTTTTATAGAGAGTGAAAGAGAGAGGGAAAGACAGAGAGAAATATCAATGTGAGAGGAACACATCGATTTGTTGCCTCCTGCACAATCCCTGACCAGGTCCCGGGCCGGGTAGAAGCCTGCAACCAAGGCACATGCCCTTGATGGGAATCAAACCCACGACCTTTCTGTCCACAGGCTGAAGCTCTATCCACTGATCCACACTGACCAGGGCTGTAGAAAAGACTTTTGATATGGGGTCTCTGGATTTCTGCAGAAGAGCAGTGCAGACAAAGAAAAAGGAAAGTAGACTGTGAAGGAACACTCTGTGGGAGGCAGATCTTGCACTGTCAACACAGTTAGAATGATTCCGGAGACAGGTCTTACCAGGAGACAGAGCGTAAGGCACAGGCAGCCTTGCCCACACATGCCCTGACCAAAACTTTCTCCTTCAGCAGAACCAAAGCCAGAGATCCACACATGTCCCTCCTGCTCTGTGGCCTTCTCCAGTCAGACATTCCTCAGCCAACATGTGAAACGCAATCACCCCTCTGAGATTCTGCCAGCAGCACCTGCAGGAAAACACTTCCAGTCAGGGGAACCCGGCCCAGAGCATCAGAATCAACAGCAGCAGCAACATCCTGGTCCACATGGGTGGAATGACAAAGCTGAAGGTCAAGACGTCAAAGGAACGTCCAAACCTTTGCTTAAAAGGATCAGGCACAGGAGACCTTCAAGGGACTCTTTCAAACCTCCCAACAGACAAACAGGGAGCTCCAGTGAGCGTGAGAGAATAATGGAGGAAGAGCCCAGCACAGGCCAGGACGTAAATCCAAAGAACACAGGCAAATTATCTGTGGGAGTAAGAATGTCAAAAATTGTAACAATCAATCATGGAGGGTGTGGGCAAGGCTTCAATGATAAGTCACATATCGACACACACCAGAGAACACACTCAGGGGAGAAGCCATATATTTGCAGGGAGTGTGGGAAAGGCTTTACAGATAAGTCACAACTCATCAGACACCAGAGGACACACTCAGGGGAGAAGCCATATGTGTGCAGGGAGTGTGGGCGAGGCTTTACACAGAAGTCATCTCTCATCAGACACCAGAGGACTCACTCAGGGGAGAATCCCTATTTGTGCAGGGAGTGTGGGCGAGGCGTTACAGATAAGTCAAGTCTCATCAAACACCAGAGAACACACTCAGGGGAGAAACCCTATGTGTGCAGGGAGTGTGGGCGAGGCTTTACACAGAAGTCATCTCTCATCAAACACAAGAGGACACACTCAGGGGAGAAGCCCTATGTGTGCAGGGAGTGTGGGCGAGGCTTTACAGATAAGTCAAGTCTCATCAAACACCAGAGAACACACTCAGGGGAAAAGCCCTATGTGTGCAGGGAGTGTGGGCGAGGCTTTACACAGAAGTCATCTCTCATCACACACCAGAGAAACACTCAGGAGAGAAGCCCTATGTGTGCAGGGAGTGTGGGTGAGGCTTTATAGATAAGTCAAGTCTCATCAAACACCAGAGAACACACTTAGGGGAGAAGCCCTATGTTTGCAGAGAGTGTGGTCGAGGCTTTACACAGAAGTCCAATCTCATGAGACACCAGACGACACACTCAGGGGAGAAGCCCTGTCTTTGCAGGGAGGATGCATCATGAGCCCTAAATTGCACCTCAGCAGCCACAGGGCAAGTGTAAGCACCGCATACCTCATACCCCAGCTCTGAGGGTGCTTTTGAGGAAGGCTGCTGGCCCCTTTCCCTCCCCAAGTGTGTAATTAGTACAGAAGTAACTGGTCAAACAAATCCTCTGCTTTCAAAAGGAGAGGCAATAGACGAACCGTTCCGTAAGTGCTATGGGGATGTCAACACGAATGTCCCTCATGGTGTTTTTGGCCTCGTTTTAATAAAGTTTGTGTCCAGACAAACCTGAAGCCTACGTGCCTCATCCCCCTCATCACTGAAAGCAGAGTTCCAGGAGGGTCTCAAAGAACCCTCAGCCACAGACCTGAACCCGGGAAGGCGGAATCTGGCTTCAGCCCAGTGAGGTTCCCGCCAAGGAGAGGGATTGAGACACACTCACCAGGAACATGAATAGGACCCCACCCACCCCTTGGCTTCTCCTGGCTCCTCCCCTGATTCTTTAGACCTCTGTAGCCTCAGAGGTGAAAGCCAGAGTGTGTGTGCAGGTGTGTGTTTGCATGTGTGTGTATATATGTGTGTGTGTGTGTGTGTGTGTGTGTGTGTGTGTGTCTGTGCCCGTGTGCCTGTGCACACACCTGTGCTGCCTCAGTCCGGGCACTGGTCGCCCTCTTCTTGCTGCCTCTGTAGCATTGGCATCTCGCCTGGGGCATACCATGTGGGCGCCAGGTCTGTCCACAAGGGTTTGAGTCTCAGCTCTGCCCTCACAACTGTGTGTCCTAAGGCAAGACCCCCAAAGTCTCTGTGCCTCTTTGCAAGCTATAAAGCGGGAGGGTGACCCAGGCTTTGGAGTGTCATTCAGAGTGTGGTCAGCACCGGGGCCTCTGGCTCAGGGTTGTTAAAACACGCATCTCTCAGTGAACAGGGTCTGCCAGGCCTTGAGGTGGACAAGGGAGTTAGAGGGAGTGGGGCCCAGGGGCCAGTTTAGAGCTCAAGCAGCTCCACTGTTCTGCGTGGACTCGGCTGCCGGAGCAGGGGGCATGGGGTCAGGCATGCTCCTCCCCCGAGCACCCCCTCCCACTGAACCTGGGCAGGTGGCACTGAGAGTGACCAGGACAAAGGCCCTCACCACCCAGCTGAGAGCTGCTGGGTGCACCTCACCTCACAGTGTGTGCGACGCCCACCTCGCAGCAGCTTCTGGTGCCTGGCCTTGTACCTGGCTCTGCGGGTCTCACCCTCCCCTGACCTGTCTGAAATCCTTAACTGCACGTTTCTTATGGGGAGACTGATGGGCCATGGACCCGCATGAGCAGAGCAGGCAGGCAGTGTCGGTCATTCCTGGCCACTGGTTCACAGGTAATGTCCACTGAGGCCAGGAGCACCGACCCTCATGGGCCCATGGGTGGGAGTCCAGCTAGGCTCCTGGGAACAGGTAAGCGTCTGCCTGAGGAGGCTTTGGGGTCCCAGCAACCAGAGGCCCCGCTTTTCTTACAACAGAGCGGACGTCCATGCAGGGAGCAGGCACAAGCAGTGAGGGCCCGTCACACCTCAGCCCGAGGCACCTAGCACAGCACCTGTTTCTGGAGGAGAGCTCCTGAAGCTGGTACCCAAACACACGACCTGGGACCATGACCTTCCCTCTCCCGCCCTTCAGTGGTGGCTCAGTGCTTGAGCATCGACCTATGAACCAGGACATCAGGGTTCAATTCCTGGTCAGGGCACGTGCTCGGGTTGTGGGCTTGATCCCCAGTGTGGGGCCTGCAAGAGGAAGAAAGATCTGTACACAGGAAAGTGCAATTCCCCCACAGGAAGCAGGGTTCCCTAAGTGAAAGGGACACACCCCGAAAAGAATTTTGGTTCCTAAATGAGAAGAGACATTTCCATCACAGGAAGGAGGGTCCACAATAAAGAAGTTTTGTTTCCACACAGGAAGTTGCCTTTTCATCAAAGGAAGGTAGTTCTGCACAGAGGAACGTGCATGTCACCCAAAGAATGAAGTGTCCACACAGGAAGGGATATTTCCTCCAGAGGAAGAATTGTTCCCCCAGAAGAGGTATTGTTTCCCCACATGAAGGAGCGATGAATTCGCACATAATACATCCGCATACAGGATAGTGCATTTGCCCACTGTTAGAAGGTTTCCTCCCAGGAAGTTTTTTTCCCCCACAGGAAGAGGCGTTCTCTAACAGGAAGTTTTGATTCCACCACAGGAAGTTAAGATTCCCTCACAGAAAGATGGGTCCACAAACAGGAAAGTCCATTTCCCCCAGAGGAAGGCCTGACGCCCTCACAGGAAGAGATATCAGCATACAGGAAAGTGCATGTCCCCCACAGGAAGAAGGGTTCCTAAAAAAAAAGGGACACTCCCAAGTTGGAAAATAGGTTCCTAAACCAGAAGGGACATTTTCCCCACAGGTAGGAGTGTTCACATTCCTGTAGCTTTTTTTCAAGAAGGAAGTTGCATTTCCATCAATGGAAGATAGCTCTGCATACAGGAACGTGCATTTCCCACAAAGAATGAAGTGTCCACATAGGAAGGGACACTTCTTCCAGAGGAAGAATTTTTCCCCTGGAGGGAGTATTGTTTCCCCACATGAAGGAACTATTCATTCACAGCATCATAGGTCCGCATACAGGATAGTGCATTTCCCCCACAGGTATAAGGTTTCCTCACAGAAAGTTTGTTGCCCACACAGGAAGAGGCCTTGCCCAACAGGAAGTTATGATTCCCCCACAGGATGGTTCAATGCCCTCACAGGATAATAGATCTACAAACTGGAAAGTGCATTTCCCACACAGTTGGTGTGAGACCCTCACAGAAAATAGATCAGCACACAGGAAACTGCATTCCACAAAGGAAGAGGGGTTCCTAATACAAAAGTGACACTCCCCAATATAAAAGGGGTTCCTACATCGGAATGAACATTTCCTCCACAGGAAGGAGGTTACGTCCTTGGCAAATTTTGTTTCCACACAGAAAGTTGCGTTTCCATCAATGGAAGATAGTTCTTCACACAGGATGGTGAGTGTCCGACAAATAAAGAAGTGTCCACACAGGAAGGGACATTTCCCCCAGATGAAGAATTTTCCCCCCAGAGGAATTGTTGTTTCCCCACATGAAGGAACTATTCATTCACAGCCTAATAGGTCTGCACACAGGAAAGTGCATTTCCCCAACAGGAAGAGAGGTTCCTAAAACAAAACTGACACTCCCCAATATAAAATGGGTTCCTACAAGGGATGGGCATTTGCCCACAGGATGGAGGGTTAACCCTTGGCAAGTTTTTCCCCCCACAAAAACTTGCGTTTCCATCAATGGAAGATAGTTCTTAACACAGAACGTGAGTGTCCGACAAAGAATGAAGTGTCCATACACTAAGGGACACATCCTCCAGAGGAAGAATTTTTTCCCACGAGGAAGTGTTGTTTCCCCACATGAAGGAACTACTCATTCACATCATAATAGGTCAGCATACAGGATAGTACGTTTCCCGTACAGTTAGAGGGTTTCCTCACAGCAAGTTTTTTCCTCCACAGGAAGAGGCGTTGTCCAACAGGAAGTTTCGATTCCACCACAGGAAGGGCAACTCCCCCAAAAGTATATGGTTTCCTACTCCAGAATTGACATTTCCATCACAGGAAGGAGGGTACACCGTCCTGAATTTTTGTTTCCACATAGGCAGTTGCCTTTCCATCAATGGAAAATAGTTCTGCACAGAGGAACGTGCCTGTACCCCAAAGAATGAAGTGTCCACACAGGAAGGGATATTTCCTCCAGAGGAAAAATTGTTCGCCCAGAAGAAGTATTGTTTCCCCACATGGAGGAGCGATTTATTCACAGGATAATAGATCTGCATACAGGATAGTGCATTTCCCCCACAGTTAGAGGGTTTCCTCACAGGACGTTTATTTCCCCCACAGAAAGAGGTGTTGCCCAACAGGAAGTTATGATCCCCCCACAGGAAGGTGCGATTCCCTCACAGGAAGATAGGTCCACATAAGGAAAGTACATTTCCCACAAGGTAGGTGCTACACCCTCACAGGAAGAGAGATCCTCACACAGGAAAGTGCATTTCCCCCACAGGCAGAAGAGTTCCTAAAACAAAGGGACACTCCCCTAAAAGATTATGTGTTCCTACACCAGAATTGACATTTCAGTCACAGGAAGGAGGGTCCACCATCCAGAAGTTTGGTTTCCACACAGGAAGTTGCCTTTCCATCAATTTATAGATAGTTCTGCACAGAGGAACGTGCATGTCACCCAAAGAATGAAGTGTCAAAACAGGAAGGGACATTTCCACCAGAGGAAGAATTGTTCCCCCAGAAGTAGTATTGTTTCCCCACATGGAGGAGCGATTCATTCACAGCGTAATAGATCCGCATACAGGATAGTGCCTTTGCCCACATTTTGAAGGTTTCCTCAAAGGAAGTTTGTTTCTCCCACAGGAAGAGGCGTTGCCCAACAAGAAGTTTTGATTCCCCCACAGGAAGCTGCGATGCCCTCATAGGATGATAGGTCCACAAACAGGAAAATGAATTTCCCACACAGATAGGTGGGACACCCTCACAGAAAAGAAATCAGCACACAGGAAAGTGCATTTCCCCTACAGGAAGAAGGGCTCCTGAAACAAAAGGGCAACTCCCCCAAAAGAATATGGTTTCCTACTCCAGAATTGACATTTCCATCACAGGAAGGAGGGTACACCATCCAGAATTTTTGTTTCCACATAGGAAGTTGCCTTTCCATCAATGGAAAATTGTTCTGCACAGAGGAACGTGCCTGTAACCCAAAGAATGAAGTGTCCACACAGGAAGGGATATTTCCTCCAGAGGAAAAATTGTTAGCCCAGAAGAAGTATTGTTTGCACACATGGAGGAGCGATTTATTCACAAGATAATAGATCTGCATACAGGATAGTGCATTTGCCCACTGTTAGAAGGTTTCCTCACAGGAAGTTTGTTTCGCCCACAAGAAGAGGCCTTCTGGAACAGGAAGTTTAAATTCAGCCTCAGTTGTTGAGATTCCCTCACAGGAAGATGGGTGCACAAACAGGAAAGTGCATTCCCCACACATGTTGGTGTGACACCCTCACAGGAAGAGATATCCGCACACAGGTAAGTGTATTTCCCCCACAGGAAGAAGGGTTCCTTAAACAAAAGGGACACTTCCATATAGGAAAATAGGTTCCTAAACCGGAAGGGACATTTCCCCCACAGGTAGAAGTGTTCACTGTCCTGTAGTTTTTTTTTCAAGAAGGAACTTGCATTTCCAGCAATGGAGGATTGTTCTGCACCCAGGAACGTGCATGTCCCACAAAGAATGAAGTGTCTACATAAGAAGTGACATTTCCTCTAGAGGAAGAATTTATCCCTCACTGGAAGTATTGTTTCCGCACACGAAGGAGCGATTCATTCACAGAATAATAGATCCGCATACAGGATATTGCCTTTGCCCACATTTAGAAGGTTTCCTCACAGGAAGTTTGTCTCCCCCACAGGAAGAGGCGTTGCCCAACAGGATGTTTCGATTCCCCCACAGGAAGGTGGGATGCCCTCACAGGAAAAGAGATCCACACACAGGAAAGTGCATATCCTCAACAGGAAGAGGGCTTCCTAAAACAAAAGTGACACTCCCCAATATAAAATGGGTTCCTACACGTGAAGGGACATTTCCCCCACAGGAAGGAGGGTTTACCCTTGGCAAGTTTTATTTCCACAAAGAAAGTTGCGTTTCCATCAATGGAAGATCGTTCTTCACACAGGAACGTGAGTGTCCGACAATGAATGAAGTGTCCACAAAGGAAGGACATTTTCTCCAGAGGAAGAATTTTTCTCCACGAGGAAGTCTTGTTTCCCCACATGAACAAACTATTCATTCACAACATAATATGTCCACATACAGTATAGTGCATTTCCCCCACAGTTAGAAGGTTACTTCACACGACATTTGTATCTCCCACAGAAAGAGGTGTTGCCCAACAGGAAGTTACGATTCCCCCACAGGAAGGTGCAATGCCCTCACACGAAGATAGGTCCACGAACAGGAAACTGCATCTCCCACACAGGCAGGAGTGACATCCTCACAGGAAGAGAGATAAGCACACAGGAAAGTGCATCTCCCCCACAGGAAGAAGGGTTCCTAAACAAAAGGGACACTCCCATTTAGGAAAATAGGTTCCAAAACCATAAGGGACATTTTCCCCACAGGAAGGAGTGTTCACTGTCCTGTAGGTTTTTTTCAAGAAGGAAGTTGTGGTTCGATCAATGGAAGATAGTTCTGCACACAGGAACTTCCATGTCCCACAAACAAAGAAATGTCCACATAGAAAGGGACATTTCCTCCAGAGGAAGAATTGTGCCCCCAGAAGAAGTATTGTTTCCCCACATGGAGGAGCGATTCATTCACAGAATAATAGATCCGCATACAGCATATTGCCTTTGCACACATTTAGAAGGTTTCCTCACAGGAAGTTTGTTTCCCCCACAGGAAGAGGCGTTGCCCAACAGGATGTTATGACTCCCCCACAGGAAGGTGCCATTCCCTCATAGGATGATGGGTCCACATACAGGAAAGTACATTTCCCACAAGGTAGGTGCTACACCCTCACAGGAAGAGAGATCCTCACACAGGAAAGGGCATTTCCCCCACAGGAAGAAGAGTTCCTAAAACAAAGGGACACTCCCCTAAAAGATTATGGGTTCCTACATCTGAATTGACATTTCAGTCACAGGAAAGAGGGTCCACCATCCAGAAGTTTGGTTTCCACACAGGAAGTTGCCTTTCCATCAATGGAAGATAGTTCTGCACAGAGGAACGTGCATGTCACCCAAAGAATGAAGTGTCAAAACAGGAAGGGACATTTCCACCAGAGGAAGAATTGTTCCCCCAGAAGAAGTACTGTTTCCCCACATGGAGGAGCGATTCATTCACAGCATAATAGATCCGCATACAGGATAGTGCCTTTGCCCACATTTAGAAGGTTTCCTCACAGGAAGTTTGTTTCCCCCACAGGAAGAGGCGTTGCCCAACAGGAAGTTATTATTCCCCCACAGGAAGCTGCGATGCCCTCATAGGATGATAGGTCCACAAACAGGAAAGTGAATTTCCCACACAGATAGGTGTGACACCCTCACAGAAAAGAAATCAGCACACAGGAAAGTGCATTTCCCCTACAGGAAGAAGGGCTCCTGAAACATAAGGGCCACTCCCCAAAAGAATATGGTTTCCTACACCAGAATTGACATTTCCATCACAGGAAGGAGGGTACACCGTCCAGAATTTTTGTTTCCACATAGGAAGTTGCCTTTCCATCAATGGAAAATCGTTCTGCACAGAGGAACGTGCCTGTAACCCAAAGAATGAAGTGTCCACACAGGAAGGGATATTTCCTCCAGAGGAAAAATTGTTAGCCCAGAAGAAGTATTGTTTCCACACATGGAGGAGCGATTTATTCACAGGATAATAGATCTGCATACAGGATAGTGCATTTCCCCCACAGTTAGAAGGTTTCCTCACAGGAAGTTTATTTCGCCCAAAAGAAGAGGCCTTCTGGAACAGGAAGTTTAAATTCAGCCTCAGTTGTTGAGATTCCCTCACAGGAAGATGGGTGCACAAACAGGAAAGTGCATTCCCCACACATGTTGGTGCGACACCCTCACAGGAAGAGATATCCGCACACAGGTAAGTGTATTTCCCCCACAGGAAGAAGGGTTCCTTAAACAAGAGGCACACTTCCATATAGGAAAATAGGTTCCTAAACCGGAAGGGACATTTTCCCCACAGGTAGGAGTGTTCACTGTCCTGTAGTTTTTTTTCAAGAAGGAACTTGCATTTCCAGCAATGGAGGATTGTTCTGCACCCAGGAACGTGCATGTCCCACAAAGAATGAAGTGTCTACATAAGAAGTGACATTTCCTCTAGAGGAAGAATTTATCCCTCACTGGAAGTATTGTTTCCGCACACGAAGGAGTGATTTATTCACAGTATTATAGATCCGCATATAGGACAGTGCATTTCCCCCACAGTTAGAAAGTTTCCTCACAGGAAGTTTGTTGCCCCCACAGGAAGAGGCCTTGCTCAACAGAAAGTTACGATTCCCCCACAGGAAGGTGAGATGCCCTCACAGGAAGATAGGTCAACAAACAGGAAACTGCATCTCCCACACAGGCAGGAGTGACATCCTCACAGGAAGAGAGATAAGCACACAGGAAAGTGCATCTCCCCCACAGGAAGAAGGGTTCCTAAACAAAAGGGACACTCCCATTTAGGAAAATAGGTTCCAAAACCATAAGGGACATTTTCCCCACAGGAAGGAGTGTTCACTGTCCTGTAGGTTTTTTTCAAGAAGGAAGTTGCGTTTCGATCAATGGAGGAATGTTCTGCACACAGGAACTTCCATGTCCCACAAATAAAGAAGTGTCCACATAGAAAGGGACATTTCCTCCAGAGGAAGAATTGTGCCCCCAGAAGAAGTATTGTTTCCCCACATGGAGGAGTGATTCATTCACAGAATAATAGATCCGCATACAGCATATTGCCTTTGCACACATTTAGAAGGTTTCCTCACAGGAAGTTTGCTTCCCCCACAGGAAGAGGTGTTGCCCAACAGGATGTTATGACTCCCCCACAGGAAGGTGTGATGCCCTCATAGGATGATAGGTCCACAAACAGGAAAATGCATTTCCCACACAGGTAGGTGTGACACCCTCACAGAAAAGAAATCAGCACACAGGAAAGTGCATTTCCCTAGCAGGAAGAAGGGCTCCTAAAACCAAAGGGACCCTCCCCCAAAAGAATATGTTTTCCTACACCAGAATTGACATTTCCATCACGGGAAGGAGTGTACACAGTCCAGAATTTTTGTTTCCACACAGGCATTTGACTATCCATCAATGGAACATAGTTCTACACAGAGGAACGTGCCTGTCACCCAAAGAATGAAGTGTCCACACAGGAAGGGATATTTCGTCCAAGGAAAAATTGTTCCCCCAGAAGAAGTATTGTTTCCCCACATGGAGGAGTGATTAATTCACACATAATAGATCTGCATACAGGATAGTGCATTTGCCCACTATTAGAAAGTTCCCACACAGGAAGGTTTAATCCCCCACAGGAAGAGGCGTTCTCGAACAGGAAGTTTCGATTCAACCACAGGAAGTTGAGATTCCCTCACAGGAAGATGGGTCCACAAACGGGAAAGTCCATTTCCCCTACAGGAAGGTGTGACGCCCTCACAGGAAGAGATATCCGCACACAGGAAAGTTCATTTCCCCCACAGGAAGAAGGGTTCCTTAAACAAAAGGGACACTCACACATAGGAAACTAGATTCCTAAACGGGAAGGGACATTTCCCCAACACAAAGGAGCGTTTACCAACCTGAAGTGTTTTTTCAACAACGAAGTTGTGTTTCCATCAATGGAAGATAGTTCTGCAAACAGGAACGTGCATGTCCCACAAAGAATGAAGTGTCCACATAGGAAGGGACATTTCCTCCTGAGGAAGAATTGTTCCTCCCAGAGGAAATGTTGTTTCCCCACATGAATGTGCAATTGATTAGCAGCAAAATAGTTCCACATAAAGGTAAGTGCATTTTCTCCACAGGAAGAAGGTTTCCTCAAAAGAAGTTTGTATCCCCTATAGGTAGAGCCATTCTCCAACAACAAGTTATGATTCCCTTAAGGAAGGTGAGATTCTCTCACAGGAAGAGAGGTCCACAAACAGGAAAGTGCATTACCCACACAGGTAGGTGGGACACCTTCACCGAATAGAGATGAGCACACAGGAAAATGCATTTCCCCAAAAGGAAGAGTGGTTCCTAAGACAAAAGTGACACTCCTGAATATAAAATTTGTTCCTACACCGGAATGGACATTTCTCCCACCGGAAGGAGGGTTCTTCCTTGGGATGTTTTGTTTCCACACAGGATGTTCGTTTGCATCAATGGAAGATAGTTCTTCACAAAGGAACATGCATGTCCCACAAAGAATGAAGTGTCCACACTGAAGGGACATTTCTTCCAGAGGAAGAATAGTTTCCCCCTGGGGAAATGTTGTTTCCCCACATGAATGAGCAATTTATTAGCAGCATAATAGTTCCACATAGATGTAAGTGCATTTCCCCCACAGGAAGAAGGTTTCCTCAAAAGAAGTTTGTTTCCCCTATAGTTAGATGCATTCTCCAACAACAAGTTATGATTCCCCTCAGGAAGGTGCGATTCTCTCACAGGAAGAAAGGTCCACAAACAGGAAAGTACATTTCCCACACAGGTAGATGAGACACCCTCACAAGAAAAGAGATCCACACACAGGAAAGTGCATTTCCCCCAAAGGAAGTGGGGTTCCTAAAACAAAAGTGACACTCCCGAATAAAAAATGGGTTCCTACAGGGGAAGGGACATTACCCCCATAGGAAGAAGGGGTCACCCTTGGCAAGTTTTGTTTCCACACAGAAAGTTGCATTTCCATCAATGGAAGATAGTTCTTCACACAGGAACGTGAGTGTCCTACAAAGAATGAAGTGTCCACAAAGAAAGGGACATTTCCTCCAGAGGAAGATTTTTTTCCCCAGAGGAAGTGTTGTTGAGAACTTGAAGGAACTATTCATTAACAGCATAATAGGTCCGAATACAGGATGGGGCATTTCCCCCACAGTTAGAAGGTTTGCTCACAGGAAGTTTGTTTCCCCCACAGGAAGAGGTGTTGCCCAACAGGAAGTTATGATACCCCCACAGGAAGGTGCGATACCCTTACAGGAAGATAGGTCCACATACAAGAAAGTGCATTTCCAAGACGGGTAGGTGCGACACCCTCACAGGAAGAGAGATCCTCACACAGGAAAGTGCATTTCCCCCACAGGAAGAAGAGTTCCTAAAACAAAGGGACACTCCACTAAAAGAATATGGGTTCCTACAACAGAATTGAAATTTCCAATACAGGAAGGAGGGTCCACCGTCCAGAAGTTTTGTTTCCACAGAGGAAGTTGCCTTTCCATCAATGGAAGATAGTTCTGCACAGAGGAACGTGCATGTCACCCAAAGAATGAAGTGTCAAACAGGAAGGGACATTTCCTCCAGAGGAAGAATTGTTCCCCCAGAAGTAGTATTGTTTCCCCACATTCAGGAGCGATTCATTCACAACATAATAGATCCGCATAAAGGATAGTGCCTTTGCCCACATTTAGAAGGTTTCCTCAAGGAAGTTTGTTTCCCCCACAGGAAGAGGCATTGCCCAACAGGAAGTTATGATTCCCGCACAGGAAGTTGACATGCCCTCACAGGAAGATAGGTCCAAAAACAGGAAAGTGCATTTCCCCCACAGGAAGAAGGGTTCCCAAAACAAAAGTGACACTCCCAAGAAGGAAAATAGGTTACTAAGCAGGAAGGGACTTTTTCCCCACAGGTAGGAGTGTTCACATTTCTGTAGTTTTTTTCAAGAAGGAAGTTGTATTTCCATCAATGGAAGATAGTTCTGCACACAGGAATGTGCAATTCCCACAAAGAATGAAGTGTCCACATAGGAAGGGACATTTCCTCCAGAGGAAGAATTTATCCCCCAGAGGAAGTATTGTTTCCCCACATGAAGGAAGTATTCATTCACAGCATAATAGGTCCGCATACAGGATAGTGCATTTCCCCCACAGGTAGAAGGTTTACTCACAGAAAGTTTGTTGCCCCCACAAGAAGAGGCCTTGCCCATCACGAAGTTATGATTCCCCCACAGGAAGGTTCAATGCCCTCACAGGATAATAGATCCACAAACTGGAAAGTGCATTTCCCACACAGTAGGTGTGAGACCCTCACAGAAAATAGATCAGCACACAGGAAACTGCATTTCCACAAGGGAAGAGGGGTTCCTAAAACAAAACTGACACTCCCCAGTATAAAATGGGTTCCTACACGGGACGGATATTTCCCCCACAGCAACGAGGGTTAACCCTTGGCAATATTTTTTACCCCTCAGAAACTTGCATTTCCATCAATGGAAGAATGTTCTTAACACAGGAACGTGAGTGTCCAACAAAGAATCAAGTGTCCATACAGGAAGGGACATTTCCTCCAGAGGAAGCATTTTTCCCCAAGAGGAAGTGTTGTTTCCCCACATGAAGGAACTATTCATTCACAGCATAATAGGTCAGCATACAGGATAGTACATTTCCCGTACAGTGAGAGGGTTTCCTCACAGCAAGGTTGTTTCCTCCATAGGAAGAGGCATTGCCCAACAGGAAGTTATGATTCCCCCACAGGAAGGTTCAATGCCCTCACAGGATAATAGATCCACAAACTGGAAAGTGCATTTCCCACACAGTTGGTGTGAGACCCTCACAGAAAATAGATCAGCACACAGGAAAGTGCATTTCCACAAAGGAAGAGGGGTTCCTAAAACAAAAGTGACACGACACATCCCAATATAAAATGGGTTCCTACATCGGAATGGACATTTCCCCCACAGGAAGAAGGTTACATCATTGGCAAATTTTGTTTCCACACAGAAAGTTGTGTTTCAATCAATGGAAGATAGTTCTTCACACAGGATCGTGAGTGTCTGACAAAGAATGAAGTGTCCACACAGGAAGAGACATTTCCTCCTGATGAAGAATTTTTCCTCCAGAGGAATGGTTGTTTCCCTACATGAAGGAGCTATTCATTCACAGCCTAATAGGTCTGAACACAGGAAAGTGCATTTCCCCAACAGGAAGAGGGGTTCCTAAAACAAAAGTGACACTCCCCAATATAAAATGGGTTTCTCCATCGGAATGGACATTTCCCCCACAGGAAGAAGGTTACATAATTGGCAAATTTTGTTTCCACACAGAAAGTTCTGTTTCCATCAATGGAAGATAGTTCTTCACACAGGATCGTGAGTGTCCGGCAAAGAATGAAGTGTCCACACAGGAAGGGAAATTTCTCCCTGATGAAGAATTTTTCCCCCAGAGGAATTTTTGTTTCCCTACATGAAGGAACTATTCATTCACAGCCTAATAAGTCTGCACACAGGAAAGTGCATTTCCCCAACGGGAAGAGGGGTTCCTAAAACAAAAGTTACACTCCCCAGTATAAAATGGGTTCCTACACGGGACGGACATTTCCCCCACAGGAAGGAGGGTTAACCCTTGGAAAGTTTTTCCCCCCATAGAAACTTGCGTTTCCTTCAATGGAAGAAAGTTCTTAACACAGGAACGTGAGTGTCTGACAAAGAATGAAGTGTCCATACAGGAAGGGACATTTCCTCCAGAGGAAGAATTTTTCCCCATCAGGAAGTGTTGTTTCCCCACATGAAGGAACTATTCATTCACAGCATAATAGGTCAGCATACAGGATAGTACATTTCCCATACAGTTTGAGGGTTCCCTCACAGCAAGTTTGTTTCCTCCAAGGGAAGAGCCGTTGCCCAACAGGAAATTAAGATTCCCCCACAGGAAGTTGCGATGCCCTCACAGGAAAATAGGTCCACAAACAGGAAAGTGCATTACCCACACAGGCAGGTGCCAGAAGATGAGAGAGAGCAAGATATTGAAAACCTATTTGAAGAATTAATGACAGAAAACTTCCCCCACCTGGTGAAAGAAATAGACTTACAGGTCCAGGAAGCGCAGAGAACCCAAACAAAAGGAATCCAAAGAGAGCCACACCAAGACACATCATAATTAAAATGCCAAGAGCAAAAGACAAAGAGAAAATCCTAAAAGCAGCAAGAGAAAGAAACTCAGTTACCTACAAGGGAATACCCATACGGCTGTCAGCTCATTTCTCAACAGGAACTTTGCAGGCCAGAAGGGAATGGCAAGAAATATTCAAAGTGATGAATACCAAGAACCTACAACCAAGATTACTTTATCCAGCAAAGCTATCATTCAGAACTGAAGGTCAGATAAAGAGCTTCACAGATAAGGAAAAGCTAAAGGAGTTCATCACCACCAAACCAGTATTATATGAAATGCTGAAAGGTGTCCTTTAAGAAGAGGAAGAAGAAGAAAAAAGGTAAAGATACAAATTATGATCAACAAACATGCATCTATCAACAAGTGAATCTAAGAATCAAGTGAACAAATAATCTGGCGATCACAATAGAATCAGGGACATAGAAAGAGAATGGACTGACTATTCTTGGGGGGAAAGGGGTGTGGGAGATGCGGGAAGAGACTGGACAAAAAACGTGCACCTATGGATGAGGACAGTGGGTGGGGAGTGAGGGCGGAGGGTGGGGTGGGAACTGGGAAGAGTGGAGTTATGGGGGGGAAAAAGAGGAACAAATGTAATAACTTAATTCACCGAGTACTTACAAACTGATAAGAAACAGATCAACAAAAAATAATATAAAATAAAATAAAGAATAATACTATAATTATATAGATATAGAACATTAACAAACAAGTATACAAAAATATAAAAGTGAGTAAAAAATAACTAATTCAGAAGAGTTGTCATCACATAGAAGGAGGAAGGTCTGACGGGTGAGCAGTGCTCTAAGACCTGCATGGGGACATATGGGAAAATTATAACTCATGGTAGTTAGGGGGTTGGGTTGTGGGCCAGGGTAGGAAGTAGTTCACTGTTGTATCAGGTTCCATGTCAGCCATGGCATCATCTGCCAGGTTTCATGAAAGTCAGGTTGGTAGGGTCTGTAGTTCCATGGGTCTGAGGTTGGAACATAGCTGAAGTCACGACGTTATCTCTAACTTACCCGAAACTCTGTTTCTGTGGTGACTAGACCTGAGTCTTTGTTCCTAAGACCGTGTGATGCTGATCAGAATCTAGTGATTAGGAAAGGTGGCACAGTCCACATGTGCAAAGGAGGAAGGATAAGAAAGAAAGGAGGCAAGGTGGTCCTGGTGCCATTGGACTGGACAAGGCCAGTGTGAAGACAGAAGGCAGAGAGGAGAAAGGGCCAGGTTGCAGAGTAGAGATTCTTTGCAGTACGTGACTGTCATTATATGTGTGTCATGAAAGGCCAATTTTTTTATTTTTTGCTATTTAGGGCAATTTTATTTTTTAAATCCTCACCCAAGGATATTCATTGAATTTAGAGGGAGGAAAGGAGAGAGACAGAAAGGGAGACAGAAACATCAATGTGAGAGAGGAACATTTATCCGTTGCCTTCCGTGTACACCCCAATACAGATCAAACCTGAAACCTTGTGGTGTACAAGACAATACTCCAACCAACTGAGCCGCCCAGCCAGGGCTAGGCCAATTTAAATATATATATATTGAACAGAGGATGAAGTACAGATGGGGTTTTGTCTATTTTTAAACATTTTAAGAAAATTAGCTGATGCTCCTAATAAAAGCATAAGCCTAATGAAACATCAAAAAACATTTTCCAATCATCCTTGGTCTGTCCTTAGATCACTCTCTGATTCAGAATTCTGAAAAAATAAGAATCTCCAGATTTTGAAATAATTACCAACCAAAAATGATTTCTGACCCGGCAGGCGTGGCTCAGAGATTGAGCATCGACCTATGAACCACGAAGTCGCAGTTCGATTCCCAGTCAGGGGACATGCCCAGGTTGTGCTCTCGATCCCTGCTGTGGGGTGTTCAGGAGACAGCTAATCCATGATTCTCTATCATCATTGATGTTTCTCTCTCTCTCCCTCGCTCTCTCCCTTCCTCTCTGAAATTATAGTATTATTGATTTCTCACCATCTTTTAGCTAAACCTTCTTGGGTGGCCTTCAGAGTGGAACAGAATAAACATCAGAAGGTGAGTATTTCCCAAATCCTGTTGAAAAGAAAATCTTCCTCCTGGATGCAAATGCAGGGAAGAGGAGAAAAAATCAGAGTGCATCCTAGAAACTGCCACCTTTCTTTCCTGACCTCTTCAACAAAATGCCCAATATCATCTCAGTCGTTAATAACATCAGCTACAATAGTAGCTGCCACGGGTTTTATCTTCACAATGCTTCAGACTCTAAGAATTCTACGTGAATAAACTCACTTAAACCTTACCACAACCCTATGAGGTAGGTACTATAACTATCACCGTTTCTGATGAGGAAACTGAGGTTTCAGACATATACAAGTGTTTGATTATATCTCTGAGATCACAGTATTGGTGGGCATGCACTCTAATCCATAGCTTCATCTCTAAACCACTTACAAGCTCATTAAAATTTCCATACTTTTATGCAGTTTCCACTGTCTTATCCATACATGATTACATCTTTCACTGACTGATGATTCCAAACACTATGCTGCCGTGAGAGATGCACTAAGACTTCCGACTCGCGGAAGCTTACTGACATATAGGCAGTTTGCACGGTGCATGGTCCCCCATGAAGAAGGACATAGGAACCCCAGCATCAGAGCCTCCTGGTCAAATAAAAGAAAGCATCTCTCAACTCTGGGGAGCTTCAGGTTTGACAATTGAGAAACAATAAATAAAGTGACTTAAGAACTTCATAGAGATGACACACTATTCAATAGAAGCTCATCCATCTGGAACTGGTTTTGAATGCTCATTCCAGTAAGAAGCATGGCTTCTTTCTCTGAGCTCTAATTAGGCCAGTGTCATCTTGTTTGAATCATTTGCTCCGCCTGCCTACGTCTGCATTGTGAGCTCTTTGGTTCACACCAGATTTTTCTCTTCCAGAAGTCCCAGGCCCAGCTCAGGGTCCCTGAGGGCCCCTGAATGTTGGCTGAAAGAGTGCTTTAAAATTTACAAATTAAACTAGAATAGGGTCAAAAAATAATGAAGATAATTTACATGTGATTTCAAATACAGAGAAGACTGAGAGGTACATTGATAGCAGGACTGTAATTTGACATTCACACTGTATCAAAGAGCTCACAGAACACTTTGGTGAACACCGTTATATGTCATGTTCATTATAACATTAAGAATTAGCATGTTATAGGTCAGGAAAAATGAAGAGAACTAGCTAGTAGCACAAACTTATTCAAACAGAATTGGTGGGAACAAACTACTCTAATTACAAATATTCTTTCCGTGATATAGTAATTTGCACATCCTATATAATATGCTAAGTGTCCAGTCGCCTGTTCAACCAATCAAAGCATAATATGATGATGACATGCTAATGCCACTAACTGCTAGCTATGATGTGCACTGACCACCAAGGGGCAGACAGTCAACCAGTAGACCAGTTGCTATGACGTGCACTGATCACCAGGAGGAAGACGCTCTGACCTATAGGTTAGCTTGCTGCTGGGGTCCAGCTGATCAGGACTGAGCGAGATGGCCGGACACACCCTGGAGTCCTCCTGCGGTTCCTCCCCAGCTGGCCAACCTCCCGCGTCCCTCCCCAGCCCCGATCGTGCCCCAGTGGGGTCCCTCAGCCTAGCCTGTGCCCTCTCGCAATCCAGGACCTCTCGGGGAATGTCGGAGAGCCAGTTTTGGCCTGATCCCACAGGCCAGGATGAGGGACCCCGCTGGTGCATGAATTCGTGCACTGGGTCTCTAGTTTTAGCATCATTTTCCTTATTTTCATGATAGGTTTCTGCCAGCCATTTTTTTTGAAAAATATATGTTTTTATTGATTTTAGAGAGAAAGAGGAAGGGAGAGGGAGAGAAGCATCAGTGAGAGAGAAAAACATGGATCGGTTGCCTCCTACACAGACCCCCACCTGGGATCTAACCCGTAACAAGGACATGTACCATGACCGGGAATGGAACCGGCAACCCTTCAGTTCAACCAACTGAGCTACACCAGCCAGGGCTCTGCCAACTATTTTTCTTTCTTTCTTTTTTATTCTTAATCCTCACCCAAGGATATTTTCTCATTGATTTTTAGGGAGAATAGAAGAGAGAGGGAGAGACGGAGAGAAATATCAATGTGAGAGACACATTGATTGGTTGCCTCCTGCATAAGTCCAGACCAGGGCATGGGCCAGGGAGGAGGATCCTGCAACCAAGTCACTGGCCCTTGATCGGAATAGAACTAAGGACCCTTCAATCCGCAGGCTGACACTCTATCAACTGAGCTACACTGGTTAGGGCCCAACTATGACTTATTTTCTTCCCAGTATCTTTCACTCTCACTGTTCTATAAAAAAAAAAAAAAAAGATCCTTAAGGCGTGGGTTCTAGTCTTCAATTCACAACCCACATTGGCCATTTCTTTTTCCTCTAATATTCATACTTCCCGGGTATTTCAGAGTTGTTGAAGTGTTCATTGAAGTCATGTATGTGAAAATATATCATAAACCCTACATAATTAAATAAATGCATGTTACCTTTTAATATGGGACTTCCACATTGAAGGCAAAGTCCAGGACGTCATTAAGTAATGAGTCTACTTTGAAGGAATTGTCAGGAACAGCAAATTTGTTGACCACAAGTGGCTCAGAGCAGACTCAGAAACCAGTGCCCCCTCCTGGAGAAGCAAGTCCCTCTGGACAGCACCCTAGATCAAAATTGGGTAAGTTACATAATTTGGAGATTTCAGTTCCACTAATTCTTCTAGAAAGGCTAATCAGTGTAGCCTAGGTATGTGGGGTGGACTTTGCATAGGCCTGGATTTGAAACTGGAGTTATCACTGAAGCTTTGAGCTAATCTTACCAACTCTCTGAGCTCCTGAATGCTAATGTGTAAAGTGAACATAAGGAAACATGGGCCACATATTGTTTGATAGCATTAAATTAAACCTTAAACAATTGACACATGCAAGTTGTCCAATAAATCCATCTGTGATAATAGCAACCATATTCTCTTGGTGTTGTGTGCCCAGGTCTTTACTCAGTGCCTAACGCATAATGTTCCCTCAATACATACTTTATGAATGACCAAAGCTTGGGAGGTTGAACCTCAGAATGGGATCATCTAGAAACTAAAATTGAATCAGCCACCAATAGTCAGTGTGGAGTGCTAGTCTTTTAGTTAATGGAGGAAAATACCACATACTATAATAGAACAGGCAATCATTTCATGGTAGGACATTGTGTGTTTTCTGATAAGATAGGTACTAATGTTCCAGACCTCATCCCCTCAGTCACCTGCCCTTCTCCCATGTAGATCTCAGGAGAAAGGAGATCGAAGTGAAGATGTATAGCCTACGAGAGAGGAAGTGTTGTGTCTACCAAGAGGTCAGCGAGCCCCAGGACGATGACTACCTATGTAAGCTCACCCTCACCAAGGAGCATGTTATGTCTTGATGCAAGAATTTCACTTGGTCTTTGGGTGCCCAAATCATTCCCTTCCTCTCGTGACCGGGAGTACAGGATTGAGGCTCACTGATGTGAGCTCTTTCCGAAGCTCTTCATGTCCAGGAACATGCACTGCACCCTCCCTCTTCCCTGTTGCTCTTGCCTCCAGATTGTGAGAAGTGTCAGAACTTCTTCATTGACAGCTGTGCTGTGCATGGGCCTCCTACGTTTGTAAAAGACAGTGCCGCGGACAAGGGGCATGCCAACCGCTCAGCCCTCACTCTGCCCCCTGGGTTGAGAATCGGACCATCAGGCATCCCTGAGGCTGGGCTTGGAGTGTGGAATGAGGAATGTGATCTGCCCGAGGGCCTGCACTTTGGCCCTTATGAGGGTCAGATCACAGAAGATGAAGCCACAGCCAACAGCGGCTACTCCTGGCTGGTGAGAACTTTACCTCTTCCCTGTCCTCTGGCTTCCCCGTCCCTCCTGTGGCTTGGGGGGCCCCCACCTTCTACATGCTAGGACATGGATGGGGACCATATGGTTAGTTAGCTCTGTGTACTGGGCGGACTTTGCATGAACATGGAGCTCCTCTCTAAGGATCAGAGGGTAAATGGGAGCAAAGTGGTACAGACTCCTCCCTTGGGGGCTCCTGCTTAGTGGACAAATCAATTCCGACGTGTAGATGATGAGTAAGAAAAATATCCTGAGATCACCATTGGCAGTTGAGTCACCATGCAGGCTGAAAGAGATTTGATGACAGTAGAATAAAGTAATTCTTCTATTATATACACACAACCACACACACACACACACACACACACACACACACACACACACACACACACACACACACACGGCCTTTAACTTCTTTTCCTGAAATGCAGATCACCAAAGGGAGAAACTGCTATGAGTATGTGGATGGAAAGGATACATCTCAGGCCAACTGGATGAGGTAAGGTCACTAGGCTTCTGGGTGCTAAAGAGGATACTCATGCCTCACAACCCACATGTCTGTCCTTCCCATCATGCCTCCCTAATGGTCTCCCTCAGTTCTCTGTTCCCCTTTTTTCTCCATACAGTGATCTTTAACATCTAGAGACATTTAGGAAAAAAGGATGTAAAAGTATAGCATTTGACCTCAAAATAGAAGTCTCTAGTTTGGGCTCTGACTGGGAAAACCTTGAGGACCCTGTATTACTCTGTGATTTATCTAATGGACATTAGTTAAACACCTACTATGTTCCAGTTTAGAGGAAGGAATTCATTACTTACACAGATTACACAATCCATGACCCTAGGGAGGACTTACTGCAGACGGACATGAAACATTTTATTTCATAAACATTTAACTCTATTTTTCCTATTTTTCAAGAAGTGCCCAGTGCCCAGGTAGCCTTGAACCAAGGATAGTCTAAACCTGTGAGGGCAGCACATCATCCCAGACTCAGTTCTAACTACAACTGGGTGTTGGAGCCTGCAGAGTAATAGTGCTCATGGCCCTTTCCTGAGGGGCTCTCTTGTGTCAGGGGAGACAGATTATGAATAAACTACTATTGTTCTGTGTTATTTTTCTAAGACAGAGAGACCTCCACGTTTCTGTGGGAACCTGGGGGAGGCAACTGAATGATGCCTTCAATAAAGTGTGGGGAGACTCGACAAAGGCCTCTGAAGAGAAGGTAGACTTGGACTGAGTGTTGAATGATGTGAGTCCTAGATCAAGCCCCGAGTTCTGTGGTGTAACACCGAACCTGACTTACAGCTTAGAGAAGCTAGAGGTCACCAGGTTTGATGGGGAAGTCTGGAATGAGGCTTTGGAAATGGCATTAGGCAGGATGAGCACTGTGAGCAGGACTTAGAGACAGGAATTCACATGACATTGTGACAGAGGCTTGGACATTGAACAGAAGTTTCCCCAGGAGCATGGGTGTGGGTGCAATCAGTGCTGAGGGCCTTAAGCGTCAGTGAGGAGCTGGACACGAATATGACAGGTAGTGGAAACTCATCGCCTCTGGTTTTCTTTCCTTTCATCTGCCTCAACGCCAGGTATGTGAACTGCGCCCGGGATGACCAAGAATAGAACCTGGTGGCCTTTCAATATCACAGGCAGATTTTCTACCGAACCTGCCGGGTCGTGAGGACGGGCTGTGAGCTGCTGGTCTGGTATGGAGAAGAGTATGGCCAAAAGCTGGGCATCAAGTGGGGCAGCAAGTGGAAGACAGAGCTTGTGGCCGGGAAAGGTGGGCACCACTCTTCTTCAACATGGAAAGAAAGAATTCTTAGAAGTTTTCATGCTCCAACTCTCAAGTAGAGTAAACTCCACTCTAGAGTCAGCAAAGCTTCAAATCAGATGCTTCAGAAATTGATGGCTCATCACATAGGTTTTTGATACTTAGGAACAATTTTAATATTTTTATTTTTGTTCTAATTTTTAAAAATATGCTTTTATTGGTTTTAGAGACAGAGATGAAGGGAGAGGGAGAGAAATATCAATCTGCTGCCTCCTGCATTATCCCTACTGGGGATCAAGTCCACCACCCAGACATGTGCCCTGACCAGGAATCAAACTGGCTACCTCTGGGTGAACGGGACAATGCTCAATGAACTGAGCCACACTGGCCAGGGGCTTTTTTTGTTCCATTTTAAAAAATACTTCATGCACAAAATACACAGCGTCATATAGTGCTGAAAGGGTTAGAGGCAAAACAAATAATAATAAAAAAAAAAGGTTTCAGGCACTTAACCAGCTCTCTCATCAAGGTGGTTGTTTGTGGGTTGTTGTTTTTGTTTTCTAACACTTTAGCTGTTTCTTCTTCATTTACTGCATATTTCTAAATGAAATGTGTGTGTTAACATGCATTCATTCATTATTTTGTGACTTGCCATGTGAATTCCTACGTGGTGCCACGCAGGGTTCTGGGAGCTGGAAATACAGATGAACACGATGATCAGAATCACTGCTCCTGAGCAGCTGGCTGGTGAAGGAGGGAAGCCCTGGCAGACATATGTGCATGTGCTTAATATTACATAGTGGTTAGTGCTTTAGAGAAAACGGGACCAGGACAAGTGACTAGGGATCAGTGTGAGGGGAAGGTGGGTGTGTCAGATTGCAAAGGTCAAGGGAAGGCTTTCTCAGGAGACAACAGTTACAACAGTTGTGTCACAAGGTCCCAGGCAGAGGGAGTGGCTGGTGCAGGGAAGGGAAGAGGTGGGGTGTTGAGCTGGCTGAGGGCTTCTCCCGTCTCAGTCTCAGTACGGAGGGTAAGAACAAAGGTTGGACAGATGCCTAGCAGCCTGGAAATACAGTGCCTATGATCCAAGCTGAGATACTGGGGACTTTCTTGAGTGAGACGGGACAATTGAGCAGTTTTCAGCTGCAGAGTGGCATGTTCTAAAACTATGCTTTGTTAAATTTTTTGGAAAATAAATTTCAGTGGGGAATCCCCTCTGAGATTATTTCAACTCCAAGTGAGAGAGGAAGGCAGACTGGCTGGAGAGGGACGGGAGTCAGGAGTGTAAGAAGCAGGTTGGGGAAATATTTTTGTTGTTGTTGTTAATCCTCACCCAAGGATATTTTTCCACTGATTATTTTTTGAGAGAGAGTAGAAGGGGGAGAGACAGAGAGAGAAACATCAATAGCTTGTCTCCCACGGGCACCCCAACCAGGGCTGGGGATTGAGCTTGCAACCAAGGGACGTGCCCTTGACTAGAATCGAACCCAGGAGCCTGGAGTCCCCAAGGTGACGCTCTATCTACTGAGCCAAACTGGCTAGGGCATGGTTGGGGAGATATTTTGAAACAGGACTTTGTAGTGTATTTGAAATAGGCTAACACTGAAAGAAATCAAGTAGGAATACTGTGTGATGAAAGACATATTTCCATTTTATGATTTGTGGAAAACTGAGAGAGCAGCAATTGCTAATTGGGGCCTATTGTTCCTCTATTTTTAAATATTTTTATTGATTTGAGAGAGAGAGGAAGGGAAATGAAGAGAGAGATAGAAATATCAGCATGGATCAGCTGCCTCCTGCTGGGATAGAGCACAAAACCTGGGCATGTGCCCTGACCAGGAATCAAACTGGTGACGACCTGGTTCATGGGTTGATGCTCAACCACTGAGGTACCTGGCCAGGCCTGTGGTTTTTCTCTTTAACATGACTTAGAAGATACATGTATATGGAAAGGTCACGATAGTCAAACCCATATAAGGAGTCAAATGGCTTCTGATGGTCCTTGATCTGTAAGACCTTTTTTCTTTTCAATCCTTACCCAAGGATATTTTTTCCATTGATTTTTATAGAGAGTGAAAGACAGAGGGAAAGACAGAGAGAAATATCCATGTGAGAGGAACACATCGATTTGTTGCCTCCTGCACAATCCCAGACCAGGTCCGGGCCGGGGAGCAGCCTGCAACCAAGGCACATGCCCTTGATGGGAATCAAACCCACGACCTTTCTGTCCACAGGCTGAGGCTCTATCTACTGATCCACACTGACCAGGGCTGTACAAAAGACTTTTGATATGGGGTCTCTGGATTTCTGAAGAAGAGTAGTGCAGACAAAGAAAAAGAAAAGTAGACTGTGAAGGAACACTCTGTGGGAGGCAGAGCTTGCACTGTCAACACAGTTAGAATGATTCCGGAGACAGGATTTACCAGGAGACAGAGCGTAAGGCACAGGCAGCCTTGCCCACACATGCCCTGACCAAAACTTTCTCTTTCAGCAGAACCAAAGCCAGAGATCCACACATGTCCCTCCTGCTCTGTGGCCTTCTCCAGTCAGACATTCCTCAGCCAACATGTGAAACGCAATCACCCCTCTGAGATTCTGCCAGCAGCACCTGCAGGAAAACACCTCCAGTCAGAGGAACCCGGCCCAGAGCATCAAAATCAACAGCAGCAGCAACATCCTGGTCCACATGGGTGGAATGACAAAGCTGAAGGTCAAGAGGTCAAAGGAACGTCCAAACCTTTGCTTAAAAGGATCAGGCACATGAGAACTTCACGGGACTCTTTCAAGCCTCCCAACAGACAAACAGGGAGCTCCAGTGAGCGTGAGAGAATAATGGAGGAAGAGCCCAGCACAGGCCAGGACGTGAATCCAAAGAACACAGGCAAATTATCTGTGGGAGTAAGAATGTCAAAAATTGTAACAATCAATCATGGAGGGTGTGGGCAAGGCTTCAATGATAAGTCACATATCGACACACACCAGAGGACACACTCAGGGAAAAAGCCATATGTGTGCAGGGAGTGTGAGAAAGGCTTTACACGGAAGTAACATCTCATCAGACACCAGAGGACACACTCAGGGTAGAAGCCATATGTGTGCAGGAAGTGTGGGCGAGGCTTTACAGATAAGTCAATCTCATCAAACACCAGAGAACACACTCAGGGGAGAAGCCCTATGTGTGCAGGGAGTGTGGGCGAGGCTTTACACAGAAGTCATCTATCATCACACACCAGAGGACACACTCAGGGGAGAAGCCCTATGTGTGCAGGGAGTGTGGGAGAAGCTTTACAGATAAGTCAACTCTAATCATATACCAGAGGACACACTCAGGAGAGAAGCCCTATGTGTGTAGGGAGTGTGGGGGAGGCTTTAGAGATAAGTCAAGTCTCATCAAACACCAGAGAACACACTCAGGGGAGAAGCCCTATGTTTGCAGGGAGTGTGGGCGAGGCTTTACACAGAAGTCCAATCTCATGAGACACCAGACGACACACTCATGGGAGAAGCCCGGTCTTTGCAGGGAGGATGCATCATGAGCCCTAAATTGCACCTCAGCAGCCATAGGGCAAGTGTAGGCACCGCATACCTCATACCCCAGCTCTGAGGGGGCTTTAGAGGAAGCCTGCTGGCCCCTTTCCCTCCCCAAGAGTGTAATTAGTACAGAAGTATCTGGTCAAACAAATCCTCCGCTTTCAAAAGGAGAGGCTATAGACAAACAGTTCCGTAAGTGCTATGGGGATGTCAACACGAATGTCCCTCATGGTGTTTTTGGCCTAGTTTTAATAAAGTTTGTGTCCAGACTAACCTGAAGCCTACGTGCCTCATCCCCCTCATCACTGAAAGCAGAGTTCCAGGAGGGCCTCAAAGAACCCTCAGCCACAGACCTGAACCCGGGAAGGCGGAATCTGGCGTCAGTCCAGTGAGGTTCCCGCCAGGGAGAGGGATTGAGGCACACTCACCAGGAACATGAATAGGACCCCACCAACCCCTTGGCTTCTCCTGGCTCCTCCCCTGATTCCTTAGACCTCTGTAGCCTCAGAGGTGAAAGCCAGAGAGGGTGTGTGCAGGTGTGTTTGTGCATGTGTGTGTACATGTGTGTGTGTGCGCGTGTCTGTGTGTGTGTGTGCCCGTGTGCCTGTGCACACACCTGTGCTGCCTCAGTCTGGGCACTGGTCGCCCTGTTCTTGCTGCCTCTGTAGCATTGGCATCTTGCCTGGGGCATAGCATGTCGGCACCAGGTCTGTCAACAAGGTTTTGAGTCTCAGCTTTTCCCTCAAAACTGTGTGTCCTAAGGCAAGACCCCCAAAGTCTCTGTGCCTCTTTCCAAGCTATAAAGCGGGAGGGTGACCCAGGCTTTGGAGTGTCATTCAGAGTGGGGTCAGCACCGGTGGTTAAAACACGCAACTCTCTGTGAACAGCGTCTGCCAGGCCTTGAGGTGGACAAGGGAGGCAGAGGGAGTGGGGCCCAGGAGCCAGTTTAGAGCTCAAGCAGCCCCACTGCTCTGCGTGGACTCGGCTGAATGTGCAGGAGTCGTGGGGTCAGGCATGCTCCTCCCCCCGGCCACCCCCTCCCACTGAGCCTTGGCAGGACAAGAGTGACCTTGGTTTCTAAGAGTGACCAGGACAAAGGCCCTCACAACCCTGCTGAGAGCTGCTGGGTGCACCTCACCTCACAGTGTGTGCGACGCCCACCTCGCAACAGCTCCTGGTGCCTGGCCTTGTACCTGGGTCTGCGGGTCTCACCGTCCCCGGACCCGTCTGAAATCCTTACCTGCACATTTCTTATGGGGAGTCATGGGACATGGACACGCGTGAGAAGAGCAGGCAGGCCGTGTCGGTCATTCCTGGCCACCGGTTCACAGGTAATGTCCACTGAGGCCAGGAGCACCGACCCTCATGGGCCCATGGGTGGGAGTCCAGCGAGGCTCCAGGGAATAGGTAAGCGTCTGCCTGGGGAGGCGATGGGGCCCCAGCAACCAGAGGCCCTGCTTTTCTTACAACAGAGCGGACATCCATGCAGGGAGCAGGCACACGCGGTGAGGGCCCTTCACCCCTCAGCCCGAGGGACCTAGCATCGCACCTGTTTCTGGAGGAGAGCTCCTGAAGGGGGTACCCAAACCCACGACCTGGGACCATGACCTTCCCTCTCCCGCCCGGCTGGCGTGGCTCAGCGCTTGAGCATCAACCTATGAACCAGGAGGTCAGGGTTCAATTCCTGGTCAGGGCACATGCTCGGGTTGTGGGCTTGATCCCCAGTGTGGGGCCTGCAAGAGGCAGCAGATCCATGATTCTCTGTCATCATGGATGTTTCTCTCTCTCTCTCTCTTTCTCTCTCTCTATTTCTCTCTCTCTCTCTCTCTCTCTCTCTCTCTCTCTCTCTCTCTCTCTCTCTCTCTTTCTGTCTCTCTCCACCCCCCCTTCTTCTCCCTTTCTATCTGAAATCAATAAAAAATATATTTTAAAAAATGATGGCATTTCTATGTGAAGAATGGAAACCTCATTCCTTACAATGACTGAGGGCTTGGGTTGGTGACCTGAAACTCTCAGAAGCAACCATTGAGCCACACCTTCATACTCATGTTTTCCCACATTAACCCAATCCTGAAACACCTCAGGACCAGGAGAAATCTGCCAGTTGGGATATTGTTTTCTGTGGGTCTCAGCGGACTCTGGAGGAGCCAGCCCACAATCATGGGTCTGTTGACACCCAAGCAGGGGCCCTGTGCACATTGGAAGGTGGGCTCTCTCGTTCAGGTCAGGAGGGGCAAACCCCCACCCCAGCATCGCATTGAAACACCACACATTTCCAAGTGGCTCAGCACCTCCGGTGAGTATCTCTCAGGGGGTGAAGGAAAGCTTTGCACAATCAAGTCCTCTTTCACATTAAAAATGTTGGTGTCCCTGTGCCCAAACCTCCACATACAGGAAGGTTCTGGTTTGACTAGTCACGCCTTGATTTGTTGAATACATCTTTCCCAGGTTGCAAGGATTAGCCTTTAACTTCATGCCCAGCTTTTTCTACCATTTGTTTCCATGTCCAGTGTGACACATCTCACTTCCTTTGGAAGGAAATGGAAAATTCTCCAGGATGCGATGCTCCACTGTTTGGGTGTAGATGTGCACACACGTTTTAAACTGAGATACTGTGAACATTCATGAACTGGAATGCTCACGATGACTAGGAAAGACAAGTGGTGGGTGTTTTCGGTAAAATCTGATACCTATTGGGAGGAGGATAGGAGCAGATTTGACAGTTTCCAGTTTTATTTTAAATCTGTTGTTCTTGATCTGACACACAGAGGGACAGGGAGACAAAGAGAAACAATCAGGTGATGGGGGTGGCCTTACCAGGAATCAAGGGCACTTCTTGGTTCATAGGTCAGCACTCACTCATTGAGCCTCGCTTGCTGGGCTGTGTGTTGCTATTTGGATGACCTCTTTCTACAAAGACAATGCGGCCCTGGCTGGGTAGATTACATGCCAGGGGGATGAGAGCCTTTACCTTGCTGGTGTTCTCATGCTGCTTGGAGCATCAGGCCTGTTTCCATCATCACAGCAGGTGGGAGCTGTGGCATCAGTACAAGCCTACTTCTACCTTCTGCCTATAGGTTCATAACAGAATGAAGGGAAAACCATGAAGGTTGTCTCAACAAGGGGACATTTAGCAAACATTCTGCTTTGGTGACAACACATGACCGCCAACAGTTCCTTGGGCAGCGATACACAGTAATACTTACCAAGTTTCTAAACATTTGCCAAGTAAAACATTCACTCTTACAAAGTTTTTTTTTTAATATTTTATTGGTTTTTTACAGAGAGGAAGGGAGAGGGATAGAGAGGTAGAAACATCGGTGAGAGAGAAACATCAATCAGCTGTCTCCTGCACACTCCCTACTGGGGATGTGCCCGCAACCAAGGTACATGCCCTTGTCCGGAATCGAACCTGGGACCCTTCAGTCCGCAGGCCGACGCTCTATCCACTGAGCCAAACCGGTTAGGGCCACTCTTACAAAGTTTTTAACATGCTCACTTAATTACACTTAGGAAGGCAACTTTGTACGGGAAATGTCGTTTTCTAAAATAAAATGTATGTATAATACAAATGTAGAATACATCACACAGATGACTGCTTGGCTCGGATTTATTTTTCATACATACAATAACTATATAGAATAAGTTTGAGATCACTTTTCAAACAACTGATGTGTGAATGGATGTCCAGAGAGGTCTTGGGTCTTGGGCAGAGTCACCATGAAGTAGGTGCTGTCTGTGAAAATGGAATCCAGGGTTCTGGAGTCAAAAACCTCTGAGAAGGTACATCTGGGAGGATAAGAGGAACCAGCACAGTGGTCACAGGTTCCCGGATGTCACCTCTCCAGGCCACTGCGTCCTCGATTATCTGTGTGTCCCTCGGTCTCTGTGTCCCTCGGCCTATGTGTCCCTCAGTCTGTGTGTCCCTCAGCCTGTATGTCCCTTGGTCACTGACACCGGGTGAGTCTGCTCCCATCTTCTCAGTGTGGGGGACTCTGGGAGCAGCGACACAACGCAGTAGAGGGGAGCACGTGCAGGACCCTCCTCTGTCCATTCCCCGCCTCCTTCACGCCTCGCTTTCCTCTGCTTGTCCCGGCCTCGCCCCCCCACCCCCAGAGCCTCGCCCCAACGTGGTGGCTTGGGAGACCCTGCAAGGACCGCGCTAGAATGGCCTCGTCGTGTTGTGTCAGGATCTTGCCAGCTGAGAGACACTCATACATTTTATTTTTATCTTATAGACACATTCCTTGGAAAAACATCAGCGGAGCTGAATGCTCTGCTCATCATGATGCCTTTCTTTAGGGGTATGCTGCTTTTTCACACCCTCCAAAGCTTTTCCTTCTTTGTACGTTTTTCATGTTTATGTTTTGGTTAATTCTTACCAGAGGATATGTTTTTACAGACAGAGGGAAGGAGGGAGGGAGGGAGGGGATAGAGAAGAAACAAAAAAGCAAACATGAATATGCAAGAGACTCATGGATCTTTGGCTCCCACAAGAGCCCAGACCGGGGCAGGCAATGAAGCCTGCATCCCAGGTATGTGCTCTGGACCAGGAATCCCACCAGCGACCCTTCCCTGGGCACCCGAAGGTCTAACTAGTGAACAACACTGGCCAGGACTATTCCTTCTGCTTAGCAGATGAGAGCAAATGTCACTCTTTCTTCTGGCAGAAGGCGGCCAATCTATGATGATCACTCATCATTGATCTTTCTCTCTTCCTTTCTGAACTAGTAGAAATGTATATTTCTAAAAAAAACCACTGTGGCCCTGGCCAGTGTGCCTCAGTGGGGAGAGTGACAACCTATGTATTGAAGGGCCCCTGGTTCGATTCCCGGTCAGGGCACATGTCCGGGTTGCGGGCTGGATCCCCAGTAGGGAGGGGGTGATACAGGAGGCAGCTGATCCATGATTCTCTCTCATCATTGATGTTTCCATCTCTATCCCTTTCCCTTCATCTCTGAAATCAATAAAAATATATTTTTTAAAAAAACACACTGGGTTTCAACACAAAAGTTTAAATTCAAATTTTTTCACGCTACTAACATGTTCCCATAATACCCTGCATCTGGAGGTGCCATCAACAATGACAGCCTCCCTGGTACTGATTGCATCAATAATGGCAGCCTACAGGGGAAGGACTGCCTCAGTAATGCCCGCCTCTAGGCTACATTGATCATTGCAGCCTCCAGAGTACTAGCTGCCTCAGTAATGCCCTACAGAAGCCGCTGAGTCTAGTGGTAATAACACGTTCTTGCGATACCCTTGCGCCTCGCTGTACGGACTGGCTGCTGCAATCATAGCGGCCGCCGGGTTACTGGCTGCCTCAGGAAAGGAGACCTGTCCTGTACTGGCTGCCTTGGTAACGGCGGCCGCCCCAGGACTGACTTCTCCAATCATGGCAGCCTCTAGGTTACGGACTGAATTACTGAACGCACAGCTTCCCCATGCCAGTGCAGCAGCCAAGGCCTCCCTCTGCAGGGCTGGGACAGGAAGGGGTGCAAAAGCCAGACCCGTGACTTCAGTCCATCCGGGGAAGGAATAATTGCACCCTGGACAGCCTCGATGATTTTGTAGGGTTTTCTGTAGGTTTTGTTTGTTTGTGGTTTTTTGGGTAGACTTTTCCATCAAATTCACGGGATATTAGCTAACATTTCAGAACCACGGACAGAAGCATAAGGTGTTATTCTTTGAATGGCCACAAGAGGGACCCAGAGGATCGTTTTCGCAAAGGAATTGGCTGACAGCTTCCTTTAAGGCAGTGGTTCTCAACCTTCCTAATGCCGCGACCCTTTAGTACAGTTCCTCATGTTGTGCTGGCCCCCAACCATAAAATTATTTTCGTTGCTACTTCATCACTGTAATGTCGCTACTTTTATGAATCGTCATGTAAATGTGTGATATGCAGGATGTATTTTCATTGTGACAAACTGAACATAATTAAAGCATAGTGATTCATCACAAAAACAATATGTAATTATATATGTGTTTTTTCGATGGTCTTAAGCTACCCCTGTGAAAGGGTCGTTCGACCCCCAAAGGGGTCGCAACCCACAGGTTGAGAACCGCTGTTCTAGTGGGAATCCCTGTTTCCCAGAAGGCAACTCCCAGCCTACCGCCTGGTCCTCTCGCTAAGGAAGCGAACACACGCGCCTGGAAGACAGTCCGGGACTTAAATACCGTTGGGTGGAACACAGACTGGGTCAGGCGGCAGGAAGGATGTGTCACCCCAACACCTGTCCGGGCGGGGGGCTCCGGGCTCCTGGGGTCCCTCCGCGAAACCACAGGAATCTGAGCCCTGGACACCGCCCATCCGTGCCTGGCTGAAAGCTTCTTGATGGACACTCGCAGGACCCTGGGTAGCCAATCACAACCAGGGGTTGAGTGCTGGGAGCCGGTCCATGCTTGCTGTTTCAAGGGACCTGGCATATATGGCATACTGTTCTTGGCACTATGTGTTTTAACCAAGGTCTCTGAGAAAGGTGGTTTCCCCAGGTAGGGATTTTCCCCTGAAGTTAGGGAGGGAATAAAACCCCTCAACTAAGTGCCAGGCGGGTAATTAATCCCTTTAACTACGAACAGTCATGCTTAAACTACATAATCTTTTCTCCCTGGAATGGAGATAAGAAACGCCCTAACCTTTGTAATAGAGATTGATAGGATTGAATCAACTGGTATAAATACAGTTGTAACAAGACAGAAACACACAGAACTCAGAACACAGAACTCATGAGACAGAATTCAGAACACAGAACTTAGAACACAGGGCTTGGAAGACAGGACCAAGAGAGACAGAGCCTAGGCACAGAACCTACACAGAACGTTCTTTACAGACAGAAGAACTTCGCTGGAGAGAACATGGCAAGGGATCCTGGACTGAACCTGAATGCAGAGGTTGGCAAGAGAGCCTGACTAGAACATGGCGACCAAACCTGGCTGGAGAAGTCCCTGTGTCATTCCTTCTTCGCCGACTCCATCCACACCTTTGGGGACCCCTGGACCTGCTGGGGTTGGACCCCGGCATCTGGCGCCCGAACAGGGACCCCTAGGTAAGCGCCCCGCACTCGGGATGGATCGGACTCCACCGTAAGAAGAAGGTGGATAGTCTTCGCCGACTCCGTCCACACCTTTGGGAACCCCTGGAACAGGATTCCCCTAAGTAAGCCCCCCTCCCCCATTGAGAACCCCCACACTCGGGACGGATCAGACTCCACTGTAGGAAGAGGGTGGATAGTCTTCGCCGAATCCGTCCACACCTTTGGGAACCCCTGGAACAGGATTCCCTTAGGTAAGCCCCCCCCATTGAGAACCCCACACTCGGGACCGATAGGACTCCACCAGGGTGCTACAGACCCCCCTATAGAGGATAAGTAGGGTAAGAAGGTGGATAGTACAGAACTTAGATTGAGAAGATGTGCCATACTGAGTCCAAAGAAAGAAGACTCTGTATTGATTCTTAGATTGAGAAGATGTGCCATACTGAGTCCAAAGAAAGAAGACTCTGTATTGATCTTTAGATTAAGAAGATGTGCCATACTGAGTCTAAAGAAATAAGGCTCTGTATTGATCTTTTAACACATATGCTTGCTAGCAGAGGAATTAAGGTTACTCCCAGTCAGACAGAACATTTTATACAAGAAATACGTCCATGCTTTTCTGAGGAAGGAAAGGTGCCAGAAAGGTAAATGTAGAGGCATGGGAGAAGGTAGGCCCAAGGAGCCTTATCCTTAACCCCACTGCAGCCTTTCCACCCCGGGAAAGTGCAGGATTGGCAAGCTCTCCCTGGGGTGATAGATCAGGACTCAGGTAATAGCAGAAAGCGCCAATCCTACTCTTAAAATGGATATAAGAGAGCATTTGAGGTTTTTCTTTTTAATGCCTGCTTTTAAAAAATAAAAAAGGGGGAATTTGCAGGGAGCCGGTCCTTCCTTGCTGTTTCAAGGGACCTGGCATATATGGAATACTGTTCTTAATATGTTTGCTCACCTTCTTGGCACTGTGTTTTAACCAAGGTCACCTCTCCGAGAAAGGTTGAATCCCCAGGTAGGGATTTTCCCCTGAAGTGAGGGAGGGAATAAAACCCCTCAACCAAGTGCCAGGCGGGTAATTAATCCCTTTAACTATGAACAATCATGCTTAAACTACATAATCTTTTCTCCCTGGAATGGAGATAAGAAACGCCCTAACCTTTGTAATAGAGATTGATAGGATTGAATCAACTGGTATAAATACAGTTGTAACAAGACAGACTCACTCAGAACTAAGAACACAGAACTCAGAACACAGAACTCAGGAGACAGGGCTTGGAAGACAGGACCAAGAGAGACAGAGCCTAGGCACAGAACCTACACAGAACATTCTCTAGAGACAGAAGAACTTCGCTGGCGAGAGCATGCTGGAGGATCCTGGACAGGGACTGAGATCTCAGACTGAACCTGGCTGGAGAACCTACAGAACCTGGCAATAAAACCAGGCAAGAGAACCCAACCATGCTGATCAACTGAACACTGCCTCCGAGTCTCTCCCTCTTTGCCGACTCTGTCCTGGAGATCCTAAGCAGAGCCTCTCTGGAGATCAAGACCAGAACTTGGCTGGAGATCCTGGCTAGGCTGCTGATCAACTGAACGCTGTCTCCGTGTCATTCCTTCTTCGCCGACTCCGTCCACACCTTTGGGGACCCCTGGACCTGCTGGGGCTGGACCCCGGCATCTGGCGCCCGAACAGGGACCCCTAGGTAAGCGCCCCGCACTCGGGATGGATCGGACTCCACCGTAAGAAGAAGGTGGATAGTCTTCGCCGACTCCGTCCACACCTTTGGGAACCCCTGGAACAGGATTCCCCTAAGTAAGCCCCCCTCCCCCATTGAGAACCCCCACACTCGGGACGGATCAGACTCCACCGTAGGAAGAGGGTGGATAGTCTTCGCCGAATCCGTCCACACCTTTGGGAACCCCTGGAACAGGATTCCCTTAGGTAAGCCCCCCCCATTGAGAACCCCACACTCGGGACGGATAGGACTCCACCAGGGTGCTACAGACCCCCCTATAGAGGATAAGTAGGGTAAGAAGGTGGATAGTACAGAACTTAGATTGAGAAGATGTGCCATACTGAGTCCAAAGAAAGAAGACTCTGTATTGATTCTTAGATTGAGAAGATGTGCCATACTGAGTCCAAAGAAAGAAGACTCTGTATTGATCTTTAGATTAAGAAGATGTGCCATACTGAGTCTAAAGAAATAAGGCTCTGTATTGATCTTTTAACACATATGCTTGCTAGCAGAGGAATTAAGGTTACTCCCAGTCAGACAGAACATTTTATACAAGAAATACGTCCATGCTTTTCTGAGGAAGGAAAGGTGCCAGAAAGGTAAATGTAGAGGCATGGGAGAAGGTAGGCCCAAGGAGCCTTATCCTTAACCCCACTGCAGCCTTTCCACCCCGGGAAAGTGCAGGATTGGCAAGCTCTCCCTGGGGTGATAGATCAGGACTCAGGTAATAGCAGAAAGCGCCAATCCTACTCTTAAAATGGATATAAGAGAGCATTTGAGGTTTTTCTTTTTAATGCCTGCTTTTAAAAAATAAAAAAGGGGGAATTTGCAGGGAGCCGGTCCTTCCTTGCTGTTTCAAGGGACCTGGCATATATGGAATACTGTTCTTAATATGTTTGCTCACCTTCTTGGCACTGTGTTTTAACCAAGGTCACCTCTCCGAGAAAGGTTGAATCCCCAGGTAGGGATTTTCCCCTGAAGTGAGGGAGGGAATAAAACCCCTCAACCAAGTGCCAGGCGGGTAATTAATCCCTTTAACTATGAACAATCATGCTTAAACTACATAATCTTTTCTCCCTGGAATGGAGATAAGAAACGCCCTAACCTTTGTAATAGAGATTGATAGGATTGAATCAACTGGTATAAATACAGTTGTAACAAGACAGACTCACTCAGAACTAAGAACACAGAACTCAGAACACAGAACTCAGGAGACAGGGCTTGGAAGACAGGACCAAGAGAGACAGAGCCTAGGCACAGAACCTACACAGAACATTCTCTAGAGACAGAAGAACTTCGCTGGCGAGAGCATGCTGGAGGATCCTGGACAGGGACTGAGATCTCAGACTGAACCTGGCTGGAGAACCTACAGAACCTGGCAATAAAACCAGGCAAGAGAACCCAACCATGCTGATCAACTGAACACTGCCTCCGAGTCTCTCCCTCTTTGCCGACTCTGTCCTGGAGATCCTAAGCAGAGCCTCTCTGGAGATCAAGACCAGAACTTGGCTGGAGATCCTGGCTAGGCTGCTGATCAACTGAACGCTGTCTCCGTGTCATTCCTTCTTCGCCGACTCCGTCCACACCTTTGGGGACCCCTGGACCTGCTGGGGCTGGACCCCGGCATCTGGCGCCCGAACAGGGACCCCTAGGTAAGCGCCCCGCACTCGGGATGGATCGGACTCCACCGTAAGAAGAAGGTGGATAGTCTTCGCCGACTCCGTCCACACCTTTGGGAACCCCTGGAACAGGATTCCCCTAAGTAAGCCCCCCTCCCCCATTGAGAACCCCCACACTCGGGACGGATCAGACTCCACCGTAGGAAGAGGGTGGATAGTCTTCGCCGAATCCGTCCACACCTTTGGGAACCCCTGGAACAGGATTCCCTTAGGTAAGCCCCCCCCATTGAGAACCCCACACTCGGGACGGATAGGACTCCACCAGGGTGCTACAGACCCCCCTATAGAGGATAAGTAGGGTAAGAAGGTGGATAGTACAGAACTTAGATTGAGAAGATGTGCCATACTGAGTCCAAAGAAAGAAGACTCTGTATTGATTCTTAGATTGAGAAGATGTGCCATACTGAGTCCAAAGAAAGAAGACTCTGTATTGATCTTTAGATTAAGAAGATGTGCCATACTGAGTCTAAAGAAATAAGGCTCTGTATTGATCTTTTAACACATATGCTTGCTAGCAGAGGAATTAAGGTTACTCCCAGTCAGACAGAACATTTTATACAAGAAATACGTCCATGCTTTTCTGAGGAAGGAAAGGTGCCAGAAAGGTAAATGTAGAGGCATGGGAGAAGGTAGGCCCAAGGAGCCTTATCCTTAACCCCACTGCAGCCTTTCCACCCCGGGAAAGTGCAGGATTGGCAAGCTCTCCCTGGGGTGATAGATCAGGACTCAGGTAATAGCAGAAAGCGCCAATCCTACTCTTAAAATGGATATAAGAGAGCATTTGAGGTTTTTCTTTTTAATGCCTGCTTTTAAAAAATAAAAAAGGGGGAATTTGCAGGGAGCCGGTCCTTCCTTGCTGTTTCAAGGGACCTGGCATATATGGAATACTGTTCTTAATATGTTTGCTCACCTTCTTGGCACTGTGTTTTAACCAAGGTCACCTCTCCGAGAAAGGTTGAATCCCCAGGTAGGGATTTTCCCCTGAAGTGAGGGAGGGAATAAAACCCCTCAACCAAGTGCCAGGCGGGTAATTAATCCCTTTAACTATGAACAATCATGCTTAAACTACATAATCTTTTCTCCCTGGAATGGAGATAAGAAACGCCCTAACCTTTGTAATAGAGATTGATAGGATTGAATCAACTGGTATAAATACAGTTGTAACAAGACAGACTCACTCAGAACTAAGAACACAGAACTCAGAACACAGAACTCAGGAGACAGGGCTTGGAAGACAGGACCAAGAGAGACAGAGCCTAGGCACAGAACCTACACAGAACATTCTCTAGAGACAGAAGAACTTCGCTGGCGAGAGCATGCTGGAGGATCCTGGACAGGGACTGAGATCTCAGACTGAACCTGGCTGGAGAACCTACAGAACCTGGCAATAAAACCAGGCAAGAGAACCCAACCATGCTGATCAACTGAACACTGCCTCCGAGTCTCTCCCTCTTTGCCGACTCTGTCCTGGAGATCCTAAGCAGAGCCTCTCTGGAGATCAAGACCAGAACTTGGCTGGAGATCCTGGCTAGGCTGCTGATCAACTGAACGCTGTCTCCGTGTCATTCCTTCTTCGCCGACTCCGTCCACACCTTTGGGGACCCCTGGACCTGCTGGGGCTGGACCCCGGCATCTGGCGCCCGAACAGGGACCCCTAGGTAAGCGCCCCGCACTCGGGATGGATCGGACTCCACCGTAAGAAGAAGGTGGATAGTCTTCGCCGACTCCGTCCACACCTTTGGGAACCCCTGGAACAGGATTCCCCTAAGTAAGCCCCCCTCCCCCATTGAGAACCCCCACACTCGGGACGGATCAGACTCCACCGTAGGAAGAGGGTGGATAGTCTTCGCCGAATCCGTCCACACCTTTGGGAACCCCTGGAACAGGATTCCCTTAGGTAAGCCCCCCCCATTGAGAACCCCACACTCGGGACGGATAGGACTCCACCAGGGTGCTACAGACCCCCCTATAGAGGATAAGTAGGGTAAGAAGGTGGATAGTACAGAACTTAGATTGAGAAGATGTGCCATACTGAGTCCAAAGAAAGAAGACTCTGTATTGATTCTTAGATTGAGAAGATGTGCCATACTGAGTCCAAAGAAAGAAGACTCTGTATTGATCTTTAGATTAAGAAGATGTGCCATACTGAGTCTAAAGAAATAAGGCTCTGTATTGATCTTTTAACACATATGCTTGCTAGCAGAGGAATTAAGGTTACTCCCAGTCAGACAGAACATTTTATACAAGAAATACGTCCATGCTTTTCTGAGGAAGGAAAGGTGCCAGAAAGGTAAATGTAGAGGCATGGGAGAAGGTAGGCCCAAGGAGCCTTATCCTTAACCCCACTGCAGCCTTTCCACCCTGGGAAAGTGCAGGATTGGCAAGCTCTCCCTGGGGTGATAGATCAGGACTCAGGTAATAGCAGAAAGCGCCAATCCTACTCTTAAAATGGATATAAGAGAGCATTTCAGGTTTTTCTTTTTAATGCCTGCTTTTAAAAAATAAAAAAGGGGGAATTTGCTGGGAGCCGGTCCACGCTTGCTGTTTCAAGGGACCTGGCATATATGGCATACTGTTCTTGGCACTATGTGTTTTAACCAAGGTCTCTGAGAAAGGTGGTTTCCCCAGGTAGGGATTTTCCCCTGAAGTTAGGGAGGGAATAAAACCCCTCAACTAAGTGCCAGGCGGGTAATTAATCCCTTTAACTACGAACAGTCATGCTTAAACTACATAATCTTTTCTCCCTGGAATGGAGATAAGAAACGCCCTAACCTTTGTAATAGAGATTGATAGGATTGAATCAACTGGTATAAATACAGTTGTAACAAGACAGAAACACACAGAACTCAGAACACAGAACTCATGAGACAGAATTCAGAACACAGAACTTAGAACACAGGGCTTGGAAGACAGGACCAAGAGAGACAGAGCCTAGGCACAGAACCTACACAGAACGTTCTTTACAGACAGAAGAACTTCGCTGGAGAGAACATGGCAAGGGATCCTGGACTGAACCTGAATGCAGAGGTTGGCAAGAGAGCCTGACTAGAACATGGCGACCAAACCTGGCTGGAGAAGTCCCTGTGTCATTCCTTCTTCGCCGACTCCATCCACACCTTTGGGGACCCCTGGACCTGCTGGGGTTGGACCCCGGCAGTTGAGGGCGGAAGGCGGGCTCTTTCGACAAGATTCTGCCATTGACTGGCAGGAAGGCTTCACCCTGCGCCCCGCCCTTTCCGCGTTTCTAACCGCCCATTGGCAGGCAGGGCCCTGTGACCGCATCACTGATTGGCGGCTGCCTCTGACACTCTGGGTGCCGGAAGCTCCCCCTCCCCCCGCCTCACAAGCCTGAGGGCGGGAGCGCAGCGAGCAGCGCGTGGATTTGAGGGGACCTCGGCCAGGTGCGCAGCGCCGCAGGGAGACCCAGAGTCCTCACCGACCAAGCCCCTCAGACCCCCACACCGCGCCCCTCACACCCCCCACCTCGCCCCTCAGTCCCCCCCCGCCCCCGCCCCTCAGACTCCTGACCGCGCCCCTCAGTCGCCCTCTGAGACCGCGCGAGCCTCCAAGGGTGCCGGGGTCCAGCCCCAGCAGGTCCAGGGGTCCCCAAAGGTGTGGACGGAGTCGGCGAAGAAGGAATGACACGGAGACAGCGTTCAGTTGATCAGCAGCCTAGCCAGGATCTCCAGCCAGGATCTCCAGCCAAGTTCTGGTCTTGATCTCCAGAGAGGCTCTGCTGTTTATTGTCTTGTTACATCCGTATTTATACCAGTTGATTTTAATCCTGTCAATTTCTATTACAAAGGTTAGGGTGTTTCTTATCTCCATTCCAGGGAGTAAAGATTATGTAGCTTAAGCATGATTGTTTGTAGTGATTAACTACCCGCCTGGCACTTAGTTAAGGAGTTTCATCCCCTCCCTGACTTCAGGGAAAAATTCCTACCTGGGGAAACAACCTTTCTAGGAGAGGCATCCCCTCCCTGACTTCAGGGAAAAATTCCTACCTGGGGAAACAACCTTTCTTGGAGAGGTGACCTTGGTTAAAACACACAGCGCTAAGGGGAGCAAACATATTAAGAACAGTATGCTATATACGCCAGGTCCCTTGAAACATATGCTGTGCAGATGTTTCTTTCCTGCAGCGACTGTGTCAGGCAGCAAGGATGGACCGGCTTCCGGCAAATTCCCCCTTTTTTATTTTTTAAATGCTCACGCATGCAAATCAGTGGCCACCTCTCAGATTGGGCCATTTAAGTCTCGGAAGAATAGTGGCAAGCAATGATAGTGAGCATAGCTATAAACATAGTGGATGGAGCGCATAAGGAGTCCCATTCCTGTAGAAGGTTGCCAGCCTCTTCAGTCAAGGGATTTCAGCTGTCCTCAAGTTATTGGTTTGATCGTCTTTGTTGGTCTGGCTAGCGGGCGGCGTCACTGGCAACAGGCTTCCTGAAGAGTCAGCAAGTTGAAGGGCTGCATCAAAGGGTCCATCAGGGCCGTGGTTGATGGTGGTGTTGATGTCCGAGGAGGAGTAAGCTGTGCCCTCTGGATCCAGCTGATATGGAAAATGGAGGGTAGTAGAAAAAGAAGAGAAAGCAAAAGAACTACAAGGCATGGAAGTGTTTAGAAAAAAGAGGGAGAAGAAAGGGAAGAAGGCAGCATCCTGACACAGCCCTTTCCTTCAGCTTCCCCTTTCCCTGTGGTCCCAGGTAGAAATGGGAAACAAGTCCTGTTGCAGTGAGAGGGCAGCTGCTGTAAGCCAGTCTCTGTCTTTACCTGGGTCCGGATCTGAGCTGGGCATGGGAAGCAGGAAGCAGCCATGGGGACAGGAGACCTTCCTCAGAAGGGGCGAGTGTTCAAGCCCCTGCACCATTGGGGAGGGGGGTCTGTGCCCCACCTTTGTTGCACCCCAAGTTTTCTCCTACTGGCCTCCGACTGTGCCTGTCTTAGGTTGCCCCACCCTGTGGAGTCTTACCCGTCGTTGACTACCAGCCATCTCTGGGCCAAGTAGGGTGATGTGAGGTTCAGTTTTGTCTCCTTGATAGCCTATGTCCCTCTGGCCTCCATGCCCAGCAACTGCCTTTGGATTCCCTCGCCTGCTGGCGGGGCTCTGGCATTGATCATAGGGAACTCAGGTTTCTTCTCTAGAGAGGGCCCAGCTTACGCCATTGGGCCAGAGACAGATCCGTGGTACCAGCCACCATGAGGCTTCAACCTCAGCATGAACAGAGAGCTCAGGCAACAGCTATGGGCAATTGGATTGTAAGAAGAGGGTCCCTCTTGGCACAAGGGTAAGAGGCGCCAATACAGGACAAAGGAGAGTCCTGGAACAGGGCTTTCTCAGCCCAGGATGTCAGGCTCTTGGCACAAGACAACTCCATGTATGGGACATATACCAGACACCTCCTAGTCATGGCAGAAAAGGGAGGTGCCCTTCCTGGAACAGTAGGGTAGGGAGATTCTAGAAAAGGCTGTGTTCAGGAAAGAAGGAGAAAGGCCAAAGAACCAGCAAACAAGTAGTTAGATTTTTTAAAAAAGGAAAAAGGAAAGGAGATGTGGGGCAAAGCTGGGACATGTGGAAAGACAAAAAGGAGGCACATGTGATCCTCCCAATGGACAGATTGTTCCAGCTCAGGGCTGCACATCTGCTGCAGATGGGCACTGGTCAGGTGTGCTATGATGAGGCAGAGATGGCAGGCGGTGAGACATAAGGTCGGACTAGACGGTCTGGAATCCACACAGGTGAGTCTGCGTCCTGTGGAAATATACAAGCATATCCTCTCCCCTGGGTTAAAAGTACATCAGGTCCCTTCCAGGCTCCTGTAAGCAAGTCTCTCCATTTGACGAGGGCTTTAGGTTTAGTTAGATCAGGGTTCCAATGCCTGTACATCGGGGAATTTCCCTCAGAATCTACATTTAGTATATTAATTACAAATTGAGCATGTTGTAGAACATGATGAGGAGAGGAATATTTAAACTCATTTTCTTGTAATTTTTTAATTTGTGTTTTTAAAGTTTGGTGAGCCCTTTCTACTATTGCTTGGCCTTGAGGATTGTAGGGTATTCCTGTAGTATGTGCGATGCCGAATGTAGAGCATAAGTTTTTAAAAGCTCTAGAGGTATAGGCAGGCCCATTGTCAGTTTTAAGTGCCCTTGGTATTCCTAGGTAGGAAAAGCATTGGAATAGATGTTGACTTACATCTTTAAAGGCTTCTCCTGTACGTGCAGAAGCAAGGATAACATGAGAAAAGGTATCAATACAAACATGCACATAGCAAAGTTTGCCAAAAGATGGGACATGAGTAATATCCATCTGCCATAAGTCACAGGGTCTAAGTCCTCTTGGATTAACTCCAGTAGCAGGGCTAGGAAAATGAGTAGGACAATGGCCGCAGTCACGCACAATACTTCGAGCAGCTTCTCTAGATATGCGATAATATAGACGGAGAGCAGAAGCATTTTGATGGTGAATGGCATGAGACCGTCGGGCTTCTTCTAGAGCTGTACAAACTACTGGGCGAGTTAGTAAATCCGCCTGATAATTTCCTTCGCTTAAGGGTCCTGGTAGGCAGGAATGAGCTCTAATATGTCCAATATAGAAAGCCTTTTCTCGTTTGTGAATGCAAGTTTGTAGCTGAGTTAACAAAGAGAAAATGGCTGTTCTTCCTTGTGGGAGAGAGGCGGTCTCAATATGAGGAAATAATTTAACTATATATTGAGAGTCAGTGTACAAGTTAAAGGGAACCTGTTGCAATTGTTCAAAAGCATAAATGACTGCCAAAAGCTCTGTTCTCTGAGCTGACGTCTCTAGAGTTTGTTGAACATGGGTTATTGAGTCAATGATTGTTACTGCCCTACCATTAGAGGAACCATCTGTGAATACTAAGGAGGCAGGAGGTGATAATGGTTCTTTTGAACATTTAATAGGAAATATAAATGGATGTAGGGAGAGAAATTGCAATATAGGTGATCTTGGCAAATGATGTAAAATTTGTCCTGGGAAGTTACCTATAGCTATTTGCCACTCTTCTTCAAATTGTAATAGTGTGTCTAATTGTTCTCTTTTATAAGGTATTATTATCTCAGTAACTTCTCTTCCAAAGAGTTCGATACTGCGTCGTCTACCTTTGATAATGAGAGTGGCCACTAGGGAGGGATAGGGTGGTACAATCTTCCTAGGAGTGACAGGTAAATGTATCCATTCTAATGGTCCTTCCTGCCACAAGCATCCTGTAGGAGTATATTTAGTGGCTAGAATAATTAAGGCCCAAGATTTGGAATAATCTAGATACTGTAGTTGCTGTTTATTGATGGCCTGTTCTATTTTTGCTATAGCCTTTTCTCCTACTACAGTTAATTGTCGGGGAGACTTAGGGTTAGAATCTCCCTTTAAAATGTCAAATAGAGGTTTCAAGTCAAGAGTGGTTATTTTTAGATATGGCCTGACCCAGTTGATATCACCTAATAGTTTCTGATAATCATTCAATGTGTTTAAATGATCTTTTCTTAATTGTAGAGGCTGATGGGTGATAGTAGAGGTATGTAATATTCTGCCTAAGTATGAAAAAGAAGGTTCAGTCTGAATCTTTTCTGGGGCTATTTTTAGACCATGTTCTTCTAAAGCAAGGATGGTCTGAGTAAGAATTTCCTGTAAAGTAGCCCGATCTTTATGAGCTAGTAAAATATCATCCATATAATGAATAAGATATAGATCTGAAAATTTCTTTCTAATAACTTGCAATGCCTGATCTACAAACTTTTGACATAATGTAGGACTATTTTTCATCCCTTGTGGGAGAACCTTCCATTGGTATCTCTGATAAGGCTGTTTAAAGTTTTCTGATGGTATGCTGAATGCGAATCTTTGACAATCAGCTGGGTGAAGAGGTATAGTGAAAAAACAATCCTGTAAGTCAATAACAACAACACAATACTCCTGTGGAATTGCCACAGGGGAGGGCAATCCAGGTTGTAAGGAACCCATATCTTCCATGGTGGCATTTATGGCTCTTAGATCTTGCAAAAGTCTCCACTTGCCTGATTTCTTTCTTATTACAAATATGGGTGTGTTCCAGGGACTATTTGATGGCTCTATATGTCCCTCTGCTAATTGCTGATCAATTAATTGTCGGGCTGCTGATATTTTCTCAGATGTTAAGGGCCATTGCTCAACCCATACTGGTTGTGACGATTTCCAGACTATGGGATCAGCAGTCCTAAGGGCAATGGCCCCAATTACAGATCCTGTCGAGGAGTGTGAGGTATTACTTTCCTTTCCTAATCCCTTTCCTGGATTAAATCTTGTGTCTAGCATCTGTGATGTTACTCTATCACTGGGGCTATATAATACAACTCCCATTTGAGACAAGATATCTCTTCCCCATAATGTAAAGGGGATAGTCGTAATTACATAGGGACAGAATGTTCCTGAATGTTGATCTTCATCAGCCCAAGTTAGAATCTGAGAACTCTTTTTTACATTAGATGCCTTGCCTAGTCCTACTAGGGAAGTGGAGGTGGTGTGCGTGGGCCATGAAGAGGGCCAATCCTTCTCTGCTATGCAGGAAACATCTGCTCCTGTATCCAATAGACCTTCAATTGGTTTTCCCTGAATTTGTAAAATTTTTGTAGGTCTAGTAGCATGGATTTCTTGTATCCAAAATGCTGCATCACTAGATCCAAAGCCTCCAGCCCCTCTAGCTTCCTGGGTAACAGCTGTCCCTATTTTATGTATTGGTAACAGGAGTAATTGGGCAATTCTCTGGTTGGGCTGAATCTGTATAGTTGTGGTGGGTGGGGAAAGTAAAATCTGTATTTCTCCTGTGTAGTCTGCATCAACAACTCCTGGGATGACTAAGATCCCCTGTAAGGAGGTGGAGCTCCGCCCTAATATTAAACCTACAGTTCCCTCAGGCAGCGGCCCAGACACTCCTGTAGGAATGGCTACTACTGGTGAGTCTGGGGTTAGTATTGCATGGGTGGTTGAGTGGAGGTCCAATCCTGCACTGCCTGGGGTTGCCCTGAAGAGGTCACTGACTGATCGAAATTTGCAAAGGGGTTGAAGGTTGATGCCCCTATTATTGCAGGGGCCTGGGGCTGGCCCCTTCTCAAGTTTCCCAATTGAGGTGATGGGATATAACCTCCTTGGGAGCTATTTGTAGAGTTTAAAGGCCGACCATTTTTATGGTATTTTGATCTACATTCCTTTGCCCAATGGAATCCTTTCTGACATCGGGGACAAACAGTTTTTGGAGGATTAATATTATTCCCTAATCTATTTCCAGGCTGTCGAGGAGCTTGCCATCTGGCCTGAGTATTATTATTATTTTTATTTGGGCATTCTCTGCTAAAGTGCCCAGATAAGCCACAAGAGTAGCAGTTCATATTTCTTTTATTACCTGTATTATTGCTGGCTTGTCCTATAGCCTGTACATATTGAGGGTATGTCTCCCCTTTGAGAGCTGCAGCTATAGCTACACCCTGTATAAATGCTGGACTTACATCAGCACACTGTTTTATAAAATCATTTATAGTTCCTGTTCTGCGAATCGGCCTTAATAAAGCCTGACAGGTATTATTAGCATTTTCAAAAGCCAGTTGTTTGATTAGGATATCAGCTGCCTCTTTGTTATTGATTACTCTCTTGACTGCCTGCATGAGGCGAGAAAGGAAATCCTGATATGGTTCCTCGACCTTCTGTTTAACCTCTGTAAGGGTGGTTGTTTTTCCTGCTGTACAAGGTAGGGATTTCCAGGCACTTACTGCACAACTGGTTACTTTGGTAAGTGCCTCTGTGGGCATATTCATTTGCTCCTCAGCCGTGTTAAAATCACCTTCTCCTAATATCATGTCTAGGGTTATTCCTTTTCTGGTTTTTTCGCTAGCAGCTACAGCTTTCTTAGCAAGATCATCATATTCAGTTTTCCATAATAAGTAATCGCCTCCTGAGAGACAGGATTTACAAACCTGTGACCAATCATAAGGAGTCATCCATTTACTGGCTAGGGTTTCTACCAAGGTTTGTGTGTAAGGAGCTAGAGGTCCATATTCAGAGCAGGCCAATTTTAATTCTTTAAGTACTTTGTAAGGTATAGGCTCCAAGGTGGGGTTTCTATTCCCACCAGACTCATTCTCATATGTAACTGGGAAGCAGAGTGAGAATTCAAGATCTCCATTAGCTTCAGCTTCTCTTATCGCCCTTTGAAATTTAGACATGGAGCTCCTAGGAGCCACAGGACCTGGTTTAGGCTTCCTTTCTAATTTGGGGAGCCTGTTTTGAATGGGAGGGCCACTCTCCTCTCTACTGACTGGAAAGGACCAATGGTCATGTTTATGATATTTATTCTCCTCCCGATCAGTAGGCATAGCTAAATTGCTTTTAGATTGAGCTGAAGACAATGATGATGTATCCTCTCTGCGTGGAGCCGAGGGACTATTTAAATTTTGAGAAAGTTCAACCGTTTTTGCCTCTGGTGCCAAGGTGTCACAGATTGATTCCCAGAGGGAAAAGAAACATGGCAGGACCTCGTCAGATTCATGGTGTTTTTTTAATTGCTTTCCTACTTCAACCCAAGTTTTTAAATTAACAGTTCCATCCTCTGGAAGCCATTGACATACTTCTTCTATAAAACTTTCTGTCTCACTGGGAGTAACCTTAACTCCAATTCTGCTAGTAAGCATATGCGTTAAAAGATTAATACAAAGTCTTTTTTCTTTAGACTCAGTATGACCCATCCTGTCAATCTAAGTTTTGTACTAACTACCCGCTTACCCTACTTATCCTCTATAGGGGGGGTCTGAAGCACCCTACGGTGCAGTCCTATCCGTCCCAAGTACAGGGGGACTTACCTAAGGGAACCCTGTTCGGGCGCCAGATGCCGGGGTCCAGCCCCAGCAGGTCCAGGGGTCCCCAAAGGTGTGGACGGAGTCGGCGAAGAAGGAATGACACGGAGACAGCGTTCAGTTGATCAGCAGCCTAGCCAGGATCTCCAGCCAGGATCTCCAGCCAAGTTCTGGTCTTGATCTCCAGAGAGGCTCTGCTGTTTATTGTCTTGTTACATCCGTATTTATACCAGTTGATTTTAATCCTGTCAATTTCTATTACAAAGGTTAGGGTGTTTCTTATCTCCATTCCAGGGAGTAAAGATTATGTAGCTTAAGCATGATTGTTTGTAGTGATTAACTACCCGCCTGGCACTTAGTTAAGGAGTTTCATCCCCTCCCTGACTTCAGGGAAAAATTCCTACCTGGGGAAACAACCTTTCTAGGAGAGGCATCCCCTCCCTGACTTCAGGGAAAAATTCCTACCTGGGGAAACAACCTTTCTTGGAGAGGTGACCTTGGTTAAAACACACAGCGCTAAGGGGAGCAAACATATTAAGAACAGTATGCTATATACGCCAGGTCCCTTGAAACATATGCTGTGCAGATGTTTCTTTCCTGCAGCGACTGTGTCAGGCAGCAAGGATGGACCGGCTTCCGGCACAAGGGAAGGAGGCGCCCCCTGGTGGGTCTTAATGGCTGTGGCCCTGGCCACATGGTCCTGGTCCCAGTCTGTCCTGAGGCGGGAGCGGGTTCATCAGCGCCTCCTCCTCACAAAGGCACTGCGGCCTCCTGCTGGGACTGGGCTGGGGGCACCAAAAACCCCAACAGGGACCCCCAGGAGCGGCCCCAGAGGAGGCGGGGAGAGCTGGGCACAGAACCAAGGTGAGGGGGTCCACGGGGGTGGAGGTGGGGACGGAGGTGGGGACGGGGTGGAGGCGGGGCGCCCCCCCTGGGGCCGGGGCGGACGGACGGTCTCTCCTCCAGCCCAGGGCCGCCTGCAGGGACGTGTCCATCTACTTCTCCCGGGAGGAGTGGGCGCACTACTTCTCCCGGGAGGAGTGGGCGCAGATGGGCGCCTGGGAGCGAGCCCGGCACAGGAACGTGAAGAGCAACTAGGAGGCGCTGCTCAGCATTGGTGACCGGGAGGTGGTGGCGGGGCCGCGGGGGGTTGGGGGGCTCCGTCCAGGGCCCCGGCTCCGCCCCGCTCGACGCTGGATCTGCTGTTCATCCCTCAGCTCTTCGCCCGCAGGACAGACACTTTCTTTCTCTCCTTCCAGGTCTCAGGGCCCCTCGACCCGCCTTCATGAGTCGCCGCGGGAGGACAGCCAGGCCCGGGGCGGAGGACTCCGAGGACTCGGATGAAGAGTGGACCCCGAGGCCGCGAGGTGCGGGCGGAGGGCGCGCAGGTGCCTGACCCCGACCCGGTGTTGGTCGGGCGACCTCTCGGGAGTTACCGGGGAGGAGCAAGAGGCAGAGCAGTTACACACCAGAGGCTGTTCACATAAACCACTTTCTATGAATCATTTATTTTACAGAGAGAGATAGAGAGAAAGAGAGAGAGAGAGAGAGAGAGAGAGAGAGAGAGAGAGAGAGAGAGAGAGAGAGAGAGAGAGAAACCTCCATCGCTGCCTCCTGCCGGCCCCCCACCTCACGGTTCATAGGTCGAGGCTCAACCACTCAGCCACACTGGCCAGGGTCATAGAACCTCTTTCAATGTGTAACAATAATTATATACAGATTTAGCGTTGACACTATCACAGAGGTTCCCCCATTTCTCCCCCTTTTCTCACCTTCACCCAGACCCACCCCCTAAATCTACAATAATAAAACCATAATATGCAAATCCAGGGAGGACCAGCTGAAGGACCGGCCAGATGACCAGGCTATGACACACACTGGCGTCAGGCCAGCCAAGGCCTGTGAAACACAATTGGTCCGGCCCCACCATCCCCCATGATGCCCTGCAGAGAAAGGCCCAGGCCACTAGCCACTGGGTGATCAATGGGGGCTCCCCGTCACCCCAAAGAGGGAGGCCCAGGCCACCAATGCACAGCTGGGGATGCTGAACCAGTCCTCCCTCTGAAGGCGATGGATCGCAGGGCTCCCAGACTGTCAGAGGCACAGAGGGCACAGGCCGGGCTGAGGAATCCCCCGCCCACCCCCGCCCCCCCCCCCCCGCCATTCCCGGTACATAAATTTATAAATTTCTTGCAACAGTGCTCTAGTATATATATACTAGAGGCCCAGTGCACAAAAATTTGTGCATTGGGGGGCGGGGTCCCTCAGCCCAGACTGTGCCCTCTCACAGTCTGGGACCCCTTGGGAGATAACGACCTGCTGGCTTAGGCCTGCTCCCGGGTGGCAGAGGGCAGGCCCAATCCCTAGGTGCAGCCCCTGGTTGGGCTCAGAGCAGGTTTGATTGGGGAGTTGGGGAGCCGCCCACTGTCATGCACAGAGCAGGGCGATCGGGAGGTTGCGATGCCACCCTCAGTCACGCTCAGGGTATGGCCGATTGGGGGGTTGGGGCACCGCCCCCTGTCACACTCAAGGCAGGGTCGATGGGGAGGCTGCGGCAACACCCCCTGTCACTCACAGAGCAGGGCCTATCAGGGGGGTTGGGCCTCTGTACCCTGTCACGCACAGAGCAGGGACAATCAGGGGGTTGGGGCGCTGCCCCCTGTCATGCACAGAGCAGGGCCCATCAGGGGGTTGGGGTGCTGCCCTCTATCACCACAGAGCAAGGCTGATCAGGGTGTTGGGGCGCAGCCAATCTGACACTCAGGGCAGGGCCGATGGGGAGGTTATGGCTCTACCCCGTCACACACAGAGCAGGGCCCGTGTGGAGGCTGGGGGGTTGTTGCCCCGGCCCCTGTCACACACAGAGCCGCAGGGCGATCAGGGGGTTTGGGCGCTGCCCCCGTCACACTGATCCCGGTGCCGGGAGGACTCTCGGCTCCGCTGATCCTGGTGCTGGGAGGCATATTACCCTTTTACTATATAGGATAGAGGCCTGGTGCATGGGTGGGGCTGGCTGGTTTGCCCTGAAGGGTGTCCTGGATCAGGGTGGGGGACCCCACTGGGGTGCCTGGCCAGTCTGGGTGAGGGGCTGAGGGCTGTTTTCAGGCTGGGGGTGACTGAAGCTCCCAACCACTCCTTTTTTTCTTTTTTTTTCTATTCTGGGCCAGCTTTAGCTCTGAGGTTTGGCTCCAGCTCTTAGGCCTCCACTGCTGAAAGTAGGTTTCTGGCCTTTGCTTACAATGCTGTGATCCTGCTGGCTGAAGCCCAGGACTAAAGCAGGTTTCTGGGGTTTTGTTTAGCTTCTATATTTGTTACATAGTTGCTTAGAGTTGCAGGTCAGAGGCCTGCAGCGGCAGGCGGGGAACGTTGGAGTCCTCTGTCACTGAAGCAAGCAAGCCTCATGTTAGTTTCAAGCTGCCTGGCTGCCGGCCGCCATCTTGGCTGGCAGTTAATTTGCATATTGCCCTGATTAGCCAATGGGAAGGGTAGTGGTCGTATGCCAATTACCATGTTTCTCTTTTATTAGATAGGATATATATATATATATATATATATATATATATATATATATATAATTTTTTTAAGCTGTTCTCTCTCTGGGAGCACACACACCCCTCACCCTTTCCCCTCTACTCCCCCCCCACTAGGTGTGCATCTCCTAAACTAAGAGACCCAGGAGACTTGCACCAGAGAGTATGGGCAGTGGCAGGTCATTCAGGCTAACCCCCTGAACCTGGCTCCAAGGCCCCTTTGCTATGACTTTCCAATGAGCCAAAGCAGCCCGCCTAGGCTGAATTCTTTCCTTTAACCTTTCTAGAGCAACACAGCAGCCCAGCCTAGGCTCTCTCCTGCTGCTGCTTCTATCCTAAGTCCTTCCTTGTTTCACTGTCCCCAGCTTTAATAAACATTCTTTCAAAATAAAAATAAATAAATAGCCATGGCTCGGTGCCTCAGTTGGTTGGAGCATCCTCCCATACACCAAAAAGGTTTTGGGTTCCACCCCCAGCCGGGGTGTGTATGGGCTACAAGTGATTGATGTTTCTCTCTCACATCTATGTTTCCCTCTCTTTCTTTCTCTTCCTCTCTCTCTAAAATCAATAAACATATATTCTCACGTGAGGATTAAAAAATAATAGTAGAAGGCGATAAATGGTGATGGAAAAAAAAAATAAAATAAAGGCTGGAAACCAAGATGGCGGCATAGGTTAAACGCAGGAGATTGCTGCCTCGAACAACCAATTCAAGGGTACACCTAAAAGACAGTACGGACATCATCCAGAACCACAGGAAGGCTGGCTGAGTGGAAATTCTACAACTAGGAGGAAAGAGAATATCATACCCAGACTCAGAGGAGGCGCAGAGCTGAAGTGAAATACTCAGGTTTGGAGTGCGGGCGGAGCGGGCTAACGGCGGAGGGCGCGGTTGTTGTTTTCAATCGGGAGGGAGTTTCTGACTTGGAGCTCCAGATCCGGGCGAGTCTCTAGGGACCCAGATTCAAACGGGAGAAGCAGGACTGTCTGGCTTCGGTCGGAACTCGAAGGCAGCTTTCTCTCCGAGGTTTGCAGCGGTTGCTGGGACTCTGTGAGGCAGAGCCCCTAGGGACGGAACTGAGAGCAGCCATAACTGTTCACTCCGGCCCGCCCTGTAGATCCCCGGGGACCCGCCCCGCCCAAGCCCTGCGCAGAGCCGTTTGCCGCATAGCCTCAGGCAAATGCTAGATTAGCACCGCCCTAGAGATCCAGCACAGAAGCTCTCCCACTGCAGACACAGCTCACTCTCATGGCCAGTTAGCCTGGAGGTCAAATCACCCCTGGTATTGCCAACCAACAACAATCAAGGCTTAACTACAACAAGACTACGCACAAAGACCACTAGGGGGTGCACCAAGAAAAGATAAAAAAATGCGGAGACAAAGAAACAGGATGCAAATGTCAGAAATGGAAGATATAGAGCTCAAAACCACACTTTTAAGGTCTCTCAAGAACTGTCTAGAAGCTGCCGATAAACTGAGTAAGGCCCTCGAAAAGACTGGTTAGACCGCCGATAAATGTAGTGAGATTCTCAAGAAATCTAATGAGATCCTCGATATTGTGATAAAGAACCAACTAGAAATTAAGCATACACTGACTGAAATAAAGAATATTGTACAGACACCCCACAGCAGACCAGAGGAGCACAAGGATCAAGTCAAAGATTCAAAATGCGAAGAAGCCAAAGACACACAACTGGAAAAGCAAAATGAAAAAAGAATCTGAAAATATGAAGATAGTGTAAGGAGCCTCTGGGACAGCTTCAAGCGTACCAACATCAGAATTATAGGGGTGCCAGAAGATGAGAGAGAGCAAGATATTGACAACCTATTTGAAGAAATAATGACAGAAAACTTCCCCCACCTGGTGAAAGAAATAGACTTACAGGTCCAGGAAGCGCAGAGAACCCAAACAAAAGGAATCCAAAGAGAACCACAGCAAGACACATCATAATTAAAATGCCAAGAGCAAAAGACAAAGAGAAAATCCTAAAAGCAGCAAGAGAAAGAAACTCAGTTACCTACAAGGGAATACCCATACGGCTGTCAGCTCATTTCTCAACAGAAACTTTGCAGGCCAGAAGGGAATGGCAAGAAATATTCAAAGTGATGAATACCAAGAACCTACAACCAAGATTACTTTATCCAGCAAAGCTATCATTCAGAACTAAAGGTCAGATAACGAGCTTCACTGATAAGGAAAACTAAAGGAGTTCATCACCACCAAACCAGTATTATATGAAATGCTGAAAGGTATCCTTTAAGAAGAGGAAGAAGAAGAAAAAAGGTAAAGATACAAATTATGAACAACAAACATGCATCTATCAACAAGTGAATCTAAGAATCAAGTGAACAAATAATCTGGTGATCACAATAGAATCAGGGACATAGAAAGGGAATGGACTGACTATTCTTGGGGGGAAAGGGGTATGGGAGATGCGGGAAGAAACTGGACAAAAAACGTGCACCTATGGATGAGGACAGTGGGTGGCGAGTGAGGGTGGAGGGTGGGGTGGGAACTGGGAAGAGGGGAGTTATGGGGGGAAAAAAGAGGAACAAATGTAATAACCTAATTCACCGAGTACTTACAAACTGGTAAGAAACAGATCAACAAAATATAAAATAAAATAAAGAATAATAATATAATTATATAGATATAGAACATTAACAAACAAGTATACAAAAATATAAAAGTGAGTAAAAAATAACTAATTCAGAAGAGTTGTCATCACATAGAAGGAGGAAGGTCTGACGGGTGAGCAGTGCTCTAAGACCTGCATGGGGACATATGGGAAAATTATTACTCATGGTAGTTAGGGGGTTGGGTTGTGGGCCAGGGTAGGAAGTAGTTCACTATTGTATCAGGTTCCATGTCAGCCATGGCATCATCTGCCAGGTTTCATGAAAGTCTGGTTGGTAGGGTCTGAGGTTGGAACATAGCTAAAGTCACGACGTTATCTCTAACTTGCCCGAAACTCTGTTTCTGTGGTGACTAGACCTGAGTCTTTGTTCCTAAGACCTTGTGATGCTGATCAGAATCTAGTGATTAGGAAAGGTGGCACAGTCTACATGTGCAAAGGAGGAAGGATAAGAAAGAAAGGAGGCAAGGTGGTCCTGGTGCCATTGGACTGGACAAGGCCAGTGTGAAGACAGAAGGCTGAGAGGAGAAAGGGCCAGGTAGCAGAGTAGAGATTCTTTGCAATTACGTGACTGTCATTATATTTGTGTCATGAAAGGCCAATTTTTTTTATTTTTTGCTGTTTAGGGCAATTTTATTTTTAAATCCTCACCCAAGGATATTCATTGAATTTAGAGGGAGGAAAGGAGAGAGACAGAAAGGGAGACAGAAACATCAATGTGAGAGAGGAACATTTATCCGTTATCCGTTGCCTCCCGTGTACACCCCAATACAGATCAAACCTGAAACCTTGTGGTGTACAAGACAATACTCCAACCAACTGAGCCGCCCATCCACGGCTAGGCCAATTTAAATATATATATATTGAACAGAGGATGAAGTACAGATGGGGTTTTGTCTATTTTTAAACATTTTAAGAAAATTAGCTGATGCTCCTAATAAAAGCATAAGCCTAATGAAACATCAAAAAACATTTTCCAATCATCCTTGTTCTGTCCTTAGATCACTCTCTGATTCAGACTCTGAAAAAATAATAATCCCCAGATTTTGAAATAATTACCAACCAAAAATGATTTCTCACCTGGCAGGCGTGGCTCAGAGATTGAGCATCGACCTATGAACCACGAAGTCGCAGTTCGATTCCCAGTCAGGGGACATGCCCAGGTTGTGCGCTCGATCCCTGCTGTGGGGTGTTCAGGAGACAGCTAATCCATGATTCTCTATCATCTTTGATGTTTCTCTCTCTCTCCCTCTCCCTCTCCCTTCCTCTCTGAAATTATATGTATTATTGATTTCTCACCATCTTTTAGCTAAACCTTCTTGGGTGGCCTTCAGAGTGGAACAGAATAAACATCAGAAGGTGAGTATTCCCCAAATCCTGTTGAAAAGAAATTCTTCCTCCTTGATGCAAATGCAGGGAAGAGGTTAAAAACTCAGAGTGCATCCTAGAAACTGCCACCTTTCTTTCCTGACCTCTTCAACAAAATGCCCAATATCATCTCAGTCGTTAATAACATCAGCTACAATAGTAGCTGCCACGGGTTTTATATTCACAATGCTTCAGACTCTAAGAATTCTACGTGAATAAACTAACTTAAACCTTACCACAACCCTATGAGGTAGGTACTATAACTACCACCATTTCTGATGAGGAAACTGAGGTTTCAGACATATACAAGTGTTTGATTATATGTCTGAGATCACAGTATTGGTGGGCATGCACTCTAATCCATAGCTTCATCTCTAAAACACTTACAAGCTCATTAAAATGTCCATAGTTTCATGCAGTTTCCACTGTCTTATCCATACATGATTACGTCTTTCACTGACTGATGATTCCAAACACTATGCTGCCGTGAGAGATGCACTAAGACTTCCGACTCGCGGAAGCTTACTGACATATAGCCAGTTTGCATGGTGCATGTTCCCCCATGAAGAAGGACATAGGAACCCCAGCATCAGAGCCTCCTGGTCAAATAAAAGAAAGCATCTCTCAACTCTGGGGAGCTTCAGGTTTGACAATTGAGAAACAATAAATAAAGTGACTTAAGAACTTCATAGAGATGACACACTATTCAATAGAAGCTCATCCATCTGGAACTGGTTTTGAATGCTCATTCCAGTAAGAAGCATGGCTTCTTTCTCTGAGCTCTAATTAGGACAGTGTCATCTTGTTTGAATCATTTGCTCCCCCTGCCTACATCTGCATTGTGAGCTCTTTGGTTCACAGCAGATTTTTCTCTTCCAGAAGTCCCAGGCCCAGCTCAGGGTCCCTGAGGGCCCCTGAATGTTGGCTGAAAGAGTGCTTTAAAATTTACAAATTAAACTAGAATAGGGTCAAAAAATAATGAAGATAATTTACATGTGATTTCAAATACAGAGACGACTGAGAGGTACATTGATAGCAGGACTGTAATTTGATTTTCACACTGTACCAAAGAGCTCACAGAACACTTTGGTGAACACCGTTATATGTCATGTTCATTATAACATTAAGAATTAGCATGTTATAGGTCAGGAAAAATGAAGAGAACTAGCTAGTAGCACAACCTTATTCAAACAGAATTGGTGGGAACCAACTACTCTAATTACAAGTATTCTTCCCGTGATATAGTAATTTGCACATCCTATATAATATGCTAAGTGTCCAGTCGCCCGTTCAACCAATCAAAGCATAATATGATGATGACATGCTAATGCCACTAACTGCTCGCTATGATGTGCACAGACCACCAAGGGGCAGACAGTCAACCGGTAGACCAGTTGCTATGACGTGCACTGATCACCAGGAGGAAGACGCTCTGACCTATAGGTTAGCTTGCTGCTGGGGTCCAGCTGATCTGGACTGAGGGAGATGGCCGGACACACCCTGGAGTCCTCCTGCGGTTCCTCCCCAGCTGGCCAACCTCCCGCGTGCCTCCCCAGTCCGGATCATGCCCAAGTGGGGTCCCTCAGCCTAGCCTGTGCCCTCTCGCAATCCAGGACCTCTCGGGGAATGTCGGAGAGCCAGTTTTGGCCTGATCCCACAGGCCAAGATGAGGGACCCCGCTGGTGCATGAATTCGTGCACTGGGTCTCTAGTTTTAGCATAATTTTCCTTATTTTCCCGATAGGTTTCTGCCAGCCATTTTTTTTGAAAAATATACGTTTTTATTGATTTTAGAGAGAAAGAGGAAGGGAGAGGGAGAGAAGCATCAGTGAGAGAGAAAAACATGGATCGGTTGCCTCCTACACAGACCCCCACCTGGGATCTAACCCGTAACCAGGACATGTACCATGACTGGGAATGGAACCGGCAACCCTTCAGTTCAACCAACTGAGCTACACCAGCCAGGGCTCTGCCAAATATTTTTCTTTCTTTCTTTTTTATTCTTAATCCTCACCCAAGGATATTTTCTCATTGATTTTTAGGGAGAATAGAAGAGAGAGGGAGAGACGGAGAGAAATATCAATGTGAGAGACACATTGATTGGTTGCCTCCTGCATAAGTCCAGACCAGGGCATGGGCCAGGGAGGAGGATCCTGCAACCAAGTCACTGGCCCTTGATCAGAATCGAACTAAGGACCCTTCAATCCGCAGGCTGACACTCTATCAACTGAGCTACACTGGTTAGGGCCCAACTATGACTTATTTTCTTCCCAGTATCTTTCACTCTCACTGTTCTATTAAAAAAAAAGGTCCTTAAGGCATGGTTTCTAGTCTTCAATTCACAACCCACATTGGCCATTTCTTTTTCCTCTAATATTCATACTTAACAGGTATTTCAGAGTTGTTGAAGTGTTCATTGAAGTCATGTATGTGAAAATATATCATAAACCCTACATAATTAAATAAATGCATGTTACCTTTTAATATGGGACTTCCACATTGAACGCAAAGTCCAGGACGTCATTAAGTAATGAGTCTACTTTGAAGGAATTGTCAGGAACAGCAAATTTGTTGACCACAAGTGACTCAGAGCAGACTCAGAAACCAGTGCCCCCTCCTGGAGAAGCAAGTCCCTCTGGACAGCACCCTAGATCGAAATTGGGTAAGTTACATAATTTGGAGATTTCAGTTCCACTAATTCTTCTAGAAAGGCTAATCAGTATAGCCTAGGTATGTGGGGTGGACTTTGCATAGGCCTGGATTTGAAACTGGAGTTAGCACTGAAGCTTTGAGCTAATCTTACCAACTCTCTGAGCTCCTGAATGCTAATGTGTAAAGTGAACATAAGGAAACATGGGTCACATATAGTTTGATAGCATTAAATTAAATCTTAAACAATCGACACATGCAAGTTGTCCAATAAATCCATCTGTGATAATAGCAACCATATTCTCTTGGTGTTGTGTGCCCAGGTCTTTACTCAGTGCCTAACACATAATGTTCCCTCAATACATACTTTATGAGTGACCAAAGCTTGGGAGGTTGAACCTCATAATGGGATCATCTAGAAACTAAAATTGAATCAGCCACCAATAGTCAGTGTGGAGTGCTAGTCTTTTAGTTAATGGAGGAAAATACCACATACTATAATAGAACAGGCGATCATTTGATGGTTGGACATTGTGTGTTTTCTGATAAGATAGGGACTAATGTTCCAGACCTCATCCCCTCAGTCACCTGCCCTTCTCCCATGTAGACCTCAGGAGAAAGGAGATCGAAGTGAAGATGTATAGCCTACGAGAGAGGAAGTGTTGTGTCTACCAAGAGGTCAGCGAGCCCCAGGACGATGACTACCTATGTAAGCTCACCCTCACCAAGGAACATGTTATGTCTTGATGCAAGAATTTCACTTGGTCTTTGGGTGCCCAAATCATTCCCTTCCTCTCATGACCAGGAGTACAGGATTGAGGCTCAAAGATGTGAGCTCTTTCCAAAGCCCTTCATGTCCAGGAACATGCACTGCACCCTCCCTCTTCCCTGTTGCTCTTGCCTCCAGATTGTGAGAAGTGTCAGAACTTCTTCATTGACAGCTGTGCTGTGCATGGGCCTCCTACGTTTGTAAAAGACAGTGCCGCGGACAAGGGGCATGCCAACCGCTCAGCCCTCACTCTGTCCCCTGGGTTGAGAATCGGACCATCAGGCATCCCTGAGGCTGGGCTTGGAGTGTGGAATGAGGAATGTGATCTGCCCGAGGGCCTGCACTTTGGCCCTTATGAGGGTCAGGTCACAGAAGATGAAGCCACAGCCAACAGCGGCTACTCCTGGCTGGTGAGAAGTTTACCTCTTCTCTGTCCTCTGGCTTCCCCGTCCCTCCTGTGGCTTGGGGGGCCCCCACCTTCTACATGCTAGGACATGGATGGGGACCATATGGTTAGTTAGCTCTGTGTACTGGGCGGACTTTGCATGAACATGGAGCTCCTCTCTAAGGATCAGAGGGTAAATGGGAGCAAAGTGGTACAGACTCCTCCCTTGTGGGGCTCCTGCTTAGTGGACAAATCGACTCCGACGTGTAGATGATGAGTAAGAAAAATATCCTGTGATCACCATTGGCAGTTGAATCACCATGCAGGCTGAAAGAGATTTGATGACAGTAGATTAAAGTAATTCTTCTATTATATACACACAACCACACACACACACACACACGGCCTTTAACTTCTTTTCCTGAAATGCAGATCACCAAAGGGAGAAACTGCTATGAGTATGTGGATGGAAAGGATACATCTCAGGCCAACTGGATGAGGTAAGGTCACTAGGCTTCTGGGTGCTAAAGAGGATACTCATGCCTCACAACCCACATGTCTGTCCTTCCCATCATGCCTCCCTAATGGTCTCCCTCAGTTCTCTGTTCCCCTTTTTTCTCCATACAGTGATCTTTAACATCTAGAGACATTTAGGAAAAAAGGATGTAAAAGTATAGCATTTGACCTCAAAATAGAAGTCTCTGGTTTAGGCACTGACTGGGAAATCCTTGAGGATCCTGTATTACTCTGTGATTTATCTAATGGACATTAGTTAAACACCTACTATGTTCCAGTTTGGAGGAAGGAATTCATTACTTACACAGATTACACAATCCATGACCCTAGGGAGGACCTACTGCAGACGGACATGAAACATTTTATTTCATAAACATTTAACTCTAATTTTCCTATTTTTCAAGAAGTGCCCAGTCCCCAGATAGCCTTGAACCAAGGATAGTCTCAACCTGTGAGGGCAGCACATCATCCCAAACTCATTCTAACTACAACTGGGTGTTGGAGCCTGCAGAGTAATAGTGCTCATGGCCCTTTCCTGAGGGGCTCCCTTGTGTCAGGGGAGACAGATTATGAATAAACTACTATTGTTCTGTGTTATTTTTCTTAGACAGAGAGACCTCCACATTTCTGTGGGAACCTGGGTGAGGCAACTGAATGATGCCTTCAATAAAGTGTGGGGAGACTCGACAAAGGCCTCTGAAGAGAAGGTAGACTTGGACTGAGTGTTGAATGATGTGAGTCCTAGATCAAGCCCCGAGTTCTGTGGTGTAACACAGAACCTGACTTACAGCTTAGAGAAGCTAGAGGTCACCAGGTTTGATGGGGAAGTCTGGAATGAGGCTTTGGAAATGGCATTAGGCAGGATGAGCACTGTGAGCAGGACTTAGAGACAGGAATTCACATGACATTGTGACAGTGGCTTGGACATTGAACAGAAGTTTCCCCAGGAGCATGGGTGTGGGAGCCATCAGTGCTGAGGGCCTTAAGCGTCAGTGAGGAGCTGGACACGAATATGACAGGTAGTGGAAACTCATCGCCTGTGGTTTTCTTTCCTTTCATCTGCCTCAACGCCAGGTATGTGAACTGCGCCAGGGATGACCAAGAACAGAACCTGGTGGCCTTTCAATATCACAGGCAGATTTTCTACCGAACCTGCCGGGTCGTGAGGACGGGCTGTGAGCTGCTGGTCTGGTATGGAGAAGAGTATGGCCAAAAGCTGGGCATCAAGTGGGGCAGCAAGTGGAAGACAGAGCTTGTGGCCGGGAGAGGTGGGCACCACTCTTCTTCAACATGGAAAGAAAGAATTCTTAGAAGTTTTCATGCTCCAACTCTCAAGTAGAGTAAACTCCACTCTTGAGTCAGCAAAGCTTCAAATCAGATGCTTCAGAAATGGATGGCTCATCACATAGGTTTTTGATTCTTAGGAACAATTTTAATATTTTTATTTTTGTTCTAATTTTTAAAAATATGCTTTTATTGGTTTTAGAGACAGAGATGAAGGGAGAGGGAGAGAAATATCAATCTGCTGCCTCCTGCATTATCCCTACTGGGGATCAAGTCCACCACCCAGACATGTGCCCTGACCAGGAATCAAACTGGCTACCTCTGGGTGAATGGGACAATGCTCAACGAACTGAGCCACACTGGCCAGGGCCTATTTTTGTTCCATTTTAAAAAATACTTCATGCACAAAATACACAGCATCATACAGTGCTGGAAGGGTTAGAGGCAAAACAAATAAAAAAAAAAAGGTTTCAGGCACTTAACCAACTCTCTCATCAAGGTGGTTGTTTTTGGGTTGTTGTTTTTGTTTTCTAACACTTTAGCTGTTTCTGCTTCATTTACTGCATATTTCTAAATGAAATGTGTGTGTTAACATGCATTCATTCATTATTTTGTGACTTGTCATGTGAATTCCTACGCGGTGCCACGCAGGGTTCTGGGAGCTGGAAATACAGATGAACACCATGATCAGAATCACTGCTCCTGAGCAGCTGGCTGGTGAAGGAGGGAAGCAATGGCAGACATATGTGCATGTGCTTAATATTACACAGTGGTTAGCGCTTTGGAGAAAACGGGACCTGGACAAGTGCCTAGGGATCAGTGTGAGGGGAAGGTGGGTGTGTGGGATTGCAGAGGTCAAGGGAAGGCTTTCTCAGGAGACAACAGTTACAACAGTTGTGTCACAAGGTCCCAGGCAGAGGGAGTGGCTGGTTCAGGGAAGGAAAGCGGTGGGGTGTTGAGCTGACTGAGGGCTACTCCCGTCTCAGTCTCAGTACAGAAGGTAAGAACAAAGGTTGGACAGATGCCTAGCAGCCTGGAAATACAGTGCCTATGATCCAAGCTGAGATACTGGGGACTTTCTTCAGTGAGACGGGACAATTGAGCAGTTTTCAGCTGCAGAGTGGCATGTTCTAAAACTATGCTTTGTTAAATTTTTTGGAAAATAAACTTCAGTGGGCAATCCCCTCCGAGATTATTTCAACTCCAAGTGAGAGAGGAAGGCGGACTGGCTGGAGAGGGACGGGAGTCAGGAGTGTAAGAAGCAGGTTGGGGAAATATTTTTGTTGTTGTTGTTAATCCTCACCCAAGGATATTTTTCCACTGATTATTTTTTGAGAGAGAGTAGAAGGGGGAGAGACAGAGAGAGAAACATCAATAGCTTGTCTCCCACGGGCACCCCAACCAGGGCTGGGGATTGAGCTTGCAACCAAGGGACGTGCCCTTGACTAGAATCGAACCCAGGAACCTGGAGTCGCCAAAGTGACGCTCTATCACTGAGCCAAACTGGCTAGGGCATGGTTGGGGAGATATTTTGAAACAGGACTTTGTATTGTATTTGAAATAGGCTAACACTGAAAGAAATCAAGTAGGAATACTGTGTGAGGAAAGACATATTTCCATTTTATGATTTGTGGAAAACTGAGAGAGAAGCAATTGCTAGTTGAGGCCTATTGTTCCTCTATTTTTAAATATGTTTAGTGATTTGAGAGAGAGAGGAAGGGAAATGAAGAGAGAGATAGAAATATCAATATGTATCAGCTGCCTCCTGCTGGGATAGAGCACAAAACCTGGGCATGTGCCCTGACCAGGAATCAAAATGGTGACGACCTGGTTCATGGGTTGATGCTCAACCACTGAGATACCTGGCCAGGCCTGTGGTTTTTCTCTTTAACATGACTTAGAAGATACATGTATATGGAAATGTCACGATAGTCAAACCCATATAAGGAGTCAAATGGCTTCTGATGGTCCTTGATCTGTAAGACCTTTTTTCTTTTCAATCCTTACCAAGGATATTTTTCCAATGATTTTTATAGAGAGTGAAAGAGAGAGGGAAAGACAGAGAGAAATATCAATGTGAGAGGAACACATCGATTTGTTGCCTCCTGCACAATCCCTGACCAGGTCCCGGGCCGGGTAGAAGCCTGCAACCAAGGCACATGCCCTGGATGGGAATCAAACCCACGACCTTTCTGTCCACAGGCTGAAGCTCTATCCACTGATCCAAACTGACCAGGGCTGTAGAAAAGACTTTTGATATGGGGTCTCTGGATTTCTGCAGAAGAGTAGTGCAGACAAAGAAAAAGGAAAGTAGACTGTGAAGGAACACTCTGTGGGAGGCAGATCTTGCACTGTCAACACAGTTAGAATGATTCCGGAGACAGGTCTTACCAGGAGACAGAGCGTAAGGCACAGGCAGCCTTGCCCACACATGCCCTGACCAAAACTTTCTCCTTCAGCAGAACCAAAGCCAGAGATCCACACATGTCCCTCCTGCTCTGTGGCCTTCTCCAGTCAGACATTCCTCAGCCAACATGTGAAACTCAATCACCCCTCTGAGATTCTGCCAGCAGCACCTGCAGGAAAACACTTCCAGTCAGGGGAACCCGGCCCAGAGCATCAGAATCAACAGCAGCAGCAACATCCTGGTCCACATGGGTGGAATGACAAAGCTGAAGGTCAAGACGTCAAAGGAACGTCCAAACCTTTGCTTAAAAGGATCAGGCACAGGAGACCTTCAGGGGACTCTTTCAAACCTCCCAACAGACAAACAGGGAGCTCCAGTGAGCGTGAGAGAATAATGGAGGAAGAGCCCAGCACAGGCCAGGACGTAAATCCAAAGAACACAGGCAAATTATCTGTGGGAGTAAGAATGTCAAAAATTGTAACAATCAATCATGGAGGGTGTGGGCAAGGCTTCAATGATAAGTCACATATCGACACACACCAGAGAACACACTCAGGGGAGAAGCCATATATTTGCAGGGAGTGTGGGAAAGGCTTTACACGGAAGTCACATCTCATCAGACACCAGAGGACACACTCAGGGGAGAAGCCATATGTGTGCAGGGAGTGTGGGCGAGGCTTTACACAGAAGTCATCTCTCATCAGACACCAGAGGACTCACTCAGGGGAGAATCCCTATTTGTGCAGGGAGTGTGGGCGAGGCGTTACAGATAAGTCAAGTCTCATCAAACACCAGAGAACACACTCAGGGGAAAAGCCCTATGTGTGCAGGGAGTGTGGGCGAGGCTTTACACAGAAGTCATCTCTCATCACACACCAGAGAAACACTCAGGAGAGAAGCCCTATGTGTGCAGGGAGTGTGGGAGAGGCTTTACAGATAAGTCAACTCTAATCATTCACCGGAGGACAGACTCAGGAGAGAAGCCCTATGTGTGTAGGGAGTGTGGGCGAGGCTTTATAGATAAGTCAAGTCTCATCAAACACCAGAGAACACACTTAGGGGAGAAGCCCTATGTTTGCAGAGAGTGTGGTCGAGGCTTTACACAGAAGTCCAATCTCATGAGACACCAGACGACACACTCAGGGGAGAAGCCCTGTCTTTGCAGGGAGGATGCATCATGAGCCCTAAATTGCACCTCAGCAGCCACAGGGCAAGTGTAAGCACCGCATACCTCATACCCCAGGCTCTGAGGGTGCTTTTGAGGAAGGCTGCTGGCCCCTTTCCCTCCCCAAGTGTGTAATTAGTACAGAAGTAACTGGTCAAACAAATCCTCTGCTTTCAAAAGGAGAGGCAATAGACGAACCGTTCCGTAAGTGCTATGGGGATGTCAACACGAATGTCCCTCATGGTCCTTTTGGCCTCGTTTTAATAAAGTTTGTGTCCAGACAAACCTGAAGCCTACGTGCCTCATCCCCCTCATCACTGAAAGCAGAGTTCCAGGAGGGTCTCAAAGAACCCTCAGCCACAGACCTGAACCCGGGAAGGCGGAATCTGGCTTCAGCCCAGTGAGGTTCCCGCCAAGGAGAGGGATTGAGACACACTCACCAGGAACATGAATAGGACCCCACCCACCCCTTGGCTTCTCCTGGCTCCTCCCCTGATTCTTTAGACCTCTGTAGCCTCAGAGGTGAAAGCCAGAGTGTGTGTGCAGGTGTGTGTTTGCATGTGTGTGTGTATATATGTGTGTTTGTGTGTGTGTGTGTGTGTGTGTGTGTGTGTGTGTGTCTGTGCCCGTGTGCCTGTGCACACACCTGTGCTGCCTCAGTCCGGGCACTGGTCGCCCTCTTCTTGCTGCCTCTGTAGCATTGGCATCTCGCCTGGGGCATACCATGTGGGCGCCAGGTCTGTCCACAAGGGTTTGAGTCTCAGCTCTGTCCTCACAACTGTGTGTCCTAAGGCAAGACCCCCAAAGTCTCTGTGCCTCTTTGCAAGCTATAAAGCGGGAGGGTGACCCAGGCTTTGGAGTGTCATTCAGAGTGTGGTCAGCACCGGGGCCTCTGGCTCAGGGTTGTTAAAACACGCATCTCTCAGTGAACAGGGTCTGCCAGGCCTTGAGGTGGACAAGGGAGTTAGAGGGAGTGGGGCCCAGGGGCCAGTTTAGAGCTCAAGCAGCTCCACTGTTCTGCGTGGACTCGGCTGCCGGAGCAGGGGGCATGGGGTCAGGCATGCTCCTCCCCCGAGCACCCCCTCCCACTGAACCTGGGCAGGTGGCACTGAGAGTGACCAGGACAAAGGCCCTCACCACCCAGCTGAGAGCTGCTGGGTGCACCTCACCTCACAGTGTGTGCGACGCCCACCTCGCAGCAGCTTCTGGTGCCTGGCCTTGTACCTGGCTCTGCGGGTCTCACCCTCCCCTGACCTGTCTGAAATCCTTAACTGCACGTTTCTTATGGGGAGACTGATGGGCCATGGACCCGCATGAGCAGAGCAGGCAGGCAGTGTCGGTCATTCCTGGCCACTGGTTCACAGGTAATGTCCACTGAGGCCAGGAGCACCGACCCTCATGGGCCCATGTGTGGGAGTCCAGCTAGGCTCCTGGGAACAGGTAAGCGTCTGCCTGAGGAGGCGTTGGGGTCCCAGCAACCAGAGGCCCCGCTTTTCTTACAACAGAGCGGACGTCCATGCAGGGAGCAGGCACAAGCAGTGAGGGCCCGTCACACCTCAGCCCGAGGCACCTAGCACGGCACCTGTTTCTGGAGGAGAGCTCCTGAAGCTGGTACCCAAACACACGACCTGGGACCATGACCTTCCCTCTCCCGCCCTTCAGTGGTGGCTCAGTGCTTGAGCATCGACCTATGAACCAGGACATCAGGGTTCAATTCCTGGTCAGGGCACGTGCTCGGGTTGTGGGCTTGATCCCCAGTGTGGGGCCTGCAAGAGGAAGAAAGATCTGTACACAGGAAAGTGCAATTCCCCCACAGGAAGCAGGGTTCCCTAAGTGAAAGGGACACACCCCGAAAAGAATTTTGGTTCCTAAATGAGAAGAGACATTTCCATCACAGGAAGGAGGGTCCACAATAAAGAAGTTTTGTTTCCACAAGGAAGTTGCCTTTTCATCAAAGGAAGGTAGTTCTGCACAGAGGAACGTGCATGTCACCCAAAGAATGAAGTGTCCACACAGGAAGGGATATTTCCTCCAGAGGAAGAATTGTTCCCCCAGAAGAGGTATTGTTTCCCCACATGAAGGAGCGATGAATTCGCACATAATACATCCGCATACAGGATAGTGCATTTGCCCACTGTTAGAAGGTTTCCTCCCAGGAAGTTTTTTTCCCCCACAGGAAGAGGCGTTCTCTAACAGGAAGTTTTGATTCCACCACAGGAAGTTAAGATTCCCTCACAGGAAGATGGGTCCACAAACAGGAAAGTCCATTTCCCCCAGAGGAAGGCCTGACGCCCTCACAGGAAGAGATATCAGCATACAGGAAAGTGCATGTCCCCCACAGGAAGAAGGGTTCCTAAAAAAAAAGGGACACTCCCAAGTTGGAAAATAGGTTCCTAAACCAGAAGGGACATTTTCCCCACAGGTAGGAGTGTTCACATTCCTGTAGCTTTTTTTCAAGAAGGAAGTTGCATTTCCATCAAGGGAAGATAGCTCTGCATACAGGAACGTGCATTTCCCACAAAGAATGAAGTGTCCACATAGGAAGGGACACTTCTTCCAGAGGAAGAATTTTTCCCCTGGAGGGAGTATTGTTTCCCCACATGAAGGAACTATTCATTCACAGCATCATAGGTCCGCATACAGGATAGTGCATTTCCCCCACAGGTATAAGGTTTCCTCACAGAAAGTTTGTTGCCCACACAGGAAGAGGCCTTGCCCAACAGGAAGTTACGATTCCCCCACAGGATGGTTCAATGCCCTCACAGGATAATAGATCTACAAACTGGAAAGTGCATTTCCCACACAGTTGGTGTGAGACCCTCACAGAAAATAGATCAGCACACAGGAAACTGCATTCCACAAAGGAAGAGGGGTTCCTAATACAAAAGTGACACTCCCCAATATAAAAGGGGTTCCTACATCGGAATGAACATTTCCTCCACAGGAAGGAGGTTACGTCCTTGGCAAATTTTGTTTCCACACAGAAAGTTGCGTTTCCATCAATGGAAGATAGTTCTTCACACAGGATGGTGAGTGTCCGACAAATAAAGAAGTGTCCACACAGGAAGGGACATTTCCCCCAGATGAAGAATTTTCCCCCCAGAGGAATTGTTGTTTCCCCACATGAAGGAACTATTCATTCACAGCCTAATAGGTCTGCACACAGGAAAGTGCATTTCCCCAACAGGAAGAGAGGTTCCTAAAACAAAACTGACACTCCCCAATATAAAATGGGTTCCTACAAGGGATGGGCATTTGCCCACAGGATGGAGGGTTAACCCTTGGCAAGTTTTTCCCCCCACAAAAACTTGCGTTTCCATCAATGGAAGATAGTTCTTAACACAGAACGTGAGTGTCCGACAAAGAATGAAGTGTCCATACACTAAGGGACACATCCTCCAGAGGAAGAATTTTTTCCCACGAGGAAGTGTTGTTTCCCCACATGAAGGAACTACTCATTCACATCATAATAGGTCAGCATACAGGATAGTACGTTTCCCGTACAGTTAGAGGGTTTCCTCACAGCAAGTTTTTTCCTCCACAGGAAGAGGCGTTGTCCAACAGGAAGTTTCGATTCCACCACAGGAAGGGCAACTCCCCCAAAAGTATATGGTTTCCTACTCCAGAATTGACATTTCCATCACAGGAAGGAGGGTACACCATCCTGAATTTTTGTTTCCACATAGGCAGTTGCCTTTCCATCAATGGAAAATAGTTCTGCACAGAGGAACGTGCCTGTACCCCAAAGAATGAAGTGTCCACACAGGAAGGGATATTTCCTCCAGAGGAAAAATTGTTCGCCCAGAAGAAGTATTGTTTCCCCACATGGAGGAGCGATTTATTCACAGGATAATAGATCTGCATACAGGATAGTGCATTTCCCCCACAGTTAGAGGGTTTCCTCACAGGACGTTTATTTCCCCCACAGAAAGAGGTGTTGCCCAACAGGAAGTTATGATCCCCCCACAGGAAGGTGCGATTCCCTCACAGGAAGATAGGTCCACATAAGGAAAGTACATTTCCCACAAGGTAGGTGCTACACCCTCACAGGAAGAGAGATCCTCACACAGGAAAGTGCATTTCCCCCACAGGCAGAAGAGTTCCTAAAACAAAGGGACACTCCCCTAAAAGATTATGTGTTCCTACACCAGAATTGACATTTCAGTCACAGGAAGGAGGGTCCACCATCCAGAAGTTTGGTTTCCACACAGGAAGTTGCCTTTCCATCAATTTATAGATAGTTCTGCACAGAGGAACGTGCATGTCACCCAAAGAATGAAGTGTCAAAACAGGAAGGGACATTTCCACCAGAGGAAGAATTGTTCCCCCAGAAGTAGTATTGTTTCCCCACATGGAGGAGCGATTCATTCACAGCGTAATAGATCCGCATACAGGATAGTGCCTTTGCCCACATTTTGAAGGTTTCCTCAAAGGAAGTTTGTTTCTCCCACAGGAAGAGGCGTTGCCCAACAAGAAGTTTTGATTCCCCCACAGGAAGCTGCGATGCCCTCATAGGATGATAGGTCCACAAACAGGAAAATGAATTTCCCACACAGATAGGTGGGACACCCTCACAGAAAAGAAATCAGCACACAGGAAAGTGCATATCCCCTACAGGAAGAAGGGCTCCTGAAACAAAAGGGCAACTCCCCCAAAAGAATATGGTTTCCTACTCCAGAATTGACATTTCCATCACAGGAAGGAGGGTACACCATCCAGAATTTTTGTTTCCACATAGGAAGTTGCCTTTCCATCAATGGAAAATTGTTCTGCACAGAGGAACGTGCCTGTAACCCAAAGAATGAAGTGTCCACACAGGAAGGGATATTTCCTCCAGAGGAAAAATTGTTAGCCCAGAAGAAGTATTGTTTGCACACATGGAGGAGCGATTTATTCACAAGATAATAGATCTGCATACAGGATAGTGCATTTGCCCACTGTTAGAAGGTTTCCTCACAGGAAGTTTGTTTCGCCCACAAGAAGAGGCCTTCTGGAACAGGAAGTTTAAATTCAGCCTCAGTTGTTGAGATTCCCTCACAGGAAGATGGGTGCACAAACAGGAAAGTGCATTCCCCACACATGTTGGTGTGACACCCTCACAGGAAGAGATATCCGCACACAGGTAAGTGTATTTCCCCCACAGGAAGAAGGGTTCCTTAAACAAAAGGGACACTTCCATATAGGAAAATAGGTTCCTAAACCGGAAGGGACATTTCCCCCACAGGTAGAAGTGTTCACTGTCCTGTAGTTTTTTTTTCAAGAAGGAACTTGCATTTCCAGCAATGGAGGATTGTTCTGCACCCAGGAACGTGCATGTCCCACAAAGAATGAAGTGTCTACATAAGAAGTGACATTTCCTCTAGAGGAAGAATTTATCCCTCACTGGAAGTATTGTTTCCGCACACGAAGGAGCGATTCATTCACAGAATAATAGATCCGCATACAGGATATTGCCTTTGCCCACATTTAGAAGGTTTCCTCACAGGAAGTTTGTCTCCCCCACAGGAAGAGGCGTTGCCCAACAGGATGTTTCGATTCCCCCACAGGAAGGTGGGATGCCCTCACAGGAAAAGAGATCCACACACAGGAAAGTGCATATCCTCAACAGGAAGAGGGCTTCCTAAAACAAAAGTGACACTCCCCAATATAAAATGGGTTCCTACACGTGAAGGGACATTTCCCCCACAGGAAGAAGGGTTTACCCTTGGCAAGTTTTATTTCCACAAAGAAAGTTGCGTTTCCATCAATGGAAGATCGTTCTTCACACAGGAACGTGAGTGTCCGACAATGAATGAAGTGTCCACAAAGGAAGGACATTTTCTCCAGAGGAAGAATTTTTCTCCACGAGGAAGTCTTGTTTCCCCACATGAACAAACTATTCATTCACAACATAATATGTCCACATACAGTATAGTGCATTTCCCCCACAGTTAGAAGGTTACTTCACACGACATTTGTATCTCCCACAGAAAGAGGTGTTGCCCAACAGGAAGTTACGATTCCCCCACAGGAAGGTGCGATGCCCTCACACGAAGATAGGTCCACAAACAGGAAACTGCATCTCCCACACAGGCAGGAGTGACATCCTCACAGAAAGAGAGATAAGCACACAGGAAAGTGCATCTCCCCCACAGGAAGAAGGGTTCCTAAACAAAAGGGACACTCCCATTTAGGAAAATAGGTTCCAAAACCATAAGGGACATTTTCCCCACAGGAAGGAGTGTTCACTGTCCTGTAGGTTTTTTTCAAGAAGGAAGTTGTGGTTCGATCAATGGAAGATAGTTCTGCACACAGGAACTTCCATGTCCCACAAACAAAGAAATGTCCACATAGAAAGGGACATTTCCTCCAGAGGAAGAATTGTGCCCCCAGAAGAAGTATTGTTTCCCCACATGGAGGAGCGATTCATTCACAGAATAATAGATCCGCATACAGCATATTGCCTTTGCACACATTTAGAAGGTTTCCTCACAGGAAGTTTGTTTCCCCCACAGGAAGAGGCGTTGCCCAACAGGATGTTATGACTCCCCCACAGGAAGGTGCCATTCCCTCATAGGATGATGGGTCCACATACAGGAAAGTACATTTCCCACAAGGTAGGTGCTACACCCTCACAGGAAGAGAGATCCTCACACAGGAAAGGGCATTTCCCCCACAGGCAGAAGAGTTCCTAAAACAAAGGGACACTCCCCTAAAAGATTATGGGTTCCTACATCTGAATTGACATTTCAGTCACAGGAAAGAGGGTCCACCATCCAGAAGTTTGGTTTCCACACAGGAAGTTGCCTTTCCATCAATTTATAGATAGTTCTGCACAGAGGAACGTGCATGTCACCCAAAGAATGAAGTGTCAAAACAGGAAGGGACATTTCCACCAGAGGAAGAATTGTTCCCCCAGAAGAAGTACTGTTTCCCCACATGGAGGAGCAATTCATTCACAGCATAATAGATCCGCATACAGGATAGTGCCTTTGCCCACATTTAGAAGGTTTCCTCACAGGAAGTTTGTTTCCCCCACAGGAAGAGGCGTTGCCCAACAGGAAGTTATTATTCCCCCACAGGAAGCTGCGATGCCCTCATAGGATGATAGGTCCACAAACAGGAAAGTGAATTTCCCACACAGATAGGTGTGACACCCTCACAGAAAAGAAATCAGCACACAGGAAAGTGCATTTCCCCTACAGGAAGAAGGGCTCCTGAAACATAAGGGCCACTCCCCAAAAGAATATGGTTTCCTACACCAGAATTGACATTTCCATCACAGGAAGGAGGGTACACCGTCCAGAATTTTTGTTTCCACATAGGAAGTTGCCTTTCCATCAATGGAAAATCGTTCTGCACAGAGGAACGTGCCTGTAACCCAAAGAATGAAGTGTCCACACAGGAAGGGATATTTCCTCCAGAGGAAAAATTGTTAGCCCAGAAGAAGTATTGTTTCCACACATGGAGGAGCGATTTATTCACAGGATAATAGATCTGCATACAGGATAGTGCATTTCCCCCACAGTTAGAAGGTTTCCTCACAGGAAGTTTATTTCGCCCAAAAGAAGAGGCCTTCTGGAACAGGAAGTTTAAATTCAGCCTCAGTTTTTGAGATTCCCTCACAGGAAGATGGGTGCACAAACAGGAAAGTGCATTCCCCACACATGTTGGTGCGACACCCTCACAGGAAGAGATATCCGCACACAGGTAAGTGTATTTCCCCCACAGGAAGAAGGGTTCCTTAAACAAGAGGCACACTTCCATATAGGAAAATAGGTTCCTAAACCGGAAGGGACATTTTCCCCACAGGTAGAAGTGTTCACTGTCCTGTAGTTTTTTTTCAAGAAGGAACTTGCATTTCCAGCAATGGAGGATTGTTCTGCACCCAGGAACGTGCATGTCCCACAAAGAATGAAGTGTCTACATAAGAAGTGACATTTCCTCTAGAGGAAGAATTTATCCCTCACTGGAAGTATTGTTTCCGCACACGAAGGAGTGATTTATTCACAGTATTATAGATCCGCATATAGGACAGTGCATTTCCCCCACAGTTAGAAAGTTTCCTCACAGGAAGTTTGTTGCCCCCACAGGAAGAGGCCTTGCTCAACAGAAAGTTACGATTCCCCCACAGGAAGGTGAGATGCCCTCACAGGAAGATAGGTCAACAAACAGGAAACTGCATCTCCCACACAGGCAGGAGTGACATCCTCACAGGAAGAGAGATAAGCACACAGGAAAGTGCATCTCCCCCACAGGAAGAAGGGTTCCTAAACAAAAGGGACACTCCCATTTAGGAAAATAGGTTCCAAAACCATAAGGGACATTTTCCCCACAGGAAGGAGTGTTCACTGTCCTGTAGGTTTTTTTCAAGAAGGAAGTTGCGTTTCGATCAATGGAGGAATGTTCTGCACACAGGAACTTCCATGTCCCACAAATAAAGAAGTGTCCACATAGAAAGGGACATTTCCTCCAGAGGAAGAATTGTGCCCCCAGAAGAAGTATTGTTTCCCCACATGGAGGAGTGATTCATTCACAGAATAATAGGTCCGCATACAGCATATTGCCTTTGCACACATTTAGAAGGTTTCCTCACAGGAAGTTTGCTTCCCCCACAGGAAGAGGTGTTGCCCAACAGGATGTTATGACTCCCCCACAGGAAGGTGTGATGCCCTCATAGGATGATAGGTCCACAAACAGGAAAATGCATTTCCCACACAGGTAGGTGTGACACCCTCACAGAAAAGAAATCAGCACACAGGAAAGTGCATTTCCCTAGCAGGAAGAAGGGCTCCTAAAACCAAAGGGACCCTCCCCCAAAAGAATATGTTTTCCTACACCAGAATTGACATTTCCATCACGGGAAGGAGTGTACACAGTCCAGAATTTTTGTTTCCACACATTCATTTGACTATCCATCAATGGAACATAGTTCTACACAGAGGAACGTGCCTGTCACCCAAAGAATGAAGTGTCCACACAGGAAGGGATATTTCGTCCAAGGAAAAATTGTTCCCCCAGAAGAAGTATTGTTTCCCCACATGGAGGAGTGATTAATTCACACATAATAGATCTGCATACAGGATAGTGCATTTGCCCACTATTAGAAAGTTCCCACACAGGAAGGTTTAATCCCCCACAGGAAGAGGCGTTCTCGAACAGGAAGTTTCGATTCAACCACAGGAAGTTGAGATTCCCTCACAGGAAGATGGGTCCACAAAAGGGAAAGTCCATTTCCCCTACAGGAAGGTGTGACGCCCTCACAGGAAGAGATATCCGCACACAGGAAAGTTCATTTCCCCCACAGGAAGAAGGGTTCCTTAAACAAAAGGGACACTCACACATAGGAAACTAGATTCCTAAACGGGAAGGGACATTTCCCCAACACAAAGGAGCGTTTACCAACCTGAAGTGTTTTTTCAACAACGAAGTTGTGTTTCCATCAATGGAAGATAGTTCTGCAAACAGGAACGTGCATGTCCCACAAAGAATGAAGTGTCCACATAGGAAGGGACATTTCCTCCTGAGGAAGAATTGTTCCTCCCAGAGGAAATGTTGTTTCCCCACATGAATGTGCAATTGATTAGCAGCAAAATAGTTCCACATAAAGGTAAGTGCATTTTCTCCACAGGAAGAAGGTTTCCTCAAAAGAAGTTTGTATCCCCTATAGGTAGAGCCATTCTCCAACAACAAGTTATGATTCCCTTAAGGAAGGTGAGATTCTCTCACAGGAAGAGAGGTCCACAAACAGGAAAGTGCATTACCCACACAGGTAGGTGGGACACCTTCACCGAATAGAGATGAGCACACAGGAAAATGCATTTCCCCAAAAGGAAGAGTGGTTCCTAAGACAAAAGTGACACTCCTGAATATAAAATTTGTTCCTACACCGGAATGGACATTTCTCCCACCGGAAGGAGGGTTCTTCCTTGGGATGTTTTGTTTCCACACAGGATGTTCGTTTGCATCAATGGAAGATAGTTCTTCACAAAGGAACATGCATGTCCCACAAAGAATGAAGTGTCCACACTGAAGGGACATTTCTTCCAGAGGAAGAATAGTTTCCCCCTGGGGAAATGTTGTTTCCCCACATGAATGAGCAATTTATTAGCAGCATAATAGTTCCACATAGATGTAAGTGCATTTCCCCCACAGGAAGAAGGTTTCCTCAAAAGAAGTTTGTTTCCCCTATAGTTAGATGCATTCTCCAACAACAAGTTATGATTCCCCTCAGGAAGGTGCGATTCTCTCACAGGAAGAAAGGTCCACAAACAGGAAAGTACATTTCCCACACAGGTAGATGAGACACCCTCACAAGAAAAGAGATCCACACACAGGAAAGTGCATTTCCCCCAAAGGAAGTGGGGTTCCTAAAACAAAAGTGACACTCCCGAATAAAAAATGGGTTCCTACAGGGGAAGGGACATTACCCCCATAGGAAGAAGGGGTCACCCTTGGCAAGTTTTGTTTCCACACAGAAAGTTGCATTTCCATCAATGGAAGATAGTTCTTCACACAGGAACGTGAGTGTCCTACAAAGAATGAAGTGTCCACAAAGAAAGGGACATTTCCTCCAGAGGAAGATTTTTTTCCCCAGAGGAAGTGTTGTTGAGAACTTGAAGGAACTATTCATTAACAGCATAATAGGTCCGAATACAGGATGGGGCATTTCCCCCACAGTTAGAAGGTTTGCTCACAGGAAGTTTGTTTCCCCCACAGGAAGAGGTGTTGCCCAACAGGAAGTTATGATACCCCCACAGGAAGGTGCGATACCCTTACAGGAAGATAGGTCCACATACAAGAAAGTGCATTTCCAAGACGGGTAGGTGCGACACCCTCACAGGAAGAGAGATCCTCACACAGGAAAGTGCATTTCCCCCACAGGAAGAAGAGTTCCTAAAACAAAGGGACACTCCACTAAAAGAATATGGGTTCCTACAACAGAATTGAAATTTCCAATACAGGAAGGAGGGTCCACCGTCCAGAAGTTTTGTTTCCACAGAGGAAGTTGCCTTTCCATCAATGGAAGATAGTTCTGCACAGAGGAACGTGCATGTCACCCAAAGAATGAAGTGTCAAACAGGAAGGGACATTTCCTCCAGAGGAAGAATTGTTCCCCCAGAAGTAGTATTGTTTCCCCACATTCAGGAGCGATTCATTCACAACATAATAGATCCGCATAAAGGATAGTGCCTTTGCCCACATTTAGAAGGTTTCCTCAAGGAAGTTTGTTTCCCCCACAGGAAGAGGCATTGCCCAACAGGAAGTTATGATTCCCGCACAGGAAGTTGACATGCCCTCACAGGAAGATAGGTCCAAAAACAGGAAAGTGCATTTCCCCCACAGGAAGAAGGGTTCCCAAAACAAAAGTGACACTCCCAAGAAGGAAAATAGGTTACTAAGCAGGAAGGGACTTTTTCCCCACAGGTAGGAGTGTTCACATTTCTGTAGTTTTTTTCAAGAAGGAAGTTGTATTTCCATCAATGGAAGATAGTTCTGCACACAGGAATGTGCAATTCCCACAAAGAATGAAGTGTCCACATAGGAAGGGACATTTCCTCCAGAGGAAGAATTTATCCCCCAGAGGAAGTATTGTTTCCCCACATGAAGGAAGTATTCATTCACAGCATAATAGGTCCGCATACAGGATAGTGCATTTCCCCCACAGGTAGAAGGTTTACTCACAGAAAGTTTGTTGCCCCCACAAGAAGAGGCCTTGCCCATCACGAAGTTATGATTCCCCCACAGGAAGGTTCAATGCCCTCACAGGATAATAGATCCACAAACTGGAAAGTGCATTTCCCACACAGTAGGTGTGAGACCCTCACAGAAAATAGATCAGCACACAGGAAACTGCATTTCCACAAGGGAAGAGGGGTTCCTAAAACAAAACTGACACTCCCCAGTATAAAATGGGTTCCTACACGGGACGGATATTTCCCCCACAGCAACGAGGGTTAACCCTTGGCAATATTTTTTACCCCTCAGAAACTTGCATTTCCATCAATGGAAGAATGTTCTTAACACAGGAACGTGAGTGTCCAACAAAGAATCAAGTGTCCATACAGGAAGGGACATTTCCTCCAGAGGAAGCATTTTTCCCCAAGAGGAAGTGTTGTTTCCCCACATGAAGGAACTATTCATTCACAGCATAATAGGTCAGCATACAGGATAGTACATTTCCCGTACAGTGAGAGGGTTTCCTCACAGCAAGGTTGTTTCCTCCATAGGAAGAGGCATTGCCCAACAGGAAGTTATGATTCCCCCACAGGAAGGTTCAATGCCCTCACAGGATAATAGATCCACAAACTGGAAAGTGCATTTCCCACACAGTTGGTGTGAGACCCTCACAGAAAATAGATCAGCACACAGGAAAGTGCATTTCCACAAAGGAAGAGGGGTTCCTAAAACAAAAGTGACACATCCCAATATAAAATGGGTTCCTACATCGGAATGGGCATTTCCCCCACAGGAAGAAGGTTACATCATTGGCAAATTTTGTTTCCACACAGAAAGTTGTGTTTCAATCAATGGAAGATAGTTCTTCACACAGGATCGTGAGTGTCTGACAAAGAATGAAGTGTCCACACAGGAAGAGACATTTCCTCCTGATGAAGAATTTTTCCTCCAGAGGAATGGTTGTTTCCCTACATGAAGGAGCTATTCATTCACAGCCTAATAGGTCTGCACACAGGAAAGTGCATTTCCCAACAGGAAGAGGGGTTCCTAAAACAAAAGTGACACTCCCCAATATAAAATGGGTTTCTCCATCGGAATGGACATTTCCCCCACAGGAAGAAGGTTACATAATTGGCAAATTTTGTTTCCACACAGAAAGTTCTGTTTCCATCAATGGAAGATAGTTCTTCACACAGGATCGTGAGTGTCCGGCAAAGAATGAAGTGTCCACACAGGAAGGGAAATTTCTCCCTGATGAAGAATTTTTCCCCCAGAGGAATTTTTGTTTCCCTACATGAAGGAACTATTCATTCACAGCCTAATAAGTCTGCACACAGGAAAGTGCATTTCCCCAACGGGAAGAGGGGTTCCTAAAACAAAAGTTACACTCCCCAGTATAAAATGGGTTCCTACATGGGACGGACATTTCCCCCACAGGAAGGAGGGTTAACCCTTGGAAAGTTTTTCCCCCCATAGAAACTTGCGTTTCCTTCAATGGAAGAAAGTTCTTAACACAGGAACGTGAGTGTCTGACAAAGAATGAAGTGTCCATACAGGAAGGGACATTTCCTCCAGAGGAAGAATTTTTCCCCATCAGGAAGTGTTGTTTCCCCACATGAAGGAACTATTCATTCACAGCATAATAGGTCAGCATACAGGATAGTACATTTCCCATACAGTTTGAGGGTTCCCTCACAGCAAGTTTGTTTCCTCCAAGGGAAGAGCCGTTGCCCAACAGGAAATTAAGATTCCCCCACAGGAAGTTGCGATGCCCTCACAGGAAAATAGGTCCACAAACAGGAAAGTGCATTACCCACACAGGCAGGTGCCAGAAGATGAGAGAGAGCAAGATATTGAAAACCTATTTGAAGAATTAATGACAGAAAACTTCCCCCACCTGGTGAAAGAAATAGACTTACAGGTCCAGGAAGCGCAGAGAACCCAAACAAAAGGAATCCAAAGAGAGCCACACCAAGACACATCATAATTAAAATGCCAAGAGCAAAAGACAAAGAGAAAATCCTAAAAGCAGCAAGAGAAAGAAACTCAGTTACCTACAAGGGAATACCCATACGGCTGTCAGCTCATTTCTCAACAGGAACTTTGCAGGCCAGAAGGGAATGGCAAGAAATATTCAAAGTGATGAATACCAAGAACCTACAACCAAGATTACTTTATCCAGCAAAGCTATCATTCAGAACTGAAGGTCAGATAAAGAGCTTCACAGATAAGGAAAAGCTAAAGGAGTTCATCACCACCAAACCAGTATTATATGAAATGCTGAAAGGTGTCCTTTAAGAAGAGGAAGAAGAAGAAAAAAGGTAAAGATACAAATTATGAACAACAAACATGCATTATCAACAAGTGAATCTAAGAATCAAGTGAACAAATAATCTGGTGATCACAATAGAATCAGGGACATAGAAAGAGAATGGACTGACTATTCTTGGGGGGAAAGGGGTGTGGGAGATGCGGGAAGAGACTGGACAAAAAACGTGCACCTATGGATGAGGACAGTGGGTGGGGAGTGAGGGCGGAGGGTGGGGTGGGAACTGGGAAGAGTGGAGTTATGGGGGGAAAAAAGAGGAACAAATGTAATAACCTAATTCACCGAGTACTTACAAACTGATAAGAAACAGATCAACAAAAAATAATATAAAATAAAATAAAGAATAATACTATAATTATATAGATATAGAACATTAACAAACAAGTATACAAAAATATAAAAGTGAGTAAAAAATAACTAATTCAGAAGAGTTGTCATCACATAGAAGGAGGAAGGTCTGACGGGTGAGCAGTGCTCTAAGACCTGCATGGGGACATATGGGAAAATTATAACTCATGGTAGTTATGGGGTTGGGTTGTGGGCCAGGGTAGGAAGTAGTTCACTGTTGTATCAGGTTCCATGTCAGCCATGGCATCATCTGCCAGGTTTCATGAAAGTCTGGTTGGTAGGGTCTGTAGTTCCATGGGTCTGAGGTTGGAACATAGCTGAAGTCACGACGTTATCTCTAACTTACCCGAAACTCTGTTTCTGTGGTGACTAGACCTGAGTCTTTGTTCCTAAGACCGTGTGATGCTGATCAGAATCTAGTGATTAGGAAAGGTGGCACAGTCCACATGTGCAAAGGAGGAAGGATAAGAAAGAAAGGAGGCAAGGTGGTCCTGGTGCCATTGGACTGGACAAGGCCAGTGTGAAGACAGAAGGCAGAGAGGAGAAAGGGCCAGGTTGCAGAGTAGAGATTCTTTGCAGTACGTGACTGTCATTATATGTGTGTCATGAAAGGCCAATTTTTTTATTTTTTGCTGTTTAGGGCAATTTTATTTTTTAAATCCTCACCCAAGGATATTCATTGAATTTAGAGGGAGGAAAGGAGAGAGACAGAAAGGGAGACAGAAACATCAATGTGAGAGAGGAACATTTATCCGTTGCCTTCCGTGTACACCCCAATACAGATCAAACCTGAAACCTTGTGGTGTACAAGACAATACTCCAACCAACTGAGCCGCCCAGCCAGGGCTAGGCCAATTTAAATATATATATATTGAACAGAGGATGAAGTACAGATGGGGTTTTGTCTATTTTTAAACATTTTAAGAAAATTAGCTGATGCTCCTAATAAAAGCATAAGCCTAATGAAACATCAAAAAACATTTTCCAATCATCCTTGGTCTGTCCTTAGATCACTCTCTGATTCAGAATTCTGAAAAAATAAGAATCTCCAGATTTTGAAATAATTACCAACCAAAAATGATTTCTGACCCGGCAGGCGTGGCTCAGAGATTGAGCATCGACCTATGAACCAAGAAGTCGCAGTTCGATTCCCAGTCAGGGGACATGCCCAGGTTGTGCGCTCGATCCCTGCTGTGGGGTGTTCAGGAGACAGCTAATCCATGATTCTCTATCATCATTGATGTTTCTCTCTCTCTCCCTCGCTCTCTCCCTTCCTCTCTGAAATTATAGTATTATTGATTTCTCACCATCTTTTAGCTAAACCTTCTTGGGTGGCCTTCAGAGTGGAACAGAATAAACATCAGAAGGTGAGTATTTCCCAAATCCTGTTGAAAAGAAAATCTTCCTCCTGGATGCAAATGCAGGGAAGAGGAGAAAAAATCAGAGTGCATCCTAGAAACTGCCACCTTTCTTTCCTGACCTCTTCAACAAAATGCCCAATATCATCTCAGTCGTTAATAACATCAGCTACAATAGTAGCTGCCACGGGTTTTATCTTCACAATGCTTCAGACTCTAAGAATTCTACGTGAATAAACTCACTTAAACCTTACCACAACCCTATGAGGTAGGTACTATAACTATCACCGTTTCTGATGAGGAAACTGAGGTTTCAGACATATACAAGTGTTTGATTATATGTCTGAGATCACAGTATTGGTGGGCATGCACTCTAATCCATAGCTTCATCTCTAAACCACTTACAAGCTCATTAAAATTTCCATACTTTTATGCAGTTTCCACTGTCTTATCCATACATGATTACATCTTTCACTGACTGATGATTCCAAACACTATGCTGCCGTGAGAGATGCACTAAGACTTCCGACTCGCGGAAGCTTACTGACATATAGGCAGTTTGCACGGTGCATGGTCCCCCATGAAGAAGGACATAGGAACCCCAGCATCAGAGCCTCCTGGTCAAATAAAAGAAAGCATCTCTCAACTCTGGGGAGCTTCAGGTTTGACAATTGAGAAACAATAAATAAAGTGACTTAAGAACTTCATAGAGATGACACACTATTCAATAGAAGCTCATCCATCTGGAACTGGTTTTGAATGCTCATTCCAGTAAGAAGCATGGCTTCTTTCTCTGAGCTCTAATTAGGCCAGTGTCATCTTGTTTGAATCATTTGCTCCGCCTGCCTACGTCTGCATTGTGAGCTCTTTGGTTCACAGCAGATTTTTCTCTTCCAGAAGTCCCAGGCCCAGCTCAGGGTCCCTGAGGGCCCCTGAATGTTGGCTGAAAGAGTGCTTTAAAATTTACAAATTAAACTAGAATAGGGTCAAAAAATAATGAAGATAATTTACATGTGATTTCAAATACAGAGATGACTGAGAGGTACATTGATAGCAGGACTGTAATTTGACATTCACACTGTATCAAAGAGCTCACAGAACACTTTGGTGAACACCGTTATATGTCATGTTCATTATAACATTAAGAATTAGCATGTTATAGGTCAGGAAAAATGAAGAGAACTAGCTAGTAGCACAAACTTATTCAAACAGAATTGGTGGGAACAAACTACTCTAATTACAAATATTCTTTCCGTGATATAGTAATTTGCACATCCTATATAATATGCTAAGTGTCCAGTCGCCCGTTCAACCAATCAAAGCATAATATGATGATGACATGCTAATGCCACTAACTGCTAGCTATGATGTGCACTGACCACCAAGGGGCAGACAGTCAACCAGTAGACCAGTTGCTATGACGTACACTGATCACCAGGAGGAAGACGCTCTGACCTATAGGTTAGCTTGCTGCTGGGGTCCAGCTGATCAGGACTGAGCGAGATGGCCGGACACACCCTGGAGTCCTCCTGCGGTTCCTCCCCAGCTGGCCAACCTCCCGCGTCCCTCCCCAGCCCCGATCGTGCCCCAGTGGGGTCCCTCAGCCTAGCCTGTGCCCTCTCGCAATCCAGGACCTCTCGGGGAATGTCGGAGAGCCAGTTTTGGCCTGATCCCACAGGCCAGGATGAGGGACCCCGCTGGTGCATGAATTCGTGCACTGGGTCTCTAGTTTTAGCATCATTTTCCTTATTTTCATGATAGGTTTCTGCCAGCCATTTCTTTTGAAAAATATATGTTTTTATTGATTTTAGAGAGAAAGAGGAAGGGAGAGGGAGAGAAGCATCAGTGAGAGAGAAAAACATGGATAGGTTGCCTCCTACACAGACCCCCACCTGGGATCTAACCCGTAACTAGGACATGTACCATGACCGGGAATGGAACCGGCAACCCTTCAGTTCAACCAACTGAGCTACACCAGCCAGGGCTCTGCCAACTATTTTTCTTTCTTTCTTTTTTATTCTTAATCCTCACCCAAGGATATTTTCTCATTGATTTTTAGGGAGAATAGAAGAGAGAGGGAGAGACGGAGAGAAATATCAATGTGAGAGACACATTGATTGGTTGCCTCCTGCATAAGTCCAGACCAGGGCATGGGCCAGGGAGGAGGATCCTGCAACCAAGTCACTGGCCCTTGATTGGAATAGAACTAAGGACCCTTCAATCCGCAGGCTGACACTCTATCAACTGATCTACACTGGTTAGGGCCCAACTATGACTTATTTTCTTACCAGTATCTTTCACTCTCACTGTTCTATAAAAAAAAAAAAAAAGATCCTTAAGGCGTGGGTTCTAGTCTTCAATTCACAACCCACATTGGCCATTTCTTTTTCCTCTAATATTCATACTTCCCGGGTATTTCAGAGTTGTTGAAGTGTTCATTGAAGTCATGTATGTGAAAATATATCATAAACCCTACATAATTAAATAAATGCATGTTACCTTTTAATATGGGACTTCCACATTGAAGGCAAAGTCCAGGACGTCATTAAGTAATGAGTCTACTTTGAAGGAATTGTCAGGAACAGCAAATTTGTTGACCACAAGTGGCTCAGAGCAGACTCAGAAACCAGTGCCCCATCCTGGAGAAGCAAGTCCCTCTGGACAGCACCCTAGATCGAAATTGGGTAAGTTACATAATTTGGAGATTTCAGTTCCACTAATTCTTCTAGAAAGGCTAATCAGTGTAGCCTAGGTATGTGGGGTGGACTTTGCATAGGCCTGGATTTGAAACTGGAGTTAGCACTGAAGCTTTGAGCTAATCTTACCAACTCTCTGAGCTCCTGAATGCTAATGTGTAAAGTGAACATAAGGAAACATGGGCCACATATTGTTTGATAGCATTAAATTAAACCTTAAACAATTGACACATGCAAGTTGTCCAATAAATCCATCTGTGATAATAGCAACCATATTCTCTTGGTGTTGTGTGCCCAGGTCTTTACTCAGTGCCTAACGCATAATGTTCCCTCAATACATACTTTATGAATGACCAAAGCTTGGGAGGTTGAACCTCAGAATGGGATCATCTAGAAACTAAAATTGAATCAGCCACCAATAGTCAGTGTGGAGTGCTAGTCTTTTAGTTAATGGAGGAAAATACCACATACTATAATAGAACAGGCAATCATTTCATGGTAGGACATTGTGTGTTTTCTGATAAGATAGGTACTAATGTTCCAGACCTCATCCCCTCAGTCACCTGCCCTTCTCCCATCTAGATCTCAGGAGAAAGGAGATCGAAGTGAAGATGTATAGCCTACGAGAGAGGAAGTGTTGTGTCTACCAAGAGGTCAGCGAGCCCCAGGACGATGACTACCTATGTAAGCTCACCCTCACCAAGGAGCATGTTATGTCTTGATGCAAGAATTTCACTTGGTCTTTGGGTGCCCAAATCATTCCCTTCCTCTCGTGACCGGGAGTACAGGATTGAGGCTCACTGATGTGAGCTCTTTCCGAAGCTCTTCATGTCCAGGAACATGCACTGCACCCTCCCTCTTCCCTGTTGCTCTTGCCTCCAGATTGTGAGAAGTGTCAGAACTTCTTCATTGACAGCTGTGCTGTGCATGGGCCTCCTACGTTTGTAAAAGACAGTGCCGCGGACAAGGGGCATGCCAACCGCTCAGCCCTCACTCTGCCCCCTGGGTTGAGAATCGGACCATCAGGCATCCCTGAGGCTGGGCTTGGAGTGTGGAATGAGGAATGTGATCTGCCCGAGGGCCTGCACTTTGGCCCTTATGAGGGTCAGATCACAGAAGATGAAGCCACAGCCAACAGCGGCTACTCCTGGCTGGTGAGAACTTTACCTCTTCCCTATCCTCTGGCTTCCCCATCCCTCCTGTGGCTTGGGGGGCCCCCACCTTCTACATGCTAGGACATGGATGGGGACCATATGGTTAGTTAGCTCTGTGTACTGGGCGGACTTTGAATGAACATGGAGCTCCTCTCTAAGGATCAGAGGGTAAATGGGAGCAAAGTGGTACAGACTCCTCCCTTGGGGGCTCCTGCTTAGTGGACAAATCAATTCCGACGTGTAGATGATGAGTAAGAAAAATATCCTGTGATCACCATTGGCAGTTGAATCACCATGCAGGCTGAAAGAGATTTGATGACAGTAGAATAAAGTAATTCTTCTATTATATACACACAACCACACACACACACACACACACACACACACACACACACACACACACACACACACACGGCCTTTAACTTCTTTTCCTGAAATGCAGATCACCAAAGGGAGAAACTGCTATGAGTATGTGGATGGAAAGGATACATCTCAGGCCAACTGGATGAGGTAAGGTCACTAGGCTTCTGGGTGCTAAAGAGGATACTCATGCCTCACAACCCACATGTCTGTCCTTCCCATCATGCCTCCCTAATGGTCTCCCTCAGTTCTCTGTACCCCTTTTTTCTCCATACAGTGATCTTTAACATCTAGAGACATTTAGGAAAAAAGGATGTAAAAGTATAGCATTTGACCTCAAAATAGAAGTCTCTAGTTTGGGCTCTGACTGGGAAAACCTTGAGGACCCTGTATTACTCTGTGATTTATCTAATGGACATTAGTTAAACACCTACTATGTTCCAGTTTAGAGGAAGGAATTCATTACTTACACAGATTACACAATCCATGACCCTAGGGAGGACTTACTGCAGACGGACATGAAACATTTTATTTCATAAACATTTAACTCTATTTTTCCTATTTTTCAAGAAGTGCCCAGTGCCCAGGTAGCCTTGAACCAAGGATAGTCTAAACCTGTGAGGGCAGCACATCATCCCAGACTCAGTTCTAACTACAACTGGGTGTTGGAGCCTGCAGAGTAATAGTGCTCATGGCCCTTTCCTGAGGGGCTCTCTTGTGTCAGGGGAGACAGATTATGAATAAACTACTATTGTTCTGTGTTATTTTTCTAAGACAGAGAGACCTCCACGTTTCTGTGGGAACCTGGGGGAGGCAACTGAATGATGCCTTCAATAAAGTGTGGGGAGACTCGACAAAGGCCTCTGAAGAGAAGGTAGACTTGGACTGAGTGTTGAATGATGTGAGTCCTAGATCAAGCCCCGAGTTCTGTGGTGTAACACAGAACCTGACTTACAGCTTAGAGAAGCTAGAGGTCACCAGGTTTGATGGGGAAGTCTGGAATGAGGCTTTGGAAATGGCATTAGGCAGGATGAGCACTGTGAGCAGGACTTAGAGACAGGAATTCACATGACATTGTGACAGAGGCTTGGACATTGAACAGAAGTTTCCCCAGGAGCATGGGTGTGGGTGCAATCAGTGCTGAGGGCCTTAAGCGTCAGTGAGGAGCTGGACACGAATATGACAGGTAGTGGAAACTCATCGCCTCTGGTTTTCTTTCCTTTCATCTGCCTCAACGCCAGGTATGTGAACTGCGCCCGGGATGACCAAGAATAGAACCTGGTGGCCTTTCAATATCACAGGCAGATTTTCTACCGAACCTGCCGGGTCGTGAGGACGGGCTGTGAGCTGCTGGTCTGGTATGGAGAAGAGTATGGCCAAAAGCTGGGCATCAAGTGGGGCAGCAAGTGGAAGACAGAGCTTGTGGCCGGGAGAGGTGGGCACCACTCTTCTTCAACATGGAAAGAAAGAATTCTTAGAAGTTTTCATGCTCCAACTCTCAAGTAGAGTAAACTCCACTCTAGAGTCAGCAAAGCTTCAAATCAGATGCTTCAGAAATTGATGGCTCATCACATAGGTTTTTGATACTTAGGAACAATTTTAATATTTTTATTTTTGTTCTAATTTTTAAAAATATGCTTTTATTGGTTTTAGAGACAGAAATGAAGGGAGAGGGAGAGAAATATCAATCTGCTGCCTCCTGCATTATCCCTACTGGGGATCAAGTCCACCACCCAGACATGTGCCCTGACCAGGAATCAAACTGGCTACCTCTGGGTGAACGGGACAATGATCAACGAACTGAGCCACACTGGCCAGGGGCTTTTTTTGTTCCATTTTAAAAAATACTTCATGCACAAAATACACAGCGTCATATAGTGCTGAAAGGGTTAGAGGCAAAACAAATAATAATAAAAAAAAAAGGTTTCAGGCACTTAACCAGCTCTCTCATCAAGGTGGTTGTTTGTGGGTTGTTGTTTTTGTTTTCTAACACTTTAGCTGTTTCTTCTTCATTTACTGCATATTTCTAAATGAAATGTGTGTGTTAACATGCATTCATTCATTATTTTGTGACTTGCCATGTGAATTCCTACGCGGTGCCACGCAGGGTTCTGGGAGCTGGAAATACAGATGAACACGATGATCAGAATCACTGCTCCTGAGCAGCTGGCTGGTGAAGGAGGGAAGCCCTGGCAGACCTATGTGCATGTGCTTAATATTACATAGTGGTTAGTGCTTTAGAGAAAACGGGACCAGGACAAGTGACTAGGGATCAGTGTGAGGGGAAGGTGGGTGTGTCGGATTGCAAAGGTCAAGGGAAGGCTTTCTCAGGAGACAACAATTACAACAGTTGTGTCACAAGGTCCCAGGCAGAGGGAGTGGCTGGTGCAGGGAAGGGAAGAGGTGGGGTGTTGAGCTGGCTGAGGGCTTCTCCCGTCTCAGTCTCAGTACGGAGGGTAAGAACAAAGGTTGGACAGATGCCTAGCAGCCTGGAAATACAGTGCCTATGATCCAAGCTGAGATACTGGGGACTTTCTTGAGTGAGACGGGACAATTGAGCAGTTTTCAGCTGCAGAGTGGCATGTTCTAAAACTATGCTTTGTTAAATTTTTTGGAAAATAAATTTCAGTGGGGAATCCCCTCTGAGATTATTTCAACTCCAAGTGAGAGAGGAAGGCAGACTGGCTGGAGAGGGACGGGAGTCAGGAGTGTAAGAAGCAGGTTGGGGAAATATTTTTGTTGTTGTTGTTAATCCTCACCCAAGGATATTTTTCCACTGATTATTTTTTGAGAGAGAGTAGAAGGGGGAGAGACAGAGAGAGAAACATCAATAGCTTGTCTCCCAGGGACACCCCAACCAGGGCTGGGGATTGAGCTTGCAACCAAGGGACGTGCCCTTGACTAGAATCGAACCCAGGAGCCTGGAGTCCCCAAGGTGACACTCTATCTACTGAGCCAAACTGGCTAGGGCATGGTTGGGGAGATATTTTGAAACAGGACTTTGTAGTGTATTTGAAATAGGCTAACACTGAAAGAAATCAAGTAGGAATACTGTGTGATGAAAGACATATTTCCATTTTATGATTTGTGGAAAACTGAGAGAGCAGCAATTGCTAGTTGGGGCCTATTGTTCCTCTATTTTTAAACATTTTTATTGATTTGAGAGAGAGGAAGGGAAATGAAGAGAGAGATAGAAATATCAGCATGGATCAGCTGCCTCCTGCTGGGATAGAGCACAAAACCTGGGCATGTGCCCTGACCAGGAATCAAACTGGTGACGACCTGGTTCATGGGTTGATGCTCAACCACTGAGGTACCTGGCCAGGCCTGTGGTTTTTCTCTTTAACATGACTTAGAAGATACATGTATATGGAAAGGTCACGATAGTCAAACCCATATAAGGAGTCAAATGGCTTCTGATGGTCCTTGATCTGTAAGACCTTTTTTCTTTTCAATCCTTACCCAAGGATATTTTTTCCATTGATTTTTATAGAGAGTGAAAGACAGAGGGAAAGACAGAGAGAAATATCCATGTGAGAGGAACACATCGATTTGTTGCCTCCTGCACAATCCCAGACCAGGTCCGGGCCGGGGAGCAGCCTGCAACCAAGGCACATGCCCTTGATGGGAATCAAACCCACGACCTTTCTGTCCACAGGCTGAGGCTCTATCCACTGATCCACACTGACCAGGGCTGTACAAAAGACTTTTGATATGGGGTCTCTGGATTTCTGAAGAAGAGTAGTGCAGACAAAGAAAAAGAAAAGTAGACTGTGAAGGAACACTCTGTGGGAGGCAGAGCTTGCACTGTCAACACAGTTAGAATGATTCCGGAGACAGGATTTACCAGGAGACAGAGCGTAAGGCACAGGCAGCCTTGCCCACACATGCCCTGACCAAAACTTTCTCTTTCAGCAGAACCAAAGCCAGAGATCCACACATGTCCCTCCTGCTCTGTGGCCTTCTCCAGTCAGACATTCCTCAGCCAACATGTGAAACGCAATCACCCCTCTGAGATTCTGCCAGCAGCACCTGCAGGAAAACACCTCCAGTCAGAGGAACCCGGCCCAGAGCATCAAAATCAACAGCAGCAGCAACATCCTGGTCCACATGGGTGGAATGACAAAGCTGAAGGTCAAGAGGTCAAAGGAACGTCCAAACCTTTGCTTAAAAGGATCAGGCACATGAGAACTTCACGGGACTCTTTCAAGCCTCCCAACAGACAAACAGGGAGCTCCAGTGAGCGTGAGAGAATAATGGAGGAAGAGCCCAGCACAGGCCAGGACGTGAATCCAAAGAACACAGGCAAATTATCTGTGGGAGTAAGAATGTCAAAAATTGTAACAATCAATCATGGAGGGTGTGGGCAAGGCTTCAATGATAAGTCACATATCGACACACACCAGAGGACACACTCAGGGAAAAAGCCATATGTGTGCAGGGAGTGTGAGAAAGGCTTTACACGGAAGTAACATCTCATCAGACACCAGAGGACACACTCAGGGTAGAAGCCATATGTGTGCAGGAAGTGTGGGCGAGGCTTTACAGATAAGTCAATCTCATCAAACACCAGAGAACACACTCAGGGGAGAAGCCCTATGTGTGCAGGGAGTGTGGGCGAGGCTTTACACAGAAGTCATCTATCATCACACACCAGAGGACACACTCAGGGGAGAAGCCCTATGTGTGCAGGGAGTGTGGGAGAAGCTTTACAGATAAGTCAACTCTAATCATATACCAGAGGACACACTCAGGAGAGAAGCCCTATGTGTGTAGGGAGTGTGGGGGAGGCTTTAGAGATAAGTCAAGTCTCATCAAACACCAGAGAACACACTCAGGGGAGAAGCCCTATGTTTGCAGGGAGTGTGGGCAAGGCTTTACACAGAAGTCCAATCTCATGAGACACCAGACGACACACTCATGGGAGAAGCCCGGTCTTTGCAGGGAGGATGCATCATGAGCCCTAAATTGCACCTCAGCAGCCATAGGGCAAGTGTAGGCACCGCATACCTCATACCCCAGCTCTGAGGGGGCTTTAGAGGAAGCCTGCTGGCCCCTTTCCCTCCCCAAGAGTGTAATTAGTACAGAAGTATCTGGTCAAACAAATCCTCCACTTTCAAAAGGAGAGGCTATAGACAAACAGTTCCGTAAGTGCTATGTGGATGTCAACACGAATGTCCCTCATGGTGTTTTTGGCCTAGTTTTAATAAAGTTTGTGTCCAGACTAACCTGAAGCCTACGTGCCTCATCCCCCTCATCACTGAAAGCAGAGTTCCAGGAGGGCCTCAAAGAACCCTCAGCCACAGACCTGAACCCGGGAAGGCGGAATCTGGCGTCAGTCCAGTGAGGTTCCCGCCAGGGAGAGGGATTGAGGCACACTCACCAGGAACATGAATAGGACCCCACCAACCCCTTGGCTTCTCCTGGCTCCTCCCCTGATTCCTTAGACCTCTGTAGCCTCAGAGGTGAAAGCCAGAGAGGGTGTGTGCAGGTGTGTTTGTGCATGTGTGTGTACATGTGTGTGTGTGCGCGTGTCTGTGTGTGTGTGTGCCCGTGTGCCTGTGCACACACCTGTGCTGCCTCAGTCTGGGCACTGGTCGCCCTGTTCTTGCTGCCTCTGTAGCATTGGCATCTTGCCTGGGGCATAGCATGTCGGCACCAGGTCTGTCAACAAGGTTTTGAGTCTCAGCTTTTCCCTCAAAACTGTGTGTCCTAAGGCAAGACCCCCAAAGTCTCTGTGCCTCTTTCCAAGCTATAAAGCGGGAGGGTGACCCAGGCTTTGGAGTGTCATTCAGAGTGGGGTCAGCACCGGTGGTTAAAACACGCAACTCTCTGTGAACAGCGTCTGCCAGGCCTTGAGGTGGACAAGGGAGGCAGAGGGAGTGGGGCCCAGGAGCCAGTTTAGAGCTCAAGCAGCCCCACTGCTCTGCGTGGACTCGGCTGCCTGTGCAGGAGTCGTGGGGTCAGGCATGCTCCTCCCCCCGGCCACCCCCTCCCACTGAGCCTTGGCAGGACAAGAGTGACCTTGGTTTCTAAGAGTGACCAGGACAAAGGCCCTCACAACCCTGCTGAGAGCTGCTGGGTGCACCTCACCTCACAGTGTGTGCGACGCCCACCTCGCAACAGCTCCTGGTGCCTGGCCTTGTACCTGGGTCTGCGGGTCTCACCGTCCCCGGACCCGTCTGAAATCCTTACCTGCACATTTCTTATGGGGAGTCATGGGACATGGACACGCGTGAGAAGAGCAGGCAGGCCGTGTCGGTCATTCCTGGCCACCGGTTCACAGGTAATGTCCACTGAGGCCAGGAGCACCGACCCTCATGTGCCTATGGGTGGGAGTCCAGCGAGGCTCCAGGGAATAGGTAAGCGTCTGCCTGGGGAGGCGATGGGGCCCCAGCAACCAGAGGCCCTGCTTTTCTTACAACAGAGCGGACGTCCATGCAGGGAGCAGGCACACGCGGTGAGGGCCCGTCACCCCTCAGCCCGAGGGACCTAGCATCGCACCTGTTTCTGGAGGAGAGCTCCTGAAGGGGGTACCCAAACCCACGACCTGGGACCATGACCTTCCCTCTCCCGCCCGGCTGGCGTGGCTCAGCGCTTGAGCATCAACCTATGAACCAGGAGGTCAGGGTTCAATTCCTGGTCAGGGCACATGCTCGGGTTGTGGGCTTGATCCCCAGTGTGGGGCCTGCAAGAGGCAGCAGATCCATGATTCTCTGTCATCATGGATGTTTCTCTCTCTCTCTCTCTTTCTCTCTCTCTATTTCTCTCTCTCTCTCTCTCTCTCTCTCTCTCTCTCTCTCTCTCTCTCTCTCTCTCTCTCCACCCCCCCTTCTTCTCCCTTTCTATCTGAAATCAATAAAAAATATATTTTAAAAAATGATGGCATTTCTATGTGAAGAATGGAAACCTCATTCCTTACAATGACTGAGGGCTTGGGTTGGTGACCTGAAACTCTCAGAAGCAACCATTGAGCCACACCTTCATACTCATGTTTTCCCACATTAACCCAATCCTGAAACACCTCAGGACCAGGAGAAATCTGCCAGTTGGGATATTGTTTTCTGTGGGTCTCAGCGGACTCTGGAGGAGCCAGCCCACAGTCATGGAGCTGTTGACACCCAAGCAGGGGCCCTGTGCACATTGGAAGGTGGGCTCTCTCGCTCAGGTCAGGAGGGGCAAACCCCCACCCCAGCATCGCATTGAAACACCACACATTTCGAGTGGCTCAGCACCTCCGGTGAGTATCTCTCAGGGGGTGAAGGAAAGCTTTGCACAATCAAGTCCTCTTTCACATTAAAAATGTTGGTGTCCCTGTGCCCAAACCTCCACATACAGGAAGGTTCTGGTTTGACTAGTCACGCCTTGATTTGTTGAATACATCTTTCCCAGGTTGCAAGGATTAGCCTTTAACTTCATGCCCAGCTTTTTCTACCATTTGTTTCCATGTCCAGTGTGACACATCTCACTTCCTTTGGAAGGAAATGGAAAATTCTCCAGGATGCGATGCTCCGCTGTTTGGGTGTAGATGTGCACACACGTTTTAAACTGAGATACTGTGAACATTCATGAACTGGAATGCTCACGATGACTAGGAAAGACAAGTGGTGGGTGTTTTCGGTAAAATCTGATACCTATTGGGAGGAGGATAGGAGCAGATTTGACAGTTTCCAGTTTTATTTTAAATCTGTTGTTCTTGATCTGACACACAGAGGGACAGGGAGACAAAGAGAAACAATCAGGTGATGGGGGTGGCCTTACCAGGAATCAAGGGCACTTCTTGGTTCATAGGTCAGCACTCACTCATTGAGCCTCGCTTGCTGGGCTGTGTGTTGCTATTTGGATGACCTCTTTCTACAAAGACAATGCGGCCCTGGCTGGGTAGATTACATGCCAGGGGGATGAGAGCCTTTACCTTGCTGGTGTTCTCATGCTGCTTGGAGCATCAGGCCTGTTTCCATCATCACAGCAGGTGGGAGCTGTGGCATCAGTACAAGCCTACTTCTACCTTCTGCCTATAGGTTCATAACAGAATGAAGGGAAAACCATGAAGGTTGTCTCAACAAGGGGACCAGTCATTTAGCAAACATTCTGCTTTGGTGACAACACATGACCGCCAACAGTTCCTTGGGCAGCGATACACAGTAATACTTACCAAGTTTCTAAACATTTGCCAAGTAAAACATTCACTCTTACAAAGTTTTTTTTTAATATTTTATTGGTTTTTTACAGAGAGGAAGGGAGAGGGATAGAGAGGTAGAAACATCGGTGAGAGAGAAACATCAATCAGCTGTCTCCTGCACACTCCCTACTGGGGATGTGCCCGCAACCAAGGTACATGCCCTTGTCCGGAATCGAACCTGGGACCCTTCAGTCCGCAGGCCGACGCTCTATCCACTGAGCCAAACCGGTTAGGGCCACTCTTACAAAGTTTTTAACATGCTCACTTAATTACACTTAGGAAGGCAACTTTGTACGGGAAATGTCGTTTTCTAAAATAAAATGTATGTATAATACAAATGTAGAATACATCACACAGATGACTGCTTGGCTCGGATTTATTTTTCATACATACAATAACTATATAGAATAAGTTTGAGATCACTTTTCAAACAACTGATGTGTGAATGGATGTCCAGAGAGGTCTTGGGTCTTGGGCAGAGTCACCATGAAGTAGGTGCTGTCTGTGGAAATGGAATCCAGGGTTCTGGAGTCAAAAACCTCTGAGAAGGTACATCTGGGAGGATAAGAGGAACCAGCACAGTGGTCACAGGTTCCCGGATGTCACCTCTCCAGGCCACTGCGTCCTCGATTATCTGTGTGTCCCTCGGTCTCTGTGTCCCTCGGCCTATGTGTCCCTCAGTCTGTGTGTCCCTCAGCCTGTATGTCCCTTGGTCACTGACACCGGGTGAGTCTGCTCCCATCTTCTCAGTGTGGGGGACTCTGGGAGCAGCGACACAACGCAGTAGAGGGGAGCACGTGCAGGACCCTCCTCTGTCCATTCCCCGCCTCCTTCACGCCTCGCTTTCCTCTGCTTGTCCCGGCCTCGCCCCCCCACCCCCAGAGCCTCGCCCCAACGTGGTGGCTTGGGAGACCCTGCAAGGACCGCGCTAGAATGGCCTCGTCGTGTTGTGTCAGGATCTTGCCAGCTGAGAGACACTCATACATTTTATTTTTATCTTATAGACACATTCCTTGGAAAAACATCAGCGGAGCTGAATGCTCTGCTCATCATGGTGCCTTTCTTTAGGGGTATGCTGCTTTTTCACACCCTCCAAAGCTTTTCCTTCTTTGTACGTTTTTCTTGTTTATGTTTTGGTTAATTCTTACCAGAGGATATGTTTTTACAGACAGAGGGAAGGAGGGAGGGAGGGAGGGGATAGAGAAGAAACAAAAAAGCAAACATGAATATGCAAGAGACACATGGATCTTTGGCTCCCACAAGAGCCCAGACCGGGGCAGGCAATGAAGCCTGCATCCCAGGTATGTGCTCTGGACCAGGAATCCCACCAGCGACCCTTCCCTGGGCACCCGAAGGTCTAACTAGTGAACAACACTGGCCAGGACTATTCCTTCTGCTTAGCAGATGAGAGCAAATGTCACTCTTTCTTCTGGCAGAAGGCGGCCAATCTATGATGATCACTCATCATTGATCTTTCTCTCTTCCTTTCTGAACTAGTAGAAATGTATATTTCTAAAAAAAACCACTGTGGCCCTGGCCAGTGTGCCTCAGTGGGGAGAGTGACAACCTATGTATTGAAGGGCCCCTGGTTCGATTCCCGGTCAGGGCACATGTCCGGGTTGCGGGCTGGATCCCCAGTAGGGAGGGTGTGATACAGGAGGCAGCTGATCCATGATTCTCTCTCATCATTGATGTTTCCATCTCTATCCCTTTCCCTTCATCTCTGAAATCAATAAAAATATATTTTTTAAAAAAACACACTGGGTTTCAACACAAAAGTTTAAATTCAAATTTTTTCACGCTACTAACATGTTCCCATAATACCCTGCATCTGGAGGTGCCATCAACAATGACAGCCTCCCTGGTACTGATTGCATCAATAATGGCAGCCTACAGGGGAAGGACTGCCTCAGTAATGCCCGCCTCTAGGCTACATTGATCATTGCAGCCTCCAGAGTACTAGCTGCCTCAGTAATGCCCTACAGAAGCCGCTGAGTCTAGTGGTAATAACACGTTCTTGCGATACCCTTGCGCCTCGCTGTACGGACTGGCTGCTGCAATCATAGCGGCCGCCGGGTTACTGGCTGCCTCAGGAAAGGAGACCTGTCCTGTACTGGCTGCCTTGGTAACGGCGGCCGCCCCAGGACTGACTGCTCCAATCATGGCAGCCTCTAGGTTACGGACTGAATTACTGAACGCACAGCTTCCCCATGTCAGTGCAGCAGCCAAGGCCTCCCTCTGCAGGGCTGGGACAGGAAGGGGTGCAAAAGCCAGACCCGTGACTTCAGTCCATCCGGGGAAGGAATAATTGCACCCTGGACAGCCTCGATGATTTTGTAGGGTTTTCTGTAGGTTTTGTTTGTTTGTGGTTTTTTGGGTAGACTTTTCCATCAAATTCACGGGATATTAGCTAACATTTCAGAACCACGGACAGAAGCATAAGGTGTTATTCTTTGAATGGCCACAAGAGGGACCCAGAGGATCGTTTTCGCAAAGGAATTGGCTGACAGCTTCCTTTAAGGCAGTGGTTCTCAACCTTCCTAATGCCGCGACCCTTTAGTACAGTTCCTCATGTTGTGCTGGCCCCCAACCATAAAATTATTTTCGTTGCTACTTCATCACTGTAATGTCGCTACTGTTATGAATCGTCATGTAAATGTGTGATATGCAGGATGTATTTTCATTGTGACAAACTGAACATAATTAAAGCATAGTGATTCATCACAAAAACAATATGTAATTATATATGTGTTTTTTCGATGGTCTTAAGCTACCCCTGTGAAAGGGTCGTTCGACCCCCAAAGGGGTCGCAACCCACAGGTTGAGAACCGCTGTTCTAGTGGGAATCCCTGTTTCCCAGAAGGCAACTCCCGGCCTACCGCCTGGTCCTCTCGCTAAGGAAGCGAACACAGGCGCCTGGAAGACAGTCCGGGACTTAAATACCGTTGGGTGGAACACAGACTGGGTCAGGCGGCAGGAAGGATGTGACACCCCAACACCTGTCCGGGCGGGGGGATCCGGGCTCCTGGGGTCCCTCCGCGAAACCACAGGAATCCGAGCCCTGGACACGGCCCATCCGTGCCTGGCTGAAAGCTTCTTGATGGACACTCGCAGGACCCTGGGTAGCCAATCACCACCAGGGGTTGAGGGCGGAAGGCGGGCTCTTTCGACAAGATTCTGCCATTGACTGGCAGGAAGGCTTCACCCTGCGCCCCGCCCTTTCCGCGTTTCTAACCGCCCATTGGCAGGCAGGGCCCTGTGACCGCATCACTGATTGGCGGCTGCCTCTGACACTCTGGGTGCCGGAAGCTCCCCCTCCCCGCGCCTCACAAGCCTGAGGGCGGAAGCGCAGCGGGCAGCGCGTGGATTTGAGGGGACCTCGGCCAGGTGCGCAGCGCCGCAGGGAGACCCAGAGTCCTCACCGACCAAGCCCCTCAGACCCCCACACCGCGCCCCTCACACCCCCCACCTCGCCCCTCAGTCCCCCCCCGCCCCCGCCCCTCAGACTCCTGACCGCGCCCCTCAGTCGCCCTCTGAGACCGCGCGAGCCTCCAAGGGAAGGAGGCGCCCCCTGGTGGGTCTTAATGGCTGTGGCCCTGGCCACGTGGTCCTGGTCCCAGTCTGTCCTGAGGCGGGAGCGGGTTCATCAGCGCCTCCTCCTCACACAGGCACTGCGGCCTCCTGCTGGGACTGGGCTGGCGGCACCAAAAACCCCAACAGGGACCCCCAGGAGCGGCCCCAGAGGAGGCGGGGAGAGCTGGGCACAGAACCAAGGTGAGGGGGTCCACGGGGGTGGAGGTGGGGACGGAGGTGGGGACGGGGTGGAGGCGGGGCGCCCCCCCTCGGGCCGGGGCGGACGGACGGTCTCTCCTCCAGCCCAGGGCCGCCTGCAGGGACGTGTCCATCTACTTCTCCCGGGAGGAGTGGGCGCACTAGTTCTCCCGGGAGGAGTGGGCGCAGATGGGCGCCTGGGAGCGAGCCCGGCACAGGAACGTGAAGAGCAACTAGGAGGCGCTGCTCAGCATTGGTGACCAGGAGGTGGTGGCGGGGCCGCGGGGGGTTGGGGGGCTCCGTCCAGGGCCCCGGCTCCGCCCCGCTCGACGCTGGATCTGCTGTTCATCCCTCAGCTCTTCGCCCGCAGGACAGACTCTTTCTTTCTCTCCTTCCAGGTCTCAGGGCCCCTCGACCCGCCTTCATGAGTCGCTGCGGCACAACAGCCAGGCACGGGGCGGAGGACTCCGAGGACTCGGATGAAGAGTGGACCCCGAGGCCGCGAGGTGCGGGCGGAGGGCGTGCAGGTGCCTGACCCCGACCAGGTGTTGGTCGGGCGGGCTCTCAGGAGTTACCGGGGAGGAGCAAGAGGCAGAGCAGTTACACACCAGGGGCTGTTCACATAAACCCCTTTTTATGAATCATTTATTTTACAGAGAGAGAGAGAGAGAGAGAGAGAGAGAGAGAGAGAGAGAGAGAAACCTCCATCGCTGCCTCCTGCCGGCCCCCCACATCACGGTTCATAGGTCGAGGCTCAAACATTCAGCCACACTGGCCAGGGTCATAGAACCTCTTTCAATGTGTAACAATAATTATATACAGATTTAGTGTTGACACTATCACAGAGGTTCCCCCATTTCTCCCCCTTTTCTCACCTTCACACAGACCCCCCCCCCCAATTCTACCATAATAAAACCATAATATGCAAATCCAGGGAGGACCAGCTGAAGGACCGGCCAGATGACCAGGCTATGACACCCACTGGTGTCAGGCCAGCCAAGGCCTGTGAAACACAATTGGTCTGGCCCCACCATCCCCCATGATGCCCTGCAGAGAAAGGCCCAGGCCACTAGCCACTAGCCACTGGGTGATCAATGGGGGCTCCCCGTCACCCCAAAGAGGGAGGCCCAGGCCACCAATGCACAGCTGGGGCTGCTGAACCAGTCCTCCCTCTGAAGGCGATGGATCGCAGGGCTCCCAGACTGTCAGAGGCTCAGAGGGCACAGGCCGGGCTGAGGAATCCCCCTCCCACCCGCCCCCCCCCCCGCCCCCCCGCCGCCATTCCCGGTACATAAATTTATAAATTTCCTGCAATGGTGCTCTAGTATATATATATACTAGAGGCCCGGTGAACAAAAATTTGTGCATGGGGGGGGGGTCCCTCAGCCCGGCCTGTGCCCTCTCACAGTCTGGGACGCCTTGGGAGATATCGTCCTGCTGGCTTAGCCTGGTCCAGGGTGGCAGAGGGCAGGCCCAATCCCTAGGTGCAGCCCCTGGTTGGGCTCAGAGCAGGGCTGATTGGGGAGTTGGGGTGCCGTGCCCTGTCATGCACAGAGCAGGGCGATCGGGAGGTTGCGATGCCACCCTCAGTCACGCTCAGGGTAGGGCCAATTGGGGGGTTGGGGCACTGCCCCCTGTCACATCAAGGCAGGGTCGATGGGAAGGTTGCGGCACCACCCCCTGTCACACACAGAGCAGGGCCAATCAGGGGTTGGGGCACTGCCCCCTGTCACTCACAGAGCAGGGCCTATCAGGGGGGTTGGGGCTCTGTACCCTGTCACACACAGAGCAGGGTTAATCAGGGGGTTGGGGCGCTGCCCCCTGTCACTCCCAGAGCAGGGCCCATCAGGGGTTTGGGGTGCGGCCCTCTATCACCCACAGAGCAGGGCTGATCAGGGTGTTGTGGCGCCGCCACTCTCACACTCAGGGCAGGGCCGATGGGGAGGTTATGGCTCTACGCCGTCACACACAGAGCAGTGCCAATGTGGAGGCTGGGGGGTTGGGGCCCCGGCCCCTGTCACACACAGAGCCGCAGGGCGATCCGTGGGTTTGGGCACTGCCCCCGTCACACTGATCCCGGTGCCGGGAGGCATATTACCCTTTTACTATATAGGATAGAGGCCTGGTGCATGGGTGGGGCTGGCTGGTTTTCCCTGAAGGGTGTCCTGGATCAGGGTGGGGGTCCCCACTGGGGTGCCTGGCCAGTCTGGGTGAGGGGCTGAGGGCTGTTTTCAGGCTGGGGGTGACTGAAGCTCCCAACCACTCCTTTCTTTCTTTTTTTTTTTTTTATTCTGGGCCAGCTATAGCTCTGAGGTTTGGCTCCAGCTCTTAGGCCTCCACTGCTGAAAGTAGGTTTCTGGCCTTTGCTTACAATGCTGTGATCCTGCTGGCTGAAGCCCAGGACTAAAGCAGGTTTCTGGGGTTTTGTTTAGCTTCTATATTTGTTACATAGTTGCTTAGAGTTGCAGGTCAGAGGCCTGCAGCGGCAGGCGGGGAATTTTGGAGTCCTCTGTCACTGAAGCAAGCAAGCCTCATGTTAGTTTCAAGCTGCCTGGCTGCCGGCCACCATCTTGGCTGGCAGTTAATTTGCATATTGCCCTGATTAGCCAATGGGAAGGGTAGTGGTCGTATGCCAATTACCATGTTTCTCTTTTATTAGATAGGATATATATATATATATATATATATATATATATATATATATATATAATTTTCTTAAGCTGTTCTCTCTCTGGGAGCACACACACCCCTCACCCTTTCCCCTCTACTCGCCCCCCAATAGGTGTGCATCTCCTAAACTAAGAGACCCAGGAGACTTGCACCAGGGAGTATGGGCAGTGGCAGGTCATTCAGGCTAACCCCCTGAACCTGGCTCCAAGGCCCCTTTGCTATGACTTTCCAATGAGCCAAAGCAGCCCGCCTAGGCTGAATTCTTTCCTTTAACCTTTCTAGAGCAACACAGCAGCCCAGCCTAGGCGCTCTCCTGCAGCTGCTTCTATCCTAAGTCCTTCCTTATTTCACTGTCCCCAGCTTTAATAAACATTCTTTCAAAATAAAAATAAATAAATAGCCATTGCTTGGTGCCTCAGTTGGTTGGAGCATCCTCCCATACACCAAAAATTTTTGGGTTCCACCCCCAGTAGGGGTGTGTATGGGCTACAAGTGATCGATGTTTCTCTCACATATCTATGTTTCCCTCTCTTTCTTTCTCTTCCTCTCTCTCTAAAATCAATAAACATATATTCTCACGTGAGGATTAAAAAATAATAGTAGAGGGCGATAAATGGTGATGGAAAAAAATAAAATAAAGCCTGGAAACCAAGATGGCGGCATAGGTTAACGCAGGAGATTGCTGCCTCGAACAACCAATTCAAGGGTACACCTAAAAGACAGAACGGACATCATCCAGAACCACAGGAAGGCTAGCTGAGTGGTAATTCTACAACTAGGAGGAAAGAGAATATCATACCCAGACTCAGAGGAGGCGCAGTGCTGAAGTGAAATACTCAGGTTCGGAGTGTGCGGTTGTTGTTTTCAATCGGGAGGGAGTTTCTGACTCTGAGCTCCAGATCCGGGCGAGTCTCTAGGGACCCAGATTCAAACAGGAGAAGCGGGACTGTCTGGCTTCGGTCGGAACTCGAAGGCAGCTTTCTCTCCGAGGTTTGCAGCAGTTGCTGGGAGTCTGTGAGGCAGAGCCCCTAGGGACGGAACTGAGAGCAGCCATAACTGCGCGCTGCAGCCCGCCCTGTAGATCCCCGGGGACCCGCCCCGCCCAAGCCCTGCGCAGAGCCATTTGCCGCATAGCCTCAGGCAAACGCTAGATTAGCACCGCCCTAGAGATCCAGCACAGAAGCTCTCCCACTGCAGACACAGCTGACTCTCATAGCCAGTTAGCCTGGAGGTCAAATCACCACCGTTATTGCCAACCGACAACAATCAAGGCTTAACTACAACAAGACTGTGCACAAAGACCACTAGGGGGTGCACCAAGAAAAGATAAAAAAATGCGGAGACAAAGAAACAGGATGCAAATGTCAGAAATGGAAGATATAGAGCTCAAAACCACACTTTTAAGGTCTCTCAAGAACTGTCTAGAAGCTGCCGATAAACTGAGTAAGGCCCTCGAAAAGACTGGTGAGACCGCTGATAAATGTAGTGAGATTCTCAAGAAATCTAATGAGATCGTCGATATTGTGATAAAGAACCAACTAGAAATTAAGCATACACTGACTGAAATAAAGAATATTGTACAGACACCCCACAGCAGACCAGAGGAGCGCAAGAATCAAGTCAAAGATTCGAAATGCGAAGAAGCAAAAAACACACAACTGGAAAAGCAAAATGAAAAAAGAATCTGAAAATATGAAGATAGTGTAAGGAGCCTCTGGGACAGCTTCAAGCGTACCAACATCAGAATTATAGGGGTGCCAGAAGATGAGAGAGAGCAAGATATTGAAAACCTATTTGAAGAAATAATGACAGAAAACTTCCCCCACCTGGTGAAAGAAATAGACTTACAGGTCCAGGAAGCGCAGAGAACCCAAACAAAAGGAATCCAAAGAGAGCCACACCAAGACACATCATAATTAAAATGCCAAGAGCAAAAGACAAAGAGAAAATCCTAAAAGCAGCAAGAGAAAGAAACTCAGTTACCTACAAGGGAATACCCATACGGCTGTCAGCTCATTTCTCAACAGAAACTTTGCAGGCCAGAAGGGAATGGCAAGAAATATTCAAAGTGATGAATACCAAGTACCTACAACCAAGATTACTTTATCCAGCAAAGCTATCATTCAGAACTGAAGGTCAGATAAAGAGCTTCACAGATAAGGAAAAGCTAAAGGAGTTCATCACCACCAAACCAGTATTATATGAAATGCTGAAAGGTATCCTTTAAGAAGAGGAAGAAGAAGAAAAAAGGTAAAGATACAAATTATGAACAACAAACATGCATCTATCAACAAGTGAATCTAAGAATCAAGTGAACAAATAATCTGGTGATCACAATAGAATCAGGGACATAGAAAGAGAAGGGACTGACTATTCTTGGGGGGAAAGGGGCGTGGGAGATGCGGGAAGAAACTGGACAAAAACTGTGCACCTATGGATGAGGACAGTGGGTGGGGAGTGAGGGCGGAGGGTGGGGTGGGAACTGGGAAGAGGGGAGTTATGGGGGAAAAAAAGAGGAACAAATGTAATAACCTAATTCACCTAGTACTTACAAACTGATAAGAAACAGATCAACAAAAAATAAAATAAAATAAAATAAAGAATAATAATATAATTACATAGATATAGAACATTAACAAACAAGTATACAAAAATATAAAAGTGAGTAAAAAATAACTAATTCAGAAGAGTTGTCATCACATAGAAGGAGGAAGGTCTGACGGGTGAGCAGTGCTCTAAGACCTGCATGGGGACATATGGGAAAATTATTACTCATGGTAGTTAGGGGGTTGGGTTGTGGGCCAGGGTAGGAAGTAGTTCACTGTTGTATCAGGTTCCATGTCAGCCATGGCATCATCTGCCAGGTTTCATGAAAGTCGGGTTGGTAGGGTCTGTAGTTCCATGGGTCTGAGGTTGGAACATAGCTGAAGTCACGACGTTATCTCTAACTTGCCCGAAACTCTGTTTCTGTGGTGACTAGACCTGAGTCTTTGTTCCTAAGACTGTGTGATGCTGATCAGAATCTAGTGATTAGGAAAGGTGGCACAGTCCACATGTGCAAAGGAGGAAGGATAAGAAAGAAAGGAGGCAAGGTGGTCCTGGTGCCATTGGACTGGACAAGGCCAGTGTGAAGACAGAAGGCAGAGAGGAGAAAGGGCCAGGTTGCAGAGTAGAGATTCTTTGCAGTTACGTGACTGTCATTATATGTGTGTCATGAAAGGCCAATTTTTTTTTTTTTGCTGTTTAGGGCAATTTTATTTTTTAAATCCTCACCCAAGGATATTCATTGAATTTAGAGAGAGGAAAGGAGAGAGACAGAAAGGGAGACAGAAACATCAATGTGAGAGAGGAACATTTATCCGTTGCCTCCCGTGTACACCCCAATACAGATCAAACCTGAAACCTTGTGGTGTACAAGACAATACTCCAACCAACTGAGCCGATCAGCCACGGCTAGGCCAATTTAAATATATATATATATTGAACAGAGGATGAAGTACAGATGGGGTTTTGTCTATTTTTAAACATTTTAAGAAAATTAGCTGATGCTCCTAATAAAAGCATAAGCCTAATGAAACATCAAAAAACATTTCCAATCATCCTTGGTCTGTCCTTAGATCACTCTCTGATTCAGAATTCTGAAAAAATAAGAATCCCCAGATTTTGAAATAATTACCAACCAAAAATGATTTCTGACCCGGCAGGCGTGGCTCAGAGATTGAGCATCGACCTATGAACCACGAAGTCGCAGTTCGATTCCCAGTCAGGGGACATGCCCAGGTTGTGCGCTCGATCCCTGCTGTGGGGTGTTCAGGAGACAGCTAATCCATGATTCTCTATCATCATTGATGTTTCTCTCTCTCTCCCTCGCCCTCTCCCTTCCTCTCTGAACTTATATGTATTATTGATTTCTCACCATCTTTTAGCTAAACCTTCTTGGGTGGCCTTCAGAGTGGAACAGAATAAACATCAGAAGGTGAGTATTCCCCAAATCCTGTTGAAAAGAAATTCTTCCTCCTGGATGCAAATGCAGGGAAGAGGAGAAAAAATCAGAGTGCAGCCTAGAAACTGCCACCTTTCTTTCCTGACCTCTTCAACAAAATGCCCAATATCATCTCAGTCGTTAATAACATCAGCTACAATAGTAGCTGCCACGGGTTTTATCTTCACAATGCTTCAGACTCTAAGAATTCTACGTGAATAAACTCACTTAAACCTTACCACAACCCTATGAGGTAGGTACTATAACTATCACCGTTTCTGATGAGGAAACTGAGGTTTCAGACATATACAAGTGTTTGATTATATGTCTGAGATCACAGTATTGGTGGGCATGCACTCTAATCCATAGCTTCATCTCTAAACCACTTACAAGCTCATTAAAATTTCCATACTTTTATGCAGTTTCCACTGTCTTATCCATACATGATTACATCTTTCACTGACTGATGATTCCAAACACTATGCTGCCGTGAGAGATACACTAAGACTTCTGACTCGCGGAAGCTTACTGACATATAGGCAGTTTGCACAGTGAATGGTCCCCCATGAAGAAGGACATAGGAACCCCAGCATCAGAGCCTCCTGGTCAAATAAAAGAAAGCATCTCTCAACTCTGGGGAGCTTCAGGTTTGACAATTGAGAAACAATAAATAAAGTGACTTAAGAACTTCATAGAGATGACACACTATTCAATAGAAGCTCATCCATCTGGAACTGGTTTTGAATGCTCATTCCAGTAAGAAGCATGGCTTCTTTCTCTGAGCTCTAATTAGGCCAGTGTCATCTTGTTTGAATCATTTGCTCCGCCTGCCTACGTCTGCATTGTGAGCTCTTTGGTTCACAGCAGATTTTTCTCTTCCAGAAGTCCCAGGCCCAGCTCAGGGTCCCTGAGGGCCCCTGAATGTTGGCTGAAAGAGTGCTTTAAAATTTACAAATTAAACTAGAATAGGGTCAAAAAATAATGAAGATAATTTACATGTGATTTCAAATACAGAGACGACTGAGAGGTACATTGATAGCAGGACTGTAATTTGACATTCACACTGTATCAAAGAGCTCACAGAACACTTTGGTGAACACCGTTATATGTCATGTTCATTATAACATTAAGAATTAGCATGTTATAGGTCAGGAAAAATGAAGAGAACTAGCTAGTAGCACAACCTTATTCAAACAGAATTGGTGGGATCCAACTACTCTAATTACAAATATTCTTTCCGTGATATACTAATTTGCACATCCTATATAATATGCTAAGTGTCCAGTCGCCCGTTCAACCAATCAAAGCATAATATGATGATGACATGCTAATGCCACTAACTGCTCGCTATGATGTGCACTGACCACCAAGGGGCAGACAGTCAACCGGTAGACCAGTTGCTATGACGTGCACTGATCACCAGGAGGAAGACGCTCTGACCTATAGGTTAGCTTGCTGCTGGGGTCCAGCTGATCAGGACTGAGCGAGATGGCCGGACACACCCTGGAGTCCTCCTGCGGTTCCTCCCCAGCTGGCCAACCTCCCGCGTCCCTCCCCAGCCCCGATCGTGCCCCAGTGGGGTCCCTCAGCCTAGCCTGTGCCCTCTCGCAATCCAGGACCTCTCGGGGAATGTCGGAGCGCCAGTTTTGGCCTGATCCCACAGGCCAGGATGAGGGACCCCGCTGGTGCATGAATTCGTGCACTGGGTCTCTAGTTTTAGCATAATTTTCCTTATTTTCATGATAGGTTTCTGCCAGCCATTTCTTTTGAAAAATATATGTTTTTATTGATTTTAGAGAGAAAGAGGAAGGGAGAGGGAGAGAAGCATCAGTGAGAGAGAAAAACATGGATCGGTTGCCTCCTACACAGACCCCCACCTGGGATCTAACCCATAACCAGGACATGTACCATGACCGGGAATGGAACCGGCAACCCTTCAGTTCAACCAACTGAGCTACACCAGCCAGGGCTCTGCCAACTATTTTTCTTTCTTTCTTTTTTATTCTTAATCCTCACCCAAGGATATTTTCTCATTGATTTTTAGGGAGAATAGAAGAGAGAGGGAGAGACAGAGAGAAATATCAATGTGAGAGACACATTGATTGGTTGCCTCCTGCATAAGTCCAGACCAGGGCATGGGCCAGGGAGGAGGATCCTGCAACCAAGTCACTGGCCCTTGATCGGAATAGAACTAAGGACCCTTCAATCCGCAGGCTGACACTCTATCAACTGAGCTACACTGGTTAGGGCCCAACTATGACTTATTTTCTTACCAGTATCTTTCACTCTCACTGTTCTATAAAAAAAAAAGATCCTTAAGGCACGGGTTCTAGTCTTCAATTCACAACCCACATTGGCCATTTCTTTTTCCTCTAATATTCATACTTCCCAGGTATTTCAGAGTTGTTGAAGTGTTCATTGAAGTCATGTATGTGAAAATATATCATAAACCCTACATAATTAAATAAATGCATGTTACCTTTTAATATGGGACTTCCACATTGAAGGCAAAGTCCAGGACGTCATTAAGTAATGAGTCTACTTTGAAGGAATTGTCAGGAACAGCAAATTTGTTGACCACCAGTGGCTCAGAGCAGACTCAGAAACCAGTGCCCCCTCCTGGAGAAGCAAGTCCCTCTGGACAGCACCCTAGATCGAAATTGGGTAAGTTACATAATTTGGAGATTTCAGTTTCACTAATTCTTCTAGAAAGGCTAATCAGTATAGCCTAGGTATGTGGGGTGGACTTTGCATAGGCCTGGATTTGAAACTGGAGTGAGCGCTGAAGCTTTGAGCTAATCTTACCAACTCTCTGAGCTCCTGAATGCTAATGTGTAAAGTGAACATAAGGAAACATGGGCCACATATTGTTTGATAGCATTAAATTAAACCTTAAACAATTGACACATGCAAGTTGTCCAATAAATCCATCTGTGATAATAGCAACCATATTCTCTTGGTGTTGTGTGCCCAGGTCTTTACTCAGTGCCTAACGCATAATGTTCCCTCAATACATACTTTATGAATGACCAAAGCTTGGGAGGTTGAACCTCAGAATGGGATCATCTAGAAACTAAAATTGAATCAGCCACCAATAGTCAGTGTGGAGTGCTAGTCTTTTAGTTAATGGAGGAAAATACCACATACTATAATAGAACAGGCGATCATTTGATGGTAGGACATTGTGTGTTTTCTGATAAGATAGGGACTAATGTTCCCCACCTCATCCCCTCAGTCACCTGCCCTTCTCCCATGTAGACCTCAGGAGAAAGGAGATCGAAGTGAAGATGTATAGCCTACGAGAGAGGAAGTGTTGTGTCTACCAAGAGGTCAGCGAGCCCCAGGACGATGACTACCTATGTAAGCTCACCCTCACCAAGGAGCATGTTATGTCTTGATGCAAGAATTTCACTTGGTCTTTGGGTGCCCAAATCATTCCCTTCCTCTCGTGACCGGGAGTACAGGATTGAGGCTCACTGATGTGAGCTCTTTCCGAAGCTCTTCATGTCCAGGAACATGCACTGCACCCTCCCTCTTCCCTGTTGCTCTTGCCTCCAGATTGTGAGAAGTGTCAGAACTTCTTCATTGACAGCTGTGCTGTGCATGGGCCTCCTACGTTTGTAAAAGACAGTGCCGCGGACAAGGGGCATGCCAACCGCTCAGCCCTCACTCTGCCCCCTGGGTTGAGAATCGGACCATCAGGCATCCCTGAGGCTGGGCTTGGAGTGTGGAATGAGGAATGTGATCTGCCCGAGGGCCTGCACTTTGGCCCTTATGAGGGTCAGATCACAGAAGATGAAGCCACAGCCAACAACGGCTACTCCTGGCTGGTGAGAACTTTACCTCTTCCCTGTCCTCTGGCTTCCCCGTCCCTCCTGTGGCTTGGGGGGCCCCCACCTTCTACATGCTAGGACATGGATGGGGACCATATGGTTAGTTAGCTCTGTGTACTGGGTGGACTTTGCATGAACATGGAGCTCCTCTCTAAGGATCAGAGGGTAAATGGGAGCAAAGTGGTACAGACTCCTCCCTTGGGGGCTCCTGCTTAGTGGACAAATCAATTCCGACGTGTAGATAATGAGTAAGAAAAATATCCTGTGATCACCATTGGCAGTTGAATCACCATGCAGGCTGAAAGAGATTTGATGACAGTAGAATAAAGTAATTCTTCTATTATATACACACAACCACACACACACACACACACACACACACACACACACACACACACACACACGGCCTTTAACTTCTTTTCCTGAAATGCAGATCACCAAAGGGAGAAACTGCTATGAGTATGTGGATGGAAAGGATACATCTCAGGCCAACTGGATGAGGTAAGGTCACTAGGCTTCTGGGTGCCAGAGAGGATACTCATGCCTCACAACCCACATGTCTGTCCTTCCCATCATGCCTCCCTAATGGTCTCCCTCAGTTCTCTGTTCCCCTTTTTTCTCCATACATTGATCTTTAACATCTAGAGACATTTAGGAAAAAAGGAGGTAAAAGTATAGCATATGTCCTCAAAATAGAAGTCTCTGGTTTGGGCACTGACTGTGAAAACCTTGAGGACCCTGTATTACTCTGTGATTTATCTAATGGACATTAGTTAAACACCTACTATGTTCCAGTTTAGAGGAAGGAATCCATTACTTACACAGATTACACAATCCATGACCCTAGGGAGGACTTACTGCAGACGGACATGAAACATTTTATTTCATAAACATTTAACTCTAATTTTCCTATTTTTCAAGAAGTGCCCAGTGCCCAGATAGCCTTGAACTAAGGATAGTCTAAACCTGTGAGGGCAGCACATCATCCCAGACTCAGTTCTAACTACAACTGGGTGTTGGAGCCTGCAGAGTAATAGTGCTCATGGCCCTTTCCTGAGGGGCTCTCTTGTGTCAGGGGAGACAGATTATGAATAAACTACTATTGTTCTGTGTTATTTTTCTAAGACAGAGAGACCTCCACGTTTCTGTGGGAACCTGGGGGAGGCAACTGAATGATGCCTTCAATAAAGTGTGGGGAGACTCGACAAAGGCCTCTGAAGAGAAGGTAGACTTGGACTGAGTGTTGAATGATGTGAGTCCTAGATCAAGCCCCGAGTTCTGTGGTGTAACACCGAACCTGACTTACAGCTTAGAGAAGCTAGAGGTCACCAGGTTTGATGGGGAAGTCTGCAATGAGGCTTTGGAAATGGCATTAGGCAGGATGAGCACTGTGAGCAGGACTTAGAGACAGGAATTCACATGACATTGTGACAGAGGCTTGGACATTGAACAGAAGTTTCCCCAGGAGCATGGGTGTGGGTGCCATCAGTGCTGAGGGCCTTAAGCTTCAGTGAGGAGCTGGGCACGAATATGACAGGTAGTGGAAACTCATCGCCTGTGCTTTTCTTTCCTTTCATCTGCCTCAACGCCAGGTATGTGAACTGCGCCCGGGATGACCAAGAACAGAACCTGGTGGCCTTTCAATATCACAGGCAGATTTTCTACCGAACCTGCCGGGTCGTGAGGAAGGGCTGTGAGCTGCTGGTCTGGTATGGAGAAGAGTATGGCCAAAAGCTGGGCATCAAGAGGGGCAGCAAGTGGAAGACAGAGCTTGTGGCCGGGAGAGGTGGGCACCACTCTTCTTCAACATGGAAAGAAAGAATTCTTAGAAGTTTTCATGCTCCAACTCTCAAGTAGAGTAAACTCCACTCTAGAGTCAGCAAAGCTTCAAATCAGATGCTGCAGAAATTGATGGCTCATCACATAGGTTTTTGATTCTTAGGAACAATTTTAATATTTTTATTTTTGTTCTAATTTTTAAAAATATGCTTTTATTGGTTTTAGAGACAGAAATGAAGGGAGAGGGAGAGAAATATTAATCTGCTGCCTCCTTCATTATCCCTACTGGGGATCAAGTCCACCACCCAGACATGTGCCCTGACCAGGAATCAAACTGGCTACCTCTGGGTGAATGGGACAATGCTCAACGAACTGAGCCACACTGGCCAGGGGCTATATTTGTTCCATTTTAAAAAATTCTTCATGCACAAAATACACAGCATCATATAGTGCTGAAAGGGTTAGAGGCAAAAAAAAAAAAAAAAGGTTTCAGGCACTTAGCCAGCTCTCTTATCAAGGTGGTTGTTTGTGGGTTGCTGTTTTGTTTGTTTTTTTTTAACACTTTAGCTGTTTCTTCTTCATTTACTGCATATTTCTAAATGAAATGTGTGTGTTATCATGCATTCATTCATTATTTTGTGACTTGCCATGTGAATTCCTACGCGGTGCCACCCAGAGTTCTGGGAGCTGGAAATACAGATCAACAGGATGATCAGAATCACTGCTCCTGAGCAGGTGGCTGGTGAAGGAGGGAAGCCCTGGCAGACATATGTGCATGTGCTTAATATTACACAGTGGTTAGCACTTTGGAGAAAACGGGCCCAGGACAAGTGCCTAGGGATCACTGTGAGGGGAAGGTGGGTGTGTCGGATTGCAAAGGTCAAGGGAAGGCTTTCTCAGGAGACAACAGTTACAACAGTTGTGTCACAAGGTCCCAGGCAGAAGGAGTGGCTGGTGCAGGGAAGGAAAGAGGTGGGGTGTAGAGCTGGCTGAGGGCTACTCCCGTCTCAGTCTCGGTACAGAGGGTAAGAACAGAGGTTGGACAGATGCCTAGCAGCCTGGAAATACAGTGCCTATGATCCAAGCTGAGATACTGGGGACTTTCTTGAGTGAGACGGGACAATTGAGCAGTTTTCAGCTGCAGAGTGGCATGTTCTAAAACTATGCTTTGTTAAATTTTTTGGAAAATAAATTTCAGTGGGGAATCCCCTCTGAGATTATTTCAACTCCAAGTGAGAGAGGAAGGCAGACTGGCTGGAGAGGGACGGGAGTCAGGAGTGTAAGAAGCAGGTTGGGGAAATATTTTTGTTGTTGTTGTTAATCCTCACCCAAGGATATTTTTCCACTGATTATTTTTTGAGAGAGAGTAGAAGGGGGAGAGACAGAGAGAGAAACATCAATAGCTTGTCTCCCACGGGCACCCCAACCAGGGCTGGGGATTGAGCTTGCAACCAAGGGACGTGCCCTTGACTAGAATCTAACCCAGGAGCCTGGAGTCCCCAAGGTGACGCTCTATCACTGAGCCAAACTGGCTAGGGCATGGTTGGGGAGATATTTTGAAACAGGACTTTGTAGTGTATTTGAAATAGGCTAACACTGAAAGAAATCAAGTAGGAATACTGTGTGAGGAAAGACATATTTCCATTTTAAGATTTGTGGAAAACTGAGAGAAGCAATTGCTAGTTGGGGCGTATTGTTCCTCTATTTTTAAATATTTTTATTGATTTGAGAGAGAGAGGAAGGGAAATGAAGAGAGAGATAGAAATATCAACATGGATCAGCTGCCTCCTGCTGGGATAGAGCACAAAACCTGGGCATGTGCCCTGACCAGGAATCAAACTGGTGACGACCTGGTTCATGGGCTGGTGCTCAACCAGTGAGATACCTGGCCAGGCCTGTGGTTTTTCTCTTTAACATGACTTAGAAGATACATGTATATGGAAATGTCACGATAGTCAAACCCATATAAGGAGTCAAATGGCTTCTGATGGTCCTTGATCTGTAAGACCTTTTTTCTTTTCAATCCTCACCCAAGGATATTTTTCCATTGATTTTTATAGAGAGTGAAAGACAGAGGGAAAGACAGAGAGAAATATCAATGTGAGAGGAACACATCGATTTGTTGCCTCCTGCACAATCCCTGACCAGGTCCTGGGCCGGGTAGAAGCCTGCAACCAAGGCACATGCCCTTGATGGGAATCAAACCCACGACCTTTCTGTCCACAGGCTGAGGCTCTATCCACTGTTCCACACTGACCAGGGCTGTAGAAAAGACTTTGATATGGGGTCTCTGGATTTCTGAAGAAGAGTAGTGCAGACAAAGAAAAAGAAAAGTAGACTGTGAAGGAACACTTTGTGGGAGGCAGAGCTTGCACTGTCAACACAGAATGATTCTGGAGACAGGTCTTACCAGGAGACAGAGCGTAAGGCACAGGCAGCCTTGCCCACACATGCCCTGACCAAAACTTTCTCCTTCAGCAGAACCAAAGCCAGAGATCCACACATGTCCCTCCTGCTCTGTGGCCTTCTCCAGTCAGACATTCCTCAGCCAACATGTGAAACGCAATCACCCCTCTGAGATTCTGCCAGCAGCACCTGCAGGAAAACACCTCCAGTCAGAGGAACCCGGCCCAGAGCGTCAAAATCAACAGCAGCAGCAACATCCTGGTCCACATGGGTGGAATGACAAAGCTGAAGGTCAAGAGGTCAAAGGAACTTCCAAACCTTTGCTTAAAAGGATCAGGCACAGAGGAACTTCAAGGGACTCTTTCAAGCCTCCCAACAGACAAATAGGGAGCTCCAGTGAGCGTGAGAGAATAATGGAGGAAGAGCCCAGCACAGGCCAGGACGTGAATCCAAAGAACAGAGGCAAATTATCTGTGGGAGTAAGAATGTCAAAAATTGTAACAATCAATCATGGAGGGTGTGGGCAAGGCTTCAATGATAAGTCACATATCGACACACACCAGAGGACACACTCAGGGGAGAAGCCATATGTGTGCAGGGAGTGTGGGAAAGGCTTTACACGGAAGTCACATCTCATCAGACACCAGAGGACACACTCAGGGGAGAAGCCATATGTGTGCAGCGAGTGTGGGAAAGGCTTTACACGGAAGTCACATCTCAGCAGACACCAGAGGACACACTCAGGGGAGAAGCCATATGTGTGCAGGGAGTGTGGGCGAGGATTTACACAGAAGTCATCTCTCATCACACACCAGAGGACACACTCAGGGGAGAAGCCCTATGTGTGTAGGGAGTGTGGGCGAGGCTTTAAAGATAAGTCAAGTCTCATCAAACACCAGAGGACACACTCAGGGGAGAAGCCATATGTGTGCAGGGAGTGTGGCAGAGGCTTTAGAGATAAGTCAGGTCTCATCAAGCACCAGAGAACACACTCAGGGGAGAAGCCCTATGTTTGCAGGGAGTGTGGGAGAGGCTTTAGAGATAAGTCAGGTCTCATCAAACACCAGAGAACACACTCAGGGGAGAAGCCCAATGTTTGCAGGGAGTGTGGGCGAGGCTTTACAGATAATTCAAGTCTCATCAAACACCAGAGGACACACTCAGGAGATAAGCCCTATGTGTGCAGGGAGTGTGGGAGAGGCTTTAGAGATAAGTCAGGTATCATCAAACACCAGAGAACACACTCAGGGGAGAAGCCCTATGTGTGTAGGGAGTGTGGGAGAGGCTTTAGAGATAAGTCAGGTCTCATCAAACACCAGAGAACACACTCAGGGGAGAAGCCCTATGTGTGTAGGGAGTGTGGGCGAGGCTTTACACAGAAGTCATCTCTCATCAAACACCAGAGGACACACTCGGGGGAGAAGCCCTATGTGTGCAGGGAGTGTGGGAGAGGCTTTAGAGATAAGTCAGTTCTCATCAAACACCAGAGAACACACTCAGGGGAGAAGCCCTATGTGTGTAGGGAGTGTGGGCGAGGCTTTAGAGATAAGTCATCTCTCATCAAACACCAGAGGACACACTCGGGGGAGAAGCCCTATGTGTGCAGGGAGTGTGGGAGAGGCTTTAGAGATAAGTCATGTCTCATCAAACACCAGAGGACACACTCAGGGGAGAAGCCCTATGTGTGCAGGGAGTGTGGGAGAGGCTTTAGAGATAAGTCAGGTCTCATCAAACACCAGAGAACACACTCAGGGGAGAAACCCTATGTGTGTAGGGAGTGTGGGAGAGGCTTTAGAGATAAGTCAGTTCTCATCAAACACCAGAGAACACATTCAGGGGAGAAGCCCTATGTGTGTAGGGAGTGTGGGAGAGGCTTTAGAGATAAGTCAAGTCTCATCAAACACCAGAGAACACACTCAGGGGAGAAGCCCTATGTTTGCAGGGAGTGTGGGCGAGGCTTTACACAGAAGTCCAATCTCATGAGACACCAGACAACACACTCAGGGGAGAAGCCCGGTGTTTGCAGGGAGGATGCATCATGAGCCCTAAATTGCACCTCAGCAGCTACAGGGCAAGTGTAGGCACCGCATACCTCATACCCCAGCTCTGAGGGGGCTTTAGAGGAAGCCTGCTGGCCCCTTTCCCTCCCCAAGAGTGTAATAGTACAGAAGTAACTGGTCAAACAAATCCTCCGCTTTCAAAAGGAGAGGCAATAGACAAACAGTTCCGTAAGTGCTATGGGGATGTCAACACGAATGTCCCTCATGGTGCTTTTGGCCTCGTTTTAATAAAGTTTGTGTCCAGACAAACCTGAAGCCTACGTGCCTCATCCCCCTCATCACTGAAAGCAGAGTTCCAGGAGGGCCTCAAAGAACCCTCAGCCACAGACCTGAACCCGGGAAGGCGGAATCTGGCGTCAGTCCAGTGAGTTCCCCGTCAGGGAGAGGGATTGAGACACACTCACCAGGAACATGAATAGGACCCCACCAACCCCTTGGCTTCTCCTGGCTCCTCCCCTGATTCCTTAGACCTCTGTAGCCTCAAAGGTGAAAGTCAGAGAGGGTGTGTGCAGGTGTGTGTGTGCATGTGTGTGTACATATGTGTGCGTGTGTGTGTGTGTGTGCCTGTGTGCCTGTGCACACACCTGTGCTGCCTCAGTCTGGACACCCAAGCAGGGGCCCTGTGCTGCCTCAGTCTCGCCTGGGGCATAGCATGTGGGCGCCAGGTCTGTCCACAAGGGTTTGAGTCTCAGCTCTGCCCTCACAACTGTGTGTCCTAAGGCAAGACCCCCAAATTCTCTGTGCCTCTTTCCAAACTATAAAGCGGGAGGGTGACCCAGGCTTTGGAGTGTCATTCAGAGTGGGGTCAGCACCGGTGCCTCTGGCTCAGGGTGGTTAAAACACGCATCTCTCGGTGAACAGCGTCTGACAGGCCTTGAGGTGGACAAGGGCGGCAGAGGGAGTGGGGCCGAGGAGCCAGTATAGAGCTCAAGCAGCCCCACTGTTCTGCGTGGACTCGGCTGCCTGAGCAGGAGGCGTGGGGTCAGGCATGCTCCTCCCCCGGCCACCCCCTCCCACTAAGCCTGGGCAGGTGGCACTGAGATTGACCAGGACAAAGGCCCTCACCACCCTGCTGAGAGCTGCTGGGTGCACCTCACCTCACAGTGTGTGCGACGCCCACCTCGCAGCAGCTCCTGGTGCCTGGCCTTGTACCTGGGTCTGCGGTTCTCACCCTCCCCTGACCTGTCTGAAATCCTTAACTGCACGTTTCTTATGGGGAGTCTGATGGGCCATGGACCCGTGTGAGCAGAGCAGGCAGGCCGTGTCGGTCATTCCTGGCCACCGGTTCACAGGTAATGTCCACTGAGGCCAGGAGCACCGACCCTCATGGGCCCATGTGTGGGAGTCCAGCGAGGCTCCAGGGAACAGGTAAGCATCTGCCTGTGGAGGCGATGGGGCCCCAGCAACCAGAGGCCCCGCTTTTCTTACAACAGAGCGGACGTCCATGCAGGGAGCAGGCACACGCGGTGAGGGCCCGTCACCCCTCAGCCCGAGGGACCTAGCACAGAACCTGTTTCTGGAGGAGAGCTCCTGAAGGGGGTACCCAAACCCACGACCTGGGACCATGACCTTCCCTCTCCCGCCCGGCTGGCGTGGCTCAGCACTTGAGTATCGACCTATGAACCAGGAGGTCAGGGTTCAATTCCTGGTCAGGGCACATGCTCGGGTTGTGGGCTTGATCCCCAGTGTGGGGCCTGCAATAGGCAGCAGATCCATGATTCTGTGCCATCATGGATGTTTCTCTCTCTCTCTCTCTCTCTCTCTCTCTCTCTCTCTCTCTCTCTCTCTCTCCACCCCCCTTCTTCTCCCTTTCTATCTGAAATCAATAAAAAATACATTTAAAAAAATGATGGCATTTCTATGTGAAGAATGGAAACCTCATTCCCTACAATGACTGAGGGCTTGGGTTGGTGACCTGAAACTCTCAGAAGCAACCATTGAGCCTCACCTTCATACTCGTGTTTTCCCACATTAACCCAATCCTGAAACACCTCAGGACCAGGAGAAATCTGCCAGTTGGGATATTGTTTTCTGTGGGTCTCAGCAGACTCGGGAGGAGCCAGCCCACAGTCATGGAGCTGTTGACACCCAAGCAGGGGCCCTGTGCACATTGGAAGGTGGGCTCTCTCGCTCAGGTCAGGAGGGGCAAACCCCCACCCCCAGCATCGCATTGAAACACCACACATTTCCAAGTGGCTCAGCACCTCCGGTGAGTATCTCTCAGGGGGTGAAGGAAAGCTTTGCACAATCAAGTCCTCATTCACATTAAAAATGTTGGTGTACCCGTGCCCAAACCTCCACATACAGGAAGGTTCTGGTTTGACTAGTCACGCCTTGATTTGTTGAATACATCTTTCCCAGGTTGCAATGATTAGCCTTTAACTTCATGCCCAGCTTTTTCTACCATTTGTTTCCATGTCCAGTGTGACACATCTCACTTCCTTTGGAAGGAAATGGAAAATTCTCCAGGATGCGATGCTCCGCTGTTTGGGTGTAGATGTGCACACACGTTTTAAACTGAGATACTGTGAACATTCATGAACTGGAATTCTCACAATGACTAGGAAAGACAAGTGGTGGGTGTTTTCGGTAAAATCTGATACCTATTGGGAGGAGGATAGGAGCAGATTTGACAGTTTCCAGTTTTATTTTAAATCTGTTGTTCTTGATCTGACACACAGAGGGACAGGGAGACAAAGAGAAACAATCAGGTGATGGGGGTGGCCTTACCAGGAATCAAGGGCACTTCTTGGTTCATAGGTCAGCACTCACTCATTGAGCCTCGCTTGCTGGGCTGTGTGTTGCTATTTGGATGACCTCTTTCTACAAAGACAGTGCGGCCCTGGCTGGGTAGATTACATGCCAGGGGGATGAGAGCCTTTACCTTGCTGGTGTTCTCATGCTGCTTGGAGCATCAGGCCTGTTTCCATCATCACAGCAGGTGGGAGCTGTGGCATCAGTACAAGCCTACTTCTACCTTCTGCCTATAGGTTCATAACAGAATGAAGGGAAAACCATGAAGGTTGTCTCAACAAGGGGACCAGTCATTTAGCAAACATTCTGCTTTGGTGACAACACATGACCCCCAACAGTTCCTTGGGCAGCGATACACAGTAATACTTACCAAGTTTCTAAACATTTGCCAAGTAAAACATTCACTCTTACAAAGTTTTTTTTTTAATATTTTATTGGTTTTTTACAGAGAGGAAGGGAGAGGGATAGAGAGTTAGAAACATCGGTGAGAGAGAAACATCAATCAGCTGCCTCCTGCACACTCCCTACTGGGGATGTGCCCGCAACCAAGGTACATGCCCTTGTCCGGAATCGAACCTGGGACCCTTCAGTCCGCAGGCCGACGCTCTATCCACTGAGCCAAACCGGTTAGGGCCACTCTTACAAAGTTTTTAACATGCTCACTTAATTACACTTAGGAAGGCAACTTTGTACGGGAAATGTCGTTTTCTAAAATAAAATGTATGTATAATACAAATGTAGAATACATCACACAGATGACTGCTTGGCTCGGATTTATTTTTCATACATACAATAACTATATAGAATAAGTTTGAGATCACTTTTCAAACAACTGATGTGTGAATGGATGTCCAGAGAGGTCTTGGGTCTTGGGCAGAGTCACCATGAAGTAGGTGCTGTCTGTGGAAATGGAATCCAGGGTTCTGGAGTCAAAAACCTCTGAGAAGGTACATCTGGGAGGATAAAAGGAACCAGCACAGTGGTCACAGGTTCCCGGATGTCACCTCTCCAGGCCACTGCATCCTCGATTATCTGTGTGTCCCTCGGTCTCTGTGTCCCTCGGTCTATGTGTCCCTCAGTCTGTGTGTCCCTCAGCCTGTATGTCCCTCGGTCACTGACACCGGGTGAGTCTGCTCCCATCTTCTCAGTGTGGGGGACTCTGGGAGCAGCGACACAACGCAGTAGAGGAGAGCACGTGCAGGACCCTCCTCTGTCCATTCCCCGCCTCCTTCACGCCTCGCTTTCCCCTGCTTGTCCAGGCCTCGCCCCCCCCCCTCAGAGCCTCGCCCAAACGTGGTGGCTTGGGAGACCCTGCAAGGACCGCGCTAGAATGGCCTCGTCGTGTTGTGTCAGGATCTTGCCAGCTGAGAGACACTCATACATTTTATTTTTATCTTATAGACACATTCCTTGGAAAAACATCAGCGGAGCTGAATGCTCTGCTCATCAAGGTGCCTTTCTTTAGGGGTATGCTGCTTTTTCACACCCTCCAAAGCTTTTCCTTCTTTGTACGTTTTTCTTGTTTATGTTTTGGTTAATTCTTACCAGAGGATATGTTTTTACTGACAGAGGGAGGGGGGGGAGGGAGGGAGGGGATAGAGAAGAAACAAAAACGCAAACATGAATATGCAAGAGACACATGCATCTTTGGCTCCCACAAGAGCCCAGACTGGGGCAGGCAATGAAGCCTGCATCCCAGGTATGTGCTCTGGACCAGGAATCCCACCAGCGACCCTTCCCTGGGCACCCGAAGGTCTAACCAGTGAACAACACTGGCCAGGCCTATTCCTTCTGCTTAGCAGATGAGAGCAAATGTCACTCTTTCTTCTGGCAGAAGGCGGCCAATCTATGATGATCACTCATCATTGATCTTTCTCTCTTCCTTTCTGAACTAGTAGAAATGTATATTTCTAAAAAAAACCACTGTGGCCCTGGCCAGTGTGCCTCAGTGGGGAGAGTGTCAACCTATGTATTGAAGGGCCCCTGGTTTGATTCCCGGTCAGGGCACATGCCCCGGTTGTGGGCTGGATCCGCAGTAGGGAGGGGGTGATACAGGAGGCAGCTGATCCATGATTCTCTCTCATCATTGATGTTTCCATCTCTATCCCTTTCCCTTCATCTCTGAAATCAATAAAACTATATTTAAAAAAAAAAACATACTGGGTTTCAACACAAAAGTTTAAATTGAAATTTTTTCGCGCTACTAACATGTTCCCATAATACCCTGCATCTGGAGGTGCCATCAACAATGACAGCCTCCCTGGTACTGATTGCATCAATAATGGCAGCCTACAGGGGAAGGACTGCCTCAGTAATGCCCGCCTCTAGGCTACATTGATCATTGCAGCCTCCAGAGTACTAGCTGCCTCAGTAATGCCCTACAGAAGCCGCTGAGTCTAGTGGTAATAACACGTTCTTGCGATACCCTTGCGCCTCGCTGTACGGACTGGCTGCTGCAATCATAGCGGCCGCCGGGTTACTGGCTCCCTCAGGAAAGGAGACCTGTCCTGTACTGGCTGCCTTGGTGACGGCGGCCGCCCCAGGACTGACTGCTCCAATCATGGCAGCCTCTAGGTTACGGACTGAATTACTGAACGCACAGCTTCCCCATGTCAGTGCAGCAGCCAAGGCCTCCCTCTGCAGGGCTGGGACAGGAAGGGGTGCAAAAGCCAGACCCGTGACTTCAGTCCATCCGGGGAAGGAATAATTGCACCCTGGACAGCCTCGATGATTTTGTAGGGTTTTCTGTAGGTTTTGTTTGTTTGTGATTTGTTGGGTAGACTTTTCCATCAAATTCACGGGACATTAGTTAACATTTCAGAACCACGGACAGAAGCATAAGGTGTTATTCTTTGAATGGCCACAAGAGGGACCCAGAGGATCGTTTTCGCAAAGGAATTGGCTGACAGCTTCCTTTAAGGCAGTGGTTCTCAACCTTCCTAATGCCGCGACCCTTTAGTACAGTTCCTATTGTTGTGCTGGCCCCCAACCATAAAATTATTTTCGTTGCTACTTCATCACTGTAATGTCGCTACTGTTATGAATCGTCATGTAAATGTGTGATATGCAGGATGTATTTTCATTGTGACAAACTGAACATAATTAAAGCATAGTGATTCATCACAAAAACAATATGTAATTATATATGTGTTTTTTCGATGGTCTTAAGCTACCCCTGTGAAAGGGTCGTTCGACCCCCAAAGGGGTCGCAACCCACAGGTTGAGAACCGCTGGTCTAGTGGGAATCCCTGTTTCCCAGAAGGCAACTCCCGGCCTACCGCCTGGTCCTCTCGCTAAGGAAGCGAACACACGCGCCTGGAAGACAGTCCGGGACCTAAATACCGTCGGGTGGAACACAGACTGGGTCAGGCGGCAGGAAGGATGTGTCACCCCAACACCTGCCCGGGCGGGGGGCTCCGGGCTCCTGGAGTCCCTCCGCGAAACCACAGGAATCCGAGCCCTGGACACCGCCCAGCCGTGTCTGGCTGAAAGCTTCTTGACGGACACTCGCAGGACCCTGGGTAGCCAATCACCACCAGGGGTTGAGGGCGGAAGGCGGGCTCTTTCGACAAGATTCTGCCATTGACTGGCAGGAAGGCTGCACCCTGCGCCCCGCCCTTTCCGCGTTTCTGACCGCCCATTGGCAGGCAGGGCCCTGTGACCGCATCACTGATTGGCGGCTGCCTCTGACGCTCTGGGTGCGGGAAGCTCCCCCTCCCGCCGCCTCAAAAGCCTGAGGGCGGAAGCGCGCGGCGGGCAGCGGGTGGGTTTGAGGGGACCTCGGCCAGGTGCGCAGCGCCGCAGGGAGACCCACAGTTAAACGGGTGCCTCGCGTGGGAACCCCTTTGCCGCCGGCCTTCAACCCCCAGCCGAAGACCCGGGGTGTCCTCCCGAGAGGCTCCCACTCTGTCAGTCTCCACGCACCCCAAGTCCGCTAACCCGGAGGACCCCCGGGCTCCGCGCCCAGAGGAACGCTCAATCCCCCAAAGCTCAGACCCAGCACACCCCGAGCCCGGGCTCCCTAACCACGGCACCCCAGAAAGACCAAATCCCCACCTCCGAGACCCGAAACCCTGAAGCCTGTCCTTGAGACCCGAAATCTCTGTGCAGGAGCCCAAATCCTCTCACCCGAGCTCCCCAAGTTTCCTGGCCAGAAAGACCCGGATTGTGTCCCGCGGGCCCATCTCCTCAGCCCGTGACGTCTCTGCCCCTTGAGGCGCCTCCTCCCGCGTGCATTGCTCAGGGATCGCGGGTGCCATTCCCGAACCCGGTTCCTCCCGGCACAGCACCCCCAATGTCAGGGCGCCTCCACCTCCACCCCCAGGGCCCTCAACCCCCCACCGCGCCCCTCAGTCCCCCCCCACCACGCCCCTCAGACTCCTGACCGCGCCCCTCACACCCCCCACCGCGCCCCTCACACCCCCCACCTCGCCCCTCAGTCCCCCCCCGACCCCGCCCCTCAGACTCCTGACCGCGCCCCTCAGTCGCCCCCTGAGACCGCCCCAGCCTCCCAGGGAAGGAGGCGCCCCCTGGTGGGTCTTAATGGCTGTGGCCCTGGCCACCTGGTCCCGGTCCCAGTCTGTACTGAGGCAGGAGCGGGTTCGTCAGCGCCTCCTCCTCACACAGGCACTGCGGCCTCCTGCTGGGACTGGGCTGGCGGCACCATAAACCCCGACAGGGACCCCCAGGAGCGGCCCGAGAGGAGGCGGGGAGAGCAGGGCACAGAACCAAGGTGAGGGGGTCCACGGGAGTGGAGGTGGGGACGGGGGTGGGGACGGGGTGGAGGCGGGGCGCCCCCCCTCGGGCCGGGGCGGACGGACGGTCTCTCCTCCAGCCCAGGGCCGCCTGCAGGGACGTGTCCATCTACTTCTCCCGGGAGGAGTGGGCCCACTACTTCTCCCGGGAGGAGTGGGCGCAGATGGGCGCCTGGGAGCGAGCCCGGCACCGGAACGTGAAGAGCAACTAGGAGGCGCTCCTCAGCATTGGTGACCGGGAGGGGGTGGCGGGGCCGCGGGGGGTTGGGGGGCTCCGTCCAGGGCCCCGGCTCCGCCCCGCTCGGCGCTGGCTCTGCTGTTCATCCCTCAGCTCTTCGCCCGCAGGACAGACTCTTTCTTTCTCTCCTTCCAGGTCTCAGGGCCCCTCGACCCGCCTTCATGAGTCGCCGCGGCAGAACAGCCAGGCACGGGGCGGAGGACTCCGAGGACTCGGATGAAGAGTGGACCCCGAGGCCGCGAGGTGCGGGCGGAGGGCGTGCAGGTGCCTGACCCCGACCAGGTGTTGGTCGGGCGGGCTCTCAGGAGTTACCGGGGAGGAGCAAGAGGCAGAGCAGTTACACACCAGGGGCTGTTCACATAAACCCCTTTTTATGAATCATTTATTTTACAGAGAGAGAGAGAGTGAGAGAGAGAGGAACCTCCATCGCTGCCTCCTGCCGGCCCCCCACCTCACGGTTCATAGGTCGAGGCTCAACCACTTAGCCACACTGGCCAGGGTCAGAGAACCTCTTTCAATGTGTAACAATAATTATATACAGATTTAGTGTTGACACTATCACAGAAGTTCCCCCATTTCTCGCCCTTTTCTCACCTTCACCCAGACCCACCCCCCAAATCTACAATAATAAAACCATAATATGCAAATCCAGGGAGGACCAGCTGAAGGACTGGCCAGATGACCAGGCTCTGACACCCACTGGCGTCAGGCCAGCCAAGGCCTGTAAAACACAATTGGTCCGGCCCCACCATCCCCCATGATGCCCTGCAGAGAAAGGCCCAGGCCACTAGCCACTAGCCACTGGGTGATCAATGGGGGCTCCCCGTCACCCCAAAGAGGGAGGCCCAGGCCACCAATGCACAGCTGGGGCTGCTGAACCAGTCCTCCATCTGAAGGCGATGGATCGCAGGGCTCCCAGACTGTCAGAGGCACAGAGGGCACAGGCCGGGGTGAGGAATCCCCCTCCCCCCCCCCCGGCCGCCATTCCCGGTACATAAATTTATAAATTTCCTGCAATGGTGCTCTAGTATATATATACTAGAGGCCCGGGGCACAAAAATTTGTGCATTGGGGGGGGGGGGGTCCCTCAGCCCGGCCTGTGCCCTCTCACAGTCTGGGACGCCTTGGGAGATAACGTCCTGCTGGCTTAGGCCTGCTCCCGGGTGGCAGAGGGCAGTCCCAATCCCTAGGTGCAGCCCCTGGTTGGGCTCAGAGCAGGGCTGATTGGGGAATTGGGGTGCCGCCCCCTGTCATGCACAGAGCAGGGCGATCGGGAGGTTGCGATGCCACCCTCAGTCACGCTCAGGGTAGGGCCGATTGGGGGGTTGGGGCACCGCCCCCTGTCACACTCAAGGCAGGGTCGATGGGAAGGTTGCGGCACCACCCCCTGTCACACACAGAGCAGGGCCAATCAGGGGTTGGGGCACTGCCCCCTGTCACTCACAGAGCAGGGCCTATCAGGGGGGTTGGGGCTCTGTACCCTGTTACGCACAGAGCAGGGCCAATCAGGGGGTTGGGGCGCTGCTCCCTGTCACTCCCAGAGCAGGGCCCATCAGGGGTTTGGGGTGCGGCCCTCTATCACCCACAGAGCAGGGCTGATCAGGGTGTTGGGGCGTCGCCACTCTGACACTCAGGGCAGGGCCGATGGGGAGGTTATGGCTCTACGCCGTCACACACAGAGCAGGGCCCATGTGGAGGCTGGGGGATTGTGGCCCCGGCCCCTGTCACACACAGAGCCGCAGGGCGATCAGTGGGTTTGGGCGCTGCCCCCGTCACACTGATCCCGGTGCCGGGAGGCATATTACCCTTTTACTATATAGGATAGAGGCCTGGTGCATGGGTGGGGCTGGCTGGTTTGCCCTGAAGGGTGTCCTGGATCAGGGTGGGGGTCCCCACTGGGGTGCCTGGCCAGTCTGGGTGAGGGGCTGAGGGCTGTTTTCAGGCTGGGGGTGACTGAAGCTCCCAACCACTCCTTTTTTTCTTTTCTTTTTTTTTTTTTATTCTGGGCCAGCTTTAGCTCTGAGGTTTGGCTCCAGCTCTTAGGCCTCCACTGGTGAAAGTAGGTTTCTGGCCTTTGCTTACAATGCTGTGATCCTGCTGGCTGAAGCCCAGGACTAAAGCAGGTTTCTGGGGTTTTGTTTAGCTTCTATATTTGTTACATAGTTGCTTACAGTTGCAGGTCAGAGGCCTGCAGCGGCAGGCAGGGAATTTTGGAGTCCTCTGTCACTGAAGCAAGCAAGCCTCATGTTAGTTTCAAGCTGCCTGGCTGCCGGCCGCCATCTTGGCTGGCAGTTAATTTGCAAATTGCCCTGATTAGCCAATGGGAAGGGTAGTGGTCGTATGCCAATTACCATGTTTCTCTTTTATTAGATAGGATATATATATATATATATATATATATATATATATATATATATATATAATTTTCTTAAGCTGTTCTCTCTCTGGGAGCACACACACCCCTCACCCTTTCCCCTCTACTCCCCCCCCACTAGGTGTGCATCTCCTAAACTAAGAGACCCAGGAGACTTGCACCAGGGAGTATGGGCAGTGGCAGGTCATTCAGGCTAACCCCCTGAACCTGGCTCCAAGGCCCCTTTGCTATGACTTTCCAATGAGCCAAAGCAGCCTGCCTAGGCTGAATTCTTTCCTTTAACCTTTCTAGAGCAACACAGCAGCCCAGCCTAGGCGCTCTCCTGCTGCTGCTTCTATCCTAAGTCCTTCCTTGTTTCACTGTCCCCAGCTTTAATAAACATTCTTTCAAAATAAAAATAAATAAATAGCCATTGCTTGGTGCCTCAGTTGGTTGGAGCATCCTCCCATACACCAAAAATTTTTGGGTTCCACCCCCAGTAGGGGTGTGTATGGGCTACAAGTGATCAATGTTTCTCTCTCATATCTATGTTTCCCTCTCTTTCTTTCTCTTCCTCTCTCTCTAAAATCAATAAACATATATTCTCACGTGAGGATTAAAAGATAATAGTAGAGGGCGATAAATGGTGATGGAAAAAAATAAGATAAAGCCTGGAAACCAAGATGGCGGCATAGGTTAACGCAGGAGATTGCTGCCTCGAACAACCAATTCAAGGGTACACCTAAAAGACAGAACGGACATCATCCAGGACCACAGGAAGGCTAGCTGAGTGGAAATTCTACAACTAGGAGGAAAGAGAATATCATACCCAGACTCAGAGGAGGCGCAGTGCTGAAGTGAAATACTCAGGTTCGGAGTGTGCGGTTGTTGTTTTCAATCGGGAGGGAGTTTCTGACTCTGAGCTCCAGATCCAGGCGAGTCTCTAGGGACCCAGATTCAAACAGGAGAAGCGGGACTGTCTGGCTTCGGTCGGAACTCGAAGGCAGCTTTCTCTCCGAGGTTTGCAGCAGTTGCTGGGAGTCTGTGAGGCAGAGCCCCTAGGGATGGAACTGAGAGCAGCCATAACTGCGCGCTGCAGCCCGCCCTGTAGATCCCCGGGGACCCGCCCCGCCCAAGCCCTGCGCAGAGCCATTTGCCGCATAGCCTCAGGCAAACGCTAGATTAGCACCGCCCTAGAGATCCAGCACAGAAGCTCTCCCACTGCAGACACAGCTGAGTCTCATAGCCAGTTAGCCTGGAGGTCAAATCACCCCCGGTATTGCCAACCGACAACAATCAAGGCTTAACTACAACAAGACTGCGCACAAAGACCACTAGGGGGTGCACCAAGAAAAGATAAAAAAATGCGGAGACAAAGAAACAGGATGCAAATGTCAGAAATGGAAGATATAGAGCTCAAAACCACACTTTTAAGGTCTCTCAAGAACTGTCTAGAAGCTGCCGATAAACTGAGTAAGGCCCTCGAAAAGACTGGTGAGACCGCTGATAAATGTAGTGAGATTCTCAAGAAATCTAATGAGATCGTCGATATTGTGATAAAGAACCAACTAGAAATTAAGCATACACTGACTGAAATAAAGAATATTGTACAGACACCCCACAGCAGACCAGAGGAGCGCAAGAATCAAGTCAAAGATTCGAAATGCGAAGAAGCAAAAAACACACAACTGGAAAAGCAAAATGAAAAAAGAATCTGAAAATATGAAGATAGTGTAAGGAGCCTCTGGGACAGCTTCAAGCGTACCAACATCAGAATTATAGGGGTGCCAGAAGATGAGAGAGAGCAAGATATTGAAAACCTATTTGAAGAAATAATGACAGAAAACTTCCCCCACCTGGTGAAAGAAATAGACTTACACATCCAGGAAGCGCAGAGAACCCAAACAAAAGGAATCCAAAGAGCGCCACACCAAGACACATCATAATTAAAATGCCAAGAGCAAAAGACAAAGAGAAAATCCTAAAAGCAGCAAGAGAAAGAAACTCAGTTACCTACAAGGGAATACCCATACGGCTGTCAGCTCATTTCTCAACAGAAACTTTGCAGGCCAGAAGGGAATGGCAAGAAATATTCAAAGTGATGAATACCAAGTACCTACAACCAAGATTACTTTATCCAGCAAAGCTATCATTCAGAACTGAAGGTCAGATAAAGAGCTTCACAGATAAGGAAAAGCTAAAGGAGTTCATCACCACCAAACCAGTATTATATGAAATGCTGAAAGGTATCCTTTAAGAAGAGGAAGAAGAAGAAAAAAGGTAAAGATACAAATTATGAACAACAAACATGCATCTATCAACAAGTGAATCTAAGAATCAAGTGAACAAATAATCTGGTGATCACAATAGAATCAGGGACATAGAAAGAGAAGGGACTGACTATTCTTGGGGGGAAAGGGGCGTAGGAGATGCGGGAAAAAACTGGACAAAAAACGTGCAACTATGGATGAGAACAGTGGGTGGGGAGTGAGGGCGGAGGGTGGGGTGGGAACTGGGAAGAGGGGAGTTATGGGGGAAAAAAAGAGGAATAAATGTACTAACCTAATTCACCTAGTACTTACAAACTGATAAGAAACAGATCAACAAAAAATAAGATAAAATAAAATAAAGAATAATAATATAATTATATAGATATAGAACATTAACAAACAAGTATACAAAAATATAAAAGTGAGTAAAAAATAACTAATTCAGAAGAGTTGTCATCACATAGAAGGAGGAAGGTCTGACGGGTGAGCAGTGCTCTAAGACCTGCATGGGGACATATGGGAAAATTATTACTCATGGTAGTTAGGGGGTTGGGTTGTGGGCCAGGGTAGGAAGTAGTTCACTGTTGTATCAGGTTCCATGTCAGCCATGGCATCATCTGCCAGGTTTCATGAAAGTCAGGTTGGTAGGGTCTGTAGTTCCATGGGTCTGAGGTTGGAACATAGCTGAAGTCACGACGTTATCTCTAACTTGCCCGAAACTCTGTTTCTGTGGTGACTAGACCTGAGTCTTTGTTCCTAAGACTGTGTGATGCTGATCAGAATCTAGTGATTAGGAAAGGTGGCACAGTCCACATGTGCAAAGGAGGAAGGATAAGAAAGAAAGGAGGCAAGGTGGTCCTGGTGCCATTGGACTGGACAAGGCCAGTGTGAAGACAGAAGGCAGAGAGGAGAAAGGGCCAGGTTGCAGAGTAGAGATTCTTTGCAGTTACGTGACTGTCATTATATGTGTGTCATGAAAGGCCAATTTTTTTTTTTTTTGCTGTTTAGGGCAATTTTATTTTTTAAATCCTCACCCAAGGATATTCATTGAATTTAGAGGGAGGAAAGGAGAGAGACAGAAAGGGAGACAGAAACATCAATGTGAGAGAGGAACATTTATCCGTTGCCTCCCGTGTACACCCCAATACAGATCAAACCTGAAACCTTGTGGTGTAAGAGACAATACTCCAACCAACTGAGCCACCCAGCCACGGCTAGGCCAATTTAAATATATATATATATATATATATATATATATATATATATTGAACAGAGGATGAAGTACAGATGGGGTTTTGTCTATTTTTAAACATTTTAAGAAAATTAGCTGATGCTCCTAATAAAAGCATAAGCCTAATGAAACATCAAAAAACATTTCCAATCATCCTTGGTCTGTCCTTAGATCACTCTCTGATTCAGAATTCTGAAAAAATAAGAATCCCCAGATTTTGAAATAATTACCAACCAAAAATGATTTCTGACCCGGCAGGCGTGGCTCAGAGATTGAGCAACGACCTATGAACCACGAAGTCGCAGTTCGATTCCCAGTCAGGGGACATGCCCAGGTTGTGCGCTCGATCCCTGCTGTGGGGTGTTCAGGAGACAGCTAATCCATGATTCTCTATCATCATTGATGTTTCTCTCTCTCTCCCTCGCCCTCTCCCTTCCTCTCTGAACTTATATGTATTATTGATTTCTCACCATCTTTTAGCTAAACCTTCTTGGGTGGCCTTCAGAATGGAACAGAATAAACATCAGAAGGTGAGTATTCCCCAAATCCTGTTGAAAAGAAATTCTTCCTCCTGGATGCAAATGCAGGGAAGAGGAGAAAAAATCAGAGTGCAGCCTAGAAACTGCCACCTTTCTTTCCTGACCTCTTCAACAAAATGCCCAATATCATCTCAGTCGTTAATAACATCAGCTACAATAGGAGCTGCCACGGGTTTTATCTTCACAATGCTTCAGACTCTAAGAATTCTACGTGAATAAACTCACTTAAACCTTACCACAACCCTATGAGGTAGGTACTATAACTATCACCGTTTCTGATGAGGAAACTGAGGTTTCAGACATATACAAGTGTTTGATTATATGTCTGAGATCACAGTATTGGTGGGCATGCACTCTAATCCATAGCTTCATCTCTAAACCACTTACAAGCTCATTAAAATTTCCATACTTTTATGCAGTTTCCACTGTCTTATCCATACATGATTACATCTTTCACTGACTGATGATTCCAAACACTATGCTGCCGTGAGAGATGCACTAAGACTTCCGACTCGCGGAAGCTTACTGACATATAGGCAGTTTGCACGGTGCATGGTCCCCCATGAAGAAGGACATAGGAACCACAGCATCAGAGCCTCCTGGTCAAATAAAAGAAAGCATCTCTCAACTCTGGGGAGCTTCAGGTTTGACAATTGAGAAACAATAAATAAAGTGACTTAAGAACTTCATAGAGATGACACACTATTCAATAGAAGCTCATCCATCTGGAACTGGTTTTGAATGCTCATTCCAGTAAGAAGCATGGCTTCTTTCTCTGAGCTCTAATTAGGCCAGTGTCATCTTGTTTGAATCATTTGCTCCGCCTGCCTACGTCTGCATTGTGAGCTCTTTGGTTCACAGCAGATTTTTCTCTTCCAGAAGTCCCAGGCCCAGCTCAGGGTCCCTGAGGGCCCCTGAATGTTGGCTGAAAGAGTGCTTTAAAATTTACAAATTAAACTAGAATAGGGTCAAAAAATAATGAAGATAATTTACATGTGATTTCAAATACAGAGACGACTGAGAGGTACATTGATAGCAGGACTGTAATTTGACATTCACACTGTATCAAAGAGCTCACAGAACACTTTGGTGAACACCGTTATATGTCATGTTCATTATAACATTAAGAATTAGCATGTTATAGGTCAGGAAAAATGAAGAGAACTAGCTAGTAGCACAACCTTATTCAAACAGAATTGGTGGGATCCAACTACTCTAATTACAAATATTCTTTCCGTGATATAGTAATTTGCACATCCTATATAATATGCTAAGTGTCCAGTCGCCCGTTCAACCAATCAAAGCATAATATGATGATGACATGCTAATGCCACTAACTGCTCGCTATGATGTGCACTGACCACCAAGGGGCAGACAGTCAACCGGTAGACCAGTTGCTATGACGTGCACTGATCACCAGGAGGAAGACGCTCTGACCTATAGGTTAGCTTGCTGCTGGGGTCCAGCTGATCAGGACTGAGCGAGATGGCCGGACACACCCTGGAGTCCTCCTGCGGTTCCTCCCCAGCTGGCCAACCTCCCGCGTCCCTCCCCAGCCCCGATCGTGCCCCAGTGGGGTCCCTCAGCCTAGCCTGTGCCCTCTCGCAATCCAGGACCTCTCGGGGAATGTCGGAGCGCCAGTTTTGGCCTGATCCCACAGGCCAGGATGAGGGACCCCGCTGGTGCATGAATTCGTGCACTGGGTCTCTAGTTTTAGCATAATTTTCCTTATTTTCATGATAGGTTTCTGCCAGCCATTTCTTTTTAAAAATATATGTTTTTATTGATTTTAGAGAGAAAGAGGAAGGGAGAGGGAGAGAAGCATCAGTGAGAGAGAAAAACATGGATCGGTTGCCTCCTACACAGACCCCCACCTGGGATCTAACCCATAACCAGGACATGTACCATGACCGGGAATGGAACCGGCAACCCTTCAGTTCAACCAACTGAGCTACACCAGCCAGGGCTCTGCCAACTATTTTTCTTTCTTTCTTTTTTATTCTTAATCCTCACCCAAGGATATTTTCTCATTGATTTTTAGGGAGAATAGAAGAGAGAGGGAGAGACAGAGAGAAATATCAATGTGAGAGACACATTGATTGGTTGCCTCCTGCATAAGTCCAGACCAGGGCATGGGCCAGGGAGGAGGATCCTGCAACCAAGTCACTGGCCCTTGATCGGAATAGAACTAAGGACCCTTCAATCCGCAGGCTGACACTCTATCAACTGAGCTACACTGGTTAGGGCCCAACTATGACTTATTTTCTTACCAGTATCTTTCACTCTCACTGTTCTATAAAAAAAAAAGATCCTTAAGGCACGGGTTCTAGTCTTCAATTCACAACCCACATTGGCCATTTCTTTTTCCTCTAATATTCATACTTCCCAGGTATTTCAGAGTTGTTGAAGTGTTCATTGAAGTCATGTATGTGAAAATATATCATAAACCCTACATAATTAAATAAATGCATGTTACCTTTTAATATGGGACTTCCACATTGAAGGCAAAGTCCAGGACGTCATTAAGTAATGAGTCTATTTTGAAGGAATTGTCAGGAACAGCAAATTTGTTGACCACCAGTGGCTCAGAGCAGACTCAGAAACCAGTGCCCCCTCCTGGAGAAGCAAGTCCCTCTGGACAGCACCCTAGATCGAAATTGGGTAAGTTACATAATTTGGAGATTTCAGTTTCACTAATTCTTCTAGAAAGGCTAATCAGTATAGCCTAGGTATGTGGGGTGGACTTTGCATAGGCCTGGATTTGAAACTGGAGTGAGCGCTGAAGCTTTGAGCTAATCTTACCAACTCTCTGAGCTCCTGAATGCTAATGTGTAAAGTGAACATAAGGAAACATGGGCCACATAAAGTTTGATAGCATTAAATTAAACCTTAAACAATTGACACATGCAAGTTGTCCAATAAATCCATCTGTGATAATAGCAACCATATTCTCTTGGTGTTGTGTGCCCAGGTCTTTACTCAGTGCCTAACGCATAATGTTCCCTCAATACATACTTTATGAATGACCAAAGCTTGGGAGGTTGAACCTCAGAATGGGATCATCTAGAAACTAAAATTGAATCAGCCACCAATAGTCAGTGTGGAGTGCTAGTCTTTTAGTTAATGGAGGAAAATACCACATACTATAATAGAACAGGCGATCATTTGATGGTAGGACATTGTGTGTTTTCTCATAAGATAGGGACTAATGTTCCCCACCTCATCCCCTCAGTCACCTGCCCTTCTCCCATGTAGACCTCAGGAGAAAGGAGATCGAAGTGAAGATGTATAGCCTACGAGAGAGGAAGTGTTGTGTCTACCAAGAGGTCAGCGAGCCCCAGGACGATGACTACCTATGTAAGCTCACCCTCACCAAGGAGCATGTTATGTCTTGATGCAAGAATTTCACTTGGTCTTTGGGTGCCCAAATCATTCCCTTCCTCTCGTGACCGGGAGTACAGGATTGAGGCTCACTGATGTGAGCTCTTTCCGAAGCTCTTCATGTCCAGGAACATGCACTGCATCCTCCCTCTTCCCTGTTGCTCTTGCCTCCAGATTGTGAGAAGTGTCAGAACTTCTTCATTGACAGCTGTGCTGTGCATGGGCCTCCTACGTTTGTAAAAGACAGTGCCGCGGACAAGGGGCATGCCAACCGCTCAGCCCTCACTCTGCCCCCTGGGTTGAGAATCGGACCATCAGGCATCCCTGAGGCTGGGCTTGGAGTGTGGAATGAGGAATGTGATCTGCCCGAGGGCCTGCACTTTGGCCCTTATGAGGGTCAGATCACAGAAGATGAAGCCACAGCCAACAACGGCTACTCCTGGCTGGTGAGAACTTTACCTCTTCCCTGTCCTCTGGCTTCCCCGTCCCTCCTGTGGCTTGGGGGGCCCCCACCTTCTACATGCTAGGACATGGATGGGGACCATATGGTTAGTTAGCTCTGTGTACTGGGTGGACTTTGCATGAACATGGAGCTCCTCTCTAAGGATCAGAGGGTAAATGGGAGCAAAGTGGTACAGACTCCTCCCTTGGGGGCTCCTGCTTAGTGGACAAATCAATTCCGACGTGTAGATAATGAGTAAGAAAAATATCCTGTGATCACCATTGGCAGTTGAATCACCATGCAGGCTGAAAGAGATTTGATGACAGTAGAATAAAGTAATTCTTCTATTATATACACACAACCACACACACACACACACACACACACACACACACACACACACACACACACACACGGCCTTTAACTTCTTTTCCTGAAATGCAGATCACCAAAGGGAGAAACTGCTATGAGTATGTGGATGGAAAGGATACATCTCAGGCCAACTGGATGAGGTAAGGTCACTAGGCTTCTGGGTGCCAGAGAGGATACTCATGCCTCACAACCCACATGTCTGTCCTTCCCATCATGCCTCCCTAATGGTCTCCCTCAGTTCTCTGTTCCCCTTTTTTCTCCATACAGTGATCTTTAACATCTAGAGACATTTAGGAAAAAAGGAGGTAAAAGTATAGCATATGTCCTCAAAATAGAAGTCTCTGGTTTGGGCACTGACTGGGAAAACCTTGAGGACCCTGTATTACTCTGTGATTTATCTAATGGACATTAGTTAAACACCTACTATGTTCCAGTTTAGAGGAAGGAATCCATTACTTACACAGATTACACAATCCATGACCCTAGGGAGGACTTACTGCAGACGGACATGAAACATTTTATTTCATAAACATTTAACTCTAATTTTCCTATTTTTCAAGAAGTGCCCAGTGCCCAGATAGCCTTGAACTAAGGATAGTCTAAACCTGTGAGGGCAGCACATCATCCCAGACTCAGTTCTAACTACAACTGGGTGTTGGAGCCTGCAGAGTAATAGTGCTCATGGCCCTTTCCTGAGGGGCTCTCTTGTGTCAGGGGAGACAGATTATGAATAAACTACTATTGTTCTGTGTTATTTTTCTAAGACAGAGAGACCTCCACGTTTCTGTGGGAACCTGGGGGAGGCAACTGAATGATGCCTTCAATAAAGTGTGGGGAGACTCGACAAAGGCCTCTGAAGAGAAGGTAGACTTGGACTGAGTGTTGAATGATGTGAGTCCTAGATCAAGCCCCGAGTTCTGTGGTGTAACACCGAACCTGACTTACAGCTTAGAGAAGCTAGAGGTCACCAGGTTTGATGGGGAAGTCTGCAATGAGGCTTTGGAAATGGCATTAGGCAGGATGAGCACTGTGAGCAGGACTTAGAGACAGGAATTCACATGACATTGTGACAGAGGCTTGGACATTGAACAGAAGTTTCCCCAGGAGCATGGGTGTGGGTGCCATCAGTGCTGAGGGCCTTAAGCTTCAGTGAGGAGCTGGGCACGAATATGACAGGTAGTGGAAACTCATCGCCTGTGCTTTTCTTTCCTTTCATCTGCCTCAACGCCAGGTATGTGAACTGCGCCCGGGATGACCAAGAACAGAACCTGGTGGCCTTTCAATATCACAGGCAGATTTTCTACCGAACCTGCCGGGTCGTGAGGAAGGGCTGTGAGCTGCTGGTCTGGTATGGAGAAGAGTATGGCCAAAAGCTGGGCATCAAGAGGGGCAGCAAGTGGAAGACAGAGCTTGTGGCCGGGAGAGGTGGGCACCACTCTTCTTCAACATGGAAAGAAAGAATTCTTAGAAGTTTTCATGCTCCAACTCTCAAGTAGAGTAAACTCCACTCTAGAGTCAGCAAAGCTTCAAATCAGATGCTGCAGAAATTGATGGCTCATCACATAGGTTTTTGATTCTTAGGAACAATTTTAATATTTTTATTTTTGTTCTAATTTTTAAAAATATGCTTTTATTGGTTTTAGAGACAGAGATGAAGGGAGAGGGAGAGAAATATTAATCTGCTGCCTCCTTCATTATCCCTACTGGGGATCAAGTCCACCACCCAGACATGTGCCCTGACCAGGAATCAAACTGGCTACCTCTGGGTGAATGGGACAATGCTCAACGAACTGAGCCACACTGGCCAGGGGCTATATTTGTTCCATTTTAAAAAATTCTTCATGCACAAAATACACAGCATCATATAGTGCTGAAAGGGTTAGAGGCAAAAAAAAAAAAAAAAAAAAAAAAAGGTTTCAGGCACTTAGCCAGCTCTCTTATCAAGGTGGTTGTTTGTGGGTTGCTGTTTTGTTTGTTTTTTTTTAACACTTTAGCTGTTTCTTCTTCATTTACTGCATATTTCTAAATGAAATGTGTGTGTTATCATGCATTCATTCATTATTTTGTGACTTGCCATGTGAATTCCTACGCGGTGCCACCCAGAGTTCTGGGAGCTGGAAATACAGATCAACAGGATGATCAGAATCACTGCTCCTGAGCAGGTGGCTGGTGAAGGAGGGAAGCCCTGGCAGACATATGTGCATGTGCTTAATATTACACAGTGGTTAGCACTTTGGAGAAAACGGGCCCAGGACAAGTGCCTAGGGATCACTGTGAGGGGAAGGTGGGTGTGTCGGATTGCAAAGGTCAAGGGAAGGCTTTCTCAGGAGACAACAGTTACAACAGTTGTGTCACAAGGTCCCAGGCAGAAGGAGTGGCTGGTGCAGGGAAGGAAAGAGGTGGGGTGTAGAGCTGGCTGAGGGCTACTCCCGTCTCAGTCTCGGTACAGAGGGTAAGAACAGAGGTTGGACAGATGCCTAGCAGCCTGGAAATACAGTGCCTATGATCCAAGCTGAGATACTGGGGACTTTCTTGAGTGAGACGGGACAATTGAGCAGTTTTCAGCTGCAGAGTGGCATGTTCTAAAACTATGCTTTGTTAAATTTCTTGGAAAATAAACTTCAGTGGGGAATCCCCTCCGAGATTATTTCAACTCCAAGTGAGAGAGGAAGGCAGACTGGCTGGAGAGGGACGGGAGTCAGGAGTGTAAGAAGCAGGTTGGGGAAATATTTTTGTTGTTGTTGTTAATCCTCACCCAAGGATATTTTTCCACTGATTATTTTTTGAGAGAGAGTAGAAGGGGGAGAGACAGAGAGAGAAACATCAATAGCTTGTCTCCCACGGGCACCCCAACCAGGGCTGGGGATTGAGCTTGCAACCAAGGGACGTGCCCTTGACTAGAATCTAACCCAGGAGCCTGGAGTCCCCAAGGTGACGCTCTATCACTGAGCCAAACTGGCTAGGGCATGGTTGGGGAGATATTTTGAAACAGGACTTTGTAGTGTATTTGAAATAGGCTAACACTGAAAGAAATCAAGTAGGAATACTGTGTGAGGAAAGACATATTTCCATTTTAAGATTTGTGGAAAACTGAGAGAAGCAATTGCTAGTTGGGGCGTATTGTTCCTCTATTTTTAAATATTTTTATTGATTTGAGAGAGAGAGGAAGGGAAATGAAGAGAGAGATAGAAATATCAACATGGATCAGCTGCCTCCTGCTGGGATAGAGCACAAAACCTGGGCATGTGCCCTGACCAGGAATCAAACTGGTGACGACCTGGTTCATGGGTTGGTGCTCAACCAGTGAGATACCTGGCCAGGCCTGTGGTTTTTCTCTTTAACATGACTTAGAAGATACATGTATATGGAAATGTCACGATAGTCAAACCCATATAAGGAGTCAAATGGCTTCTGATGGTCCTTGATCTGTAAGACCTTTTTTCTTTTCAATCCTCACCCAAGGATATTTTTCCATTGATTTTTATAGAGAGTGAAAGACAGAGGGAAAGACAGAGAGAAATATCAATGTGAGAGGAACACATCGATTTGTTGCCTCCTGCACAATCCCTGACCAGGTCCTGGGCCGGGTAGAAGCCTGCAACCAAGGCACATGCCCTTGATGGGAATCAAACCCACGACCTTTCTGTCCACAGGCTGAGGCTCTATCCACTGTTCCACACTGACCAGGGCTGTAGAAAAGACTTTGATATTGGGTCTCTGGATTTCTGAAGAAGAGTAGTGCAGACAAAGAAAAAGAAAAGTAGACTGTGAAGGAACACTTTGTGGGAGGCAGAGCTTGCACTGTCAACACAGAATGATTCTGGAGACAGGTCTTACCAGGAGACAGAGCGTAAGGCACAGGCAGCCTTGCCCACACATGCCCTGACCAAAACTTTCTCTTTCAGCAGAACCAAAGCCAGAGATCCACACATGTCCCTCCTGCTCTGTGGCCTTCTCCAGTCAGACATTCCTCAGCCAACATGTGAAACGCAATCACCCCTCTGAGATTCTGCCAGCAGCACCTGCAGGAAAACACCTCCAGTCAGAGGAACCCGGCCCAGAGCGTCAAAATCAACAGCAGCAGCAACATCCTGGTCCACATGGGTGGAATGACAAAGCTGAAGGTCAAGAGGTCAAAGGAACTTCCAAACCTTTGCTTAAAAGGATCAGGCACAGAGGAACTTCAAGGGACTCTTTCAAGCCTCCCAACAGACAAATAGGGAGCTCCAGTGAGCGTGAGAGAATAATGGAGGAAGAGCCCAGCACAGGCCAGGACGTGAATCCAAAGAACACAGGCAAATTATCTGTGGGAGTAAGAATGTCAAAAATTGTAACAATCAATCATGGAGGGTGTGGGCAAGGCTTCAATGATAAGTCACATATCGACACACACCAGAGGACACACTCAGGGGAGAAGCCATATGTGTGCAGGGAGTGTGGGAAAGGCTTTACACGGAAGTCACATCTCATCAGACACCAGAGGACACACTCAGGGGAGAAGCCATATGTGTGCAGCGAGTGTGGGAAAGGCTTTACACGGAAGTCACATCTCATCAGACACCAGAGGACACACTCAGGGGAGAAGCCATATGTGTGCAGGGAGTGTGGGTGAGGATTTACACAGAAGTCATCTCTCATCACACACCAGAGGACACACTCAGGGGAGAAGCCCTATGTGTGTAGGGAGTGTGGGCGAGGCTTTAAAGATAAGTCAAGTCTCATCAAACACCAGAGGACACACTCAGGGGAGAAGCCATATGTGTGCAGGGAGTGTGGCAGAGGCTTTAGAGATAAGTCAGGTCTCATCAAGCACCAGAGAACACACTCAGGGGAGAAGCCCTATGTTTGCAGGGAGTGTGGGAGAGGCTTTAGAGATAAGTCAGGTCTCATCAAACACCAGAGAACACACTCAGGGGAGAAGCCCAATGTTTGCAGGGAGTGTGGGCGAGGCTTTACAGATAATTCAAGTCTCATCAAACACCAGAGGACACACTCAGGAGATAAGCCCTATGTGTGCAGGGAGTGTGGGAGAGGCTTTAGAGATAAGTCAGGTATCATCAAATACCAGAGAACACACTCAGGGGAGAAGCCCTATGTGTGTAGGGAGTGTGGGAGAGGCTTTAGAGATAAGTCAGGTCTCATCAAACACCAGAGAACACACTCAGGGGAGAAGCCCTATGTGTGTAGGGAGTGTGGGCGAGGCTTTACACAGAAGTCATCTCTCATCAAACACCAGAGGACACACTCGGGGGAGAAGCCCTATGTGTGCAGGGAGTGTGGGAGAGGCTTTAGAGATAAGTCAGTTCTCATCAAACACCAGAGAACACACTCAGGGGAGAAGCCCTATGTGTGTAGGGAGTGTGGGCGAGGCTTTACACAGAAGTCATCTCTCATCAAACACCAGAGGACACACTCGGGGGAGAAGCCCTATGTGTGCAGGGAGCGTGGGAGAGGCTTTAGAGATAAGTCATGTCTCATCAAACACCAGAGGACACACTCAGGGGAGAAGCCCTATGTGTGCAGGGAGTGTGGGAGAGGCTTTAGAGATAAGTCAGGTCTCATCAAACACCAGAGAACACACTCAGGGGAGAAACCCTATGTGTGTAGGGAGTGTGGGAGAGGCTTTAGAGATAAGTCAGTTCTCATCAAACACCAGAGAACACACTCAGGGGAGAAGCCCTATGTTTGCAGGGAGTGTGGGCGAGGCTTTACACAGAAGTCCAATCTCATGAGACACCAGACAACACACTCAGGGGAGAAGCCCGGTGTTTGCAGGGAGGATGCATCATGAGCCCTAAATTGCACCTCAGCAGCTACAGGGCAAGTGTAGGCACCGCATACCTCATACCCCAGCTCTGAGGGGGCTTTAGAGGAAGCCTGCTGGCCCCTTTCCCTCCCCAAGAGTGTAATTAGTACAGAAGTAACTGGTCAAACAAATCCTCCGCTTTCAAAAGGAGAGGCAATAGACAAACAGTTCCGTAAGTGCTATGGGGATGTCAACACGAATGTCCCTCATGGTGCTTTTGGCCTCGTTTTAATAAAGTTTGTGTCCAGACAAACCTGAAGCCTACGTGCCTCATCCCCCTCATCACTGAAAGCAGAGTTCCAGGAGGGCCTCAAAGAACCCTCAGCCACAGACCTGAACCCGGGAAGGCGGAATCTGGCGTCAGTCCAGTGAGTTCCCCGTCAGGGAGAGGGATTGAGACACACTCACCAGGAACATGAATAGGACCCCACCAACCCCTTGGCTTCTCCTGGCTCCTCCCCTGATTCCTTAGACCTCTGTAGCCTCAAAGGTGAAAGTCAGAGAGGGTGTGTGCAGGTGTGTGTGTGCATGTGTGTGTACATATGTGTGCGTGTGTGTGTGTGTGTGCCTGTGTGCCTGTGCACACACCTGTGCTGCCTCAGTCTGGACACCCAAGCAGGGGCCCTGTGCTGCCTCAGTCTCGCCTGGGGCATAGCATGTGGGCGCCAGGTCTGTCCACAAGGGTTTGAGTCTCAGCTCTGCCCTCACAACTGTGTGTCCTAAGGCAAGACCCCCAAATTCTCTGTGCCTCTTTCCAAACTATAAAGCGGGAGGGTGACCCAGGCTTTGGAGTGTCATTCAGAGTGGGGTCAGCACCGGTGCCTCTGGCTCAGGGTGGTTAAAACACGCATCTCTCGGTGAACAGCGTCTGACAGGCCTTGAGGTGGACAAGGGCGGCAGAGGGAGTGGGGCCGAGGAGCCAGTATAGAGCTCAAGCAGCCCCACTGTTCTGCGTGGACTCGGCTGCCTGAGCAGGAGGCGTGGGGTCAGGCATGCTCCTCCCCCGGCCACCCCCTCCCACTAAGCCTGGGCAGGTGGCACTGAGATTGACCAGGACAAAGGCCCTCACCACCCTGCTGAGAGCTGCTGGGTGCACCTCACCTCACAGTGTGTGCGACGCCCACCTCGCAGCAGCTCCTGGTGCCTGGCCTTGTACCTGGGTCTGCGGTTCTCACCCTCCCCTGACCTGTCTGAAAACCTTAACTGCACGTTTCTTATGGGGAGTCTGATGGGCCATGGACCCGTGTGAGCAGAGCAGGCAGGCCGTGTCGGTCATTCCTGGCCACCGGTTCACAGGTAATGTCCACTGAGGCCAGGAGCACCGACCCTCATGGGCCCATGTGTGGGAGTCCAGCGAGGCTCCAGGGAACAGGTAAGCATCTGCCTGTGGAGGCGATGGGGCCCCAGCAACCAGAGGCCCCGCTTTTCTTACAACAGAGCGGACGTCCATGCAGGGAGCAGGCACACGCGGTGAGGGCCCGTCACCCCTCAGCCCGAGGGACCTAGCACAGAACCTGTTTCTGGAGGAGAGCTCCTGAAGGGGGTACCCAAACCCACGACCTGGGACCATAACCTTCCCTCTCCCGCCCGGCTGGCGTGGCTCAGCACTTGAGTATCGACCTATGAACCAGGAGGTCAGGGTTCAATTCCTGGTCAGGGCACATGCTCGGGTTGTGGGCTTGATCCCCAGTGTGGGGCCTGCAAGAGGCAGCAGATCCATGATTCTCTGCCATCATGGATGTTTCTCTCTCTCTCTCTCTCTCTCTCTCTCTCTCTCTCTCTCTCTCTCTCTCTCTCTCTCTCCACCCCCCTTCTTCTCCCTTTCTATCTGAAATCAATAAAAAATACATTTAAAAAAATGATGGCATTTCTATGTGAAGAATGGAAACCTCATTCCCTACAATGACTGAGGGCTTGGGTTGGTGACCTGAAACTCTCAGAAGCAACCATTGAGCCTCACCTTCATACTCGTGTTTTCCCACATTAACCCAATCCTGAAACACCTCAGGACCAGGAGAAATCTGCCAGTTGGGATATTGTTTTCTGTGGGTCTCAGCAGACTCGGGAGGAGCCAGCCCACAGTCATGGAGCTGTTGACACCCAAGCAGGGGCCCTGTGCACATTGGAAGGTGGGCTCTCTCGCTCAGGTCAGGAGGGGCAAACCCCCACCCCCAGCATCGCATTGAAACACCACACATTTCCAAGTGGCTCAGCACCTCCGGTGAGTATCTCTCAGGGGGTGAAGGAAAGCTTTGCACAATCAAGTCCTCATTCACATTAAAAATGTTGGTGTACCCGTGCCCAAACCTCCACATACAGGAAGGTTCTGGTTTGACTAGTCACGCCTTGATTTGTTGAATACATCTTTCCCAGGTTGCAATGATTAGCCTTTAACTTCATGCCCAGCTTTTTCTACCATTTGTTTCCATGTCCAGTGTGACACATCTCACTTCCTTTGGAAGGAAATGGAAAATTCTCCAGGATGCGATGCTCCGCTGTTTGGGTGTAGATGTGCACACACGTTTTAAACTGAGATACTGTGAACATTCATGAACTGGAATGCTCACGATGACTAGGAAAGACAAGTGGTGGGTGTTTTCGGTAAAATCTGATACCTATTGGGAGGAGGATAGGAGCAGATTTGACAGTTTCCAGTTTTATTTTAAATCTGTTGTTCTTGATCTGACACACAGAGGGACAGGGAGACAAAGAGAAACAATCAGGTGATGGGGGTGGCCTTACCAGGAATCAAGGGCACTTCTTGGTTCATAGGTCAGCACTCACTCATTGAGCCTCGCTTGCTGGGCTGTGTGTTGCTATTTGGATGACCTCTTTCTACAAAGACAGTGCGGCCCTGGCTGGGTAGATTACATGCCAGGGGGATGAGAGCCTTTACCTTCCTGGTGTTCTCATGCTGCTTGGAACATCAGGCCTGTTTCCATCATCACAGCAGGTGGGAGCTGTGGCATCAGTACAAGCCTACTTCTACCTTCTGCCTATAGGTTCATAACAGAATGAAGGGAAAACCATGAAGGTTGTCTCAACAAGGGGACCAGTCATTTAGCAAACATTCTGCTTTGGTGACAACACATGACCCCCAACAGTTCCTTGGGCAGCGATACACAGTAATACTTACCAAGTTTCTAAACATTTGCCAAGTAAAACATTCACTCTTACAAAGTTTTTTTTTTTAATATTTTATTGGTTTTTTACAGAGAGGAAGGGAGAGGGATAGAGAGTTAGAAACATCGGTGAGAGAGAAACATCAATCAGCTGCCTCCTGCACACTCCCTACTGGGGATGTGCCCGCAACCAAGGTACATGCCCTTGTCCGGAATCGAACCTGGGACCCTTCAGTCCGCAGGCCGACGCTCTATCCACTGAGCCAAACCGGTTAGGGCCACTCTTACAAAGTTTTTAACATGCTCACTTAATTACACTTAGGAAGGCAACTTTGTACGGGAAATGTAGTTTTCTAAAATAAAATGTATGTATAATACAAATGTAGAATACATCACACAGATGACTGCTTGGCTCGGATTTATTTTTCATACATACAATAACTATATAGAATAAGTTTGAGATCACTTTTCAAACAACTGATGTGTGAATGGATGTCCAGAGAGGTCTTGGGTCTTGGGCAGAGTCACCATGAAGTAGGTGCTGTCTGTGGAAATGGAATCCAGGGTTCTGGAGTCAAAAACCTCTGAGAAGGTACATCTGGGAGGATAAAAGGAACCAGCACAGTGGTCACAGGTTCCCGGATGTCACCTCTCCAGGCCACTGCATCCTCGATTATCTGTGTGTCCCTCGGTCTCTGTGTCCCTCGGTCTATGTGTCCCTCAGTCTGTGTGTCCCTCAGCCTGTATGTCCCTCGGTCACTGACACCGGGTGAGTCTGCTCCCATCTTCTCAGTGTGGGGGACTCTGGGAGCAGCGACACAACGCAGTAGAGGAGAGCACGTGCAGGACCCTCCTCTGTCCATTCCCCGCCTCCTTCACGCCTCGCTTTCCTCTGCTTGTCCCGGCCTCGCCCCCCCACCCCCAGAGCCTCGCCCCAACGTGGTGGCTTGGGAGACCCTGCAAGGACCGCGCTAGAATGGCCTCGTCGTGTTGTGTCAGGATCTTGCCAGCTGAGAGACACTCATACATTTTATTTTTATCTTATAGACACATTCCTTGGAAAAACATCAGCGGAGCTGAATGCTCTGCTCATCAAGGTGCCTTTCTTTAGGGGTATGCTGCTTTTTCACACCCTCCAAAGCTTTTCCTTCTTTGTACGTTTTTCTTGTTTATGTTTTGGTTAATTCTTACCAGAGGATATGTTTTTACTGACAGAGGGAGGGGGGGAGGGAGGGAGGGGATAGAGAAGAAACAAAAACGCAAACATGAATATGCAAGAGACACATGCATCTTTGGCTCCCACAAGAGCCCAGACTTGGGCAGGCAATGAAGCCTGCATCCCAGGTATGTGCTCTGGACCAGGAATCCCACCAGCGACCCTTCCCTGGGCACCCGAAGGTCTAACCAGTGAACAACACTGGCCAGGCCTATTCCTTCTGCTTAGCAGATGAGAGCAAATGTCACTCTTTCTTCTGGCAGAAGGCGGCCAATCTATGATGATCACTCATCATTGATCTTTCTCTCTTCCTTTCTGAACTAGTAGAAATGTATATTTCTAAAAAAAACCACTGTGGCCCTGGCCAGTGTGCCTCAGTGGGGAGAGTGTCAACCTATGTATTGAAGGGCCCCTGGTTTGATTCCCGGTCAGGGCACATGCCCCGGTTGCGGGCTGGATCCCCAGTAGGGAGGGGGTGATACAGGAGGCAGCTGATCCATGATTCTCTCTCATCATTGATGTTTCCATCTCTATCCCTTTCCCTTCATCTCTGAAATCAATAAAAATATATTTAAAAAAAACACACTGGGTTTCAACACAAAAGTTTAATTTGAAATTTTTTCGCGCTACTAACATGTTCCCATGATACCCTGCATCTGGAGGTGCCATCAACAATGACAGCCTCCCTGGTACTGATTGCATCAATAATGGCAGCCTACAGGGGAAGGACTGCCTCAGTAATGCCCGCCTCTAGGCTACATTGATCATTGCAGCCTCCAGAGTACTAGCTGCCTCAGTAATGCCCTACAGAAGCCGCTGAGTCTAGTGGTAATAACACGTTCTTGCGATACCCTTGCGCCTCGCTGTAGGACTGGCTGCCGCAATCATAGCGGCCGCCGGGTTACTGGCTGCCTCAGGAAAGGAGACCTGTCCGGTACTGGCTGCCTTGGTAACGGCGGCCGCCCCAGGACTGACTGCTCCAATCATGGCAGCCTCTAGGTTATGGACTGAATTACTGAACGCACAGCTTCCCCATGTCAGTGCAGCAGCCAAGGCCTCCCTCTGCAGGGCTGGGACAGGAAGGGGTGCAAAAGCCAGACCCGTGACTTCAGTCCATCCGGGGAAGGAATAATTGCACCCTGGACAGCCTCGATGATTTTGTAGGGTTTTCTGTAGGTTTTGTTTGTTTGTGGTTTTTTGGGTAGACTTTTCCATCAAATTCATGGGACATTAGCTAACATTTCAGAACCACGGACAGAAGCATAAGGTGTTATTCTTTGAATGGCCACAAGAGGGACCCAGAGGATCGTTTTCGCAAAGGAATTGGCTGACAGCTTCCTTTAAGGCAGTGGTTCTCAAACTTCCTAATGCCGCGACCCTTTAGTACAGTTCCTCATGTTGTGCTGACCCCCAACCATAAAATTATTTTCGTTGCTACTTCATCACTGTAATGTCGCTACTGTTATGAATCGTCATGTAAATGTGTGATATGCAGGATGTATTTTCATTGTGACAAACTGAACATAATTAAAGCATAGTGATTCATCACAAAAACAATATGTAATTATATATGTGTTTTTTCGATGGTCTTAAGCTACCCCTGTGAAAGGGTCGTTCGACCCCCAAAGGGGTCGCAACCCACAGGTTGAGAACCGCTGGTCTAGTGGGAATCCCTGTTTCCCAGAAGGCAACTCCCCGCCTACCGCCTGGTCCTCTTGCTAAGGAAGCGAACACATGCGCCTGGAAGACAGTCCAGGCAGTCCGGGACCTAAATACCGTCGGGTGGAACACAGACTGGGTCAGGCTGCAGGAAGGATGTTGCACCCCAACACCTGCCCGGACGGGGGCTCCGGGCTCCTGGGGTCCCTCCGCGAAACCACAGGAATCCGAGCCCTGGACACCGCCCAGCTGCGCCCAGCTGAAAGCTTCTTGACGGGCACTCGCAGGACCCTGGGTAGTCAATCACCACCAGGGGTTGAGGGCGGAAGGCGGGCTCTTTCCACAAGATTCTGCCCTTGACTGGCAGGAAGGCTGCACCCTGCGCCCCGCCCTTTCCGCGTTTCTGACTGCCCATTGGCAGGCAGGGCCCTGTGACCGCATCACTGATTGGCGGCTGCCTCTGACGCTCTGGGTGCCGGAAGCTCCCCCTCCCCCGTCTCACACCACCTGAGGGCGGGAGCGCGCAGCGGGGAGCGCGTGGGTTTGAGGGGACCTCGGCCAGGTGCGCAGCGCGGCAGGGAGACGGACAGGAAAACAGGTGCCTCGCGTGGGAACCCCTTTGCCGCCGGCCTTCAACCCCCAGCCGAAGACCCGGGGTGTCCTCCCGAGAGGCTCCCACTCTGTCAGCCTCCAGGCACCCCAAGTCCGCTAACCCGGAGGACCCCCGGGCTCCGCGCCCAGAGGAACGCTCAATCCCCCAAAGCTCAGTCCCAGCACACCCCAAGCCCGGGCTCCCTAACCACGGCACCCCAGAAAGACCAAATCCCCACCTCCGAGACCCGAAACCCTGAAGCCTGTCCTTGAGACCCCAAATCTCTGTGCAGGAGCCCAAATCCTCTCACCCGAGCTCCCCAAGGTTCCTGGCCAGAAAGACCCGGATCCTGTCCCGCGGCCCGTCTCCTCAGCCCGTGAAGTCTCTGGCCCTTGAGGCGCCTCCTCCCGCGTGCATTGCTCCGGGATCGCGGGTGCCATTCCCGAACCCGGTTCCTCCCGGCACAGCCCCCCCAACGTCAGGGCGCCTCCATCTCCACCCCCAGGGCCCTCAACCCCCCACCACGCCCCTCACACCCCCCACCGGGCCCCTCAGTCCCCGGCCCCCACCGCGCCCCTCAGACCCCCTGTTGTGCCCAGATTTCAAAGTTCCCAAGATCCCCAGGGAGCCAGTCAGTCTGATGCAAAAGCAAAGAGTCCTTTATTATGCAAGCCGACCTGAGCTCCCCGATCACCAGACCCACCGACACAGCGGAAAGTCCAGTGGCCGAGAGAGGGGGTTTTATAGGGGGGTGGAGTGGGGGCTGGAGAGGGCACTGTGGGCCCTGCCAATTGGCCAGGCACGAGTCGGTACAGGATGTGGTCATAGTGATGGCGTGCACTTCCCTTGATCATCATTGGTCAATCCAGAGAAATCCTGGGTGTGGCTAGCAGCGGCTTCTTCCCGTGAGGAAGCACATGGTTCTGTCCCAAGATGGAGGACCCAAGGCAAGATGGAGGGCGTAGTCCTTGTCCGGCTCCTGCTGCTGCCACTCGAACTCGCCACAAGGCAGGATGGCCCCCCGCACAGCACCCGCAGTTGGCCTGCGGGCAGACCGGGACTCCAGCGCATCTGGGCGGCACAGGCCCAGCAAACGGGGTGCGGCGGGTGGAGCAGCCCAGCTCTGGGGGAGCAGGCCCAGCCCATGGGGCCGGCGCACTGCAGCATGGCGGCCTCCCCGAACCTGGGCATGCACCCCACTCCACTGCCGCCGCTGCTGCACCGGGCCGGTCTGGAGGGCAACGGGCGGGTGGCAGCCCGCGCCGGGCTCCCGCCGTGGGCCGGGGAGCCAATGCCCCCCCCCATGGGGCCCGGCGGCCGGCCCACGCAGGCCCCGGCCCCCCTGACCGCGCCCCTCAGACCCACCCACCGCGCCCCTCTGTCCCCCCCACCGCACCCCTCAGTCCCCCCCAACCGCGCCCCTCCGACCCCCCTGACCACGCCCCTCAGCCCCCCCGACCGCGCCCCTCAGACCCCCCCCCCACCGCACCCTTCATTCCCCTGACCACGCCCCTCAGTCTCCAAATGGGGAAATGAGTACACCTTGACTTAAGAATTTTGGGGGAAAATGAGTGCATGCTGGGAACAGTGCCCATAGTCAACATCTGCACTTTTCTCTGAGAAGATGGGGGCCTGGTCTGAAAGGCACAGGCAGAGAGTGCTGAACCCATCCATCAGTTCTTAAATCAAGATGTTTAAATTATGTTATTTTTTCATTAAGTATAAGTGAATATGTCCATACAGAGAATATATTTGTGAAGTGTGAGCAATTTACACACTCAACACATTCTAAAGTTATTTCTCTGTGACACAAGCTATGATATGTTAAAATGGTGTCGATAGACTTTTTACTCACTTGGACATAGACAATTTGGCCCTCATGTGAGTACACACAGGCATTTAAAAGACATGAACATTTTGGTTTCATACTTTAATAGTTTGTACGTTTTTGTTTTTATTTCTGAATTTACCATGTACTTTATTGTTTAAAAACTTTTAATATGGGTTGTATTTTATCCTTTCCTTTAAGTCTGGAAGATACTTCTCCCCAGAATAAATATTTCAAAGGGATCCAATAGTTAGACTTTTCAATATACTTTTATTTGTATTTAACTTGATTAATAAATGACTTTTTAAATGTGAAAAGAATAATATGCCTTCAATGTCATTAAAACTTATTAAATGTATGCACAAACCCACAAAGTCATTTTTCTTTTTTAAAATTTTTTTAAAATTAAATCTTTATTGTTCAGATTTTTTTTTTAAAAAAAATGGTGAATTCTGACCAGAAACAACTCTTATTTGGTCTGCAGTGGCGTCAACATGAAAAGCATCAGATTAATTGATGACAAAATTTAAAAGATCTATCCCAAATCTACTTCAAGATAAAACCTTTCCAGATACTTTAGAAAAGCACTTAGTCCTACAGGATGCAGTGATCAAGGCCTCATTTTCAGACCATGATTACCTTATGGTAAAAGTTGGAAACATGACTTGTCATTTCTCACAATCTTCAGTTCTCGGAGTTGTTAATGATTGCTCATGCTTGATGACTTTCAACCACTTTCTGGCGATTGCTGATGCACTTCGATCTCGTGTGTATCTGCTGCTGCTGCCTTGGTTGAGGACATGCTACAACAATGGCCTTCTAGCTTGGCCGACAAGATTAAATTATCTCTTGCTGCTATGGATGAGGCTGCAAAAAAACTTTCGCATGATACTTAATTTGATGCTATGAAATCCCTTTATCTTACTCTATTGGCAAAGTCTTACAATTTCACAAGGAAGCAATAGCGTCTTCGTTTCACAATGTTACCTTCCAGGCAGTTTCTGTGTTACCTTCGCAATTACTAAATATGCTCTCAGATTTGTCAACCTCTGGTGCTGAAAACAGCTCAAGTGCCATTTGAGGATAAAAGTGTTTTTTCTTTCCAGGAATAGATATTTCTTCTGGAAGCAAACAATAATTCACAAGAATGAGGCAAGAAATATCTGACTCTTCCTGACTAGGAGAAGTTGGAAAGGAAGTTCTCCATGACTCTCCAGCAGAATACATCCGAGGACATGTAAAGAAACATGCGATGTGGCCTCCTGTAAGAAGGAATTGGCCATGAGCAGAAGCTCAGAGAGCCCAGGGCAAAAATGCAGCTATCAAATCTTTCTGGACTGTCAGGCATAGGGATCCACTTGTTTCCAAGTCTAGCACTCTTCAGGTCATCAGAGATGATGAGGTTGAGGTGGGCAGTTTCTGCATCCAGAATCACATTAACTGCAGAGAGAATTAGAATACCTAGCAGGGAGTCAATGGGCAACATCCCCTCAGGTTAACCCCACCTCCAAAAAACATGGACAGGAATCCATCAGGCCAAGACCACTCGCCTTGATCTGGCACTTACCGGCATGTGCCTGAGCATCAATCAGTTCTGGAACTACAGAGAAAAAAGAGATGAGGGGGAAATCCTGAGCATTCCCATTCAGAGGGCTAAGTCTACCTGGATCCCCACAACAAGGAAAGACAAGAACCCATATGCTCAGGACCTGACTCCTCTGCTTGGCTATAACCCCATTCCTCCCAGGCACCAGGGCCTCTCTGGTCTGATGGGTTGATCCAGTGAAAGGAGTTTCCCACAGAACCTGTGAGGGCCTGTTATGGCCTTTCTCTTGCCTCTGTTGGAGGCTGAAGGCAGAGTCAGAAGACTATGAGAGATGGAGAAGGGATGCCTGGGGGCTCTGGGCTACATGGATCTCTGGGAGGAAGGGAGCAGCACCTTCTATCTTCCCCCAAGCCCACCTACCTGAGAAATGCTTCATGCTCTTCGCAAACTCTGATTTCTGGTGGAGCAGATGGATCTTCTCTTTCACCACTAGAGGGGTGGCCCATGGCTCAGGGACAGTCACTGTCTTGACTCTAGAGATAAAAGACTATTGTCCAGAGAGGGCTGGAGTGTGGAGTGGACCAAGCTCCCATAAAATGGAGGGAGGTGCAGCCTCCACAGGGCACACCCAGCCCCTCCTGGGCTTTGCAAAAAATTCCTCCCTGGACTTCAAGTTTTAAACATTGGTCCTAACTTCGACCATGAATTTGCATCACCTGGGGAGTTTTTATTTTTTTAAAATCTATTTTTATGTATTTCAGAGAGGAATGGAGAGGGAGAGAGAGATGGAAACATCAATGATGAGAGAGAATCATTGATCAGCTGCCCACAACCTGGGCATATACCCTGACCAGGAATTGAACCATGACCTCCTGGTTCATAGGTCAACACTCAACCACTGAGCCAAGCCAGCCAAGCTCACCTGGGGAGTTTTTAAAAGCACTGATGTTAAAACCACGAGTTTTAATAATAGCCTTAAAATGCTTCTGATATTGAAATGCTCAGCCCAGAATTATCTATGTCAAATTAATTATACTTCCTCAGTCATTTTCTTTCTATTGAAATAAAATGATAATAGAGGAGGGAAAAAAACACACACAATGAAATACTACTCCACAGCCATTAGTATGGCTGTTGTTAAAAAAAAAAAAATAGCCCTGCTAGGTAGCTCAGTTGGTTAAAGTGTCATCCCAATATACTAAGGTTGTGGGTTTGATCCTTGGTCAGGGCATGTACAAAAATCAACCAAGGTATACATAAATAAGTGTAACAACAAATCAATGTTTCTCTCTCCCCTTTGCTGCCTCTCTAAAATCAATCAACAAAAACAATTTAAAAAGAAAAAAAGAGAGGGCAGGACTCCCTCCCTAAGAACTGGGAGCTCGCCACAGCGGGCAGGCCTCGGGGCTTGGGGAAGAACAGGCTGTAGACTAGAAGCACTGAGCCACCGATGGGTTGTCCTAAACTGCAGTTTCACTGGTTCCCTGAGAGAACAAAGTGCCCCCCATACAACCTGGCTCACTGAAGTCAGGACGCCCTCCTGAAAGGCCCTTGCCCTCCCCTCCTGACTCCACACGTCCACCACCTCTCCTCTGAAAGGCCGCCCCCCAGCACCTGTCCCTGTCTCCTCAGTCACAGCACTCAGCTGCCCCTGACGCTGTGGGACACGGCCCACAGCAGGTGCTGGCATGGCCCTGCAGGCCCAGGAACCATGCAGGCTCCAGGGAGGGGCCCCACAGACAAATGCCACTCCCACTCCAAGTCCTGGTCAGGTCTGGGTGGCTTTAAAAACTCCTCTCAGCCTTTCCTGCAATTGGAGCCAAGTGTCCAGAAGAGCAGGAGACTGCTGTCTGCTCCTGAAATAGCCCATTAACCTAAAGAGGGAGGGAGCCCCAACAGTCCTTTAACCAATGAGGGGGGCTAAAAATAGCCCTTTCCCTGGGAGAGGCCGGGACAAAGAAGGAACGGTCTGGGAAGCAACTGGGGAGGGTTCCAAACTTGAGCATCTCACGGCTGCCCAACCTGGCCGCCACCTACTGGACTGGGGCATCAGCCCTGCGGGGTCACAGCACGAGCTGTGGGCTCAGCCTCGGCGGTCTCGATGTGGAAGGGCCTGGATGGCTGGTCCCCTCCTGCTGACCTTTAGTCAAAGCAGCATTTACTGAAGCTCCCAAAATCCCCCTGTCATTGCCTCCCCACCCTCTGTCATCTCCTCCCTCTCACCACTGAGAAAATGGAGGCGTGAAGCAATTAGGTGATGATTAAGTCAGGCACCCAAGTCCATGTCATTGACAGGACAGACCCGGGCTCCACAGCCTGATTCCAGTGTGCACAGGTGGACTAGCCACAGCTCAGGTGTCCCCTCTGGGAGCCCTCCCTGGGCCCACCTGCCTTGTGCTCTCGTCCCGAGCACCTGGAGAGAAACAGGCTCAGACACATATGCCCACCATCACCTCCTCCCTTCGGGGCTCCGAGACGCGGCTCCTCCCTGACCTGGGAATGCCGCCTGGCCCTCCTTTAGCTGCTGCCCCTCCCACACCTGGCTTCCCACTCTGTCAGGTCTCTGCTGAAGGGCACCTGGAGAGGCAGTCCTGCACCCTTCACCTGCCTCAGCTGTGCCGAGAACAAAGGAGACCGCCCTCCACCTGCCTCTCCTGGCACCAAAGGGACAAAGGCTTGTGCTAATCTTCCTTAGGCCACTTGCTGTCCAGCCAGCCATCTGCTGTCAGCCAAGGTCAAGCCTTTGTGCCAGCCAGGAGCACGTGGAAAGCTGGGACTGATACCCCACAACCTGGGGCATTTCACCATGGCATTTATAGCATCTAATTCCTCTCATGTGCCACTTTACAGCTGTGTCCCTGCCCCTCACCTTTCCGGGAAGGCGCTGGAGACAAATCTGAATGTCTCTGGAGCCCCACCTCCTGTCACCCTGGTGGCTCAGCTGGTCTCAAGATGGCCCAACCAGAGAGCAGGCTGACGCCAGCCAGCCCTGGGCTCCCTTGCTAACACAGCTGCAGGCCAGGATGCTGGTCTAGTCACATGGCTCTTAGGTGCTCCGGACTTCCACCCCAGAATGCACACTGCATCCCAGAATGAAGCCCGGCCCTATGCAGGGCCCCTCCTGCTGGAACTGGAACATCCACGCCATCCTAGGGCAGGATTAGGAGGACTGGGGACCGTGTGGCATCTCCTCACAAACCCTGCTTTCTGTCAACACGCCAATGGTGTGCGCCGTGACCTCTGCCATCAGCATCTAACAGGTTTAGGCTCCACTGGCTTCAACTACAAACCACAAAGTTCACCCAAAGCCACCCTCCAGAGAGAAGTTCACTTACGCCAATGGTAAACTTGAATTTGAATGGTGGCCCCTCAAAGAAGGTGGCAAAGTTATCGTCACTGCCTGTCACCAGCCAGTATGGCCTGGTCTGCTTGATGTCCATGCTGTTGATGACTTTGTTGTGTCCTGTGATCTCGCCCACAGAAGAGCCACTGTCCCACAGGAAGACGGCTCCCAACATTTATCCAACGAGAGGAGCCACAGGAAAAATAATCAGTCCTGCGAAGCTGGATGAGACACGGGAAGCTGAATGTCCAATTCAGCCCCGGCTCATGACCACGCTTCACACTCCCATCCACACTCCCATCCAAATCACACACTGACGACATTGCGATTTGGGCTCTACACAGTATTTGTCGAAAGCATGGAGACCACGTGTCTGCGGAAGGGGCTGGAGGTCCGTGCTTGTGTGGCCCAGGGCCAGCAAGCCTCCCTGAGAAAGCATCTGCCAGGGGACCAGTTTTATGGTTAGTTTCCTTACTGGGCAGGACCACGAAATACACCTGCCATCCCCTCTGAGGGGAGATGATGCCTTGCTTTTGGCTGGCATTCTGTGAAAATGTATTGTTTTGGTTACTACTTGCAATCTAATGAAAAAGAAATTGTTAAGACCAACAAGAATGATTTGAAAGCCCAGCTGGTGTGGTTCAGTGCTTGAGCATCGACCCATGCACCAAGAGGCTGCCGGTTCAATTCCTGGTCAGGGCACATGCGCGAGTTGCATATGGGTGTGCAGGAGCAGCTGATCGATGATTCTCTCTCATTGATATTTCTACCTCTCTCTTCTTCTCCCTGCCTCTCTCACTCAAATCAATAAAAAAATGTATATATACACACACACACACACACACACACACACACACACACACACACACACACATATACATACACTAGAGGCCAGGTGCACAAAAATTTGTGCACTGGAGGGGGGTTCCCTCAGCCCAGCTTGCCCCCTATCACATACTGGGAGCCCTCAGGGGATGTCCTACTCCTTGGTCCCTGCTCCCCTTGGGGAGCGGGCCTAAGCCATAGTCTGGCCTCCCTTTTTGGGAGGCGACAGGATTGGTCAGGGGAAGGCACCAGCCCCTTTACCCCACTGCTGCAACTACTGCCAGTCCCCGCAGCCACCAAGGTGTTTTCATCAACACGGACTCCAGTCCCTTCACCATGAAAAAATGACAACTTTCTTTAGGCATTTTCAAGATGTGTCTTTCATAAGATATGACATTTCTTTATTATATTTTTTATCCTCACCTGAGGATATGTTTCCATTGATTTTTAGAGAACGTGGAAGAGAAAGTGAAAGACAGAGAGTAACATCAAAGTGAGAGGAACACTTTGATTGGTTGCCTCCTGCATGAACCCTGACCTGGGCCCAGGCCAGGGAGAAGCCTGCAACTTAGGTACATGCCCTTAGTCAGAATTGAACCCAGACCCAGCAGTGGGCAGGCTGAGGCATTATCCACTGAGCAAAACCAGCTAGGACAGGATATGCCATTTCTTAACCCTCCAGCAGCGGACCTTCCTTTTTTTCTCCAGGAGTGTGGTAAAAAACCCTAGATCACCTATTTGGATTCTTATTACCCAAGTTACTAAGAATATTACCAGTGGCATACAGGGAGCTAAGCCAATGAGCCATCAGAAAAGGTGTTTCCTCTGTAGTTCACACCAATTGCCGGCTTGGCCCCTGCCCAGGCCTAAAGCCTCTGGCAGAGTCATTAGACCTGGGCAGGGGACCTCCAGCTCCCTCAGTCATTGGCTCAGCCACTGCTCCCCATGATCACTGGCTCTGCCCCTCTCCCCGTCATCGCCAGCTCCCTCCCGGCTCCCTGCAATCGCTAGCTCTGCCCCTGCACAGGCCTAATGCCTCTGGCCAAGGCCTTATGCATGGGCAGGGGACCCCCAGCATTGCCACCATTGCCGGCTCCGCCCCTGCTACTCCCAATTGCTGGAACCGCCTCTGCCCAGACCTAACACCTCTGCGGGGCATTAAGCCTGGGCAGGGGACCCCCAGCTCCCACCTTGGTCGGCTCCTGCCCTGCTACTCGTGATCCCTGGCGTGATCCCTGGCACCGCCCCTGCCCAGACCTAACACCTCTGGTCAAGGAGTTAGGCCTGGGCAGGGGACCCCCAGCTCCGCTCAATCGCTGACTCCGCCCCTGCTCCCCGCGATTGCCGGCTCCGCACCTGCCCAGGCCTAATGCCTCTGACAGAGGCGTTAGGCCTGGGCAGGAGACACCCAGCTCCCCATGACCTCCTGCTCTGCCCCTGCCTAGGCCTAATGCCTCTGGCAGAAGCATTAGGCATGGACAGGGGACCTCCAGCTCCCCCCCTCCCATCGCTGACTCCGCCCCTGCTCCCTGCGATGGCCGGCTCTGCCCCTTCCTGGTCCTAATACCTCTGGCCAAGGCACTAGGCCTGGGCAGAGGACCCCCAGCTCCCACCATCGCAGGCTCCACCACTACATAGACCTAATACCTCTGGCCAAGGTGTTAGGCCTGGGCAGGGTACCCTCAGCTCCCTATGATCTCTGACTCTTCCCCTGCTCCCGATGGCTGGCTCCGCCCATGCCCAGGCCTAAAGCCTCTGACGGAGGCATTAGGCCTAGGCAGGGGACCCCTAGCTCCCCAGGATCTCCTGCTCCACCCCTGCCTAGGCCTAACGCCTATGGCAGAAGCATTGGGCATGGACAGGGGACACCCAGCTCCCCGATCACTGACTTCGCCCCTGCTGCCAGCGATGGCTGGTCCCGCCCCTGCGCCAGCCTAAAATGCCTCTGGCCAAGGTGTTAGGCCTGGGCAGGGGACCCCCCAGCTGCCCATGATCGCTGACTCCGCCGCTGCTCACTGCGATTGCTGGCTCCGCACCTGCCCAGGCCTAATGCCTCTGACCTAGGTGTTAGGGCTGGGAAGGGGATCCCCAGCTCCCATTGCTTGCTTCGCCCCTGCCGCTGGACCCCGCCATCTCGGGAGCCGCACAGGGCAGAACAGAAAGGAAGAACTGGTCTTCACAGTTTCCGAGCCTGTTCTCGGGCCTGTTCTCGCCGTTCTGAGACTAGAGGCAAAGGGAGCGGAAGGTGAGAGAAGCGCGGAGCACTCGGATGGGGAAGCGTCCGGGAGCCGCGGCGGCAGCGGCAGCGGTGACAGGCCACCAAGGCCCCCCGGCCACCGGCCAGCGGGGCCTGGGTGGCGAGGCCGTGCCCGGAGCCCGGTGGAGGCCTGCTGCCAGCTTGGTGGTGACGCAGTGCCCCTTGGCGAAGCCCCTCGCCCTCCCACCCTGGTCCACCCTCCTGCACCTTAAGTGATTCCGTGCTCGCGGTCTGGATTGTGGTGCTCACGCCCCTGCTGTGGGGTGGGGGTGTTGAACCCGAGGCCTGTGGTCCTTGGGTGTCTTGCGGGTGTTCTGTGGATGGGCATATTCTGCTCTTCAGTTGACAAATATACATATATTGAGCGCGTCCACATCTCCACACCCAACCTTAGTTAGGAGTCCTTTGGCACCATGGCCTGTGTGCATTATAAATTCGCTTCCAAACTCAACTATGCCATCGCCACCTTTAATGGGTGGCACATCTCCCTCCGTGACCTAAAGAAGCAGATTATGGGCAGAGAGAAGCTGAATGCTGCCAAGTGCGACCTGCAGATCAGCAACGCGCAGAACGAGGAAGAATATACCGATGACAATGCTCTGATTCCTAAGAATGTATCTGTAATTGTTAGAAGAATTCCTATTGGAGGTGTGAAATCTACAAGCAAGGCGGACGCTAGACGTCGCACGGAACCAGTGATGGGCACTTCAACAGTCACTGATACCTCTTCTGCATCTATTTCTCTGGCCCAGCTTACGCAGACTGCCAATCTGGCTGAAGCCAATGCTTCCGAAGAAGATAAAATTAAAGCCATGATGTCGCAATCTGGCCGTGCATACAGCCCCGTCAATTACGTGAAGGAGCCTCTAGGTCCACCACCTCCATCTTATACCTGTTTTCGCTGTGGTAGACCCGGCCATTACATTAAGAACTGCCCAACAAACGGGGATGAACGCTTCGAACCTTGCCCTAGGATTAAAAAGAGCACTGGAATCCACAGAAGTTTCATGATGGAAGTGAAAGATCCAAACATGAAAGGTGCAAAGCTCACCAACACTGGAACATACACAATACCAACTATAAAGGCAGAGGCATATGCAATTGGGAAGAAAGAAAGGCCACCTTTCTTACCAGAGGAGCCCTCTTCGTCTTCTGAAAAGGACGACCCTATCCCAGACGAGTTGCTGTGTCCCATCTGCAAAGATATTGTGACTGATGCCGCTATCATTCCCTGCTGTGCAAACAGCTATTGTGATGAATGTATAAGAACAGCGCTCTTGGAATCAGAGGACCACACGTGCCCAACGTGTCATCAACATGATGTCTCTCCCGATGCTTTAATTGCCAATAAATTCTTGCGACAGGCTGTTACTAACTTCAAAAATGGAACTGGTGGTTATACAAAAAGACTGCGGAAACAGTTACCCCCACCACCACCCCCGATACCGCCTCCGAGACCTCTCATTCAGCGGAATCTATAGCCTCTGATGAGATCTCCAATATCAAGACAGCAAGATCCTCCGATGACTCCAGTGACGTCTTCATCAGGCCCCCCAGCTCCCTCGATATCTTCATTAACTTCTAATCAGTCTCCCTTAGCCCCTGCTGTGCCCGGAAATTCATGCACCCCAGTGCCTGGACCTGATATAACTGCACCGGTGTCCATCTCAGTCCACTGGGAAAACTCAGATGGGCTTTTCCGGGATTCCGATAATAAAATAGTGCCAGCCGCAGCCCTTGCCTCAGAGCATTCAAAGGGAACCTCTTCAATAGCAATGACTGCCCTTGTGGAGGAGAAAGGTTACCCGGTGCCTGTTCTTGGAACCCCATCTTTGCTTGGACAGTCACCACCTGCTGGGTATAGCGTCCCTCCTCCCAGGTTCCCTCCAGCGCCGGCCAATTTGTCAACGCCTTGGGGATCATTAGGAGTGCAGACTGCTCATTCCAATACCATCCCAACAACACAAGCACCGCTTGGGCCCGGGGAAGAATTCTATAGAGAGCAGCGACGGCTAAAAGGAGAGTCTAAATATCCCTATGGTGGTTCCTCATAGTCCACAAGTCCTTCTACTTACCCTAAATCAAGATCTGGTTCAACGCGGTCACCTTCTTATTCCCGATCATCTAGCCACTCGCAATCTCATTCCTATTCGCCATCACTTCCATACCCCAGAAGGGGCAGAGGCAAGAGTCGAAATTACCGCCCAAGGTCTAGATCTCATTGCTATCGTCGATCTAGGTCAAGGTTACCACTATATAGGCGATGTCCTTCGCGATCAAGTTCCCCTCCAGCATTTAGGGGACAGTCTCCAAAGAAACGGACTGTACCACAAGGGGAATCAGGATGTGCACATTTTAATAGATACAGAGAAGTTCCACCACCATATGACAGAAAAGCTTACTATGGAAGGAGTGTTGACTTTAGAGACCCCTTTGAAAACGAGCATTACCGAGAGTGGGAGAGAAAATACAGAGAGTGGTATGACAAATACCACACAGGTTATGCTGCTGGAGCACAGGCTCGAGCATCAGCAAATGGAGATAACTTTCCTCCAGAGAGCTTTTCGCCACCTCATATCAGGAATTCTCTCCTTACAAGGGGCCGCAGAGAAGATTACTCGGGTGGACAAAGTCGTAGAAGTCGAAACATAGGTGGTAGCAACTCTCCAGAAAAGCTTTCAACAAGAGACAGCCACAATCGGAAGGATAGTACAAAGTCAAAAGAGAAGGAGAGCGACAGTGCTGCAGGAGATGGTAAAGGAAGGAAACATAAGGAACATCGAAGGCAGAAGGAAGCGAAGGCCTTCTAAACACAGAGTTGTTAGAACCTTCTGGAAAATCAAGAGAACCTACAAGTCCAGTGATGAGATACGTCCCAGGGGCCAAAAAAACAAAAACAAAAACAAAAAAAACCCACAAACGAACAAACAAACAAAACAAATAAATAAACAAAAGACCCCCAAAAAACCCTCCTTAAAATTAAAAAAACAAAACAAAACGCCCACAACAACAACAAAATTAGGGACTCCTTAGAAAACACGGTGATCCAGCTTTTCAACGCACTGACGCTTTGGTAAGACCAGATGGCCAGGCCCGGACTTGGTCTCTGTGGGGGGACTGGCCATGCATCCAGAGAGGGAGAGGGGCGGGGATGCGGGAGGGGCCGGGGCGGGGCAGTCGACCAGATGGCCGGGTCCCGACCATAGTCTTTGGCTGTGGATAACAGAGATTGGGTTGACTGGTTCTGGGGCTGAAGAGCCCATCCCGCCCTCGGCTGGTCGAGAAGCACCAATGCAACCCTCCTTCTGGGGGAAGGCAGCGCCAGGTGATTGGACTTCCCCAGTTCTGGGAAGGACAAGCAGGAGACGCTGTCTGCGAGAATGCAGGGGCTGAATGGTGCTCATGGATAAGGACCGACGGACCATTCAAAGCAAAGAGTGTCTGTGAGTGACCTCGGATGTACATACACACACAGAGGCACGCATACACACACACCCTCATGCACCCATACCCATCCACCAACTCCCCCCTCAATTTCCCCCCCCAACACACACACCCACACACACACACACACACACACACACACACACACACACACAGGAGCACAAAGTCTGCTAACAAGATTTCTCCAGAGTGACGCCCTCCTAGGAGATGTACTGTGGCTTTTTTTTTTTTTCATTGTGGTTTGTCCTGGGCCCACCTGAGCCTGTCTAAATATACCCCATGTATTGTCCCCTCTTCAATCAAGAAAACGGCGATGCCGCCCCACCAGGTGTGGAGACAGAGCCCTGCGGGCCTCCTTGGGGACCTGCCCCATCTCTCAATCCTGGGAATCGCTTCGGCGTGCCAGTGGCGCCCCCTACTGGTCCTGGAGCTCCAATGCAAGCCTCCTCCCCAACCCCGACTCCCACCCCCTTCCGCAGCCTCCACTGGGGAAGGCAGAGCCAGGTGTCTAAACCTCCCAGGTGTGAGTAGACCCCAGGAGTGGGGGCAGGTCCAGTTCGGGGCGCTGTCTGAGAGAAGGCAGGTGTGTGTGTGTGTGTGTTTGTGTTAGGAGGGGGAGGGGGACGGGGGCGTGGGTAGAAGAGGGGTGCTCTCAGATGCCATCCCACAGTGGAAATCCCCCAGTGCGCCTGCATGGCTGCAGAGGTACACACATGGAGCACAATGCTCCAGCTCCGAGATTTCTGCCGAGTGACCCGCGCCTAGGAGTTTCACTGTGGCTTTTTGCCGGGTAGCTCGGGCCTGTGGATTATATCTGATGCTCAGTGAGATTCTGATCACACCTACAGTACAACTGACCTCTTTGGATTCAATGGTTTTGAAAAGCAGACGTCATAGGGCACATCTAAAGGATGGCATCCTATTCATGTCCTAGAGTGCCCATGTCCCGCTGCCACCCGAGAGGTGGCTTACAAGAAGAGAAAGGAAATCCCTGAGAGGCCAGATGCCAGGGGTCACAAATCAAGTTGCGAGGGGGATCCCTTTCCTTCTGGGGGCTCTGGGGAGCATCTCGCCTGACTCCACCAGCTGCTGGTGGCCTCTGGTGTCCTGGGCTCAGAGCTCGTATACAAAACCATACACATTTTATTCACATCCACCTCATCCTCTGCCTCCCATGACCTCCAAGGGCCGCTAGGTTCGGTGTGTTTGTGTCTCCCGTATTCCCCCCCCTCCCTCCCACACACCCCACCCAACGCACCATCCCTTCGAATGCAAGTGGGACCGATGCTTGCAATGGATCATTGCCGAAAAATAGAATCAATTGCATTTAATTGAAGAGAAATGAGCACAGAAATAAGAAAAGATAACATAAAGTAAAATAAAACACCCCAACATTCTTCACGGGTCCTGGGTCCAAGGAGCCTGCACCAGAGGCACCTGTCAAGCACACCAGGCATCGCAGCCACATTCAGGAGAACCTTTCCTTGAGATGCGCCACCTGCCCCACACTAAAGTTGGCGTCACCCAAACAGTGACGCTTCATTCCTGGGAGCGGCTGATTGGTGGATCTCTCTGGCTCCTCTGACCACGCTCTGGGGCTATAAAAGAAGGGGCAGCAGCGCTTTGCAAGGTCTATCATTTGCAATCCTTCTCAGCCCTGGGCGCCTCTGAACGCTGTCTCCGTTTCATTTATTCTTCCCCGAGGAGTCCGTGTCCACACCTTTAGGAATCCCTGGGCCTGGACCCCAACATCTGGTGCCCTCACAGGAACAGCTCCGGCCCCGCGCGAGAATTGAAGGGCCGGCGTGCTTACGCCTGGGCTCGATCCAAGGCCGACTCCAGGCCCGCCATGGCCGACAAAGTCAACATGTCTCTGGACGACATCATTAGGCTGAACCGGAGCCAGCGGGGCGGCGGCGGCGGGGAAGGGACCTAGGCCGGGACAGAGGCCAGGCCAGCTCCCAGGGCGGCCGCAGTGACAGAGTCCAGACCGCCGCACCAGTGAGCCAGGGCGGTGGGCCGTTCCGGAAACTGGCAGAGCTCGGCCGAGGCAGGAACCGGCCGGCGCCCTACAGCAGGCCGCCGAGACAGCTTCCCGACGAGTGGCAACACGACCGCTGCCGCAGGGGCTTGGGCAGGGGCGCCGCCCGGTGACCGGGGGGGGGGGGGGGGGGAAGCTGCTTCTGTCCAACCTGGCCTTCGGAGTGTCCGACGAGGACGTCCAGCAGCTGTTTGCGGAGTTCGGGCCTCTGAAGAAGGCCGGGGTCCACTACGACCGCTCCAGCCGCAGCCTGGGAACAGCCCACGTGCACTTTCCGTGGAAGGCAGACGCCCTGGAAGCCATGAGACAGTACCACGGCGCCCCTTTGGATGGCCGTCCCCTCAACATCCAGCTCGTCACCTCACAGATACACACGCAGCGCAGGCCGGGGCAGAGTGTCAACAGAGGCGGGGTGACTCCACACAGAGGATCTGGAGGCTTGGGCGGTGGCCCGCCGAGTCGCGCCCGCGGGGGCAGCGGGTTACTGGCAGGCGCACCAACCGAAATTCAAAACAACAGATCTCTGCGGAGGAGTTGGATGTCCTGTGGATGCTTCCAGCGCCATGAGGGACACCAAAAAGTTGGACGCCCAGATGGATGCTTTCGACGCGATGATGGACACCAGCTAAAGCATGAGCAAGTCAGTCAGTGCTTGCGTGGAGCTAGGCGCCTGGACGTTGTCTGGCACTGCTTCCCGAGGGCGGGCTGGATGGGACCTGTGGGCAATTGTGGAGTTGTTTCTTCTGTTTTAAAATAGGATTTAGAACACATGTAAAGATTTTTCTTTAACTTTTATTTCATTAAAAAATTCTGAAAAAGACCTGTTTTGTACCTAGTCATATTGGGGATAAATTTTACTGGTTGCTCTCTTGGAGGAGGTGGCATTTTGACCTTGGCCATAATAAACAGAATGGGTGTAGAAAAAAACAAACAAAGAAAGAAAAAAACTCCTTCCCTCCAAGAAAAAAAACAAATCTCAAAAAACAAAACAAAAAACTCCTTAGAAAATACGTTGATCCAGTCTTTCAATGTTCTGACGCTTCGGCAAGCCCAAATGGCCAGGCCCGGACTTGGTCTCTGGGCGGGGGCCTGACCATTCATACAGAGAGTTATCAGGGAGTTGCGGGGGTGGGGGTGGGGGTGGGGGGCGTGGGGAGGGTCGACCAGATGGCCGGACTGGGACATAGTCTTTGGCTGTGGATTACCGAGATTGGGTTGACTGGGGCAGGGGCTTGGGGCCGAAGAGCCCGTCCCGCCCTCTGCTGGTCGAGAAGCGCCAATGCAAGCCCCCCTCCTGCAGCCTCCTCTGGGGAAGGCAGAGCCAGGTGACTGGACTTCCCCAGTTCTAGCTGGACAAGAGGGGGGAAGGACAAGCAGGGGACTCTGTCTGCGACAAGGCAGGGGCTGAACAGTGCTCATGGATGCCGACGGACCAATCAAAGCAAGAGTGTCTGTGCGTGACTGCGGATGTACACAGTCAGACGCAAGCACACAAGCACACACACACTCCCACACCCACACCCATCCACCTATCCTCCCCCCGCCCCCCCCCCCGTACCGCACTCTCCCCCCCCCCCCCCGCCCACGCACACACACAGGGGAGCACAAGGTCCGCTAACAAGATATCTGCTGAGTGACTCACGCCTAGGAGAGATTTACTGTGGCTTCTTTTTCCTTGTGGCTTGTCCAGGGCCCAGCCCAATCCTGTCTAAATACGTATTGTCCCCTCTTCGACCCAGAAAACCGCGATGCCGCCCCTTAAGGTGTGGAGATGGAGCCCTGCGGGCCTCCTTGGGCACCTGCCCCATCTCCCAAGTCCTCCCCAAGCCCCGGGAATCGCTTCGGCGGGCCAGTGGCGCCCTCTACTGGTGCTGGAGCAGTGACGCTTCCAGTCCTGGGGGCGGTTGATTGGTGGAGCGGGTTGGAGGCTGATTTGGCTCCTCCCACCACGCTCTCGGGCTATAAAAGGAAGCAGGGTTCCTCTTAGCAGAGCTTTCTCAGCCCTAGGCTTGTGGTAGTGCTCGTCGTCCTAGTTCTCCAAAGGAGCTTTCAGGGGAGAGATGCTGCGAAGACCCGGTCCCGGGACCTAGACGCCGCTGAAGCACCTGGCTAGAGCCTGGCTAGGCTGCTGATCAACTGAACGCGCTGTCTCCGTGTCATTCCTTCTTTGTCGACTCCGTCCACACCTTTGGGAATCCCTGGGCCTGGACCCCAACATCTGGTGCCCACACAGGAACAGCTCCCACGCCGCGTGGGAAGTGAAGGACCGGCGTGCTTACCCACTGGCTTGACCCGGGCCGATTCTGGGCCCGCCTTGGCCGACAAAATCAACATGTCTCTGGATGACATCATTAGGCTGAACCAGAGCCAGCGGGGGGCGGGGGGGCGGCGGGGGCAGGGACCTAGGCCGGGACCGAGGCGGGGCCAGCTCCCAGGGAGCCCGCATTGGCCGAGCTCAGTCCGCCACACCCATGAGCTGGGGCAGCGGGCCCATCCGGAACGAGGCAGCCCTCATCCGCGGCGCGGCGGGTGGCCGAGGCAGGAACAGGCCGAAACAGCTTCCCCACATGTGGCAACAGGACCTTTTTGACAGCGGCTCCCGCAGGGGCGAAGGCGTGGTGACCAGGGGAAGCTGCTGCTGTCCAACCTGGACTTCGGAGTGTCCAACGCGGACATCCAGCTTTGGGCTTCAGCTCATAGAGCTTATCGAGATCCTGTTTCTTCCTGGAGGCATGAGGACCAAGACCAATCAAAGGCAGCAGGTCTGTCTCCCCATGATATGCGGAGACTGCCCCAGTGAAACGATCCTCTCGGCTGAGATAGGAATTCTTTGAATATGACTTTTTACAGTCCTTGTCTGTCCAAATGTAGGGCTTGGAAATGTCAAGATTCTTCTTGAACTGACATCTCTGGGTTTTGAGTTTTGACTTCTGCTCTTCTAGGGATTGTCCTTGGGTCAAATGGGAACTTGAACAGTCCAGAAATCCTAGGTATGGCAATGATGGCGATTGACATGGCATCATCAGGGTTCCAGAGAGAGTGTGGTCCTCAGTGAAGGCTCTCATCTGGTCCCCCTTAAGGGTCCCCATCTGACCCCCATCGAGAGTCTTGTCACTGCTGTGTGTTGTCACCTGGCCCCTAGTGAAGGTCTGGTTCCCAGTGAAGGTCAGTGGATAGCCCCCTTTAAGAGCTGTCATCTGGCCCCCACCGCAGGTCATGTGGCCTCCAGAAGGGGTCTGGTTTCCACCGAAGGTCATCTGGCCTCCATTCCTGGTCTGCTTGCCAGATAACTGAACTAGGTATTCAGCTGTGGTATCCATCATTACATTGAGCGCGGTCAGGAGCCACTGTGTCTGGAGGTAAGGTCAGCTGGCAAGCAGTTGCTGGGTGCAGGGCCCGGCTCTTATGGAGCCGCAGCCAGATGCACTGCATGCCTATTGGGCCCCTTCGCTTGCCACGCCCCTCAGGGCGGAGCCCAGCGCATGGCTGTAATTCACTTAGGGAACACGGATGCATGCATGGCCTGACGTCGCTGTTGCAGTCCTTCCCCGTGTTCCCACCATCGGGGGAAGCGTTTGACAAGGATTAGCCCACCTCTTCCTCCGCACCGTTCTACCTGGTGGACTCTGTGTCTGTCATCAGATGAAGCAGAAACCGCGTGAGACTGTCTTTCGCATCTTTGTATCCCCACCTTAGCACAGGGCTTAGTGCACAGGGGCTAACAGACTTGAAACACTCTTTATGTGCCAGGCCCTGTGTTAAGCATTTCCATCAAATCATCTTATTCATTTCTCATTACAAACCTCTGAGGGCAGGAAGTGGTTTGGTTTGTCCATTTGTACAGATTAAGGACATGAGATTGATTTTAAAAATTCTAAAAACTTGTCCAGGTCACCCAGGAGATGTCAGAGCTGAGCCTGAACCCAGGTCTGCCTTGAGCCAGAGCCGGTGGCCCGAGTTGTGAAATGGTCCTGACCAGCACGAGTCAGGGTGGGTCAGCATGTGCAAAGGCCGTGTGGCTCTTTTAATGACGGAACTAGTGTAGGAAAATTACCACCAAGTGATCTCATGGTTGTGTGTTTTTTCCCCCCTTAAAATATTATCAGCTATGGGGGGATTTCAGTAAATAACTCTGAGATGTGTCACACAAGTGAAGAATTTGGTTCTCTGACATCGTTCTTTCTCTGAAGGAGGTAAAACAGTGCCTTTTCCTTAGAGTTAGACTTGCCACCTCAGGGCAATAAGGCGATTTAACACCCCTCAGCTCAGCAGCAGTGCGGGGCGACCAGGCACAGGGGCCGAGTAGATGTGTGTCCTGCTGTTCAGGAGCTTGCCCGCAGCCTGGGCGCTGAGCACTGTTCCTTAGGTGGTTATTCTACTTATAGGTTCCCTCAGGGCAGGCAACCCCTCTCCCGTTTGTGTATGAGTCGCTACAAAAGGAGCTGGTTTTTCTAAAGGTCCTTCCTCCTCCTCCTCCTCCTCCTCCTCCTCCTCCTCCTCCTCCTCCTCCTCCTCCTCCCCCAACTCCATCTGTCCTGTCTTTTCTTCCTACCTTTCAACCATTACCTACTGCGCATTTGCTAGAGCTTCTAGATTTGGAGGATACAGTGGGCAATACGATGAAGTCCTTGCCCTTGTGCCACTAACGTTCTGGTGGAGAAGATTTCCTTCCTAGCCAAAACGCCCTGTGCCATCACCACAGCACTCTGAAGAAGAAAACCTGTCTCTGATGACATCCCCGAGGAAGCTAGATTTTACACACCTGTCAGTACACGGGGGCATTGCTTGAACATGACCCATGAGACAAGCAACAACCACCTTTGGATTTATCAATGCCTTGAGCCTGTGCACAGCTCCAAGCACCTCAAGGTTTATGCCACAGAGGGAGGAGAAATCTATCCTTTCCGGTTCTCCTCCAGTGGGGGCCGGGAACTCTACCTCTATGAGAAGAAGGAGGTTGTTGACCTGAGTGACATCATCAATACCCCTCTGCCTCGGGTGCCCCTGGATGTCTGCCTCAAAGCTCATTAGTTGGCATTGAAGGCTGCCAGCCAGCTATCCCAGAGAATCCACCTCCTGCTCCCAAAGAGCAGCAGAAGGCTGAGGCCACAGAACCCCCGAAGTCAGCAAAGCCAAGCCAGGGGGAAGATGGACCCTTGAAAAGCAAAGGTCAAGGGGCTGCTCCAGCTGATGGCAAAGGGAACGCAAAGAAGGCACCACCCCTACTGGAGGGGGGCCATTTTTTATTAAAGCCCTAAAGTATCCACGAGCTGTCTGTGGAGCAGCAACTGTACTACAAGGTGATCACTGAAGCCTGTGTGGGGCCATGTGAAGCCAATAGAGTGGAAGCCCTTCAGAGCATCGCAACAGACCCAGGGCTCTATCAGATGCTGCCACGGTTCAGCATCTTCATCTCAGAGGGGGTCCGTGTGAACGTGGTGCAGAACAACCTGGCCCTGCTCATCTATTTGATGTGCATGGTGAAGGCACTGATAGAGAACCCTACGCTGTACCTAGAAAAATACGTGCATAAATTGATACCAAGTGTGATGACCTGCATCGTGAGCTACAGTTGTGTCTGAGGCCAGATGTGGACAATCACTGGGCACTCCGGGACTTTGCTGCCCTCCTGGTGGCCCAGATCTGCAAGCATATCAGCACAACCATGAACAACCTCCAGTCCGGGATCACCAAGACCTTCACCAAGAGCTGGGTGGATGAGAAGACTCCATGGAATACATGTTACGGCTGCATTGCAGGCCTGGCGGAGCTGGGACATGCTGTGATTAAAACTCTGATTCTGCCATGGCTGCGGCAGGAGGGGGAGCAGATCCGAAGTGTCCTAGATGGCCCTGTGCTAAGCAACGTTGACTGAATTGGAGCTGACCACGTGCAGAGCCTCCTTCTGAAGCACTGTGCCCCTGTTCTGGTAAAGCTGCGCCCACCATCTGACAAGCAGGATGCCTATTGGGCAGAATTTGGGTCCCTTGGACCTCTCCTCTGCTCCCACGTGGTCAAGGCCCGGGCTCAAGCTGCTCTGCAGGCTCAACAGGTCAACAGCACCACTCTGTCTATAACCTAGGACAAGTAAAGTTAAAAATAAAAATTTAACCTTATTTCGAGTTAATTTAAATTGGCCAATTGAAATAAGTGAATATTCATAAAGACTTTGTTGTACCGGGAAGGAAGCTACTCCTGAAACATTAACTACTTTTCTATTGATAGTTCAAAATTGCTTCGCATGCAATGGATCAAAAGCAGTCATATTTCTATACAAGAAATTGAAGTGAAAGGTTATCAAAACTGCATTGTAAAATTTCCAAAAGCCTCTCAATATTAAAATAAAAAAAAGGTGGGTGGGGGCGGGGGAGGGGTTAGCAGAATAATGCCTTGTAAGTAAAAGCCTTAATTAAATAAAAAAAAAATTTTACTTGAATATTATTTTTCACTGGTAGTGCTAATAACAAGACTCCTGTTTAAAACAGGAAATTATTAATGATGAGAATTTCTTGGGTAAGAAGCCGTTAGATGGCCCTGAAGTTGAAGAAATGCCTGCCACGAAGCGACCACGACGAATAAGCGCTAAAGGAGACACCCTGGAAGTAGCATTATTGGAAGCTCAAGAACCACTCAGCTCAATCCAGACCCAAAGAAATTCCACCGATGCTTTCTCCAGTCCCTGTACAGGACAGCGCAGACCTCGCTCCTCCATCGCCAGAGCCACCCATGTGAGTTCCAGTAGCAAAATCACAAATGCCAACCACAAAACCCTTAGAAACAAAGTCACATATATACACCCCACCAGGGTAAGCGCCGAAGCCTATACCCCTGGAGACCCACTGACACAGGGAAGTCCCAGGGAAGGCAAGCAGCGAGGCTGGGAGGACATAACCTTGACTGGGTAGGATAAACTTCTTCAGTAACTTCCTTGTAGTTTATCAGTAGAGCAGTAGAATAGTGACCTTGAAATAGCCCTTATAATGGAACACGAGAGATTAACCAAACAAGATCAAAATCCACAGAACTAGATAGAGACAGGATTATGGACATGAAACTAGGAACTGCAGAAGGTTTCCTGAAACATACCATGATGTAATTGTAGAGGCATGCTTATGGGATCAAATAGGATAAATATAGATGTAATAGAACAATAAAAAGAGAACCCAACCATGCTGATCAACTGAACGCTGCCTCTGTGTCATTCATTCATTGCCAACTCCGTCCACACTTATGGGAACCCCTGGACCTTCTGGGGCTGGACCCCAGAAACTTCCTGGGAAAGATCATTTTTACATGTTGTTGTAACAGCAGTAGCAGTTTGATCCTTTCATATGCCCTTAAATATGTCACCAGAGTGTCCCTTGCTCAGTCATGACATCTTCATGATAGAGAACACATTTCTTTTCTTATTCTAGTTATGGCCATACTGACAATGATAAATCCTAACCCTAACCCTAACCGTAACCCTCACCCTCACCTTCAGCCTACACTAAACCTCACCCTCACCCTAACTCAACCCTCACCCTCACCCTCACCCTCAAACTAACCCTAACAACCCCAAACCTAACCCTAACAACCCTAACCTGACCCTAACAATAAACCTAACACTAACCCTGAAACTGACCCTGATGCTGACCCTGATCCTGACCCCCACACTAACCCTTACACTGACCCTAACCCTGACCCTGAGCTGACCCTGACCATGAACCTAACCTTACCCCTGACCCTGACACTGACCCTGAACCTGAACTTAACCCTAACCCTGACCCTGAAACAGACCCTAACCCTAGATCTGACCTTGACCTTAACCCTTAACCCCTAACCCGGGGCATCCACCACCTGGGTTTTCCCAGAAGGCCCCGCATGCGGCCTGGCAGTGGAAGGGGGACTGGAAAAGTTTTTTGGGGGGTGGGGTGTGACTGAGGACCGAGAAAACGTGCCCAGAACAGTTTTTGCAGACAGGAACCCTTAAAACCTAAACCCTGGGGACTTTGAAAGCCTAAATGTGGCGAGTATTCCGGGACAACAATGGAGGAATCATTTTATCTTTTTTTTCCCCTTTCAGTTTTTTTCTTTTTTTTTTTTTTTTCGGAATTGAATGTATTGGGGGAGACATCGGTTAATAAAATGAAATGGAATGCAATAGGATAAAATTTAAGGTGTAAATACATAAGAAGCTTTGCATTGTGGATGAAAAGGGGCCACATGCTAACCTGACCCAATCCTGGGAGGCCTGGACTGGCCTTGCAAACTCAGACACCTAAAGTGATCACCCAGGATGTTCTGAACTTAAAAAGACTTTTTAAAGTAGAAAGCAGTGTATAGTGAGTGGATAGTCGCTCCCTAGGCTGGGTATCTTCCCAGAGAGATCATCTTTGAACTTACTGGTATCAGAGCCTATTGTCTTTCTATGCCTCTAGGAGCACATGTCTTTGGATTACTACATGCCACGGTAACAAGTCACTTTCCTTTTTTCCAGTACCCTCAGAGAACAGCCCAGGGTCCCAGAGAGGAGACCACAAATTCCCTCATTGCTACTGTTGTATATTTTTTAAAAAGCAAGGGACATATGAATAAACAAGTGGAAAAACAATCCTCTCCCTCTCCCTCTCTCTCTCCCTTCCACTGTCTTTTTAAACAACAACAACAAAATGGCCCTAGCCAGTTTTGCTCAGTGGATAGAGCATCAGCCTGTGTACCAGGAAGCGTCCTGGGTTCAATTCTGGTCAATGGCACATGCCTGGGTTGTGAGCAAGATCCCCAGTGTGGGGTGTGCAGGAGGCAGCTGACCGGTGATTCTCTCTCATCGTGGATGTTCTATCACTCTCTCCCTCTCCCTCTCCCTTCCTCTCCAAAATCAATAAAGATGTATTTTAAAACGCACACACACACACACACATGCACACACACACGCACACACACACACCAACAACACAAAGGTATTAATCCACCTTTGTGTAGTAAAAAGTATACTTGTACAATGTTTTGTATTTGTATTTTGTGCTATTCAAACGGGGAAGTTAAAACGCGGGATTGGGGGGAGGATTAAAGAGAGGGATTGACCTTTGCCCTTTCAAAATGGCGGCTGCCGCCCTAACTGGTTTGACTCAGTGGACAGAGCATTGGCCTAAGGACTAAAGGGTCCCAGGTTTGATTCCAGCCGAGGGCATATACCTCGGTTGTGGGCATATCCCCAGTAGGAGGTGTGCAGGAGGCAGCTGATTGAGGTTTCTCTATCTTCGAGGTTTCTAATTCTCTATCCCTCTTCCTTCCACACTGTAAAAAAAGTCAATAAAATATATTTAAAAACAAAATGGCGGCTGCCAAGTCACTGGAGCCAAAATGGAGGGAAGTATGCCAGGGTCACCCACATCACAGGGCAGTGCATGAACACTAAGTTAGAGATCCACCTCATGCGCCGCATCCACCTGCCAGATGGCGAGATCTTCCGCAACTTCAAAGAGCTCTCCCCTGTGGTCCAGGAGACTGGCAAGCAGGTGATCCGGGAGCAGCAGCCTCGGCCGCAGCCGCAGCAAGAACACGGGACTGAGGAAAGCCAGGGCCACAGTTTTGGAGGAGCAGCGTGTTCCGTTAGTTCAGGCTGTGGACGTGGGATTAAGAGACAAGAATTACCCCTTAACCTTCAGGATGTGTTTCTATGTAGTGGAAACCATTAGTGTTAACTTACCTACCTTCGTCTTCGCCTGGCGCCGCCCTGGAGTCTTCATCCTGTTCGATAAGAACCACTTCAGGTTCCTCTGGTTGTGGGCAAAATACTTAATCCTGTTCGGCAGAGTCCAGAACACCTTCCACAATGTGGAGGCACCATCCCCGCAGACCTTACTGGAGATGCTCTCGACATTAAGTTCGGACCCCTTCGTAGGAGCAGCTTGCATGCACTTTGAAGATTTGACCTTCTGACCTGGTTTAAAAAAAACAAGAACCTTCCTTTTAAAATTAAAAAAAGAAAACTTCTTAAACACACACACAAACACACACACACACACACACACACACACACACACACACACACAAAACCCTCCTTAGAAATAACATTGATCCAACCTTTCAATGCTTTACACTTTTTGGCAAGCCCAGGTGGCCTGGCCTGGACTTGGTCTCTGGGCAGGGGCCTGACCATTCATCCAGAGAGGGAGCTGAACCAGAGGGCCCAGCCCAAGCATGGCATAAGAGCCCTTCCCGCCCTCTGCTGGTCGAGAAGCGCCAATGCAATTCACCCTCCTGCAGCCATCTCTGGGGAAGGCAGAGACAGGTGCCTGGACTTGACCTGAGGGGGGAAGGACAAGCACGGGGCCACTGTCTACAAGAAGGCAGGGGCTGAAGGGTGCTCATGGATGCCGACGGACCATTCAAATCAAAAAGTGTCCGTGCGTGATTGCGGATGTACACACACAGACAAGCACACCCACACCCACACCCACACCCACACCCACTCACTTACCCCACCCCCAACACACACACACTGGAGCCCAAGTTCCGCTATCAAGATTTCTAATGAGTGACCCACGTCTAGGAGTTTTACTGTGGCCTTTTTTCCTTGTGGCTTGTCCGAGACCCACCCGAGCCTGTCTAAATATATATTGTCCCCTCTTCAAAGCAGAAAACGGCGATGCCGCCCGGCAAGGCGTGGAGACGGAGCCCTGCGCGCCTCCTTGGGCACCTGCCCCATCTCCCAAGTCCTCCCCAAGCCCCGGGAATCGCTTCGGCGGGGAAGTGGCGCCCTCTACTGGTCCTGGAGCGCCAATGCAAGCCTCCTCCCCACCCCCCACCCGCACCCCCTTCCGCAACCTCCTCTGGGGAAGGCAGAGTCAGGTGTCTGGACCTCCCAGGTGTGGGCGGTGAAGTCGGGGGCAGTCTCTGGCCCCCGTGGGGTGGACGCGGCAACCTTGCGATCCGTCCCAGGGCAGCGGGCTTCCCCACTGTCTCCTTCCAGTTCACTGGTCTGGACGTCAAAGAGCACATCGGAGCGTTGGCTCAGGGCCACAGATGCGTCGTGGGCGGTCACGTGGGCGTCATCTATCTTGAACCACCAGCCGCTCGCTACTCGGACGGAGCACAAGTAGTGGCCGCTGTGGCAGGGGCGTCTGGCGTCGACCAGCACCGCGTAGAGCCGGTACAGCAGAGGGCTCGCGCTGCGCTGAGCTGCCAGCCAGAACAGGTAGTGCTGCAGGTCCAGGCGCTTGGGGTAGCGTACTTCCATCTCCGCCTTGCTGTCCGCCAGTGCCAAGAAGAGAAGTACTTCAGCACCAGCGTGAGCACGGGAGGGCGGGGTGGGGGGGCGCCGGCGGAGGACACGTACAGGCGCAGCGTCTTGGTGGCCGGCACCAAGCAAAAAACTGGCCAAGAGACAGCTGGTGTCTCAAAAAACTCGTTAGTCGGGACACTAAACTCATCCTACCGTGACTACAGTTCATACTGTATTGAATATTGAAAAGTTTCCTGTTTCTACCAGAAAATACATTGACATTCTGTTAGGGTGTCAGCCCCCAAGAGTTTTCTAAGTGTTGTAACCCTAATGACCTATCAGACTTTCATCCATTGGAGGTGGTTATTTCCATTTGTGGATTTTTAGCCAATATCAGCAAGTGGGTGTGGCCTAAGTAAGGGGAGTCCTATAAAAGGCTCATCTGTGCAGAGGACTCTCATCACTTCTCCAGAGCAGACTGACGGAAGTTGGAGCTGCCAGGTGAGTGAAGAGAATTCCTCCTGACCCCAATAGCGACAGAACTTACCGAGGTGGGAGCATTCATAGTAGACTCTGGTGAGTGTGGAATTTAGAATGTGTAGGTTTTTTGTTTTTTTTGTTTTTTTGAGTAAATATCTCCAAAAAAAAAGTGCCTACTTTATCTTATTACAAATATTTTCGATTTACCACTGCACTTGCTGGTATCTTCTCTAAGTAGAGAAGTAGATTTCTTAGTTAAATGAGATGACATCAATATTTTTAATACCTGGAATGGGAGCACTTTAATAGAGTGATATTTGGTATAATACGTTATTTCATTATTTTTTAAATTTTATTTTAGAAATCATTGGGGCCTGAAACTTGAAAGGCAAACGCGCAGTTCCCGGCATTCTTCGTGGGCGGTACTTCCCTTTGACCCCATGCTGACCTGAGGCCCTCCGGGGCCTCTGTCACTAAGGCGGGGAAGATGGAGGCAGCGTCGGTGTCGGTCCAGGTCGAGTGGATAAAGAACTGGGAGAAATCAGGGAGAGGCGACCTGTTGGACTTATGTTGGCTTCTCAGTGAAAACAAGAGCCTCGGCAGTTCGCCTTACAGAGATTTCCAGCAAGCTCTCTATGAGTTATCACACCATGTCACTCAAGGAAAATTGAAGCCCGAAAAGCAGCTGATGTTTTCAATGACAACAGCGAATTTCGTGAGGATATTCTTGCTGTTGTCTTTTGCATGTTAGATATTGAGACAACCGTTTTAGAAGAGAAGAGCAAGAGAGACTGCTTTATGCAGTTGGTATTAGCGTGTTTGTATTTCGTCTCAGACATGATTCTAAAGGAACACCTGGATCCAGAAACATTGACATTATTAAGACTTTTCAAACAATCACGGCAATTCGATCAAAGATCAGTTAAAATAAAGACGAAACTCTTTTATAAGCAGCAAAAGTTCAATTTGATAAGAGCAGAGAATGAAGGCTACGCTAAGCTGATTGCTGAATGGGGGCAAGATTTATCGGGAAATATTACTAATGACTTAATCTTAGAAAATATCAAATCTTTGATAGGATGCTTTAATCTAGATCCCAATAGGGTTTTGGGTGTCATTTTAGAAGTGTTTGAATGCAGACAAGAATATAATGACTTCGTTATATCTTTATTAGAATCATATGAATACTAGAGGCCCCGTGCACAAAAATTTGTGCACTCAGGGGGTGGGGGTCCCTCAGATCGGCCTGTGCCCTCTCTCAGTCTGGGACCCCTCGGGAGATAAAGACCTGTTGGCTTAGGCCTGCTCCCGGGTGGCAGAGGGCAGGCCCAATCCCTAGGTGCAGCCCCTGGTCGGGCTCAGAGCAGGGCTGATTGGGGAGTTGGGGCGCCATCCCCTGTCATGCACAGAGCAGGGTGGATTGGGAGGTTGCCATGCCACCCTCAGTCACGCTCAGGGAAGGGCTGATTGGGGGGTTGGGGCACCGCCCCCTGTAACACTGAAGGCAGGGTCGATGGGGAGGTTGTGGCGCCACCCCCTGTCACACACAGAGCAGGGCCAATCAGGGGGTTGCGGCGCTGCCCCCTGTCACTCACAGAGCAGGGCCCATCAGGGGGGTTGGGGCTCCATACCCTGTCACGCACAGAGCAGGGTCAATCAGGGGGTTGGGGAGGTCTCCCCTGTCACGCACAGAGCAGGGCCCATCAGGGGCTTGGGGAGCTCTCCCCTGTCATGCACAGAGCAGGGCCGATCAGGGGGTTGAGGAGGTCCCCCTGTCACTCACAGAGTAGGGCCGATAGGTGAGTTGGGGCACTGCCCCCTGTCACACACAGAGCAGGGCGGATCAGGGGGTTGGGGCACCACACCCTATCACACTCAGGGCAGGGCCGATGGGGAGGTTATGGCTCTACCCCGTCACAAACAGAGCAGGGCCCATGGGGCAGGGGGGGTTGGGATGCCGCACCCTGTCACATACAGAGCCACAGGGCGATCAGGGGGTTGGGGAGCTCCCCCCTTTCAGGCACAGAGCAGGGCTGATCGGAGGTTGGGGTGCCTTCCCCTGTCACGAACAGAGCAGGGTGGATAGGGGGGTTGTGGCCCCGACCCCTGTCACACACAGAGCCGCAGGGCGATCAGGGGGTTTGGTTGCTGCCCCATGGCATGCTGATCCCGGTGCCGGGAGGCCTCTCGGCTCCGCTGATCCCAGTGCTGGGAGGCATATTACCCTTTTACTATATAGGATAGAGGCCTGGCGCATGGGTGGGGGCTGGCTGGTTTACCCTGAAGGGTGTCCTGGATCAGGGTGGGGGTCCCACTTGGGTGCCTGGCCAGTCTGGGTGAGGGGCTGAGGGCTGTTTTCAGGCTGGCGGGTGACTGAAGCTCCCAACTGCTCCTTTTTTTCTTTTTCTTTTTTTATTCTGGGCCAGCTTTAGCTCTGAGGCTTGGCTCCAGTTCTGAGGCCTCGGCTGCTGAAAGCAGGTATCTGTTTTGTTTGGGTTCTATAATCAAAACACTGTTTCAACTCCAGCTCTGAGATCCTGGCTGGCTGAAAGCAGGTTTCTGGGGTGTTGTTTAGCTTCTATAATTGTAATAATGTTTCAAACTGCAAGCTCAGAGGCTGGCAGAGTCAGGCGGGGAATGTTGCCTTGCCATCACTGAAGCAAGCAAGGCTCATGTTCGCTTCAAGCTGTCTGGCTGCTGGCCGCCATCTTGGCTGGCAGTAAATTTGCATATTGCCCTGATTAGCCAATGGGAAGGGTAGCGGAGGTATGGCTAATTACCATGTTTCTCTTTTATTAGATAGGATGTGTGAACCGCAAACACTTTGTCATATACTTGGGTTCCAATTCAAGTTTTACCAGGAGCAGAATGGAGAGACTCCTTCGTCTTTATACAGAGTTGCAGCAGTGCTCCTACAAGTTAATCTTATTGATTTAAATGATCTTTATGTACATCTTCTTCCAGCTGATAGTTGCATTATGGATGAATATAAACGAGAAATGGTGGAAGCTAAGGAAATTCTTAGAAAACTTACGGTGGCTGTACTGTCTTCTGAAAAAGTGGATAAGCAAGAGAAGGCAAAGGAAAAGGAGGAGGAGAAAGTAGAAAAGCCCCCGGACAACCAAAAACTTGGTTTGTTAGGAGCCTTATTAAAGATTGGCGATTGGCATCATGCACAGAACATGATGGATCTGATGCCTTCATACTATGCTGCTTCCTATAAGCTAATAGCTCTTGCTATTTGCAAGCTTATTCATGTAACTATTGAGCCTCTCTACTGAAGAGTTGGCGTTCCTCGAGGTGCTCAAGGCTCACCTGTGAATGCTTTGCCAAATAAGAGAGCACCAAAACAAGCAGAGAGCTTTGAGGATTTGAGGACAGATGTCTTCAATATGTTCTGTTACCTTGGCCCCCACCTTTCTTGGGATCCCATTTTATTTGCAATAGTGGAGCACATCGGCAAATCCTTTATGAAGGAGTTTCGGTCTGATGGAAGGAAACAAGAACATAAAGAGAAAATGGAAGCAGCTGTAGGATTACACACCTACGATCCCAGATCCAGTGACTCGTTATTACCTGAACCACGCGGGCTTCGAGGCTCCAGACCCTCGCATACTTCGGCTCGTCTCCATAGCTGCCAAGAAATTCATCTCAGATATTGCCAACGATGCCCTAAAGCACTGCAAAATGAAGGGCACAGCCTCTCCCTGCTACAGAAGTGAGAGCAAGGACCGCAAGTACACTCTAACCATGGAGGACTTGACCCCTGCCCTCAGCGAATATGGCATCAATGTGAAGAAGCCGCACTATTTCACCTGAGCCACCCAACCAATATGTACTCATCTGACCCCCCACCACCCCAACCCCACCCCCCAACCCTCCACCCACACCCCACCCTCCCACCCCCCCTTACCCCCACACCAGCTTGTTTTCATAATAAATTTTATTGTTGGGGGAAAAAAAGGATTCATCATTACTGTCTAGTCTATTCTGATCGGCTAGTTCCTAGCGCAGCAGGGATTTTCAATTGGTTTACAAGCCCGTTTTCTATGGCCTGTGTTGGCTGCTCGGAGGACAGGGGCGGTTGGTGTGGCTTCCATTGTTCAGGATCTAGGGCGCCATGAGGGGCGACAGAGGCCGAGTTCGTGCAGGGCGCTTTGGTTCCGGAGGACTGAATACCAGGCATCGGGCGCAGGGCGCAGCCACATTCAGGAGAACCTTTCCTTGAGACCTTTTTGGTGAATGCCACCTGAAGGGCGTGCGGAGCAGGTCCTGCCTGGGGCATGAGCGCTCCTCCCCCCGACCCTCAACCTCACCCCCAACCGGAGAGGCTTCAGTGGATCAGACTGATTGGATTGACCAGGGGCGGGGCTGAAGAGCAAATGTTGACAAAATACTATTTTATTATTTTATTATATTGCAGTTTATGATTTTATTTTATGATTTAGTTTTATTTTTTTACAGTTTATGGTTTATTTTATATTTTATTAGTTTATGGTTTTATTTTATATTATTATTTTATTATATTTTATTGCGGTTTATGATTTAATGGGGCAGGCCCAGACTTGGTCTGTGGGAGGGGGCCTGCCCATCCATCCAGAGAGTGAGCGGACGGGGGAGGGAGCGGGAGGAGAAGAGGGGTGCTCTTGGATGCCATCCCACAGGGGAAATCCCCCAGTGCGCCTGCCTGGCTGCGGATGTACACAAGGGAGCACAATGTCCGGCATGGTGATTTCTGCCCTGTGACCCGCGTCTAGGAGATTTACTGTGCCTTTTTTCCTTGTGGCTTGTCCCGGGCCCACCCGAGCATGTGCAAATACCCAGAAAACGATGCCGCTCCGCAAGGCGTGGACACGGAGGCCCTGTGGGCCTCCTTGGGCTCCTGCCCCATCTCCCAAGTCCTCCCGAAGCCCCGGGAATCGCTTCGGCGGGCCAGTGGCGCCCTCTACTGGTGCTGGAGCGGTGACGCTTTCAGTCCTGGGGGCGGCTGATTGGTGGAGCGGGTTGGAGGCTGATTTGGCTCCTCCCACCACGCTCTCGGGCTATAAAAGGAAGCAGGGTTCCTCTTGGCAGAGCTTTCTCAGCCCTAGGGTTGTGGTCGTGCTCGTCGTCGTCGTCCTCGTTCTCCAAGGGAGCATTCAGGGGAGAGATGCTGCGAAGACCCGGTCCGGGGACATAGAAGCCGCTGAAGCACCTGGCTAGAGCCTGGCTAGGCTGCTGATCAACTGAACGCGCTGTCTCCGTGTCACTACTTCTTCGCCGAATCCGTCCACACCTTTGGGAATCTCTGGGCCTGGACCCCAACATCTGTTGCCCACACAGGAACAGCTCCAGCGCCACGCGGGAAGTAAAGGACCGGCGTGCTTACCCACGGGCTTTATCTGAGGCCGATTCCGGGCCCACAGTGACCGACAAAGTCAATATGTCTCTGGACGACATCATTAGGCTGAACTGGAGCCAGCGGGGCGGCTATGGCCACGGCCAGGGCAGCCGCAGCCGAGGCAGGGACCTAGGCTGGACAGAGGCTGGGCCGGCTCACACGGAGGCCCCAGTGGCGGAACGCAGACCGCTAGGCCGTTCAGGCATCAGGGGGGCCTCGACCGAGGCAGGAACCGGCCGGCGCCCTACAGCAGGCCGAGACAGCTTCCCTACAAGTGGCAACAGGACCGCTTCGGCAGGGGCTTGGGCAGGGGCACCGGCCAGGTGACCAGGGGGAAGTTGCTGCTGTCCAACCTGGACTTCGGGGTGTCCGACGCGGACATCCAGCATCTGTTTGCGGAGTTCGGGCCTCTGAGGAAGGCCGGTGTCCACTACGACCGCAGCCTGGGAACAGCCCACGTGCACTTTGAGTGGAAGGCAGATGCCCTGAACGCCATGAAACAGTACAATGGCGTCCCTTTGGATGACAGCCCCCTCGACATCCAGCTCCTCACCTCACAGAGAGACATGCAGCGCAGGCTGGTACAGATTGTCAAAAGAGGCGGGATGACTACAAACCGAGGATCTGGAGGATTCGGCGGCGGCACTAGGAGAGGCGCCCACAGGGGCAGCCGGGTTACAGGCAGGGTTACAGGCAGGCTCACCGGCCGCAATTGAAAGCAGCAGATCTCTGCGGAGGAGTTGGACGCCCAGCTGGACGCTTACAAAGTGATGAGGGACACCAAGCAGTTCGACGCCCAGCTGGACGCTTACATCGCGATGAGGGACACCAAGCATTTGGACGCCCAGCTGGACACTGACACCGCGATGAGGGACACCAAAAAGTTGGACGCCCAGCTGGACGCTTACGGTGCAATGAGGGACACCAAAGTGTTTGACCCCCAGCAGGACGCGTACAACTCAAGCAGGGGCATCAAGCAGTAGGACGCTGCCCAGGTGGACGCTTACAGCGCGATGAGGGACACCAAGCAGTTGGACGCCCAGCTGGACGCTGACAACTCGTTGAGGGGCACCAAACAGGTGGACACCCAGGTGGACACTTACAGCGCGATGAGTGTCACCGAGGAGTTGGACGCCCTGCTGGACTCTTACAACACGATGATAGACAGGAACCAGCCTCTGTCTGCCTTGCCCAGAGGTGGCTGCAGGAGGGTGGCTTGCATTGGCGCTTCTCGACCAGCAGAGGGCGGGACGGGCTCTTCAGGCCCACCTGGGCTGGGCCATCAGCTCGACCCTCCGCTCCCTGCCCCCCCACCCCTCCCCCCACCTCCTCTCTGGAAGGATGGTCAGGCCCCCGCCCAGAGATCAAATCCTGGCCGGGCCATATGGGCTTGCAGAAGCATCTGCACTTTGAAAGGCAGGATCAATGTCATTTCTAAGGAGGTTTTTTTTTTTGTTTTTTTTTTAATTTTTAACACAGAAACAAACAAGGGGGTCCCTACTGAATGTTGGAGAGTGTCTCCAGGAAGGCCTGCGGGGATGGTGCCTCCACATTCCGGAAGGTGTTCTGGAGTCTGCCTAACAGGAGGAAGTCTTTCTCCTCCAGCCTGATGAACCCTAAGTGGTTCTCATCGAACAGGATGAAGACTCCAGGGCTAGAGCGGCACGCTGGGTAGGTGAGGAGAAGTGAGGTAAGCATGTGCACGCCATAGAAACACATCCTGCAGGTTCATGGGTAGTTCTAGATGTGGTCTCCTGGGTTCGCGGCCGCAGGCAGGCAGAACAAATGGAACAGGCTGCTCCTCCGAAACTGCTGCGGTGCTGGGCTGGGCAGGGCTCTGCCAGCCATGGCCCTCACTTTCCTCAGTCCCGTTTTCCTGCTGCTGCTGCTGCTGCTGCTGCTGCTGCTCCCGGATCACCTGCTCATCAACTTCCTGGACCACGCGGGAGAGCTCCTGGTAGTTGCGGAAGATTTGCCATCTCGCAGCTGGATGCGGCGCATGACTTGGATCTCTAACGTCCAGCTTACATATCCCACAACGCTCCTGACCCTGGCATACTTCCCATGGAAGCTGAGCATGGTAATCATTGGGCGGCAGTCATAGAATCCGCATTGGAAGAGGCCTGGCCTGATGAGATCGTCCAGGCGGCTTGGCAGGAGGTAGATGCTGCGGTAGGTCCGGCAGGGACAAGGCAGAGAGCAGTCCTCAAGAGGTACGAACCCCGTGGCCCCTGAAGCCACCGCATTGGTGAATCCTTTTGGAGGTTTCTCTGGATCCACCGGACGCGGAACCTGTCCTTCTGAATCTGAATCTGCATTTGGCGGCTGTAGACGTACCTGCCGTCTGTGTAGTCCATCGTGGCTGATTTCCCCTCCGTGGGTCGAATTCCAAACGAGGCCTGGAGTTGCATTGGGCCATCCACATCTCCAAGGGAAGGCCAGCAGCTCCAACCAGTGATGCACAAGCCATCCACTGCTACATTCAGCAAATATTGGCAGGGAAGATCTAGCTGATCTAGCTGCCACAATCCCAAAATGTGTCTGTATGGGAACATCTTCGCATACACTTTGCGATAAGACATACCCCTTCTCTCCTGGCTTGGCAAGTTTTCAGGAACGTCATACTCCTCTTGGCAGGGCCGGGCCCAGAGGCCGTCGACGTGCTGCACTACGTGGCAGAATTTGGTGCAGGCCTGGGCCAGGCTGGCCAGGTCGGTGCCGGGGAGTGAGGCGAAGATCTCCACCAGCATCTCCACAGGCAGGTCCTGCAGTGAGCAGTGCAGGGGGCGGCATGGGGCTCGCGATTCCTCCACTCCCCGCACAGCACCGCGCTGTGGAGTCCACCTTGAGGTGCTTTTCTGCTGGGGCCGGCTTGCCCTCGGGCGCGGCCTTCTCAGCTGGGCCCTGGCACTCCTGAAGACACTGCTTGCCTTCTGCCACTGCCATCTCAGCTGGGAGCTGGCGCTTCTGAGGACACCGACATCCCCGCGAAGAGCCCAAGCTGCAGAGGTGAGCTCACTCCTCCATGCCTGCACGTGTAACAGCCAGCACAGTCCACCTATATCGTTTTTTAAAAAGCCTCTCTTACCCCTCCCACTGTGGAGTGGGCTATCTTACCAACAATGTCCTGTGCTTGTTAGGGTTAGGGTTAGGGTTAGGGTTAGGGTTAGGGTTAGGGTTAGGGTTAGGGTTAGGGTTGGGATAGGGTTAGGGTTAGTCTTAGGGGTTAGGGGTTAGGGGTTAGGGGTTAGGGGTTAGGGTTAGAGATAGGGTTAGGGCATATTCCCAGTAGGACGTGTGCAGGAGGCAGCTGATTGAGATTTCTCTATCTTCGAGGTTTCTAATTCTCTATCCCTCTTCCTTCCACACTGTAAAAAAATCAATAAAAGATATTTAAAAACAATATGGTGGCTGCCAAGTTACTGGAGCCAAAAGTGAGGGAAGTATTCCAGGGTCCTCCACATCACGGGATATTGCATGAACACTAAGTTAGAGATCCACCTCCTGCGCTGCATCCACCTGCCAGATGGCCAGATTTTCCGCAACTTCAAAGAGCTCTCCCATGTGGTCCAGGATATTGACAAGCAGGTGATCCGGGAGCAGCAGCAGCAGCTGCAGCAAGAACGTGAGACTGAGGAAAGCCAGGGCCATGGCTGGCAGAGCCCTGCCTAGCCCAGCGTCGGAGTGTCCAGGGCTGCAGCTTCAGAGGAGCCGCCTTTTACATTTCTTCTGGCTGTGGACGTGGCCCCGAGAGACGAGAATTACCCCCCAAACTTGCAGGATGTGTTTCTATGTCGTGGAAACTATTAGTGTTAACTTACCTACCTTCCTCTTCGCCAGGCGCTGCCCTGGAGTCTTCATCCTGTTCGATGAGAACCACTTCGGGTTCCTCTGGCTGTGGGCAAAATACTTAATCCTGTTTGGCAGAGTCCAGAACGACTTCCAGAATGTGGAGGCACCATCCCCGCAGGCTTTCCTGGAGATGCTCTGGAACATTTAGTCCGGACCCCCTGGGAGGAGCAGCTTGCATGCACTTTGAAGTTTTGACCTCCTGACTTGGTTAACAAAAAACACAAAACCTTCCTTTTAAAATAAAAAATTAACACAACTTCTTAAAGAATAAAAAACCTGCCAAAACACACACACACACACACACACACACACACACACACACACACACTGACACAAACACACAGACACACACACACACACACACAAATTAAAGAATAAAAACCCTGCCAAAACACACACACACACACAAACACACACATAAACACACACACACACACACACACACACACACACACACACACACACACACCCTCCTTAGTAATGACATTGATCCAGCCTTTCAATGCTTTAGACCCTTCGGCAAGCCCATGCGGCCCGGCCCGGACTTGGTCTCTGGACAGGGGCCTGACCATTCATCCAGAGAGGGAGCTGGACCAGAGGGCCCAGCCCAAGCATGGCGTAAGAGCCCGTCCCGCCCTCTGCTGGTCGAATAGAGCCAATGCAAGTCACTCTCCTGCAGCAACCTCTGGGGAAGGCAGAAACAGGTGCCTGGACTTGACGTGAGTTGGGAAGGACAAGCAGGGGGCCCGCTGTCTACAAAAGGCAGGGGTTGAAGGGTACTCATGGATGCTGACGGACCATTCAGATCAAGAAGTGTCTGTGCGTGACTGTGGACGTAAACACACAGACAAGCACAGGCCTCACTCAGACCCTGTTCTGAAGGGCCCTTCAGACACAGGGATTAGTCATGCCCTCGCTTGGTAGGGCTAAGCTGTTTGACTGCAGACAGATGGCTTTCTCTCCCTAGGCTCCCACTCTTCACCCTGTTCAGAAGGGTACCCTCGCCCTGGCCCTCAACTTCTTCAACTCCAGCTTCCAGTCTTCCTGATAACTGACCCGTTTATGCAAATTAATTTCACCTGCCTCAGCCTCAGTTTCCTCTTCCAGAAATGGATTAATGTAACCTACAAGGTGTCCCTGCCCCCACCACACTGGAAGCCCTCAAGGTGCCATTGGCACCTGGGTCCCCCCAAGGGAGGGGCCAAACACTAAGCTGCTTTCTGTAGGGAGATGCCTCCAGGGATATGCCTATAGGGGTGTGGGGAGTGAGGGGGGGACATTTCACAGAAATGCAGTAAACACAAACACGCACACACACAACTGTGGTACATCTACACAATGGAATACTACGCTACGGTAAAAAAGTAGGAAAAAGAAGGAATTCTTGCCAGCATGGATGGAACTGAAGAGCATTATGCTAAGGGAAATTAGTCACTCAGAGAAAAATGACTACCACATGATCTCACTCATTTGCGGAATATAGAGAACAACGTAGACTGAGGAACAGGGACAGATCCATACACATCTATACCACTGCACTCTGATGGGGCCGTTGGACTGCTGGTGGCCTCTGGCATCCTGGGCTCACAGCTAAGATACAAAAGCATACGCATTTTATTCACATCCACCTCGGCCTCTGCCTCCCATGACCTCCCAGGGCCGCTAAGTCCGGTGTGCTTGCGTCGTCTCTGGTCTCCCCCTCCCCCCTCCCGCAAACCCCGCCCGCCCCTTCCCTTCAAATGCAAAAGGAACCGATGTTTGCAACGGTTCATTGCCGAGAGATAGAATCCATTGCAATGAATGAAGAGAAATGAGCACAGAAATAAGAAAAAAATAACATAGAGTAAAATAAACCCCCCCAACAGTCTTCACGGGTCCCGGGTCGGAGGAGCCTGCCCAAGAGGCGCTGGTCAAGCACCTCAGGCATCGCAGCCACTTTCAGGAGAACCTTTCCTTGAGATGTGCCACCTGCCCCACCCTAAAGTTGGCGTTGCCCAAACGGTGACGCTTCATTCCTGGGAGCGGCTGATTGGTGGGTCTCTCTGGCTCCTCCCACTTTTACACGCTGGGGATATAAAAGAAAGCAGGTTCCTCTTGGCAGAGCTTTGTCAGCCCTAGGCTTGTGGTCATGGTCATCGCCCTCGTTCTCCAAGGGAGCTTTCAGGGGAGAGATCTCGCCAAGACCCGCCCGGTCCCGGGACCTAGAAGCCGCTGAAGCACCTGGCTAGAACCTGGCTAGGCTGCTGACCAACTGAACGTGTTGTCTCTGTGTCACTTCTTGTTCGCCGAGTCTGTCCACACCTTTGTGAACCCCCGGAACGGCTAGGCTTGGAACCCAACGGAGGCAGAAGAGAAGCTAGCCCTTCCCAAGATGATGAAGAGAAAGAAAAGTCCTCCCGAGCTGCTGCAAGAGGCCTTCAAAAGGCCTCGCAGCGGCATGCGTGCATGCTTGGTGGAGGGTCCACAAGTGTTCTATGCACTGAGCAAGAGGAGCGGTGAGCAACCTGACCCGTCTTCCTTGAGGGCCCTGGTAAACTCAAGCAACCCCAAAGGCCCCCAGGCACGCCCAGTTTTCAAACCATGGCTGGATACGCGCCCCTGCCCCCATGAGGGCAAAGGTCCAGTGAAAAGTCAAGTCCAACCCCAAAAACCAGATGGAAGTTCGGGCCAAGGGTCTCCACCTCCATCCCAGGACAAGCTGCCTTCTCCCGGGAAGGTCAAGTTGGTGCCATCGGGTTTTCCACCCATGGACAACAAGCCTCCGGCTCGACGCATACCTCGCAGGCCACAGTCTTGGGCATCATGTCGGCCTGCCGTGACCAACCCTGCCAAGCCTGCTGCAGTCACTGCAACCCTGCCAACCCCTGTATGTTTGGCAGGTCCTGGCAGCTCAGCTCAGCCAATGTCGACCAACTCAGCTAGACCAGGTTTCAACAACCCTGCCCGGCCTGGTGTCCCTCGGCCTCCTGCTTCTAGGTCTGGGCCCTACACAACATCATCTTGTGCTTCCCGGAAGCGGGAGCCTGTGCACTCTGCTGTGAGCCAGCCCCGCACCCTGCCCAGGCCTCACAACCACTATCCACTCCAGCATTTCACTCGCCAACCAATTCTATGGAGGACACCTGAGGTTCTGGGGCCAGTAATGTCAACACCCATCGCAAATGAGCAGAGGCCAGAACGAGAGGCCATGAAGAGGAAGGCTCAACTAGAGCGTGAGAATGCTGCCAGACTGGGGAAAAGTCATCAGCATTTCACTGAGAGGGAAAAAGACATGGCGATTGCTCTGTACTATGGCTATGCAATGTAGGAGATGATGGGAGTGCTGGCGCCCCTTTTGGCACTGGCTGCTTTTCCATAGAGCGGTAACTCCATAGAGAGGTAATAGGTTGGCAGATAGACATGAATTTCAGAATATTGATATATTTTATCACTCAACAAAACAACAAATATGGGAAATCGGTCGTCCGACCTGGGTATAGGGGCGAAAGACCAACAGAACCATCTAGTAGCTGGTTCCCTCCGCAGTTTCCCTCAGGGTAGCTGGCACTCTCCCAGACCCACAAAAGACGCACTTTTATCCATCCGGTAAAGCGAATGATTAGAGGTCTTGGGCCCGAAACGATCTCAACCTAGTCTCAAACTTTCTTTCAATGGGTAAGAAGCCGGGCGTGGAATGCGAATGCCTAGTGGGCCACTTTTGGTAAGCAGAACTGGTGCTGCGGGGTGAAACGAACTCCTAGTTAAGGCGCCTGATGCCGAAGCTCATCAGACCCCAGAAAAGGTGTTGGTTGATAGCGACAGCAGAACGGGGGTCATGGAAGTCGGAATCCGCTAAGGAGTGTGTAACAACTCACCTGCCGAATCAACTAGCCCTGAAAATGGATGGCGACTGTGCCGCGGGCCCATACCCGGCTGCAGTTCTTGCAAGGAGACCTTGGGAGGCCAAAGTGGAGAAGGGTTCCATGAGAACAGCAGTTGAACATGGGTCAGTCGGTCCTGAGAGATGGGCGAGTGCCATTCCGAGGGGACCGGCAATGGCCTCCGTTGCCCTCAGCCGATCGAAAAGGAGTCGTGTTCAGATCCCCGAATCCGGAGTGGTGGAGACGGGCGCCGCGAGGCGTCCAGTGCAGTAACGCGACCGACCCCGGAGAAACCCGCGGGGGGCGGGGGGGTTGGGGGGGGGAGGCAGGGAGAGTTCTCTTTTCTTTGTGAAGGGCAGGGCGCCGAGGAATGGGTTCACACCAAGAGACAGGCCCGAGCCTTGGAGAGCGTCGCGGTTCCAGCGACATCCAGTGAGCGCCCACTGGCCCTTGGAAGAAAATCCGGGGGAGAGGGTGTAAATCTCGTGCCGGACCATACCCATATCCTCCGGGGGTGGGGTAGGGTGGGATGGGGGTTTCGGGGCGGCGCTGAGTAGTGGCGGCGAGGCCTAAGCGGCCTGGCGTCCCAGGGTAAGGGGGGAGATCTCCCGCGGGGCCCTAGGACAAGGACACTGGGGGGGGGGGGGAGTCGCCGAGATGGCCGAAGAGCCCGTCCCGCCCCCTGCTGGTCGAGAAGCGCCAATGCAAGCCACCCTCCTGCAGCCAGAGCCAGGTGCCTGGACTTGACCTGAGCAGGGAAGGACAAGCAGGGGGCACGCTGTCTGCAAGAAGGCGGGGGCTGAAGTGTACTCATGGATGCCGACGGACCATTCAGATTAAGAAGTGTCCGTGCGTGACTGCGGATGTACACACACAGACGCGCACACGCACACGCACACCATCTCGCAGCTGGATGTGGCACATGACGTGGATCTCTAACGTCCAGCTTTCGTATCTGGCGACACTTGTGACCCTGGCATACTTCCCATGGAAGCTGAGCATGGCAATCGTTGGGTGGCAGTCATAGAATCCGCATTGGAAGAGGCCTGGCCTGATGAGGTCATCCGGGCGGCTCAGCGGGAGGTAGATGTGGCGGTAGATCTGGCAGGAACGCAGCAGAGAGCAGTCCTCAAGAGGCACCAGCCCCCGTTGCCCCCGAAGCCGCCGGGTTGGTGAATCCTTTTGGAGGTCTCTCTGGATTCACCGGATGCAGGACCTGTCTTTCTGATTCTGAATCTGCATTCGGCGGCTGTAGACGTACCTGCCATCTGTGTAGTCCATCATGGCTGATTTCCCCTCCGTGGGGCGAATTCTAAACGAGGCCTGGAGTTGCATCAGCCGTCCACATCTCCAAGGGAAGGCCAGCAGCTCCAACCAGTGATGCACAAGCCATCCACTGCTACATTCAGCAGATATTGGCAGGGAAGACCTAGCTGCCACAATCCCAAAATGTGTCTGTATGGGAACATCTTCGCATACACTTTGCGATAAGACATACCCCTCCTCTTCCGGCTTGGCAAGTTTTCAGGAACGTCATACTCCTCTTGGCAGGGCCGGGCCCAGAGGCCGTCGACGTGCTGCACTACGTGGCAGAATTTGGTGCAGGCCTGGGCCAGGCTGGCCAGGTCGGTGCCGGGGAGTGAGGCGAAGATCTCCACCAGCATCTCCACAGGCAGGTCCTGCAGTGAGCAGTATGGAGGCAGCATGGGGCTCGCGATTCCTCCACTCCCCGCACAGCACCGCGCTGTGGAGTCCACCTTGAGGTGCTTTTCTGCTGGGGCCGGCTTGCCCTCGGGCGCGGCCTTCTCAGCTGGGCCCTGGCACTCCTGAAGACACTGCTTGCCTTCTGCCACTGCCATCTCAGCTGGGAGCTGGCGCTTCTGAGGACACCGACATCCCCGCGAAGAGCCCAAGCTGCAGAGGTGAGCTCACTCCTCCATGCCTGCACGTGTAACAGCCAGCACAGTCCACCTATATCACATTTCAAAAAAGCCTCTCTCACCCCTCCCACTGTGGAGTCGGCTGTCTTACCAACAATGTCCTGTGCTTGTTAGGGTTAGGGTTAGGGTTAGGGTTGGGATAGGGTTAGGATTAGGGTTAGGGTTAGGGTTAGGGTTAGGGTTAGGGTTAGGATTAGGGTTAGGGTTAGGGTTAGGGTTAGGATTAGGGTTAGGGTTAGGGTTAGGGTTAGGGTTAGTCTTAGGGGTTAGGGGTTAGTGCTGGGAGCCGGTCCATGCTTGCTGTTTCAAGGGACCTGGCATATATGGCATACTGTTCTTAATATGTTTGCTCACCTTCTTGGCACTATGTGTTTTAACCAAGGTCTCTGAGAAAGGTTGTTTCCCCAGGTAGGGATTTTCCCCTGAAGTAAGGGAGGGAATAAAACCCCTTAACTAAGTGCCAGGCGGGTAATTAATCACTTTAACTACAAACAATCATGCTTAAGCTGCATAATCTTTACTCCCTGGAATGGAGATAAGAAACGCCCTAACCTTTGTAATAGAGATTGATAGGATTGAATCAACTGGTATAAATACAGATGTAACAAGACAGCAAGAGACAGAACTCAGAACACAGAACTTCAGACACAGGGCTTGGAAGACAGGACCAAGAGAGACAGAGCCTAGGCACAGAACCTACACAGAACGTTCTCTAGAGACAGAAGAACTTCGCTGGAGAGAGCATGCCGGTGGATCTTGGACAGGGACTGGCCTCGGAGCCTGGAGGTGGAGCCTGGCGAGAGAGCATGGCTGGGGATCCTGGACTGAACCTGACTGCGGAGATTGGCAGGAGAGCCTGACTAGAACCTGGTGACCGAACCTGGCTGGAGATCCGAAGCAGAACCTCTCTGGAGATCCAGACCAGAACTTGGCTAGAGATCCTGGCTGGAGATCCTGGCTATGCTGCTGATCAACTGAACACTGTATCCGTGTCCTTCCTTCTTCTCCGACTCCGTCCACACCTTTGGGGACCCCTGGACCTGCTGGGGATGGACCCTGGCAGTTAGGGGTTAGGGTTAGAGATAGGGTTAGGGTTAGGGTTAGGGTTAGTGTTAGGGTTAGGATTAGGTTTAGGGTTAGTCTTAGGGGTTAGGGGTTAGGGGTTAGGGTTAGGGTTAGGGTTGGGATAGGGTTAGGGTTAGGGTTAGTCTTAGGGGTTAGGGGTTAGGGGTTAGGGTTAGAGATAGGGTTAGGGCATATTCCCAGTAGGACGTGTGCAGGAGGCAGCTGATTGAGGTTTCTCTATCTTCGAGGTTTCTAATTCTCTATCCCTCTTCCTTCCACACTGTAAAAAAATCAATACAATATATTTAAAAACAAAATGGCGGCTGCCAAGTTACTGGAGCCAAAATGGAGGGAAGTATGCCAGGTCACCCACATCACAGGGCAGTGCATGAACACTAAGTTAGAGATCCACCTCCTGCGCTGCATCCACCTGCCAGATGGTGAGATCTTCCACAACTTCAAAGAGCTCCCCCTCGTGGTCCAGGAGATTGATGAGCAGGTGATCCAGGAGCAGCAGCAGCAGCAGCAAGAACGTGGCACTGAAGAACCCCAGGGCCATGTTTGGCAGAGTCCTGCCCAGCCCAGCGTCGGAGTGTCCAGGGCTGCAGCTTCAGAGGAGCAGCCTTTTACATTTCTCCTGGCTGTGGACGTGGCCCCGAGAGACCAGAATAACTCCCCTGAACCTGCAGGATGTGTTTCTATGTTGTGGAAACTATTAGTGTTAACTTACCTACCTTCCTCTTCGCCAGGTGCTGCCCTGGAGTCTTCATCCTGTTCGATGAGAACCACTTCGGGTTCCTCTGGCTGTGGGCAAAATACTTCATCCTGTTCGGCAGAGTCCAGAACACCTTCCACAATGTGGAGGCACCATCCCCGCAGGCTTTCCTGGAGATGCTCTGGAACATTCAGTCCGGACCCCCTGGTAGGAGCAGCTGGCATGCAATTTGAAGATTTGACCTTCTGATGGGTTTAGAAAAACAAACAAACAAACCCTCCTTTTAAAATTAAAAAGAAAAGGCAACTTCTTCTCTTTTTTTAAAATATATTTTATTGATTTTTTACAGAGAGGAAGGTAGAGGGATAGTGAGTTAGAAACATCGATGAGAGAGAAACATCGATCAGCTGCCTCCTGCACATCTCCTACTGGGGATGTGCCCGCAACCAAGGTACATGCCCTTGACCGGAATCGAACCTGGGACCCTTCAGTCAGCAGGCCGACGCTCTATCCACTGAGCCAAACCGGTTTCGGCAAGAAAAGGCAACTTCTTAAAAAAAAAAAAAAAACCCTGCCAAAACACACACACACACACAAACACACACACACACACACACACACACACACACACACACACTCAAGAAAAAGAAAAGAAAAGAAAAACCTCATCAGAAATGACATTGATCCAGAAATTCAATGCTTTAGACGCTTCGGCAAGCCCATGTGGCCCGGCCAGGACTTGGTCTCTGGACAGGGGCCTGAGCATTCATCCAGAGAGGGAGCTGGAACAGAGGGCCCAGCCCAAGCATGGCGTAAGAGCCCGTCCCGCCCTCTGCTGGTCGAGTAGCGCCAATGCAAGTCACCCTCCTGCAGCCACCTCTGGGGAAGGCAGAAACAGGTGCCTGGACTTGACGTGAGTTGGGAAGGACAAGCAGGGGGGCCGCTGTCTAGGAGAAGGCAGGGGCTGAAAGGTACTCATCGATGCCGACGGACCATTCAGATCAAGAAGCGTCTGTGCGTGACTGTGTGTTTACGTCCGCAGTCACGCACAGACAAGCCCTCGCCGCACTCAGACCCTGCTCCGAAGGGCCCCACAGACACAGGGACGAGTCATGCCCTCCCTCGGTAGGGCTAAGCTGTTTGACTGCAGACAGATGGCTTTCTCTCCCTAGGCTCCCACTCTTCACCCTGTTCAGAAGGGTACCCTCGCCCTGGCCCTCAACTTCTTCAACTCCAGCTTCCAGTATTCCTGATAACTGACCCGTTTATGCAAATTAATTTCACCTGCCTCAGCCTCAGTTTCCTCTTCCAGAAATGGATTAATGTAACCTACAAGGTGTCCCTGCTCCCACCACACTGGAAGCCCTCAAGGTGCCATTGGCACCTGGGTCCCCCCAAGGGAGGGGCCAAACCCTAAGCTGTCTGCAAGAAGGCAGGTGGCCTCTGGCGTCCTGGGCTCGGAGCTAATATACAAGACCATACACGTATTCTTCACATCAACTTCAGCCTCTGCCTCCCATGACCTCCAATGTCGCGGCCAAGGGTAAACTGAGTGGGGGGAGGAGGGGGAAGGTTTAAGGAAAGACAGACAAGAGAATGAAAGCTGGGCCTCGGTGGGACGCTGCTCCCTGCTGAGGAGATGGCACCAGCACCCACAAGCCGTGTCTTTAATTTATAGCAGATGCCACGAGGCAAAGTAGGGGCGTGATCACGTTGCTTACAGCATTCTCATGAGTTCCAACCTCACTCAACTACATGCCCCTGAACTCTAGCACAAGGCATGTGGGGCCACGTGTTCGCACCATAGGTTTAAGCTTACCACCACAGCCGTTGGCTATAATTGTGCTGGGAGGGCCCTGCCCTCCAGCTGGGACTTGCACGTGGCAGTGAGATGACCCTGTCCTTTCATTAGTCCTAAGCTTGAACCTGGCCAAAACACTGTAGCGGCGCCCCATACTCCAAAGCCAGCTTCAGTGTGTCTGCGTCTCTGGTCTCCCCCATCCCGCCCCCTGCCCCCCGCCCCGCGCCCCCCCCCCTTCCCTTTGAAGAATGAATATCAGGCGTAGCCACGTTCAGGAGAACATTTCCTTGAGGTCCTTTTGGTGAATGCCACCTGAAGGGGCGTGCCGTGCGGGGCCTAGCCTGGGGCATGAGCGCCCCCAGCCTAAACTTGATGCTTAACCGGTGACGCTTCAGTCCTGGGGGCCGCTGATTGGTGGAGCGGGCGGCTGATTTGGCTCCTCCCACCACGCTCTGGGGTTATAAAAAAAGGAGGCCTTTTTTCTGTGCAAACCTCAGCCCTGGGCCCGTCTTCGTCGTCGTCGTCTTCTTCTTCGTAGTCATCTTGGTCGTTGTAGTCGTCGTGTTGTCCTCCTCCTCCTCGTCATAGTTCTCCAAGGGAGCTTTCAGGGGATAGATCTCAAGAAGACCCTGGGGGGGGCGTGGCTGGACTCTAGGGCGGACCCAGCCAGCTATAAAACCCTGCGGAGGGGCGGTGGCCCACTCTGTGGTGGCTGTTAAGCGTGGAGGCATGGAGGAGATGGAGGAGTGCGCTTGCCTCTGTGCCGTGGGCTCTTCGCGGGGATGTGGGTGTCCTCAGAAGCGCCAGCGCCCAGCAGAGATGGCAGCGGCCGATGGCAAGCGCTGTCTTCAGGAGTGCCAGGGCACAGCTGAGACGGCAGCCGCCAAAGGGAAGCAGTGTCTTCAGGAGTGCCAGGACCCAGCTGAGAAGGCAGAGGCCGACGGCAAGCCGGCCCCGGCCCCGGCAGAGAAGCACCTCGAGGCGGCCGTGGCCGCGCCCTTCTGTGCAGGGAGTGGAGGAATGGCGAGCCCCATGCCGCCCCTGCACTGCTCGCTGCAGGACCTGCCGGTGGAGTTGCTGGTGGAGATCTTCGCCTCGCTCCCCGGCACCGACCTGGCCAGCCTGGCCCAGGCCTGCACCAAATTCCGCCACATCCTGCGCACGGACAGCATTTGGAGACAGCGCTGCTGGGAGGAGTATGGCGTTCGTGAAAACTTGCAGAACCCGGAGATGATCGGTATGTCTTATCCAGAGGTCTACGCCAAGATCTTCCCATACGGACACATTTTGGGATTGTGGCAGCTAGATCATTGCTATAGAACACTGCTGAGTGTCGTGGTGGATGGCTTAGGCATTACTGCTTGGACGTGCAGGCCTCCCTTTAACACCCATGTGGATGACCCAGTGGAGTTCCAGCCCTGCTTTAGAATTCCCCTGACGGGGAGCAAATCAGCCTCGGTGGAGTCCTACATGGACAACCCCTACAGCTTTTTCCACAAACGCGACCTGCAGATTCAGAAGGACAGGTTCAGCATCCAGGGGATCAAGAGACACCACCAAAAGGATTCCCCATCGCGGCTTAGGGGTGAACGGGGGCAGGTGCTGTTGGTGGAGGACTTTCTGCTTTATAACCGCCAGACCTACTGCCGAGTCTACCTCCGGCCGAGCCTCGCGGACGACCTCATCAGGCCAGGGCTCTTCCAATGCGTATACTATCACGACAGCCTAAAGATTGTCACGCTCAGCTTCCATGGGAAGTATGCCAGGGTCACCAACATCACGGGACAGGACATGGACACTAAGTTAGAGATCCACCTCATGTGCTGCATCCACCAGCCACATGGCGAGATCTTCTGCAACTTCAACGAGCTCTCCCATGTTAAATAAAAGTAGTGTTATCTGTTGATAGATTTCTTCTTGAATATGCTTTGGTATGCAATTTTTAAATTTCATCTACTTTATTGACTTTATTGGCAAACATTTTTCATATTTCCTTATCTTTTTAAAACATCTGTAAACTCTGTCTCTTTTGATAATTTTTGAACTGTCCTAGCTCTTTATTTTATGTGTATATAGATAGAACCACAAAGTGATGAATGATGTTCCCGTTAGTGAAGTGTATATGCTGCCATATGTAATCAACACATCTAGGCTTTCACAGGTCTCAGTTTCTGTGGTGAATTAGCACAGCAACACCTCTTTCCAAGTCATTGTGGCTGTCACTCTTTTGCTTATAGAGACAATGAGAGAGGGAAAATTAAGATGGTGCTTTTCCATACCATCCCTGAGGAGGCGAGTAAAGGCAAGCCTTTTCTCAGAAGGTACAAGGTGGCAAAGGCCCACATTCTAGTCTAGGCACTTGTCAAGCATAGGGCATGGAGCTGTGAGAGTTCTACACTTAATACTACACTCTTTTAGTCTTGCTTCCCACTTCTCTTCTTCTTAGCAATTTTCATGTTTCCTGGTCACTGGATCTGAATTAAAGATTTAGTAAAAATAAATCAATTTAAATTGATTTAAATTTCTTTGAACTTTTCAATTAATGTCATCACATATAATTTTTTGGTACAGTGAGATAATATGTCTTTATCTGGCAGAAAAAAATGTATGTGCAATGTTTCAAGAACCTCTTGATAATATGTGATGGAAGATTAAATAGAAAAGCATAAAATGGGGGCTATTAGATGTGTAAGAGGGTATAGAGACAATTAAAAACAAAGTTCAAGAAATAGGAATTTAATTGTGACTGAGGAACCTTGATAATGCTGGGATTTCTACATATTTACCTATACTTCTGTAAACATTTAAATGTACTCTCTCTCTCTGAAGATTGGCTCCTCTCATATAGTAAGAAACATTGCCCTGAGAGGGCAATTGTAACTATCAATGCCCTTTCAGGGGCATTGTAAATTGACATCTCACAACAGCTATAGGCTGATCAATGTCCAAGTCCTAAATTAAAATAAAAAGCTATGATTGGCCCAGCCAGCAAGGCTCAGTGATTGAGCATTGACCTATGAACCAAGAGGTCACAGTTTTCAGGCTCAGTCCCCACTGTGGGGCATGCAGGAGGCAGCTGATCAATGATTCTCTCCCATCATTGATGTTTCTATCTCTCTCTCCCTCTCCCTTCCTCTCTGAAATCTATAAAAATATATTTTTAAAAAGTTATGATTGACAATAGAATGATCTGAAGTAGGCTGGAGAGAGTAATGCCAACAAACAAAGAGGAGCCTCATGCTTGGGGACCCATTAGAATAGGCATTAAACTTAGGCAGACAGCATAGAGGGAACATAAAATAGTTGTTTCTAATTCCAAATATAAATATATTGACATACATGTAATGTGTACCTTAATAGGACAAAGAAAAAATTAGGATTGCTTTCCTGACAATCCTTTGTCCTCAGTTCTACACACATCAATAGTGATTACATTTAATTTGGTATCATTAGTGTTGCCTAAAGGCCCCCATTAGACTTTACCCCATATTTCTTGTCATTAGAACCATTTTTATATTATGATAGTCCTGTAAAATTTAAGAGTGTCTACTAATATCTATAATGCTTAGTTATATCATATTATTAAAAACATTATACAAAATTATGTCAATGGCATTGATGCAAATATTGACTAACACTAACTCCAGTTGTCAGATGGATTATGTTTGACCTACATAGTATTAATTTATCTTTGAAGAGAAAATCATGATTATCTGCTTCAGTTGAATTACAAGAATATATGGCAACACAAAGCTGAAACTGGTCGCCCCCTTAGAGGAGCATGCTCTCTATCTTTTAATACTGTCTCTACTAAGCAAGAATCACTCTCATGTGATACCGCCTCACACTGTCAGGCATTTGATACTGTGAATCCTGGCTAATTAGAACAATGGATATGAAGATGCTTATCCCTCTTTCTGTTGAATCTAAATCTGAGAACTGACAATTATATTCGCTGCCCTCATTCGTCTACAAAATTGTAAATTTCTTAAGCACAAAGATTATCTCTGTATGTTATGAATCTCTAAATGATTTAATATATTTTCCATGAGAAATAAAACATCTGGAACAATATTTGGTAAAAAAATATTTGAACTTTCCTTATCTATGCATTGTCAATTCAGAATCAAGGCTTTAATAACTCCAACTCTACCTAGAGGTATCTTAGCAGCCTCTTTGTGGCATGTGAAGGAGAGAAGTGAAAACAGAAACTGCAATATTTACCTGCTATTGATATCTATAACAACACACAGAACATGTTTCTTTAAAAATTTTATGAAGATAAAAAAGTAATTAATGTAGGATTACTAAACCTAAATCTGGATTTCTAATATAACGTCTAACTGCTTTTCATTAGCAAATAATTTGAATTGTTTGCTAAATATAGTTGCAAATATGGTAGCAAGTTTTGAAGAGTTGAACGTTGAATAGTAAGGTAGATATATTTGATTTAGTTGAAGTGTATATGTGCTTGAGTTAGTATGTGATTCCCAGGCTACTGTCTATATAATATCACTGCAAGATGACAAGCGTTACAATATTTACCTATAGCATTACTTTGAAACTGTGTGATGATTAGTCTGGTGCAGCAAAAGAAACAAACACCTTAAAAATAAAAAAAGTAGCCCTTGCTGATTTGGCTCAGTGGATAGAGCGTTGGCCTGTGGACTGAAGGGTCCCAGGTTCGATTCCAGTCAAGGGCACATGCCTGGGTTTTTGGCTGGATCCCCAGCAGGGGCATGCAGGAGGCAGCCGATAATGATTCTCTCTCATCACTGATGTTTCTATCTCTCTCTCCATCTCCCTTCTTCTCTGAAATCAATAAAAATATATTTAAAAAAGTAAAAAGTAAATAAAAAGTCCTCTCTATACCCTTATGTGCTACAAAACGATATCAATATTAACATCTAAATCTATAACTATGACCAAATCTATAATTATGTCATCTATACATTCTAATTTGTTCTAATAGCTAGACCTGTATTATTGTTTTTCAGATTATTAAATGCATTGCAACCAAATTTTCTAAATAACCTATCCATTTTGAAATTCTAATAGATCAGGAGTAAGCAAACTATGCCTGGCCTTCTGTCTCAATTTGTAAACAAAATTTTGTTGTAACACAGGCATGCTTGTTCACTTAGGTATCCTGTGGCTACTTTCATAGCACAACCACAGCATGGAGTGGTTGTCACAGAGACCATATGGTCACAAAGCCTAAAACATTTACTAACTGATGCTTCAGAAAAAAATGTTCACCTACTTTTGCACTAGGTTTTACTAAGGAAAAAATTATGACTATGTCAGGTATGTTCAGATGTAAAACTTCAAAGTAAAATATATAGGTACTTTGTCTTTGACACTAAGTTAGATATTCAGGTAATTTTCTTTTCTTCTTTATAACCAATAATTTTTAATGTATATTTAATTGTTTTCCTTAATTGTAGAACTCTTAATGTATAATTGCTTGCTTTTGTGTTTTAAACAAATATTTCTAAACAATATTATATGAGTAATCTCATGGTACAGTGTGCTTTTGCAATATTTTTTTCCATAAATATATTTAACATCAAACTACTAGTAATCCCAAATAAATCATGAGAAATGTAGGTCTTTATCTGTCCTGAAACCATATGCTGTTAGTATAAGTAGCATCTAAACTGAAAATATAGCATTTTATCTCCTGTAATGTTTACAATAGTTTCCTCAGAGTTTTTTTTTAATAAAAAAAATCATCTTGTAAATTATCAGATGAAGGGTTATATAAAAGTAACCATAATTATTGACCTTAAATTTCTACATATCCTTTTCCTCACTTTTTTTTATTACTTACTGTCATGTTTGCTCAATTTAAGAATATTACCAATTGATAATGGCATGAGTTGAGTGCTGATTTAGGACCTGAAAGGAAACCATCTCTAATTTTGATTGCCAAAGCAAAATACAAATAGCAATAAAAAGGTTAGGACTAAATGCTCTGGCATATTTAATCATTGTTTCATTGTATACCTATAGCCTTGCAAAAGTAAAATACAGTGAAAAGGTATTATCTGTAGGTATTTTAATATAATTACTAAGGAAAAAAATAGTTAGTTTTAATGTCATGTTCTTTTTTTCATAAACAAAAATAAAGATTTTAGCCCTAAAGAACTGAGTGGTCCTACACAATTACTTATGTGTTAACTTATAATAATTTATTCATTTATTTATATTTTGTTAAAATAACTTAAAACAGGTAGAAATTTAGCAAAGTCATAAAATAAACCTGCTCTACTTATATATAGCAAACATTTTAGATGTGTGCTTTCATTTTTTAAAAGATAGCCTCAAAATATATTTTGGAATAAAACCAATACAAATATATAAAGTTAAGAAATATTTTATTCTAGTTTGGCTATCCAAATAGAGATGCCCTGAATAAATCAAATAAGTCTACTTTATGAGAAGATATATATCATACATGCCGAATAAGACAAGAGCTTTTTTCCTATAAGTGGTTTCTCTAGGAAAAGGAATCAACCTACATACCTCATCACACACACCTTGACTTCCCTCCTGTTAAAATGAATGAGCCATGCCTGTTCCAACCTGGTATCAAATCCTTAACTATGGAATGGTTTCCATCCTTTGTCTATCATTCAATTGATTTTTCTCAGGAAGTTTTTTATATCTCCCCTATAGAAAAAATTTCCTTCCTTGTATAGCTAATAATGTGTAGTATTTACAATGTGCAAGAAACTATTTTACCTATTTTACATGTCTTGACTCATTTGTCATTATTTAATTCTATGATTTGCCATTATTAAACCCATTTCTTCAGGTAAGGAAATTAAACAAGGATTTGGCCCCATGCAATGAGGCTCCAGATTCTATAATCGAAACATTGTTTTATTTTACCTTTCATCTTTAACTGCATACAGCAACCATAACAACTCTCATCTTAAAACCAATAAACAAGAAACTATCTCATGATTCCCACCCTGCCTTCCAGCTACATTCTCATTTCTTGTGCAGGTCAGTCAGCAGTTACCTCTTTTACCAAATGGAATTCTCGGCAAACATCTTACTGAAGTAACCAGCAGAAGTTAACATGGTTATTCAACATTTTTAAAAAGTATAAGTTAAGACCCAGCGCTCCCATCTTGCACAAAACCTCTCATTGGCTTCTTTCCACAATCAGAGGAACTCCAGAAAACATATGGTGGTTGCAAGCCTTTGCCTCAGCCAGCTCTGGTTCTCTCAGCCTCATTTCTAATCTCTTTCCTTCCCTGGTGATGTTCCCACAGCATCCTTCTTCCTTGGGACTTTTGCACTGCTGTTCTCTCTGATCACTCTTTTACACATTTCTTTTCCTACCACCAAGACTGGAGTCAATACCCAGCTTAATCTCAACAGATAATAGGTGAAAGACATAGAGGTAAGGTAGAGCTCCATGAGCCTCAATTTTTTTTTATCAATCAAATGGCAGAGCTTTGTAATTTAACTTCCAGACTTTTCTTAGCATCAGAAACATGGGCAGAAGTTTCACATGTCATATTTTTATTAGATTATTTGTTATGGAATAGTAACTACCCTCTCTATTTTCTGTGTTTACAAAAATACTGTTTTTGGAGATAATAGATAGATGATAGATTAGATGATAGCTTGGTAGGTAGATGATGATAGGTGATAGTTAGACAGATGATAGATAGGTAGATAGATAGATAGATAGATAGATAGATAGATAGATAGATAGATAATAGATAGATGAAAAATCAATGTATATATGAGAGAGGGAGAGAGAGAAAAGAAATGTATTACTATGTTAAACAAAAGAGTTCATAATCTCACTTATACAATGTGTATGTAAATTCACTAGAGGCTATAATTTCTTCCTTTTCTTTAAATTAGCAAATCTTCATGGGTGTGAATTTAGGAAAATACCTTATAACATTTTTAAAAAGGCAATATACAGTTCTCTGCATTTATGACAGATCTCAGATGGGAAGGGGGTAAAGGGATAGGGAGAAATTAACTAAATAACTTATGTGCACAGCCCATAGACACAGTAGTATGTTGAAAGCCTGGGCTGGGGAAGTGCCTGGGTGGAGAGGAACAAAGGGGAGGAAATGAGGGTCAACAATAAAAACTAAATTAAAGACAATCTACAGATCTATTCATGTATGTTTCCTTGCATAATCACTTTACCTGTAGACTTGCTATCAATTTTAAAGAGATGATAATGTTTATAACATGCTTGGCATGTAGTAAATGTGCAGGGAATACCCATTCCCTTTATTACTATTACTAATTTTAATTGATTGGTGAGGAAACTCGGATGGTCAGCTTTATCAACAAAAGTATAATGATTATTTTTACTCTTTAAGACTATAACATGCATATATGGAAAAAAATTGAAATTTAACATATAAATGGTATCCAGAAAGGAATCATCAAACTCCATACAACAATCCCACATTTAAATCCCTTAATTGTACAATTAAAGGAAATAATCACAGTCAACTTTTAAATCAGTCATGACTTCATAGAATCTGAATACAGGTGATGAACTTTTATCTAACTCTAGAATCCTGTTTTGAGAAGCTGTTTCTGATGTCAAACAAAGAACCTAACATGGTGATTCTAGTTCAAGGTGTTTATTTAGGCACTGCTCTCAGGAGAAGGGGAGCAGAGTGAAGGAAGCAAGCAAGGGCAGAAGTGAAAAGCTGAGTAAAATGCATCCTCAGTTGGAGAGTAGCCTTAGTCTCATGTCATGGAGAAGATTTAAATCTTCCCCATATTTAAACTCAGGTTTGGGTGGACCCATGGCTTTCATTTATCCTAACAGGATCCAGGTTAAGAAACAAATTGACAAATAGACAGAAAAAAAATATCAGGCTCAGGCAGAGAGAAAAGAAAAATGGCAGAGTCCCTTGATTGGATCTTAAAGCTTCTGATAATCCTATCTAATAAAAGAGAAAAATGGTAATTGGCGTACGACGATACCCTTTTCATTGGCTAATCAGGGCTATATGCAAATTAACTGTCAGCCAAGATGGCAGTTAACTGCCAACATAGGCGCAATGCTGGGAGGCGAAAGGGGAAGGAGGGAAGAAGCTGCCTGCCGCTGACTGCAATCGGAAACCCAGGCGGCAGGCAAGAGCCAGAGAACCGAGCTGCCTTTGCTCGGAGAAGCCAGGCCTCCTTTGCCGGCTTCTGTGATAAGAGAACCTGGCCGCCATTGCCGGCCCTGGGCCAGTAATGGGAGAAGCTGGGTGGGGCAGGGAAGAGGCGGATGTCTGCCTGGCTTCTCAGATCAGTGATCACCAGTGATGGGAGAACACCCAGAGGCGGGGCCAGAGGCCAGGCTGCATAGCTGCCTGGGGACACCATCTGGACCCCAGGGGCGACACAGCCAGGCCCCAGAAGGAGACTCAGAAGGTGACCCAGGTGCTGGGGCTGTGTTGCCGCTGGGGCACGCGATCTGGTCCCCCGGGGGCGACGCAGCCAGGCCCCAGAAGGAGACCCAGGGCCCGGGGCTGAGTTGCAGCTGTGGTACGCAATCCAGTGCCTGGGCTGAGGAGACCCAGAAGGAGACCCAGGCACCGGGGCTGTTTTTGCCGCTGGGGCACGCAATCCGGTGCCCAGGCTGAGGAGACCCAGGGCCCGGGGCTGCATCGCAGCTGGGGCACGCGATCCAGTACCTGGGCTGAGGAGACCCAGAAGGAGACCCAGGGGCCTCGCAAGAGGAGAGTCTCCATGGTCAGATGGCGTGGTGTCGGGACAGGAATAAAGACCCGAGGTGACTCAGATGCCTGGCCACACACAGGGTTAGACCAGCCAGCAGGGCCTTTCAGTTGGGACTGGGGTGGGGGTGGGGCGAGGGAGGCAAGCCAGAAATAGAGAACTACAACTCCCAGGAGGCTTAGCGGCCAGGGCCTGGGTGCCTGGCTGTGAAATCGGATGGGCTGTAGTTTCGCAAGCCACTTTAAACTAGAGGCTTGCAAGGTTGGAAGTTCTGCGTAGGGAGCCAGGGAGAAATGGAGCTGGAGCAGAGAGAAGGGTCCATGGCAGCTGTGGGCTTTGAGGAGTTCTCAGCACCTCCCGGCTGGGAGCTGGCGCTGCCTCCGCTGAAGGTGGTCACATCCTGGAGAGCGAGCTTGAGACCGAAGTGGAGTTCGTGTCTGGGGGTCTGGGCAGCTCCAGCCTCCAGGAGTGAGATGAAGAGGAGGAGGCAGCCTGAGGCCAGCAAGGGCGGCGCCAACAGGAACTCAATCGCAGGAAGTACCAGGCGCTGGATCGGCGCTGCAGGGAGATTGAGCAGGCGAAGGAGCGGGTCCTGAACAGGCTCCATCAGATGATATAGAGGATAACATGGAGACTCCAGCAGGAGCGGAGGTTCCTCATGAAGGTGCTGGACTCCTACGGTGACAACTACCGGGCCAGCCAGTTCACCATCTTACTGGAGGACTAGGGCAGCCAGGGCAGAGACGCCCCCAACCCAGGCAACGCTGAGAACGAGCCTCCAGAGAAAGAGGGGCTGTCCCCGCCCAGGAGGACGCCAGCGCCCACAGAAGCCAGCAGCCCGGCCCCTGGCGAGGGGCCCAGCAGTTGGAAGAGGCGGCGAGTGCCATAGGAAGGGCACTGGGCAGGAGTCCCGCTGACTCCGGAGCTGGCCCCCGTGCAGATAAAGGTGGAGGAAGACTTTGGCTTCTAAGCCCTCGAGGCTCTGGACTTAAGTTGGGTTTCTCGGGGGCCAGACAAGCTGCTGCCCTACCCCACCCTAGCCAGCTCCCCCTTTGACTGACCCCCCAATAAATGGACCCGATGCAAAAAAAAAAAAAAAAAAAAGCTTATAGAGGCATGTTTATAGGATCAAATAGTATAAATATAGATGTAACAGGACAATAAAAAGAGAACCTGGCTATGATGATAACCTGAATGCTGCCTCTGTGTCATTCCTTCTTTGGGAACCCCTGGACCTGCTGGGGCTGGACCCCAACATTCCTCTTCTTATAAGGACTTCAGTGAGATGGGCTAAGGGTCCCACTGGAACTGCCACAATTTAATGTAATCCCCTCTTTAAAGATCTTCTCTCCATATACAGGTACATTCTGAGGTTCTGGGGATTAGGATTTTAACATACATTTTGTTGATTACCCAAATCAGCCCTTAACAACCAGCATGTTTCAGAAAGTAGATTCCTACAGGGTTATTTACCAAACATTCAGAAGTATTTTTAAAAGAGCTAAGCCCCTCGCCCACCGTGTGGGCCCCTCCCAGTGAAGAGCGAAGGCCTGGGTTCCGGGCACCGGAGGAAAACTGGTGCCAGCAGCCAGGGGAAGGGGCCCCCAAGGGGCCCCAGATTGCGAGAGGGCACAGGGTGGGCTGAGGGACCCACCCGAGTGCACAAATTTTTGTGCACCGGGCCTCTAGTAATAATAATAATAATCAACACTAATAAAAGAGAAAAATGGTAATTGGCGTACGAGCTACCCTTTTCATTGGCTAATCAGGGCTATATGCAAATTAACTGCCAACTAAGATTGGCAGTTAACTGCCAACAAGATGGCGGTTAATTTGCATATGTAGGCACAATGCAGGGAGGCGAAAGGGAAAGCAGGAAGAAGCCCCCTTCCACTGACAGTGATCGGAAACCCAGCGGGGAGCTAAGAGCTGGGGGGCAGGGCAAAGGCGGCCCTGGGGCCGCCTTTGCCCTGCCCCCCAGCCATGATCGGAGAATCAGGTGCCTTTTCCACCCTGGCCAGTGATAGCAGGAAGTAGGGGTGGAGCCAGCGATGGGAGCTGGGCACGGTTGAAGCTGGCAGTCCCGGGAGCTAGGGGTCCCTTGCCTGGGCCTAAAGCGAAGCCCACGATTGCGGGGCCGCTGCAGCTGCGGGTCCCTGCTGCCCGGGCCGGATGCCTAGGCCAGAGGTGTTAGGCCTGGGCAGGGGCGGAGCCTGCAACAGCGGGGAGCTGGGGGTCCCCTACCCAGGCCTGACACCTCTGCCGGAGGCCTCAGGCCTGGTCAAGGGGCCGATCCGGTGATTGGTGATTGGAGGGTGATGAGGGTCAACTCCTCTGGCCGACGCATCAGGCCTGGGCGGGGGGCGGAGCCGGGGATTGGGGGGATATGATGGTCCCCTTGCCCAGGCCTGAAGCCTGGGTCAGAGGCATCAGGCTTGGGCAGGGGGTTGGAGCAAGCGATCAGAGGGAGATGGGGGTCCCCTGCCCAGGCATGATTCCTGGGCCAGAGGCCTCAGGCCTGGGCGGGGGCCAGAGCCAGTGATCGGGGGGAGATAGGGGTCCCCTGTCCAAGCCTGACACCTCTGGTGGAGGCATCAGGCCTGGGCAAGGGGCCAATCAGGCGATCGGAGGGTGATGGGGGTCTACGCCTCTGGCCGAGGCATCAGGCCTGGGCAAGGGGCAGAGCCAGTAATCGGAGGGGTCTGGGGGTTCCCTGATGCCTGGGCCGGGAGGCATCAGGTCTGGGCTCTGGCAGAACCAGTGATGGGGGGAAATGAGGCTCCCCTGCCCAGGCCTGACGCCTCTGTCAGAGGCGTCAGGCCTGGGCAAGGGGCTGATCCTGCGATTGGAGGGTAATGGGGGTCAACGCCTGAGAGCTCCCAGTATGTGAGAGGGGGCAGGCTGGGCTGAGGGACACTCCCCCCCCCCCACACACACACACCCAGTGCACGAATTTCGTGCACCGGGCCCCTAGTAATAATAATAATAAAAAATAGTCTTATATCATCTTTGTTCACATAACATTACCTAAAGCAATTGTATGGCCAAACCGTTATCAAATTGGGTGAAAGGTGTGACGCTCCCACAGGATAAACCCCACTTAGAAACAGAAATGAAGGTAAACCCTAATATAATCTACCTTTATTCATATTTTTGGCCACAAAATACTTGGTTATCCTCTCACAGTCACTCTCTCCCAAAAGAGAGAGCCAAATAGCCCATTAAATCATGGCACCAGAAATAAAAAGCCAACACCCATCTGTATCCAATAGGAGCAGTAAAACTACACATATGCACACGTGCGCACACACACAGAAACACACGCGCACACACACACACTCTCCTGGAGCAAAACTTCCCAGGCTAATGTTTCTCATGGCCTTCGAAGGCACTTTCCCTTACTTCTATAGGCCATGTCTAAAAAAGATTTTGAAGAATATTCTTTGCCTGGGGGCTGAGAAGCTTTTTGCATATTGTTTTTTGTCTACAGGAGATTGAGTGCCCTGAGGGTCAAGTGTGTATGCATTTTTGGGGGGACACCCTGAATAGACAGATCTTATACCCTTCACAAAGATTAACTGAAAATGGATCATGAAATGGCAAATGAAAAACTAAAAATTCCTTGAAGATAACGTTTTTAAAAAAAAAATAAAGGGAAAAAAAATGGAGCAACTATAGATGACCTGTGTTTGGCACTAATTTTTTTAGACACAACATCAAAGGAGCAATTCATGAAAAAAATTGACAAAGTAGACCCCAAAGAAAAGAAATACTTAGATATTAAACTTAGCAAAATATGCACAAGATCTGAACTTTGAAAGCAAATTTAAAATTCCTGATAAAAGAAGACATAAATTAATTAAGAGATATACAATGTCTATGAGAAATTCTCCCAAAATTGCTACATAAGTTTGTGGTAGGCAGAATAATGGCTTCCAAAGAAGCCAGATCCCTAGGAGTCCTGGATGTGTGATGTTTCATGACAAGGAAGCATCAGGTGATAATGATATTAAGGTGGTTAATTGGCTGACACCGAGAAGACTGTATCGTATGGTATACAGGTGATACCACTGTAATCATAGGGTCCTTAAAAGGGAAAGGAGAGCAGCAGTGTAGAGTTGAAGGTACACAGTGAGAGGGACACACTCCACTGGCCATTGTTTGCTATGAAAGTGTTCAGGGAGCCTTGAGCCAAGAAAAACAGCCTGTAGAGACTGGAAAAGTCAGGAAAGCCGGCTATCCTCTGGTGCTCCCAGGAAGGAAAACAGCACTGCCTGAATCTTGCTTTTATCCCATTGAGACCCTTTACATTGAGGCCCTTTCCAACCTCCAGAACGGTAAGATCATGAGTTTGTTTTTTATTTTAGCCCACTCAATTTGTGGCACTGGGAATCAAGCCCACAACCCAGGCATGTGCTCTTGGCTGGAATCATACCTGGGACCCTTCAGTCTGCAGGCTGACACTCCCTCCACTGAGCCAAACTGGCCAGGTTGGATTTTTTTAAATATATATTTTATTGATTTTTTACAGAGAGAAAGGGAGGGGGATAGTTAGAAACATCGATGAGAGAGAAACATCGATCAGCTGCCTCCTGCACACTCCCCACTGGGGATGTGCCTGTAACCAAGGTACATGCCCTTGAATGGAATCGAACCTGGGACCCTTGAGTCCGCAGGCCGAAGCTCTATCCGCTGAGCCAAACCAGTTAGGGCGGGGTGGATCTTTTTAATGTATTGCTGCATGTGATTCGCTAATATTTTGTTGAGGACCTTAGCACCGATGTTCATTAGAAATATTGGCCTGTAATTCTCTTTCTTTGTAGTGTCTTTATCCGGTTTGGGGATTAGGGTAAAGCTGGCTTCATAGAAAGAGCTTGGCAGTGTTCTTCTTGAATTTTTTGAAATAGTCTGAGGAGGGTAGGTTTTAGCTTTTCTTTGAAGAATGATAAAACTCCCCTGTGAAGCCATCTGGAAGTGTGCTGATTACTGCTTCACTTTCTTCAGTAGTTATTGGCCTATTCAGGTTTTCTTATGCCTGCTGATTGAGTTTTGAAAGATTGTATTTTTTCTAGGAATATGTCCATTTCTTCAAGGCTGTCCAGTTTATTGGAGTAGAGTTGTTCATAGTATTTTCTTTTATAATCCTTTGTATGTCTGTGGGGTCAGTTGTTACTTCACCTCTTTCATTTCTGATTATATATATATTTGGTCCTCTCTCTTTGCTTCTTGGTGAGCCTGACTAGAGGTTCCTCAATCTTGTTTATCCTTTCAAAGAACCAGCTCTTGGTTTTATTTATCTTTTGTATTTTTTTTGTTTTGTTTGTTTGTTTTTTTGGTCTCTATGTCATTTATTTCCTCTCTGATCTTTAATATTTTAATATTCATCATCTTAACCACTAGTGATTTCTTGTCATGAAAATCACATGGCTCTCTCCAAAACAGAAGAATTTGCCTCTTCAAAGTCAATTCTGTTTCTTTGTTATGGGGTACGGCCACAACATTAGTAACAAACAGAATTTCCAGAGGATGAGGCCCAGAAATCAGGATTTTAAAAAGATTCCCAGGTGATTCTAATGTGCAGCCAAGGTTGAGAACCACTGTCTTAGAGGATAACACAGTTCAGCTGACACTTGTTTTCAGCCTTTAAAATTCTGAACAGCCGTAACCAGTTTGGCTCAGTGGATAGAGAGTCAGCCTGCAGACTGAAGGGTCCTGGGTTCAATTCCGGTCAAGTGCATGTACCTTGGTTGTGGGCACATCTCCAGTAGGGGGTGTGCAGAAGGCAGTTAATTGATGTTTCTAACTCTCTATCCCTCTCCCTTCCTCTCTGTAAAAAATCAATGAAATATTTTTAAAAAGACTCTTTACATTCCTGATGTTGGTCCTCTGAGCCAACCTCCAGGCATCTATTAGCTGAGGACTAGATATAGGGCATCCTGATTATGCATGAGCCCTCAAGATTATTGACCACAACCAATCAAATGTAGTGAATATTCCTTCCTTATAGACCATGACCCCGCCCTTCCCCCAACCCCACATCACCTTTCCACAACCTGTTATCTGTAGCCAATGTAAATTATTTCAAACCAACTTACATCTTTCCACCACCACCACCCCTCTGCCCCCCAAAAATGTATAAAGGCACTTTTCAACTCCAAGTCAGTGGATGTGTTACTTTCTCCACCTAGTTAAGCTGCTGGAAATGTAGACTTCATGCCTCAGGACCTAGTCCTTTTCTTGGTCCACACTCAATAAACTCCCACCCCCCCCTTTTTAATGGATAAATGACTTATTATGTTATGAAGTACCACATAAAATATCCACAGAATATCTATAGTAGGGAAGAGAAAAGCAGTAAGAAAGAAGTGTCAGAGGTAACAGCTCATTTCTATGCAGCATATTCTGAGAGGGTACTGTAGGAGTTTAAAGTCTGTATATATTTAAAGGCAAATGAGCACAGGCATGAAATGATTACATTTCCACTGATACTGTCATTAGTGTCATGTTGATTTTTAAATATGTCCACATACTCTTTGAGGTGCCTCCCTTCGAAAGGTTCCGATTCTCCTGTCCTTGAATGTGGGCTGGTTTTAGTGGCTCAATAGTAACAACCAGAATGCATGACTTTTGAAACTAGGTCATAAAAAAAGAAGAAAAAACGTGAATCTTACAACACATGAGGGAGCCAAGGGAGATGGAATGGTCTCTGCTGTCTAATAGTGTGTATAATCCACAATACTTATAGTTTCTTTAGGAATAACTTTTCATTTCCCAATAAATTAAACATCCCTTAAATGAACCTTTTTTTCATATGTACTTCTGAAAAAATTCAATACCCAAACTTCTTGTTGATCTTAATGAAATGAAATTTATAGTATCAGGGCAATCCTTAGAAATCATTTTTGATCTTTTTCTGATGGCTGTCCCATGTATTCAGTGAGTCCCCAGTTATATTTGTCCCCTCAATTTGGAAACGTCTCCAATGTTTGTCCCTTCCTGACACAACTCCAGTCCTAGTCTTCATCATCACACTCTGTGGTTACAATAGACTTCTAAACTCTTTTCTTATCTTCCCCAATTAAAACCACATTGTACATGTCTACTATATTAACTTTCTATACAGGGTGGGACAAAATAGGTTTACAGTTATGAATACACGAAACAGAGTTTACTCTTTTTATTTATTGATTACTGTATTATTTTTTAAAGGCTTTCAGTCTTTGAAGTTGTTTTTTGTTTAACAGAACTCTCAGACTTAGTCTATTTTTGTTATTCAGATAAATGGTCTAACAAAATCAATTCCTTAGCTATATTTAAGTAACTATCTAATAACTGTTAACTTAAAAATTTTCCAACCAGATTAAGAAGACATTCCAGGGTAAAACATGTAATAGTTTATTCTCTTTCTGTGGTGTAGACACAGACTGTCGCTATGTGTGTATAAGTGAAAATGAATAAGCAAGCAGTTTATCAAAACATTTATATTCAGGAGTCCTCCAGCTGTGTGGTCAGTGCTGTGGTTTTTTCTCCACCAGGTCTGAGATCTGAGCCCCACTCACAGCAGACGTTTTTGCTGAGCACCTTGAAGATGAGCACCCGGAACCCAGCCAGACTCCTGAGGCTGGCAGGAGAGAGCCTGCTGAGGGACCAAGTTGCGGTCATCGCAGCTCTGAAGTACATGCCCACTCAGCTCTTTCCGCCGCTGTTCATCCTGGCCTGCCTTCATAGAAAATGGGAGCCCCTGAAGGCGATGGTGCAAGCCTGGCCCTGCTCTGTCCTCCCTCTGGGGAGCCTGGGGAGGCTGCCTCCAGTCAAGGTCTTAAAAGCGGTGTTGGAGGGGCTTGCCGATCTGTCTGCCCAAAATGTTCACCCCAGCAGGTGGAAACTGCAGGTGCTGGACTTAAGGAGCATGGATGTCAACCTCCGGAGAAGGTGGTGTGCACACAGCACCCAGGAGTGCTCTCAGACAGAACTAGTGGCTGTGCACTGCTCCAGCCCCAACACGGACCACGCCTTGCCTCACTTGAAGGTGGTTTTAGACATTAATTTCAGTGAAATGGGCACATTTAAGTTTTACATGTACGTCATCCAATGGGCCCAGCAGCAGAGGGAAGCTGTGGTACACCTGTGCTGCAAGATGTTGAAATTTTATGAATTTCCCCTCCAGAGAGCCAGGAAGGTCCTGGATAGGGTGCAGCTGGACTGCATCCAGGAGGTGCAAGTGTTCTGCACCTGGGACCTGCCCACCCTGGGGGCATTTGCTAACTACCTGGGTCAGATGACTAACCTGCAGAGTCTCTCTCTCAACCACATCAAGGTGTTACGTGAGGGGAAGAATGAACAGGAGGAGGAGGAGGAGGAGGAGGGGGAGGAGGAGGAGGAGGAGGAGGAGGAGGAGGGGGAGGAGGAAGAGGAGGAGGAGGGAGAAATGGAGGAGGTGGAAATGGAAGAGGAGGAGGAAGTGCAGGAGGAAGAGGAGCAAGAGGAACAGAAGGAAAAGATGGAGGACTTGGAGGAGGAATATTTGAGGAAGTCGGAGGGAGCCGAGTAGGAGTGGGAGAGTGAGGAACAGGAATGGGAAAGGGAGGAGCAGGAGGAGCAGGAGGAGCAGGAGGAGCAGGAGGAGCAGGAGGAGCAGGTATACATTTCCCGATTCCTCTCTCAGATGGGCAATCTGCGGCACCTCAAGAAGCTCTACTTGCACTCTCCCTCCTTCCTCCAAGACCGTCTGGACGAGATGCTCAGGTGCCTGCAGACCCCCTTGGACGAACTCCTCATAGGCAGTTGCCCGGAGCTGAGGCAATCAGACCTGACACACCTGTTCCAGTGCCCGAACCTCAGGCAGCTGAAGTCCCTGTGTTTGTATTTCGCCAAACTCGCTGATTTTGGTCCCAAGCCCCTCTGAGCTCTGCTGGAGGCAGTAGCACCCACCCTCCAGGACCTGCACCTAGATAACTGTGGGATGGTGGACTGCCAATTCGAGGCCATCCTGCCTGTCCTGAGCCGCTGTCACCAGCTCAGGGAATTCACCATCACTGAGAACAGCCTCTCCGTGGACACCTTAAAGAAGCTGCTGCACCACACAGCCGAGCTGCGCAGTTTAGAGTTGGAGTATTACCCAGTCCCCCTGGAGTGTTACGGGCCCCAGGAGACTGTGGACCAGGAGAGAGTGGTCCTGATCAGGGCTGAGCTCATGGAGACACTGAGGGAGTTAGGACAACGCAGGACCATCTGTCTTTGCACCAATGACTCTAGCACACCTGAGATGTGCCTCTGTAGTGACCTTGCTCACTAGGTGTACCTAACAAGGGCTTCCAACTGGGCCCCTGGAACCTGAAACCTCTCAGACCAGGGTGCATTATGCAGGGGGCACCCACGTTTCAGGTTCATGCTCAGTGTGAATGGGGAAAGGGAGGGACCCAGCCCAGGTACAGGATTGCAGGGACAAAGGTTGGGGAGTTCATGGGACCATCTGGTTTGCTTGGGGAGGGATTTGGGCTCCAGGTGCATCTGTGGGAGTTAATCCTCAGGTGGATGGTTTTAAATGAATTATAAGAAATAAAGACAATTTTAAGCCGAAACCGGTTTGGCTCAGTGGATAGAGCGTCGGCCTGCGGACTGAAAGGTCCCAGGTTCGATTCCGGTCAAGGGCATGTACCTGGGTTGCGGGCACATCCCCAGTGGGAGGTGTGCAGGAGGCAGCTGATCGATGTTTCTCTCTCATCGATGTTTCTAACTCTCTGTCCCTCTCCCTTCCTCTCTGTAAAAAATCAATAAAATATATTTAAAAAAAAAGAAATAAAGACAATTTTAAAGGCCAAATAAAAACAAAAAACATTTATATTCACAGCATTCACATTTTTTAAGGAACAAAAATAAATTCTGTTTATATTGATCTTCCACCCATTGGCATTCCTTCCTAGGTGTTAAACTGACTCCCCCTCACATGGTGCGCATTTAATGAGAGCTATAGCATTATACACTTGGGTTGGAAATGTCCCACCCCAATGGGAAAGCAGCAGGAAGGTTGCCTTTGCATTAATCTCTGTTATTAATCTTAGTTTAATCCAACTGTTTTAAAGCAAAGTCAATACTACTAGGAAGGCACTGGTGGGGAATAAACAGAAATAAATCTGCTTGGTATAATAGACAGTTTTTGTGGTTGGTTGGTTGTTTTTTTAAAATATATATTTTTTGTTACGAAAATAGAGTTTATTGAAAATATCCCTATTGTTGAGCTTTCACTGTTAGCCTTGTCTTAAATTAAAAAAAAAAAAAATAGAGAGCACTTCTAATTACGATTTGTAAACTTTTAAAAGTCAAAACGTTAAAAAAGTTACAGCAAAAAGGGTAACATTTATTCATATTTTCAGTATTTTTTGTTATTTTGTGGCTATTTTTAAATAGAAGGGAAGCAATCAAATTGCTTACAGCGCCCCACCACTCCCAGGGCGGCCAGCGGGAGCCAGTATGATACAGCATCTGTACACTGTACCCCAGCGTGCGTCCTTCCCGGGCGGCCGGCCGGCTAGCGGGCCTCGGCCGCCGAGGGGGCCTTCTCGGGGTCTGCGGGTGAGGTAGCCTCTGCGGGCAGCTCTTCAGCAGGCGTGGCAGGGGCCGGCTCAGGCGCCCCCTTGGCGAGGTCCGGGGCTGGGTCTGCGCTCCCCGCCTGGGTCGGGGGCAGCTCCACGGCCCTGTCGCCCCCCACGGCCTTCTCCTTGGCCCGGCCTCCTCCTTCTCTCTGCGGGACTCTCTATCCCTCGAATCTCTCTCTCGGTCGCGGTCGCGGTCGCCAGCCCACTGGGCTCTGTCCTCCGTGTCTCTGTGTCTGTCCCGCTCAGGGCTCCTCCGTCCCCACTGTCTCCTCTCCCGGCCGCTGTTCTCCCTCCAGTTGCCGCGGCTCCCATAGCGGTCCTGCTCGCTGTCCACCCTATTTCCGAAGGACCTCCTTCCAAAACTCTCTTGGAACTGAACTGCTGCTGTCGGTTGTCATTCCTGAATGGCTGCGGCTGCTGCCTGGGGGGCTGCTGCTGGGCTGGCTGCGGCGGCTGCTGCTGCTGCCTCCCCTCTCTATCTTCAGCCCCGGGCCTGGCCCCGGGCACCCGAGCCCCGGCATGCCACCGGGCCGCACGAAGGGGCCGAGTGGTGGGAAGGGGCCTTTCATTCCATGGGGCGGGGGCATCCCGAAGCCCCCTGGTCCCAGCGGCGGGCCTGGGTGCATCATGTGGGGCGGCATGGGCCAGGGCAGCATCAGAGGGAAGCGCTGCAGGTGAGGCGGAGGCATTCCCAGCAGGCGCTGCAGGGGGATCAGCCCGGGCCACGCCCCAAGGAGGCCCGTGGATGGCGCCTGGAGCCCAATCACAGGCCCAGGCGCAACTGCTTGAGAACCCAGAAGCGAGACAAGCTGGGTGACCGACCCGAGGGGTGAGCAGACTCGTGGGCAAGGCGGGCGGCGCGGCAGAGCCGTACATGTTCACATCATCACCAGACTAGGCGTTTCCTCTAGCCCCAGAAACCACTGTTGGAATGGGATTTCCAATAGAAAAGTCTTTGGTGGGGTCTTCGCTTTTACCAGCGATAGTAGAGTTTGGGATGCTCATTGGTGGTGTGTGAGGAGGAGGAATGGACACGGGTGGAGTTATAGGAGGTGGGGGTCCGGGAGGAAGAAAACCTGGTGGTAAATGCATTGGGTTGAATCCTGGGCGTAAAAAGGGTGGAGGAGGAGGCGGTGGAGGAACGCCAGGACCGAAGCCCGGCGGCGGAATTCCCAGAGGCTGCGTGAAAGTGGACAGCTGGAGAGCACCAACCACAGGAGGCCCTGGCTGATGTGGGGGGACCTGTGGAGGAGGTACTGTGATAGGTGCGGGGACGGGAATAGGAGGGACGGGCACCGGCAAAGGCTTGGGTATGGGTGACACTGGTTCTGCATGTGAGCTTTCTGCCCCTCCATTCTGAGCAACTTCATTCTCATGCTTCTTGGGAATTCCTTTCCACTCTGGGTTAAGCGTGTCGCTGTCCAACATGCCTCCTTCACAAAAGCCCTCCAGCTCCTCAGGCTTCACTTTGTCCCAAGGAACGTAGGTCACACCCAGCTCCACGTCCCAATACTGCTTGGAGTCCGCCTTGATGCCTGTGTTTAAGGCCCAGACGATCTTTATGGACTTCTGGTTCACTTTATAATTCCCTCGGCTCCGCTTCTGCAGGGCGTGGTAGGCGTCTTGCCTATGCACCATAACAATGTAGGCACAGCCTCTGGGAGGAATCATATTAATAGATTCAATTAGACCAAACTCTTCTAAGAGACTGGAACGTCCTGCTGAGTCGTCCTTTTGTCCAGCTGTCCCACCCAGAGTGTAGTGCTACAAACGCTCGCGGTCTCGGACTTGACGGGAGGAAGGCCTTTCTGCCAGCCCTCTCTCTCTTTCTCTCGGTCCCGTCTTTCTTGGGATCGAGAGCGAGGAGAAAGGCAGCGTCTGTCCCGGGACCGAGATTGAGAGCGTCTATGCCGAGACCGTCGAGATCTAGAACCAGATCGAGAGCGCCTCCTTTTTGGTGACCTAGATCATGACTTTCTGTTATCAGACATATGCCGCTTCACCTCTTGAATACAAGGCTGTTCTACTTTCATTTCCTGCTGGGCTTTCTGTGCGAGCGGCTCACTGGGGGCCGGGAAGGGGGCCTGGAACTGCTGCTGCACGGGGGCAGCGGGAGGAAGCACAGGTGGAGCCAGGGCAGGGAACGCAGGCGGGGGCAGAAGGCTGAACCCTGGCATCTGTCCATTAGGAGGAAGTGGAACCTGTACCTGATGGTGCACTGGGTCCTGTTGCATTGCCATCATCGGCGGCTGAAACGGATCCATATTCTGATGTTGGGGATATGCTGGTTGCTGCATGCCATCTCCAGGATACCCAAAGGGCGCCTGCGGTGGAGATGCAGCGGGCAGGGCAGCAGCGGTGGGGCCGGGGCAGCAGCAGGTGCGGCAGCAGCAGAGGTGGTACTGGCAGCAGCGGCAGCAGCATCTTCTTTCTTCGATTCTTCCACAGCTTCTGGCTCATCGTCATAATCAAATCGATCAAGTAGCTTCTTGTCAAACGCCGTGGCCTTCTGCTCAGGCGGTGGTGCCGGAGTTGTCGTTAACCGAGCTGTGACGGCCTGAGCCTGAGCCATCACAGCATTGTCAATGGCGGGAGGCTGTGGTTCTGGAGGCTGCTGAAAAGTCTGAAGGACCTGCTGAAGCTGCTGCCCTTGGGTCGTCTGAAACAGCCGGGACACAGCAGCAAAAGCGTCCGAACTGGGCAGCTGCTGGACGGATGGCACAGAGTTTGTAGTGACCAGTGGGGGTTCAGAAGAAGCTTTAACTGGAGGAGGCAGTGAACCTTCATTGTTGGCGACGCTGTCGGGCCCGGGACGGCGCTGCTGCTCCCGTGCCATGTCCAGAAGGGGCTGGATAATTTCAATTTTGAAGACTCCATTTTTTTGCCAAAGGTTCAGCACACGGACTATTTTACTCTTATCTTCAGATGGACAAAGATATAAATATTGGAATGTGGCGGTTATGTTTTTAGAGAATCTTGGCCCAAAAACATCTTTATCAGTTCCAAACTGGTGACGAGACTGTCGTACAATTGAGTCGATTACATATAACCCTGGAACCTTGTATTCTGGTTTTCACTTTTTGATGAACTTTTCTACTATTTGAACTACATGTTTATGACGCTTAATGGCTTTAATAGCAGCTTTTGTGATGAGAATCATCTTGCCTCCAGAGATGGGAGGTTTCATACACATAAGTGAAAAGAGCTCCTGGTTGAAGGCATTGACAGCGTCCATGTTCTCGCTGCGATGCCAGGCCTTGGTCACACAGACCTAGAGCGGGGCGGAGGGCCGGCTGGGGGCGGGGGCAGAGCGGCTGGCAGGCAGAGCAGGAAGCAGGGCAGCGGGGTGGCGGGGCAGCAGGGCAGCAGCGGGGCGGGCGGGCAGCGGGCCCTCAGCGCCATTCGCGGGCAGAGGAGGGGGTGCCTTGGCGTGGGTCCCCAACATGTCTGTCGTGAGGCGGCGGCGGTGGTGGCGGAGGCGGCGCTCGGCGTCTTGTTGGTCGGCCCGCGCCCCACGCTCTGGCCACAGGGCCCGGCCGGCGAGCGGGGCCTCCTCAGCCTCTGGCGGCGGGGTGTGGGCAGCGGCCCCTAAATGTATTTTATTGATTTTTTACAGAGAAGAAGGGAGAGGGATAGAGTTAGAAACATCGATGAGAGAGATTGATCCGCTGTCTCCTTCATGTTCCCAGTGGAAAACCCAGCTGCCTCCTGCACGCCCCCAGTGGACAACCCAGGACCATCCGCAACCAAGGTACATGCCCTCGACGGGAATCGAACCTGGGATCCTTGAGTACTCAGGCCAATGCTCTATCCACTGAGCCAGACCGGTTAGGCTGGTTGGTTTTTTTTTTTTTTTTTTTTTTTTAAAACAACTTCTTGAATATTTTATAATCTGGAGATTTTCCTTTCATATCTTAGTCTTCCCTTTACCATATTAAGAACTTATCACAAATGCCCTTCATCTTCTTTTCTTGAGGATTCTCGGGTAGAATCATCGCACTACTGCAGAGGAAATGTATTACTTCTTCCTTTCTAGCTTCCTTGGCTGGCCTAATAACCAGATTGACATAAAATAGGTTAACCTAAGAAAAAAATCTAGTTTCATGTGTACAGAAGCTCATAAAAATATGAGACTCAAAGAAGTGACCAAAACAGGTGGGCAAAAAAAAAAGAATACATTTGTAAAGAACTGACAAACCAGAGCAGTTAGGGCTTGGTATAATAAATTAATAAGTAACGAGGTTTGTTTACACGGTCTTCCCCAGACTAAGTTTCCTAGCTCTGGTCATAAGGAAGTCCCTCCTCCTCCTGGAACAGGGAGGGTACCTTTCATGGGGCAGGTTCATTTCCTACTTTGAGGGGGACAGAGGCAGTTCAGAATGCCCTTGCTTTGGCTATTTTTCAGGTAACTTTAATTCAAAATAATCGATGTGCCAAAGTGGCATATTTTGGGATGGCATATTTTACTCCCCTTCGCTATTCAGTGGAAGATCACACATCACCTGGATCTTCAGTAGGAAGTAATATTTGCTTTTCCCCTGAGAAGTGTTTAAAAACAGCTTCCCTTTACTCAATGTGGTATAGGAAACAATCTTAGATCAGCAATTTTCAACCTTATTCATCTCATGGCACACATGAACAAATTACTAAGATTCCACAGCACACCAAAAAAATATATCTTTTGCTGATCTGACAAAAAAGTAGATAGAATTTTGATTAATTTGTACCAGATGGCTATTGGTGTATAGACTGTTGTCAATTTTTTTTTTTTAATTTGACTAAGGAAAAAGATATCAGTATCGTTGACCAAATAGTCAGGTATTGCGAAGAAACCTGCCGGGGTCCAACCCCAGCAGGTCCAGGGGTCCCCAAAGGCGTGGACAGAGTCGGCGAAGAAGGAATGACACGGAGACAGCGTTCAGTTGATCAGCAACCTAGCCAGGATCTCTAGCCCGGATCTCCAGAGAGGTTCTGCTTCGGATTTCCAGCGAGGTTCTGTAGCCATGTTCCCTCGCTAGGTTCTCCAGCCAGGTTCTGTCCAGGCTCTCCAGTCAGGTTCAGTGTCCAGGTTACAGTCAGGTTCTCCTGCCAATCTCTGTAGTCAGGTTCCGTCCAGGATCCCTTGCCATGTTCTCCCGCTAGGCTCTGTCTCTAGGCTCCGAGGCCAGTCCCTCTCCAGGATCCTCCGGCATGCTCTCTCCAGCGAAGTTCTTCTGTCTCTAGGCTCCGTGTAGGTTCTGTCTTCTTGATTCTGTTCTAAGTTCTGAGTGTTTCTGTCTTGTTACAACTGTATTTATACCAGTTGATTCAATCCTATCAATCTCTATTACAAAGGTTGGGGCGTTTCTTATCTCCATTCCAGGGAGTAAAGATTATGTAGCTTAAGCATGATTGTTCGTAGTTAAAGTGATTAATTACCCGCCTGGCACTTAGTTGAGGGGTTTTATTCCCTCCCTAACTTCAGGGGAAAATCCCTACCTGGGGATTCAACCTTTCTTGGAGAGGTGACCTTGGTTAAAACACAGCGCCAAGAAGGTGAGCAAACATATTAAGAACCGTATGCCATATATGCCAGGTCCCTTGAAACAGCAAGGATGGACCGGCTCCCGGAAAATTCCCCCTTTTTTATTTTTTAAAAGCAAGCATTAAAAAGAAAAACCCAAAATGCTCTCTTGTATCCATTTTAAGAGTAGGATTGGTGCTTTCTGCTATTACCTGAGTCCTGATCTATCACCCCAGGGAGAGCTTGCCAATCCTGCACTTTCCCAGGGTGGAAAGGCTGCAGTGGGGTTAAGGATAAGGCTCCTTGGGCCTACCTTCTCCCATGCCTCTACATTTACCTTTCCGGCACCTTTCCTTCCTCAGAAAAGCATGGACATACTTCTTGTATAAAACGTTCTGTCTGACTGGGAGTAACCTTAATTCCTCTGCTAGCAAGCATATATGTTAAAAGATCAATACAGAGTCTTTTTTCTTTAGACTCAGTATGGCACATCTTCTTAATCTAAAGATCAATACAGAGTCTTTTTTCTTTAGACTCAGTATGGCACATCTTCTTAATCTAAAGATCAATACAGAGTCTTCTTTCTTTGGACTCAGTATGGCACATCTTCTCAATCTAAGGATCAATACAGAGTCTTCTTTCTTTGGACTCAGTATGGCACATCTTCTCAATCTAAATTCTGTACTATCCACCTTCTTACCCTACTTATCCTCTATAGGGGGGTCTGTAGCACCCTGGTGGAGTCCTATCCGTCCCGAGTGTGGGGTTCTCAATGGGGGGGGGGCTTACCTATGGGAATCCTGTTCCAGGGGTTCCCAAAGGTGTGGACGGAGTCGGCGAAGACTATCCACCCTCTTCCTACGGTGGAGTCCTATCCGTCCCGAGCGTGGGGCTTACCTAGGGGTCCCTGTTCGGGCGCCATATGCCGGGGTCCAACCCCAGCAGGTCCAGGGGTCCCCAAAGGTGTGGACAGGCAGCGTTCAGTTGATCAGCAGCCTAGCCAGGATCTCCAGCCAAGTTCTGGTCTCGATCTCCAGAGAGGTTCTGCTCAGGTTCTCCAGTCAGGTTCAGTCACCAGGTTCTAGTCAGGCTCTCCTGCCAATCTCCACAGTCAGATTCAGTCCAGGATCCCCTGCCATGCTCTCTCGCCAGGCTCCACCTCCAGGCTCCGAGGCCAGTCCCTGTCTAGGATCCTCCGGCATGCTCTCTCCAGCGAAGTTCTTCTGTCTCTAGAGAACATTCTGTGTAGGTTCTGTGCCTAGGCTCTGTCTCTCTTGGTCCTGTCTCCCAAGCCCTGTGTTCTCAGTTCTGTGTTCTAAGTTCTGTGTCTTGCTGTCTTATTACATCTGTATTTATACCAGTTGATTCAATCCTATCAATCTCTATTACAAAGGTTAGGGCGTTTCTTATCTCCATTCCAGGGAGTAAAGATTATGTAGCTTAAGCATGATTGTTTGTAGTGATTAACTACCCACCTGGCACTTAGTTAAGGAGTTTCATCCCCTCCCTGACTTCAGGGAAAAATTCCTACCTGGGGAAACAACCTTTCTAGGAGAGGCATCCCCTCCCTGACTTCAGGGAAAAATTCCTACGTGGGGAAACAACCTTTCTCGGAGAGGTGACCTTGGTTAAAACACAGCACCAAGAAGGTGAGCAAACATATTAAGAACCGTATGCCATATATGCCAGGTCCCTTGAAACAGCAAGGATGGACCGGCTCCCGGCAGAAACCAAGATGGCGGCATAGGTAAACACCGGAAATTGCTGTCACACAACTACTTCAAAAATACAACTAAAAGACAAAATGGACATCATCCAGAACCACAGGAAGGCTGGCTGAGTGGAAATTCTACAACTAGAAGGAAAGAGAAAAGCACACTGAGACTCAGAGGAGGTGCGGAGGTAAAGTGCAGAGGTACAGAGTTGCACGTGGCAAGGGCTGGCAACTGAGGATGCTGTTGTCTTATTCAATCAGGAGGGAGTCTCAAGTTCCTGACTGCTCTGAACTCCAGTTTCATGGGAGTCTCTGGGGACCCAGAGTCATACACGGTGAAACGGGACTGACTGGCATCAGGCAGAACTCAAGGGCAGCTTTCTCTCAGAGGTGCTTGCGGCGATTACCGGGACACTGAGACACGGGGCCTCTTAGCGTAGGACTGAGGATCAGCCATAGCTGTTTGCACTGCCCCATTGATTCCCTGAGACCCCACCCCACCCAAGCAGAGCACAGAGGTTTTGCATATGAAAGGTCTGGCCCTTTGCAATCTGAAAATTACCTAACAAACTGAAGCTGGGTCAAAGAGAACCAGAACTTTCAAAAGAAAGCCCAAGACCCCACAGCAGCTTGCATTGCTTCACAGCTGGGCCTCATTTGGTCACCTCCAAACAAAGAAGAGGAATCTGCAGAACTCTCCATAGCTCCTGCTTGGTAGCCTCACGCAGAGGCTAAATTAGCACCTCCTTAGAGATCCAAGAGCCAGTGTACCCAGTGATCAGAGTGGGACCATCCAGATTACAACTCCTCAGATCCATAAGGGAGACACTCAGGGGGCAGACTCAGTGAGCACCAAAGCCCCACTGAAGCAAGTCTTGCCCCAGAAGGGTGTCTCCAGCACAGAAGTTCTCCCACTGATTCTCACAGTCAATTGACCTGGAGGTCAATTCCTCCCAGTGAAACCTACAACAATCAAGGCTTAACTACAAGACTGTGCACAAAGGTCACAAAGGGAGCACCAAGAGTGTTCACCTCAGATAATTGGGGAGGCTGAGCCACTGGGCCCTATAGCACACCTAGCACAGAAAGCCACTCTATCAACACAGGGAAGCATAAAAAATGCGGAGTCAAAGAAACAGGTCACAAATGACAGAAATGGAGGAAAGCAAACTACTGGATATAGAGTTCAAAACTGCACTTATAAGGTTTTTTCAAGAATTTTCTAGAAACCGCCAATAAAATTAGTAAGACCCTCAAAAAGTCTGGTGAGACCACCGATAAATTTAGTGAGACCCTCAAGAAATCTAGTGAGACCCTCGAGGATATGAAAAAAGACCAACTAGAAATTAAGCATACACTGACTGAAATAAATAATATTATACAGAGTTCCAACAGCAGACTAGAGGATCGCAAGAATCAACTCAAAGATTTGAAATAGGAAGAAGCAAAAAATACCCAATCGGAAAACAAAAAGAAAAAAGAATAAAAAAATATGAAGATAGTGTAAGGAGCCTCTGAGACAACTTCAAGCATACTAACATCTGAATTATGGGGGTGCTAGAAGAAGAGAGAGAGCAAAATATTGAAAACCTATTTGAAGAAATAATGACAGAAAACTTCCCCTACCTGGTGAAAGAAGTCCAGGAAGCACAGAGAACCCCAAACAAAAGGAATCCAAAGAGGACCACGCCAAGACACATCATAATTAAAATTCCAAGAGCGAAAGACAAAGAGAGAATCTTAAAAGTAGCAAGAGAAAAACAGTCAGTTATCTACAATGGAGTACCCATATGACTGTCAGCTGATTTCTCAACAGAAACTATGCAGGCCAGAAGAGAATGGCAAGAAATATTCAAAGTGATGAATACCAAGAACCTACAACCAAGATTACTTTACCCAGCAAAGCTATCATTCAGAATTGAAAGTCAGATAAAGAGCTTTACAGATAAGAAAAAGCTAAAGGAGTTCATCGCCATCAAACCAGTATTATATGAAATGATGAAAGGTATCCTTTAAGAAGAGGAGGAAGGAGAAAAAGGTAAAGATACAAATTATGAAGAACAAATACACATCTATCAACAAGTGAATCTAAAAATCAAGTGAATAAATAATCTGATGAACAGAATAAACTGGTGAATATAATAGAATCAGGGGCTTAGAAAGGGAGTGGACTGACTATTCTCCAGGGGGGAAGGGGTGTGAGGGGTGCGGGAAGAGACTGGACAAAAATCGTACAGCTATGGATGAGGACATTGGGCAGAGGGTGGGTTGGGAACCGGTGGAGGGGAGCTATGGGGGGCGGGAAAGAGGAACAACTGTAATAATCTGAACAATGAAGATTTAATGAAAAAAGCAAATAGTCAGGTATTGTATATTTTAACAATTCTTGTGGCACATGGGTTGACAATCTCTACTTTGGATGTAAGGGATGTAATGGAAAGGAAATGTTCAAACCAGATGTAACCACCCTCCTGAACAAGTCAGAATGAAGATAGTTATTTTTTCAAGAGCATGTTGAAGCATTGTAACTTTATCAAATAATAAAAACTGTATGTCTAGTGTTGCAACTGGAGTAAGTCTATGAGTAGAGCCTAAGAACTATTGCCAATTAGAAATAGGGCCCTGAGTACACAAGCAATCATTCCTCGGGACATCAACAAAAAGAGCAGTTTAATTAGAGTAAAGACACCTTCAACCTGGAAAGGCAAAATCTAGGCTGGAAAAAAAGTACAAATTATCATTTTTTTCTGTGGCCAAATTAATTAATAATGACTTTACTGTATTTCTTTTGTAAATTGTTGGTGTGTCTCATTTTATGTAACTATGCATAATAAAATGTTCATGGTTCTCATTTCAGTATGCATAGTTATAATTTCAAACAGTTCTCAACACTATCAGCCCCACTTTTACTGAGAAATACTTAATAATGTTTATATATCTAGGTTATAAGCTAAGATAAGCTTGTATAATAAAAAGAACACCAAACAAAGTGTGTTTTCATAGAGGGGGATCTATTTCTCTTTTAGGTAACAGTTGTGAGTTGCAGGTGTTTGAGGGCAGGTGGGCAGTTCTGATCTCCAAGGTCATTCAGGGATATGGGTGTTCCGTTCTGCTTTCCTATCATCACATATTTTGTTGCCCTCCCCCACATGAGTGGAATAAACTCACAATCATTAGTCCCTAAGTCCTGGATAAAACAACACACACCCCAAACTTTTAAGGGAAAAATTTGATGTTGCTTATGCATTCCTCTTATATCCCATTGATAAAAATCTACAGAGACACATAAATGCAAGGTATTCTGAGTAATTTAATCTGTCTTGATAGATAATTTTCTATTATAGTTAACTAGAGGCCTGGTGCATGAAATTTGGGCATGGGTGGGCCCCTAGGCCTAGCCAGCAATCAGGACCAATCAGATTCCCCGCCTCCCCACCTCCCCGCCTTCTCCTTCCCTCGCTGCCTGTGGCAACCGCCACCCATCCCCCAGTTCCCTGTCCCATCTTGGGCCCTGACAGCCAGGGGTAGGGACCCAAGAGGTTGGCCACCAGCTCTGAGGAGGGAGCCAGACATCAGGCCCCCTGGGAAAGGGGCCACGTCCACTGCCACCCACCCCCAGTTCCCAGTCCCAGCCCAGGGGCCTGGCTCCGATCAGGCGACCAGGGCCTTCCAGCCAGGGGGAGGGACTGGGAGGTTGACCGGTAGGTCTCATTGGTGATTGGGGTCTGTAGGCTGGGGGCCACTCCTGTGTTGAGCGTCTGCTCCCTGGTGCTCGTGTGCATCATAGCAACCGCTCGTTCCAGTCGTTTCATTGTAAGGTCACTTAGGCTTTTATATATAGATATAGATATAGATAAGTCTCCATTGATATGAAACTGTGAGAATAGATATTGCAGGAAAATGGAATTAAGTACAAAACTAAACAAACAAATAAAAGCCCATACTGCTATAAAATAATAAAGATTTTCAAAATAAACTTATAGCAAGGTAATATAAATATCTGATGACTATAAAGTCATCAGAAGCAAGTACGTTTATGAAGAAATCGCTTCAGATACAAAAGTTACACAGTAGAATTAAATTTGCATCTTAAAAACTATCTTCTACATTGACATTAATGACTTAATTATTTGAAATTGTTACTCTTAGGTTTTATGCCGCCGCAAGGAAAAACCGTGAGTCCAAACAGAGACAAGATTAAACAGGCTTTATTGGGAGCACACGGGCGGGTTCACCGGCTCAGAGAGGGGAGCCGGAGAAGCCTCGCCCAACCTGGACAGGGGCAAGGTTTTATACTTTTCTGAGGCAATTGTTGCTGGCCGAAACTGGTGGAAGTTGGGGCTTTCCAGGGTCAGGTGAAACCTGCAGTCTGTCCTGCGGTTTGGCCATTGTCCGGGAGCCGTTTGTCCAGCAGGAATTTTTCACCAGGGTGGGGTGGTTTCCAGACGTCAGTGTGGACAGGTCAGCTTCTCACCGGCCCAAGAAAGGGAGGGGGTCCTTTCGCCCCCGGGGCAGGGTGCCAGCGAATACCAGACATTCCGGACTCTCTATGATGGGATAAGAGGACGACGTGATCATCTGACTACTTCCTGCTGGCTAGGGGTGTCGGGGGGAATAGAGAGTCTCCGAATGTTCTGTGTTGCTAGGCAGATGCTGCGGGGGGGGAGGGGTAAGAAAAAAAAGAAAACAGGTTACACAGCATTCCTGCATGTATGTGTAGGCTGGGGCTGTTTACTTGCGGACATGGGTGTTTCAGCATAAAGGCCGGTTGAGAGAGCCTCCGCGTTGAGGGCTAGGTACAGTTCTCCAACCTTGGCATTCGTGAGGGCTTGTATTCTGTTTTGGAGGAAGCTAGTAAGACATTTTATGAGGCATGGGCCAAAGAGAAGGATTAGGAGTAGGGATGTTAGCGGCCCCAGGAGAGGGAGGAGCCAGGGAGCTAGGGAGCTGAAGAATGCCATCCCTCCAGCTTCCTCCCTCCGCCTCTGACTAATTCTGTCTCTTAGTGTTTTTATATGGTCCTTTATTATTCCTGATTCATTGACAAAATAACAGCATTCTTCCCCGAGGAAAATACATGTACCTCCCTTCTCGGCAGTGAGGAGATCAAGGGCCCTGCGGTTTTGCAGAGCCACAGCTGCCAGCGAGTCTATCTGCCTTTGTAAGGATTCAATGGAGTCACTTATGAGAGCTATGTCTTCAGAGAATTCTGTGGAGAGCTTGTGATAGAAGTGTACTGAGGAAGAAATCCCTCCGACCCCGGTTCCCACGGCTGTTAGGACCCCTGTCCCCACAAGAAGGGGAACAAGCGCTGCTCTCTCTTGCCTGGAATGAGGAAAGGCCGGGGCGAGAGATGATTCTAGCTCGCCTTCAGTTACTTGCAGAGAGATTTGGTGTCAGGAAGACATAGAGACAGGGGGCTTGTTCAAGGTTCTCGGGGACACATGTATAGGCCGTTGTTCCGCAGAGGATGAAGATCCCCAGTGGAGGGCAAAAATTTTCAGGGAGAAGCGAGGTATTAGAGGTGCACGGTATGATTGTCAATTTTTGGGTATGGTTGACGAGGCAAGTCATGTCTTCGGTGCCAAAGAGGGATATATTGTACAGTGTGCGTTGAAGCCTGCCTGGGGCGAAAGTAAGGTTGTTTATGAGTGTGTTAGGGAGGGGGATTGCGGAAACCAGAGTTCGGGTCAGGGACAGGCATATCCAGCACGAGGTTGAGCAGGAGGGGTTCAGGTTGGAGAGGAGGTGGAAGGTGGTGTTTATTAGGGCAGGCAGAGGGTAAGGTTTCACTGTGGGGTGGGAGAGAACATTCTGTATAACCAGTCTATACTGCCCATTGGGTTTTTTAACTGGGAGGATGGGGGAGTTACAGGGGGAGTTGATGGGAATGAGGAGCCCCTGGGTTTTTAGCTTGGTGATTATGGGGCTAAGTCCTATCCGGTGAGTGCGAGAGGTGGGGAACTGGGGGCGGTTAGGATAGGAATGAGGAATTTTCAGTTTTACAAGGGCTGGTGTATGCTGCCTGGCCACAGAGGGAGTTTCAATATTCCAGACCCCAGGGTTTACTTCGGGTAGAAGAGGGTGTGAAGAAGGGGAGGGGGCGTCGGACATATAGTCCAGGAGAACAGCTATGAGGGGGTGGTCCGAGGAGGAGAAGGTTATGGATGCGTGGAGTTTAGTTAAAATATCCCGCCCCAGTAGGGGGACAGGGCAAGTTGGGATAATGAGGAAGGAGTGTGAAAAAAGGCGGTCTTGGAACTGGCAGGCTAAAGGAATTGTTTGCCTGGGGGTTGAGGGGGACCCGTCTATCCCCGTAACTGAGATCTGGGAAGGAACGCTAAGGCCCGAATGAGAGGGGAGGACCGAGTAGGTAGCCCCTGTGTCTACCAAAAAGGAGATAGACTTACCCACTACCTGGAGAACTACCCTGGGCTCGGCGAGGGTTACCAGAGTCGTGGAGCCAGGGCTACTTCATTCGTCCGCCAGCCCGAGGAGCTCCATTGCTGGGTATACCTGGTTCTCAAGCCCCCCACATGGAGATGTAGAGGGCCAAGCCAGGGTCGGACAGTCCGACTTCCAGTGCCCAGAGCGTTTGCACAGAGAACAGGGCTTTGTCGGCAGCCGGGGCTGCGGGCACGATTTGGCCCAGTGGCCTTCTTTACCACATTTGAAGCATGCCCCTGGTGGGGATCGGAACCCACCCTTTGAGGGCTGGCGCCGACCTGGTTCCCCTGCCGGCCGCAGAGCCACTACCAGAGCCTGGGTCTGAAGGGATACCTTTTCACGGAGCCGCTCCTGTCGGGCGGCTTCTGCCGTCTCCTCCCGGGCATTAAAGACTTTAAAGGCCATTTTTACCAGGTCCTGTATGGGGGTTTCAGGGCCCTCCTCAACCTTTTTGAGTTTCTTCCTGATATCAGGAGCAGATTGGGAAATAAAGTGTGAGGCCAGGACAGTAGCCCCGTTGGGGGAGCTAGGGTCAAGACGGGCGAATTTTATGAGGGCTTCTAGAAGGCGGTTAAGAAAAAGGGCAGGGTTTTCATCAGCTTGTTGGGTGATTTCTCTTAATTTATCATAGTTTACTACTTTATTGGAGACAGCATCCATCCCTCTGAGGAGGTATGTTAGCAGGGTGTTACGGTTAGGGATGTTAGAGCCTTGCCCGGTCTGGTAATTCCATAAAGGATCCTCCCGGGGAACAGCCTGCTCTCCTATGGGGACAGTGGGATCTACTTCATGGTCCCGGTCAGCCTGGTGTCGAGCCGCGGTGATGATACGTTCGTGCTCATCCGGGGTGAGGGAGGATGAAAGGATGACATGTACATCATGCCAGGTTAAGTCATATGTCTGAGTTAAGTATCGAAATTCTTTTATATATGAGGTCGGATCAGCCGAGAACGATCCTAGGCGTCTCTCAATTTGGGAGAGATCTTGGAGTGAGAAGGGGACATGAACCCGGACCAGACCTTCAGCCCCGCCACCTCGCGGAGGGGGCAGAGAGGGGCCGGGGTTGAAGAATGTGAGCGGGTATGAGAGGCAACCAGAGAGGAGAGCGAGGACGGTTGAGATTCGGGTTCCTGAGCTGGGGATTCCAGGGGAGGAGAAGGGACAGAGGGGGTTTCTGGGACAGCAGGAGAAGTCAGGGGACGAACAGCTCGGTCAGGGGGACGGTAAGGAGGAGGAGAGGAGAGGAGGTCAATGAGGTCAGGGTTATCTGACGGGTTGAGCAGGGAGAACAGAGGTTGGGGCGGGAACGTATGTCCCATAAAGCCTGGACGTAGGGGACCTCAGAATCTTTGCCCATGCGCCGGCAGTAATTATCTAAGTCTGTTAGAACATTAAAGTCAAAGGTGCCAATTGGGGGCCAGCGGGACTGGTTATCTAGAGGATATTGAGGCCATTGTTGTTGTGAGAGAGAAATTAAGCGTTTGGCCTTGAGTGTCTGAGTGTACCCCAGTTTGGAAAAATTTTTAGGAGACACCCTAGAGGTGTCTTAGGATCCGGCCTGGACTCTGAAACTCCCATAGTTGAGGGGTTTCCCGCTCCCCGAGATTGGAGACAAAGCACCAAGGGAGGCGTCCCACCGATTGGTACAGAGTCCCGGTTCTGGGCTGGGGTCTGAAGAGGACCAAGGACGTCTCCTTTGTCCTCAAAGAGACCGGACAGTGGCCCTCTGAGGGCGGAGGAGTTCTCTTGGCACGGCCGGGACTTAGGACGAGAGGCTCCGGACAGATCTCGGAGAGCAGGAAGGAAAGGGAGGGAGGTTTCCCGTGTGACTTACTGGAGATGGAGTCCGGGGAAGTCCAGGCCGAGGTCCGGGGCGGCAAACCGGGGAAGTGAGCCTGACCGGCCAATAGACTCGGACCCGGTACCTCAGAGTCTGGGAGTTAGCCCGGGCGAGCTGCCGCTGCCCACTGCTTCCCAGGTTGTAAGGGGAGACCGGGGCGAGGATCGTCCGAGTCCGAGACCCACTCCTGGGTTTCGGCACCAAATCTTAGGTTTTACGCCGCCGCAAGGAAAAACCGTGAGTCCAAAAAGAGACCAGATTAACCAGGCTTTATTGGGAGCACACGGGCGGGTTCACCGGCTCAGAGAGGGGAGCCGGAGAAGCCGCGCCCAACCTGGACAGGGGCAAGGTTTTATACTTTTCTGAGGCAATTGTTGCTGGCCGAAACTGGTGGAAGTCAGGGCTTTCCAGGGTCAGGTGAAACCTGCAGTCTGTCCTGCGGTTTGGCCATTGTCCGGGAGCCGTTTGTCCAGCAGGAATTTTTCACCAGGGTGGGGTGGTTTCCAGACGTCAGTGTGGACAGGTCAGCTTCTCACCGGCCGAGAGAGGGAGGGGGTCCTTTCGCCCCCGGGGCAGGGTGCCAGCGAATACCAGACAGTTACCTAATTTTGCAAAATTCAAAATGAAAAAAGGTAGACTTTTCTCTCAATTTGCATATATTGTATTCCTAATAATTTTACTGTATAGTAAAATCATGTAAAAATAATTTGTTCTTATAATTAAAGTAGAGTAATGTTCTAGGCTTAATAATTATTAATACATTTTCCATCTACATGAATAACTGGTAGTTTTCTTGAAAGTTGTAGAGCATAAATCCATTATTTTCCCCCTCAAATAGACAATAATATCCTCTAATCACAGTGACAATCAAAAAATATCCCCAGATTGCCTTAGAAAGAAGTGAAAATGCCATTGGCAACCCTTGTCCAAATCAAATAAGTGTCTTATTGTTATCAAGTATATTAAAAACAACCATGAAAGTATTTTCATGAGTAGATAACTCAGGTAGATACTCTTTAAAAGCAAGAATCAAGATCCAGGAGTTCAAGGAGAAAACTGGTAAGCAAGACACACCCGTTGTGAAATCAGAGTTTCTGAAGCTAAGTATATTTAAGGTTGTGTGCTAACCTTGGGATTAAAAGACCTGTGTATTTCATCAAAATAAGGCCTCTTATATTTGCACACATATGATAGCAGAGTCATAAAAATGTTCTGTATCCTCTCTATACAATTAATTTTCTTTGGTGTCTCCCACCTTCATATCAATGGCATTTTAAAAAATCAACCATTGCTTTTTCCACATTATTTTACTGAATAAAGTAATCAGTTACATCAGAGAAACAATAATCATGCTAATTTTTGTTCCAATATTCATATAGCTATTTGGAAGATTTGCATATACTATATCATCAACACTAATAAAAGAGAAAAATGGTAATTGGCGTATGATGATACCCTATTCATTGGCTAATCAGGGCTATATGCAAATTAACTGCCAACTAAGATTGGCAGTTAACTGCCAACTAAGATTGGCAGTTAACTGCCAACTAAGATTGGCAGTTAACTGCCAACAAGATGGCGGTTAATTTGCATATGTAGGCACAATGCAGGGAGGCGAAAGGGAAAGCAGGAAGAAGCCCCCTGCCACTGACAGTGATCGGAAACCCAGGGGGGAGCTAAGAGCTGGGGGGCAGGGCAAAGGTGGCCCCGGGGCCGCCTTTGCCCTGCCCCCCAGCCGTGATTGGAGAATCAGGTGCCTTTTCTGCCCTGGCCAGTGATAGCAGGAAGTAGGAGTGGAGCCAGCGATGGGAGCTGGGCACGGTTGAAGCTGGCAGTCCCGGGAGCTAGGGGTCCCTTGCCTGGGCCTAAAGTGGAGCCCACGATCACGGGGCTGCTGCAGCTGCGGGTCCCCGCTGCCCGGGCCAGACGCCTCAGCCAGAGGCGTCAGGCCTGGGCAAGGGGCCGATCCTGCGATTGGAGGGTGATGGGGGTCAACGCCTGAGGGCTCCCAGTATGTGAGACGGGGCAGGCTGGGCTGAGGGACACTCCCCCCACCCACACACCCAGTGCACGAATTTCGTGCACCGGGCCCCTAGTATACATATAAGATTAATTATAATGAACTATGTTGAACTACAACAATTATTTACTTGATTTCATTCTTCTGATTTCATAAAGCACAATCTGTTGGATGCTTCCATGACTCCATGGCACTTCCTTTTGTATAAACATCACCAACAACCATCTTTCCCTTTCTGTTACTATGAGAATTTCAGAGCTACTTCATTAAGAAGACCTTATTAAGCTTAAGGTCTTCTCTCTGAATCCATGAAATCTTTGATATTGCTATCATGTTGTTGTTAATCCTGACCCAAGGATATTTTTACATTGAATTTTAGAGAGAGAGAGTGTGTGTGTGGGGAGGGGGAGGCGGAGAGAAACATCAATGTGAAAGAGACACATCAATTGGTTACTTCCTGTATGTGCTCTGACAAGAGCTGGGGATCAAGCCTGCAACCAAGGTATGTGCCCGCAACTGGAAATGAACCTGGGACCCTACAGTCTGAAGGCCGATGCTCTATCCACTGAGACAAACTGGCTAGGGTAATATTGCTATCTTTGATATTGAATTCATAATTGCTTTATGTATAAGATAGCAAATATGCTTTTTACTTGGAATTCTCCTCTTGCTAATAAGAATATCAGTGCTCCTGATTTTTTGTCCTATGTTCTCCTGCTTATTTTAGAAATGTTTAGGCATTTTGTGTATCTTGATTTATGTCTGTTTCTTGCAAACCAACACAGCTTTGTGGTATCATTGAGCTAGTCTTAAAGTCTGGATTTATTTTGGTTATATTGCTTTATGCTTTCTACTTTCTGCTTATTTGCAATTAAGAAATACAAATTTTTTTTCATCCACAAAACTTGAAAGATTGAAATCTTGTTCTTAATTACAAGAGCAGTTACTTTAATTTCATCGTATGCATAGGTGAATGCATATTTCTGTAAAAATAATTACAAACACAAAAAGGAAGTAATTCAACCATTCCTTCATAGTGAAAAATGAAGTGCATTTTTACAAGTTTTAATATTTCTTTTTACTTTACAATGCTTGTTAATCTATTTTGAAAGTTAGAAATGCAGCTTATAAATAATTGATTCATCTCAAAATTATATTTTTCAATAACTTGTTTTGATTCTTGCATTTATTTTAACTGTACTTATTGCAATAGTTATATGTTTAGTTTACTTTCCAATATTATTATACCATTACTTTTACAATATTGGTATTTTAATTTATCTCTATTTATGAATGAATCTTAAATTCTTCTCCTCTTAGGAAAGAGAAATAATGATTTCTAAATCCTTTTATAACTTAAATGTCTTTCTGTTATCTGACCTCATCTCCCCCATTTTCAGGGGGCAGGGAGAGTGGAATTCTTGTAATATCCGGAGAAGAGGAATTTTCTGCCCCCCAGCTCTTAGCTCCCCCCTGGGTTTCCGATCACTGTCAGTGGCAGGGGGCTTCTTCCTGCTTTCCCTTTCGCCTCCCTGCATTGTGCCTACATATGCAAATTAACCGCCATCTTGTTGGCAGTTAACTGCCAATCTTAGTTGGCAGTTAATTTGCATATAGCCCTGATTAGCCAATGAAAAGGGTAGCTCGTACGCCAATTACCATTTTTCTCTTTTATTAGTGTTGATGTTTTTAATTAAAATGCTTTATGAAAGATGGAGGTTATTGATGTAAGCAAAAACAAAAATATGAGTTAAGTCATTTAAATATCAATTGTTCTAACCTTTCATCTGGATTAGAGATAATTCATATTAAACAAACTGATGTTGATACATTGCGATATTTATTGTTACTTTGATTTTCTTAAAAATATTTTAAACATTTTTATTAATCACTGCATTACATGCTATAACATTCTATCATTTCCTCTCACAATTTTTCTTATGATTGGGGAATGAGCAGATGGAGTTGATTAATTATGAAAGTCAGAAAAGTGCATATTCTTAGTTTAAAAAATATCAGCTACTTCTTTAACTAGACTTTTGGGAAGAAAAATTTTTTTTATCTTTAATTTCTTTATCGGTTAAGGTATTACAAGTGTGTCCTCATCCCCCCCCAATTAACCCCCATCCTCCCCCCCCGACACTCATGCTTTCATCCCCCTGTTGTCCATGTCCATTGGTTTGGCTTATATGCACGCATACAAGTACTTGGTTGATCTCTTCCCGTTAACCCCACCCTCCCCTACTTTCCCTCTGGAGATTGATAGGCTAATCGCTGTTTCTCTGTCTTTGGATCTATCCTTGTTCATCAGTCTATGTTTTTCTCTATATTCCACAAATGAGTGAGATCATGTGGTATTTATCTTTCTCTGAATGGCTTATTTCACTTAGCATAGTGCTCTCCAGTTCCATCCATGCTGTTGCAAATGGCAAGAGTTCCTTCTTTTTTACAGCAGCATAGTATTCCAGCGTGTAGATGTACCACAGTTGATTAATCCATTCATCTACTGATGGGCACTTAGGCTGTTTCCAGATCTTAGCTATGGTGAATTGTGCTGCTATGAACATAGGGGTGCATATATCCTTTCTGATTGGTGTTTCTGGTTCCTTGGGATATATTCCTAGAAGTGGGATCACTGGGTCAAATGGGAGTTCCATTTATAGTTTTTTGAGGAAACTCCATACTGTTCTCCACAGTGGCTGCACCAGTCTGCATTCCCACCAGCAGTGCAGAAGGCTTCCTTTTTCTTCCCATCCTCTCCAACACTTGTTGTTTGTTGATTTGTTGATGATAGCCATTCTGACAGGTGTGAGATGATACCACATTGTTGTTTTGATTTGCATCTCTCATATAATTAGTGACTTTGAGCATGTTTTCATATGTCTTTCGGCCTTCTGTATGTCCTCTTTTGAAAAGTGTCTATCTAGGTCCGTTGCCCATTTTGTGATTGGATTGTTTGTCTTCTTATTGTTAAGTTGCATGAGTTCCCTGTTAATATTGGAGATTAAACCCTTATTGGTGATATCATTGGCAAATATGTTCTCCCATCTAGTGGGCCTTCTTGTTGTTTTGTTGATGGTTTCCTTTGCTATGCAAAAGCTTTTTATTTTGATGTAGTCCTATTTGTTTATTTTCTCTTTAGTTTCCATTGCCCTAGAGCAGTATCAGAGAAGAAATTCCTTCGGCATATGTTTGCGATTTCGCTGTCTGTGGTTTCCTCTAGTATTTTTATGGTTTCGCCTCTTACGTTTAAGTCTTTTATCCATTTTGAGTTTATTTTTGTGTATGGTGTGAGTTGGTGGTCTAGTTTCATCTTTTTGCATGTATCTGTCCAATTTTCCCAACACCATTTATTGAAGAGACTGTCTTGACTCCTTGTATGCTCTTGCCTCCTTTGTTGAGTATTAATTGGGAATAGTGGTTTGGGTCAATTTCTGGGATCTCTATTATATCCCATTGGTTTATATGTATGTTCTTGTGCCAGTACCAAGCTGTTTTAAGAACAGTGGCTTTGCAATACAGCTTGATATCTCGTATTGAGATCCCACCTACTTTGTTTTTCTTTATCAGGATTGATGTAGCTATTCGAGGTCTTTTTTTTTTTATTCCAGATGTATTTTTGGAACTTTCATTCTAGAACTGTGAAATATGCCATTGCTAATTTAATGGGGATTGCATTGAATCTATAGATTGCTTTTGGTAGTATGGACATTTTGATGATGTTGATTCTACCAATCCATGAGCACGGTATGTTCTTCCATCTGTTTATGTCTTCCTCTATCTCTTTTTTCAGTGCCCTGTAGTTTTTCACATATAAACTCCCTTAGCCCTTTTTTTTGTCTGTGAAGCTTCTTATTTCCCCTTCAATTTTGAATGATAGCCCTGCAGGATAGAGTATTCTTGGATTCAGTCCTTTGCTTTGCATCACTTTGTAAATTTCTGTCCATTCTTTTCTGGCCTGATGTGTTTCCGTTGAGAAATCATTTGATGATCTAATAGGAGATCCCTTGTATGTAACTTTCCGTCTCTCTCTTGCAGCCTTTAAGATGCTCTCTTTGTCCTGAACATTTGCCATGGTAATTACGATGTGTCTTGGTATGGGTCTTTTCGGGTTCACCTTGTTTGGGACTCTCTGTGCTTGTGTGACTTTTTCTTCCCCACCTCAGGGAAGTTTTCTGATATTATTTCTTCAAATAGGTTTTCTAACCCTGTTCCTCTTTCTGTTGTTCTGGCACCCCTATTATTCGTATGTTGTTTCATTTCGTGTTGTCCCATAGCTCCCTTGGGCTCTTCTCCTGTCTTTTAATTTTTTTCTCCAATTGCAGTTCAGTTTGGGTGTGTTTTGCTTCCCTGTCTTCTAATTTACTAATTCAGTCCTCTGCTTCTCCTAGTCTACTGTTGAAACTTTCAATGGTGTTTTTTATTGCAGCTATATCACTCTTCATTTCTTCTTGGTTCTTACCTAAGTTATTGATTTTTTCATCCATTTCTTTTTTATTCTTACATAAGTTGTTGATTTTTTCATCCGTTTCTTCTTGATTCTTACATATGTTGTTGATTTTTCCTCCATCCAGTTTATGCACGCTAGGACCCTTAATCTGAATTCTTTTTCTGTCATGTTGCATGCCTGTTTCACCTAGCTGCTTTTCTGGGGAGTCCTCCTTTTCTTTCCTTTGGGGGTTTCTTTGTCTACCCATGTTTGATCTCACTGACATATCTAGATGTTGAGTGATTCAGTGGCTGCTCGTTGGGTGGCAGAGGCTCCTCGGGCTGCAGTTGCTCCTCGGGCGGTTGTGGTAACAGCTGCTCCTCAGTTGGCAGCAGGTCCTCTGGTGGGTGCTGTTCACAGCTGTGGTGGCTCCTCTGTCTGATGGGGGGAGGCTTCACACACAGCTGCTGTTCCTCAGACAGACCCTATATGTAATACTTTAAATAATAAAGAATTTAAAAATATAAACGTATAAGGCCAATCCTATATAATAAAAGCCCAATAAACTAAGTATCTGGTTGTCCGTTCAACCAATCAAAGCATAATATGCTAATGATATGCTAATGCTGCTCAACTGCTCACCATAATGTGCACTGACCACCAGGGGCAGATGCTCTGACTGATAGGTTAGCTTGCTGCTGAGGTTTGGCAGATTAGGACTGAATGAGACAGACCAGACATGCCCTAGAGTGCTTTCATGCTCCCTCCCTGGCTCGTCAACCTCCTGCATCTCTGCTCAACCCTGATCGTGCACCAGTGGGGGTCCCTCAGCCTGGACTGTGCCCTCTCTCAATCCAATCCAGGAGCCCTCAAGGGAAGTCAGAGAGCCGGTTTCAGCCTGATCCCCCAGGCCAGGCCAAGGGAACCTACTGGTGCATGAATTCGTGCACCTGACCTCTAGTCAATAATAATTAACCAAAGAAAATATATCCCCATATAGGCAATAGAAGGGATATTTATTTATGTTATTTTACTTAGCCTATTCATCTACAGAATTATCCCCACGTAGGAAATCTTAACTAGTAAGTATCCTATATAATAAAAGCCTAATATGCAAATCAACCAAATGGTGGGATGACTGATCACTATGACGCACAATGACCACCCGTGGCAGATGCTCAATGCAGAAGCTACCCCCTGGTGGTCAGCGCTTCTCAGACAGAAACTTGGCTCACAGCTGGTGAGTGCAGTGGCAGTTAAGGGAGCCTTTTCTGCCTCCACTGCAGGCGGGTGGTAAGGAGCGAGGGATCCCAGACTGTGAGAGGCCCGGACTGCAAGAGGGATTGGGCCTAAGCTAGCAGGCAGACATCCCCTGAGCGGTCCTAGATTGTGAGAGGGTGCATGCTGGGCTGAGGGGTACCCCTTACCACCACCCCCCTACAATGCATGAATCTCATGCACCAGGCCTCTAGTATTATATGTTAAGAAGGCTTTATAGTCAAGAATTAGATTTCTGTCATAAAAAGCGTCTTCGCAGACCACGATGGCATAATATTAGAAATAAACTACAATAAAAACAACCCAAAATACTCAAACACCTGGAAGCTGAATAGCATGCTATTAAATATTGATTGGGTTACCAATGAGATCAAAGAAGAAATTAAAAACATCCTGGAAACTAATGACAATGAAAACACAACAATCCAAAACCTATGGGACACATTGAAAGCAGTCCTGAGAGGGAAGTTTATAGCTCTACAGGCCTATCTCAAAAAACAAGAAAAAATGGTAGTAAATCATCTAACTCTACAACTCAAAGAATTAGAAAGAGAGCAACAAGAAAACCCCAGAGTGAGCAGAAGGAAGGAGATAATAAAGATTAGAGCAGAAATAAATGACATAGAGACCAAAAAAACAATACAGAAAATCAATGAAACCAAGAGCTGGTTCTTTGAAAGGATAAACAAGATTGATAAACCTCTAGCCAGACTCACCAAGAAGCAGAGAGAGAGGACCCAAATAAATAAAATCAGAAACGATAGAGGCGAAATAACAACAGACCCCACAGAAATACAAATGATTGTTAAAAAATACTATGGACAGCTTTACTCCAACAAACTAGACAACCTGGAGGAAATGGACAAATTCCTAGAAAAATACAGCATTCCAAAACTCAATCAGGAAGAATCTAAAAATCTCAACAGGCCAATAACTATGGAAGAAATTGAAGCAGTCATCAAAAAGCTTCCATCAAACAAAAGCCCAGGACCAGACGGCTTCACAGGGGAGTTTTACCAAACATTCAAGGAAGAACTAAAACCTATCCTCCTCAGACTACTACAAAAAATTCAAGAGGAAGGAACACTTCCAAGCTCATTCTATGAAGCCAGCATCACCCTAATACCAAAACCAGGTAAAGACAACACAGTGAAAGAGAATTACAGGCCAATATCCCTCATGAACATAGATGCCAAAATCCTCAACAAAATCTTAGCAAATCGGATCCAGCAGTACATCAGAAAGATCATACACCATGACCAAGTAGGATTTATCCCAGGGATGCAAGGATGGTACAATATCCGCAAATCAATAAACGTGATACATCACATAAACAAATTGAAAGAAAAAAACCACATGGTCATATCAATTGATGCAGAAAAAGCATTTGACAAAATTCAACACGCATTTTTGATAAAAACTCTCAGCAAGGTGGGAGTAGAAGGATCATACCTCAACATAATAAAAGCCATATATGACAGGCCCACAGCCAACATCATACTCAACGGACAAAAACTAACATCATTTCCCCTAAGAACAGGAACAAGACAGGGATGCCCCCTCTCACCACTCCTGTTCAACATAGTACTGGAAGTGTTAGCCATTGCAATTCGGCAAGAAGAAGAAATAAAAGGCATCCAAATTGGAAAAGAGGAAGTAAAACTGTACTTATTTGCAGACGACATGATATTATACATACAAAACCCTAGAGATTCCATAAAAAAGCTACTAGACTTAATACATGAATTTGGCAATGTAGCAGGATACAAAATTAACCCCAAGAAATCTGAGGCATTTCTATACACCAATAGTGAACTTTCAGAAAGAGAGATTATAAAAACAATCCCGTTTACCATTGCACCGAAAAAACTAAGCTACCTAGGAATAAACTTAACTAAAGAGGTAAAAGACCTCTACTCAGAAAACTACAGGACGTTGAAAAAAGACATAGAGGAAGACATAAACAGATGGAAGAACATACCGTGTTCATGGATTGGTAGAATCAACATCATCAAAATGTCCATACTACCCAAAACAATCTATAAATTCAACACACTTCCCATTAAAGTACCAACAGCATACTTCAGAGATCTAGAACGAACTTTCCAAAAATTCATCTGGAATAAAAAAAGACCCCGAATAGCTGCAGCAATCCTGAAAAAGAACAAAGTAGGTGGGATCTCAATACCAGATATCAAGTTGTATTACAAAGCCACTGTTCTCAAAACTGCCTGGTACTGGCACAAGAATAGGCATATAGATCAATGGAATAGAATAGAGAGCCCAGAAATCGGCCCGAACCAATATGCTCAATTAATATTTGACAAAGGAGGCAAGAACATACAATGGAGCCAAGATAGTCTCTTCAATAAATGGTGTTGGGAAAATTGGACAGATATATGCAAGAAAATGAAACTAGACCACCAACTTACACCATACACAAAAATAAACTCAAAATGGATAAAGGACTTAAATGTACGACAGGATACCATAAAAATTCTAGAAGAATCCAAAGGCAAGAAAATCTCAGACATATGCCGAAGCAATTTCTTCACTGATACAGCTCCTAGGGCACTTGAAACTAAAGAAAAAATGAACAAATGGGACTACATCAAAATAAAAAGCTTCTGCACAGCAAAAGAAACCATCAACAAAACAACGAGAAAACCCACTGTGTGGGAAAACATATTTGCCAATGACATATCTGATAAGGGCCTAATCTCCAAAATTTATAGGGAACTCATACAACTTAACAAAAGAAAGATAAACAATCCAATCAAAAAATGGGCAAAGGACCTAAATAGACACCTTTCAAAAGAGGACATCCAGAAAGCCAAGAGACATATGAAAACATGCTCAAAGTCACTAATCATCCGAGAGATGCAAATCAAAACAGCAATGAGGTACCATCTCACACCTGTCAGACTGGCTATCATCAACAAATCAACAAACGACAAGTGCTGGAGAGGATGTGGAGAAAAAGGAACACTTGTGCACTGCTGGTGGGAATGCAGACTGGTGCAGCCACTGTGGAGAACAGTATGGAGTTTCCTTAAAAAACTGAAAATGGAACTCCCATTTGACCCTGTGATCCCACTTCTAGGAATAGATCCCAAGAAACCAGAAACACCAATCAGAAAGGATATATGCACCCCTATGTTCATAGCAGCACAATTCACCATAGCTAAGATCTGGAAACAGCCTAAGTGCCCATCAGTAGATGAATGGATTAGAAAACTGTGGTACATCTACACGATGGAATACTATGCTGCTGTAAAAAGGAAGGAACTCTTACCATTTGCAACGTCATGGATGGAACTGGAGAGCATTATGCTAAGTGAAATAAGCCAGTCAATAAAGGAAAAATACCACATGATCTCACTCATTCGTGGACAATAGAGACCATTATAAACTTTTGAACAATAATAGATACAGAGGCAGAGCTGCCTCAAACAGATTGTCGAGCTGCAGCGGGAAGGCTGGGGAGGGTTGGGGGGCAGGAGGTAGGGGGGTAAGAGATCAACTAAAGGACTTGTATGCATGCATATAAGCATAACCAATGGACATAGGACACTGGGTGATAGGGGAGGCTAGGGGACTGTCTAGGGCGGGGGGATAAAATGGATACATATGTAATACCCTTTGTAATACTTTAAGCAATAAAAAAAATATATATATATATATATCAAAGGAAAAAAAAAAGAATTAGATTTCTGTTAAAATCCAACTTGCTCAGAGATGTTAACAAGAAACTGTTTTCAGTTTGTATTTTTGATTAAGAGTTGGACATACTTACTTAGAAAATTATTCTCACAGGAAATAAGCATAACACTAGTTTTTGACTGAAGCAAAGAATGTAACCTCAAATTTAATTATGTAGGGAAAGACCAACTTAATGTACTTGGCTATTTCTCCAGATTCAGCTTGAAAATATTCAGGACATGAGAAGATTCATTTTCTCAATAGTTCCAAGCCAAAGATGTGAGAAAACTGGGAAGGTTAATGGTAGAGTTATAACCTAATTGGCTATGACCTAATTGGAACAATTCAGAATTGTTCATGGACTGGGAAAATGTGCAAGAAGAAACACACAAGGATGACAATGGCAGTGAGCTCTCCTGCAGCAGCTGCCACCTCTACTAGATACAAATCGCAGCAGGACACTAAAGGTGAGGAGCAGAGTGTGACCCTTGAGGAAGTGTGCTACCCTTTGCAAGAGCCATGTGAATTCTGTGATTTACAGAAGCAGGAAAACATGGATTATGTACGGAAATAATTAATGGTGAGGGACAATGTTTAAAGGAATATACATTGTGATGAAAGGGAATTTAATAATTTGGGATGACAAGACAGAGATTGTGCATTTATATCTGCAGCTTGGGTCATTATCAAAGTTGTATCAAGTTTATTGAGATGGTGGGGTGAAAAAGGCATCCAAAGATGGGCCAAAAATTGTAACATGGAAATGCCCACTGGTTCCTGCTCTAATGTAGAAGAAGGAATGCTTTGGTTGGCCCAATGGCTGATAGCCCCTTTTCAAAAAGTTTTATCCGAGTAACTATCTCTTTGGGGGAAACAATGAACTAGATAATTCAGCGACCACAGGCAAATGGTTATGAACAGAAATTGGTGTCAGAATCCAAAATAATACCTTAGCCCTCACTAAGACTAGGATCTTTTGAGGGTCAGGTGACCAGTGAATTTTAGCTTAGGTCTATTTTGAAATAGGTCCAAATTTTATCTCACCCATTCTGTGGTTGCTCCTGGTTGTAAAATGCATAACTGAAATTCCTATACCAGCGGAATTATCCCACACACTCATCACCAATGACTCAAGGCAACTGTGGACAGAAAGTCTAAACCAATCCATAAGAACTGCCTGTAACTGTGCAAGTATTAAGTTAGAAGCTGTACCATCTGCCTGATGAATATGAGAGATTTGTGCCACCATGAAGGATTTGAAAGATTCAGGAGTGATGATTTGGGCACATCCTCATTACTCTTTTGATTTGTCTTGAGAGAAAGAAGGAGGAAGAGAAGGAGGAGGAGGTTGGACAGGAGCCAGTGAGAGAGGAGGAAAAGATAGAGAAAGTAGAGGAGGAGGAAAGAAGGTTTAGAAGAAATAGAAGGAGTAATAAAAGGATGAGAAGGAAGAGGAGGGGGAGTAGGTGACAGAGAAGAAGAAAGAGAGAGGGAAAAGACACAACTTGGAAAGTGGCAGTGTACTCACCAATTCTTTAACTACAGGAGACCCTATGCTGCTGCTGTACCATGTGGTTACTTTGCTTGAGCAACTTCAAAGTCCCCATCACCTTGTACCATATGCACCTACAGTGCAGGCAAATGCCTCCTCCTCCCGTTTTCATAGTTCAATTCAATTTGCCTTCTCTCAGGTGGCAAGGTCCCCATACACCTTCATTATCTTCCCTCAGGGATGAGTCATCTCTACAGGCTGAAGGTCCTCACTGCCCTTTTCTTCCACAGGAAATACTTCTGGCTGGTCGGTTACAATGATGATGTTATGCAGAATGGACCAAGTGAGTGGGACAATACTACTCTCGAGTTGATACTGTAGAGTCAGTAGCTGAGGAAGAAATTCTGACTGAAATTCAGAATTCTTACTCAGTGAAATATGTTTGTGTCCAGTGCTCTTCTGAGGGGGAGGCAGTTATCTGAGGTAAGCAATGATTGCTGGCATCTGGCCCCACCTGCTACCAAGATGGAGAACCAGCACCCAGGGGGCCTCTGGATTTTAGAGGCAGATTACTCCTCAGTTGGGTATATGACTCCATGGAGTGACCTGAAAGTTTTCTTCTTTTGAGTTCAACCTGGAAAAAGACAGGCACTGTCACAGGTGCAGGCGGCTGCATGTCCCCCTCCATGCATTGCAGCAGACTTGATGGTCCTCCCAGTGTCCCTGGAAGATGGGGATTGTGGTTGGGACCTTGGGAAGGCCGGTGTGTGAGTCACAGTGCAGGTGCTCAGGATTCCCCACCCACGAGCATATCCTTGTTCACTTACCTTTGGTTCACTCAGGATGAGATGGAGCCTGTGTTCGGACTTGTCAGCAGCAGGTGTGCCACAGGGTGTTAGCCACCAGACAGTTAATGAGGACTGGTGTCTCTGAAAACAAGAAAACTAAGAGTTAAAAAGCCAATTTGTAACTCCAGAGTCCGCCAAACAAGGCAGTTTATAAATACTGGGTGACAACATCCCTAGATGGAGGAGTGAGGACCGCTGTGCCAATCCAATGGCTCTCCTGGCTTCCATTGTGAATGTCTGTGTTGATGATATAGACCATCTGACAAATTTCTGGGTTGTCCACAGCAGCACACATGGATTGTTTACATGACTTATAACCAAGACTCAGATTCAGCACAAAGAGCTTCAGGACATGAGTATATATTTGTGTCAATGATTCCAAGCCAGAGTGAGAAAAATTGGAAAGGTGCATGGTAGAAAGCTGGCAAATCTGATTGTCAAGGTTTCCTGGGTTGCTGAGAGCTGGGGAAGAGGTAACTAGGGTCCAAGCTGCATAGGTGTCCTGGCTCCCCACGGACCTGTGGGCAGCAATGGCTCCAGCCTCTGGCTGAGTCCACCAGGGCATTGCTGGTGGCTTCCATCCCCATTAGTCAAAAGTCGTCCTAGCCAGAGGGGCAAACATTCCGGGTTAGGGACTGTCATCACCCTGGGGATTGATAGAGATTTGTCCCACAGGATTTCCTGGGTTACAAAGAACAAATCTTAAACATAGGCCACCAAGTTACCATGCAACCTGAGCTGTCCATTATGACCTGGGTGTGATGTCACTCACAGAGTCATTAAGGGCCCTGCATGGGAAGACTACATCAATTAGTGTGGGCCATGTGTGGGCCATACCCGATCCAACCTGGGCTGATCAAAGTAGTTATATAAGGTGATGCCTTGGACCCTACTATCAAACAAGGAATCCTTGTCTCTACTTAAACCTGTTCACTCATGGAAATCTCCGTGGCCTGTTGACATTGAAGCAGTCACGGTCTATCCTCCTGATGGATTTGTATGATGTTGATGAGTGATGTTATTTCCTTCTGGAATAATATGAGTACATTTCTCTGTACTTACCTTCTCCTCACTAATATCAGCGTGAGCTTCTGTTAGGACTGGGCAGTAGCAGGTACGCTGTAGGGCCTTAGGCATCAGACAGTTCATGAGGAATTGTATCTATAAAAAGGAAAGAAAATCATTCATTCAGTGTTAAAAAACAAGTTCTAATCCAGATTTGGCTCAAGACAGTAAATATTGGGCTATGGCATGTAACACTAAATGGAGGAGTGGGGGCTATCGTGGCAATCCAATGGGGCTTCTGAGTTCTCTTTCCGTGTCTGGGGTGATGACACAGACATTCTTAATGTTTTCTGAGTGCTCCAGAACAGTGGACATGGATGGTTTACTTGATCTGTATCCAAGAGATCTAATTCAGCATGAAGAGATCAATTTTGTCACAGGTTTCAAGCCAGATGTGAGAAAAAGTGGAATGGATCATGGTATTGTTATAACCCACACAGGAGGAAAGTAGAATAATTCAGAATTTGCCAGGGAACAGAAAATTTTCAAGAGGAAGCAAGCACAACAGAGTAACAAAGACAGTGAGCTCTTCTGCGACAGTTTCTACCTTGATTAGACTCAAATCCCAGCAGGACCCTAAAGGTGAGGGGAGAGTTTGACTTCTGAGGTGGTGTGCTACTCCATTTGACATGTAAATGCCCATTCTCCCTTGTTTTAAATTATGAATAAGCAGTTCAAAAGTTTATGGCAGTGGTAATGTTGGAGTTGATTGGTAAGGTGAGTCCTATTGCCCACTCTGGGAGTGCCCACATGGCATACCTTTCACCAATGCATGGGGAACTATATAACGACTGGAAACAGCATATTTGAAGAGCTGCATGAAGACTCTTCTATGAAAACCAGACCTTGGGAACTGCAACCTCTCAATGGGAAAGTCCAAATGTGATGGGAGACATTGAACCCCAGAGGCAGGGGTACTGGGCCTTTTCCAGTCACTGAACTCACAGAGTGGATCTGATCAGCCTGAAATACAGCAAATCCAAGCAGGATCTAGTGAGTCTGACTGGCCCTGACGTACAGTGTTGGCTAATGAGTCACGTGTTCCTAGCAGTGGGGAGAGGAAGCTCACTGCATTGTTGCTCCATCTAGTGAAGCAGAAATGTCCCCGTGAGTCCCAGGGCCCAGCAGCCTAAGCCCTGTGCCTAATTCTCTGAGATTCAAGGGAAGCCTTATTGCCTAAAACAGGTCAATTATATGAAAATCAAACTTTATTGTTCACAGAAAATATCTATTCTAATAGAGCCACAACTACTTATTTACATAGAATCAATGACTGATATCTAATAATGAGGAGAGGCTTGGAGTTTCTGCAGAAACCACAAACCATTGAGTCTCTGGCTATTACAGGAACAGGTTGCTGACCTCTGACCTAGGATTCCCTTTATAATCGTTAAAAAGTTGTTTAAGAATTTTAGAGAGGTCTTTTTCCCTAAAGACAAAAATTTCCTTGCTTATTATTCACTAATGGCCCGGTTTCTCAAATTCATGCATATGGAAAGGAAATGAAGTAGAAGAAATATTTTAATATTGCTATTTGCCCTTTATAATAGAAGTGTGAGCCAAATTCATGATTTACAATGACAGATGGAAACGCGTGTGTGATTGGTGCCAGTTAGAGCTATATATGTGTGAGTCAACTTAGCCTTTTATATATATACTAGAGGCCCGGTGCACAAAATTTGTGCACTCGGGGTGGGGGGCGGGAGGGTGCATCCCTCAACCCAGCCTGCACCCATTTGTAGTCCAGGACCCCATGGGGGATATCCACCTGTTGACTTAGGCCCACTCCCCGGGGGATCAGGCTTAAGCTTGTGGTCAGACATCCTTCTGGCAGTCAGGGAGCCCTCGGGGGATGTCCAACTAAAGGCTTAGGCCCCCAAGGGTTGGGCCTAAACTGTTAGTTGGACATTCTTAGTGCTGCCACGGAGGTGGGAGAAGCTCCTGCCACCATCACTCTACTGGCCTTCCATGAGCCAGCTTCTGGCTGAGTGGCACTACTCCTCGGTCTGACCTAAACCCTAGAGATTAGTACTTCATTTTACAACTTTTTCTCGGTTTATAGGCAGCAGCAAACTCAGACTACACAGTCGGGTGTGCAAGAAATGTTGCTTTCTTTATTGTTTAGTAACCAAACCTAACTTCAACTTCAGCCCCCATTCTGTCAAGTGAAAAAACAAAAACAAAATATTATTTAACTTAGGTTCCCCACCCCCTTCTCTGGAGTTGTACCTCCATGTCAGACAGTTTATATCTCAGGCAGAGGTGCCAAAGAACCGAGCAGGGTCAAGAACATCTGGACCTCAGTCTTCTGTCTGGGCTGGCCCCCAACCAGCTGCCCTTGACCCTCACCTCAGAGCTCAAGTCCATGCTGATCCCTGGTATATCCTCCTCATCTGGGCCTTGAGGCCTCTTGAGTCCAATTTGCTCTCTCCCTCTCACACAAAGAGCTATTGGGTTTTCTGGGGTGAGGTCCTCTGACACCTCCTCAGTCCCGTTGCATGCACACCATCTTGGTGCCTTGGTCACGGCCACAAAGCTGTGTGGCTGCTCTCAGACCCTCCGTCTTCTGCTGCCTTAGGGAGTGACTCAGTGGGAGGGTCACAGTCCTTTTTACATGGCCGCCAACAAACACTCAGTGTTCCTTCCCTCTAGTTCTCCCTCTCCTCCTCACCCCAGTCCAGGCACATCTATGTGCAGGGCAGGGGAGGGTGGGAGGCAGGCGTGTCTCTGACCCAGCACACAGGCTTCCAGATCCACTGCTCCCCCAGGAGGTCTTCCATGCTCTGGACCTCGATACCCAGAACCTGCCCCCTCTCAGCTGCAGGTCTTTGCCCGCAGTGGTCAAGTCTGTTTAGAGCAGTGGTTCTCAACCTTGGCTGCACATTAGAATCACCTGGGAATCTTTTCAAAATCCTGATTTCTGGGCCTCATTCTCCGGAAATTCTGTTTCTTTGTTACTAATGCTGTGGCTCTACCCCATAACAAAGAAACAGAATTTCCAGAGGATGAGGCCCAGAAATCAGGATTTTGAAAAGATTCCCAGGTGATTCTAATGTGCAGCCAAGGTTGAGAACCACTGGTTTAGAGGCTTGAAGTCAAGAAGTGCCTCTTTGTTCTCTGCTTTCTGGAGGCGGTCAGCATGGAACATTCCTGCCTGGACTGGGGAGGGGTCTCTGGGTGTTAAGAATACCAGGAGGGGGAGCACAGACACCTCCTAGAGCTCTGAGATGGGAAAGGCAGCACCCCCTCACCTCTACCCACAGGACGTTTCTTTAGAAGCAGAAGCCTCATCCTGTGCAGGGGCCTGTGCTTGCTGCCTCAGTTTCTCAGCGACAACGAATTTGATGAGCGTCTTTTCCCCACTGCAGTAGCTGCTTCATTTGTTCGTTCTTGCATTTTTCATTAGCTGCTAAATCACCCCTGTGGCTGCAAACCTGTTGTGCCTGACTCAGCTAGTGGGGAGCTATGGGAGCTGTGCAGGGACAGGGGAAGGGGGAGGGGGGCCCGGCCTACAGAGAGGGTCAGTGGTGCCTGCCCGGCTGTCTCAGAGGATGTGGCTTAGGTTAGGTTCTGTCCTTTGGCGACTTTAGGAGGGGAGGCTGTGTCCTCCGCTCCCCACTTTGACTCAGAGGTGGAAGTTCTCCGTGCTCTCTGGCCTCATAACTCAGTGGATCATAGTGGGATTCAGCAGGCAGGCAGGTGGCTTCTGCAGCTGCACACAGGCATGGGCTGCTGGCTTCTGCAGCCGCACACGGGCACGGGCCTGAAACCCGGGACCGGATCAGGTCACAGGCGGCTTTTGTGGCCGTACACAGGCGTGAGCAGGCGGCTTCTGTGGCTGCACATGCTGTGGGCAGGCGGTTTCAGAGGCTGCACCTGGGCTTGGGCTGTTGGCTTCTGTTGCCACACAGGGGCACGGGCTGTCCCGCACACGGGCGCGGGCAGGCGGCTTCAGGGGGGTCGGGGTTGCCACTTGGCCTGCTCCCGGGCACTCCTGCCCTCCGATCACCATGGCCATCTCGGGCCGCAGGCCAGCCGCCTGTCCAGGGAGTCCAGGGTTACCCCCTGGCCTGCACCCTGGCCCTCCCGCCCTCTGATAGCGGGGCGCAGGCCCTCCTGCCCTCCGATCACCATGGCAATCGCTGGGCGCAGGACAGCCGGCAACCCCAACCGGCTTTCTGATGGTGATCACTGGCTGAAGGCGGCCTTTGCCCACCCCCCAGCTCTTGCCTGCCGCCTGGGTTGCCATCACCATTCTTCAGTCCTTTCCCTTTTGCCTCCCAGCATTGTGGCTATGTATGCAAATAAACTGCCATCTTTGTTGGTGGTTAACCGCCATCTTAGCTGGCAGTTAATTTGCATATCACCCTGATTAGCCAATGGGAAGGGTAGCGGTCGTATGGCTAATTACCATGTTTCTCTTTTATTAGATAGGACTAGGGGCCCAGTGCAGGAAGATTCATGCACAGTGGTGTGGGGGGTCCCTCAGCCTGGCCTGTGCCCTCTTACAGTCTGGGACCCCTCAGGGGATGACCATCTGCTGGCTGAGACCTGCTCCCCAGGGGATTGGGCATAAGCTGGCAATCAGACATCCCTCTGGCAGTCTGGCAACCCTCGGGGGATGTCTACTTGCCAGCAGGGAGCAGACCTAAGCTGCAGTCAGACATCCTTAGCACTGCTGAGGAGGCAGGAGAGGCTCCCACAACCACCGTTGTACTAGCAGCCATCAGCCTGGCTTGTGACTGAGCAGAGGTCTTCCATGTGGGATCTCACAAACAACCGGAGGGCAGCTCCTGCATTGAGCATCTGCCCCCTGGTGGTCATTGTGTGTCATAGTGACCAGTCATTCCCAGTCTTTCTGCTTTTAGGGTCAGTTTGCATATTACCCTTTTACTATATAGGATAGAGGCCTGGTGCACGGGTGGAGGCTGGCTGGTTTGCCCTGAAGGGTGTCTCAGATCAGGGTGGGGCCCCTGCTTGGGTGCCTGGCCAGCCTGGGTGAGGGGCTGATGGCTGTTTGCAGGCTGCCTGCACTGCCTTTAGGGTAGAGGTCCCCACTGGGGTGCCTGGCCAGCCTAGATGAGGAGCTGATGGCTGTTTTCAGGCTGCCCACACCCCCTTCAGGGTGGGGGTCACCACTGGGGTGCCTGGCCAACCTGGATGAGGGGCTGATGGCTGTTTTCAGTCTGCCCGCAACCTCTTCAGGGTAGGGGCCCCCATTGGGGTGCCTGGCCAGTCTGGATGAGGGGCTGAGGGCTGTTTTCAGGCAGGCCAAGCCTGCAACTGAAGCTCCCAGTCTCTCCTTTTGTTCTTTTTTATATTTTTTTTATTCAGGGATTTATTTACCTTCTGCAATTGAAACTTTGATGCAGCTCCAGCTCCAAGGCCGGCTGGCTGAAAGCAGATACCTAGGGTTTGTTTAGCTTCTATAATTGCAACATTGTTGCATCCGGAGCTCAGAGCCGGGCTGCGGCAGGCAGGGAACCTTGGCTTCCTCCATCACTGGAGCAACCAAGCCTCATGTTCCCTTCAGCTGTGTGGCTGCCAGCTGCCATCTTGGTTGGCAGTTAATTTGCATATCGCCCTGATTAGCCAATGGTAAATGTAGCTGAGGTATGGTTAATTACCATTTTTGTCTATTATTAGATAGGACTAGGGGCCCAGTGCACGAATCTTCCTGCACGGTGGTGTGGGGGGTCCCTCAGCCCAGTGTTCAGCAAACTCATTAGTCAACAGAGCCAAATATCAACAGTACAATGATTGAAATTTCTTTTGAGAGCAAAATTTTTAAACTTAAACTACATAGGTAGGTACATTGTTATTAACTTAATTAGTGTACTCCTAAGCTGGCCTTTGCTAAAAACATCCTCAATCTGATTGTGGTACTTTCACTGAGGTCAACCCCTTCCAATTCTCCCATCCACACTTGTCTTGTATACTTATTTTGTCTATCTTTTGTCACCCGCGCACGATTTGCGGACGCGACTAGCACTAACCACTGCACAATGAGACTGCTGACTGACTGGCTCACTCAACTCCTGCATGAATCATGTGCGCCTCCCCTGCCCTGAGTATCCCACAACCCGCCTGCACCGCATCTCCCATCGCCGGACCGACCGACACCCCCCACTTCTTCTAAAGCCACTTCTTCAAAATAGACTCACCCAAGCTGAAAAACAACTTCTGCGTATGGGCCATGAAGTTTCTATTGCACTGTACGTGTGTGTCCACACATGGTATTTTGTGGAAGAGCCACACTCAAAGGTCCAAAAAGTCGCACGTGGCTCGTGAGCCATGGTTCACGAGCCATGGTTCGCTGACCACTGCCTCAGCCCGACCTGCACCCTCTCCAGTCCGGGAGTTTCTGTCTGTCTTTGCAATCATATGAATGAATTATCTGAGACCTCCAACCCAGTTTGGTTTGTTGCTCACAGAATAATAGAGGCATTTTTTTCTCTTTGCTTCATTGGTTGAGATTTCCTGGAAGTGTTAGGATATCTTCCCTTTAATTTTTCCTAGACACTCTGATTTTACTTATGTCTTCATCTTTGCTTTCCCTCCATCCCTTACCGCAACAGTAACTTGCTCCAGACTCACTTTGCTCTCGTGTCTAAGAGATCTGTCTGCCATCAGAACTACTATGCCCAGAATTCCTGGTGTTCCCCACACTGGGAGTGACCAAGGGAGCCATGGCCCCACACGCCTCCAGCTCTCCTGCTCTGCTCTCTGCCCAGTGACTAAGGGAGGCACATCCCTCCATGGGAGTGACCGAGGGCACCACGTCCCCACAAGCTGCCGGCTCTCCCACTTCAGCTCTCTGCCCGGTGCCTGTGTATGCAAATTAACCACCATCTTTGTTGGGTTAATTTATATATCCACCATGATTGGTTGGTAAGCACAGGGAAGGGATGGTCAATTTATATGTTTCTCTTTTATTATATAGGATACTAGGGGCCCAGTGCCCTCAGTGCAGCCTGCACTCTCTCCAATTGGGACCCCTTGAAGGATATCCTACTGCTGGTTTACAGGGATCAGGCCTAAACTGGCAGTCAGACATCCCTCTCACAATCCGGGACTGCTGGCTCCTAACCACTCACCTGCCTGCCTGCCTGCCAGCCTGCCAGCCTGCTCGCCCTTAACTGCCCCCTGCCGCCGGCCTGCTTGTCCCCAACTCTCCCCCCCCCCCCGCTAGCCTGCTCGCCTCCACCTTCCTTCTCCACTGGCCTGCTCGCCCCCAACTGACCCCCTGCTGGCCTGCTCTCTCCAAATTGCCCCCCCCACTGTCCTGATCACTTCCAACTGACCCCCACTGATGGCCTGCTTGCCACCAACTGGCCCCCCTGCTGGTCTACTTACCCCCAACGACCCCGTCACCCATCAGCCTGATCACCCACAACTGCCCTCCCCTCTTGGCCTCTAACCGCCTCTACATTAGCCCCACCACCATGGCTTTGTCCAGAACAACATCTGGAAGGTCTCCTGGAAGGTCTCCCAGTCTAATTAGCATATTACCCTTTTTATTAGTATAGATAGAGGCCTGGTGCATGAGTGGGGGTCCTGCTGGGGTGCCTGGCCAGCCTGGGTGAGTGGTGGAGGGTCTTTTTCAGGCTCACCACACCCCCTTCAGTGTGGGGGTTTGCACTGGGGTGCCTGGCCATCCTGGGTGAGGGGCTGATGGCTGTTTGCAGGCTAGCCAAGAGCCCCAGCGGGGACCCTCACCCCATGGGGGTGTGGCCAGCCTGGGTGAAGGGCTGAGGGCTGTTTTCAAGTTGGCCACACCCCTTTCAGGATAGGGGTCCCTGCTGGGGTGCCTGGCCAGCCTGAGTGAGGGGCTGATGGCTGTTTGCAGGCTGGCCAAGTCCCCCAATGGGGACCCTCACCCCATGAGGGTGTGGCCATCTTCGGTGAGGGGCTGATGGCTATTTGCAGGCTCTCAGCCTCTCCTTTTTTTCCTTTTCATCGCCTCCTTGAGCGGAGGCCAGGGTGGTCTGGAAGCAGGCATCTGGGATTTATTTATCTTCTATAATTGAAACTTAGTAGCCTTGAGCAGAGCACAGGGCCAGCCAGGGCAGACAGAAAGCTTGGCTTCCTCCATCACCAGGGCAACCGAAGCCTCCTGCTGCTCCTGCTCCTTGGCCACCTCCATCTAAGTTGGGTTAATTTGCATATTAGCTACTGATTGGCTGGTGGGTGTAGCTGAGTGATGGTTAATTTGCAAGTTTCTCGTTTATTAGTGTAGATACTAGGGGCCCAGTGCACAAATTCATGCACCTTGAAAGGCATTGTGGGTCGTGAGGCTGCAGTACACACAGGGGCAGGTCTCAGCCCATCCTCCACACCACCACCCAGCCCCTCCCACCACTGCCCCCTGCCCCCTGTCTTCCAGCAGCCCCTCTCCCACTGCCACTGCTCCCTTTCGCTGATGGCACCAACCCCACTTGTACCCCCTGAGGGCACATAGTGATTGGGGTCAGTGCCAGCAGCGGGTACAAGAGATGTGGCACTGTCAGCAGGTGTGAGCAGCAGCTGCCCCAATGGCCCCTCAGGAGCAGGGGGAGGTGGAGAAGCCCTCAGGGGCAATCAGAGCTGGAAGCTGCTGCTCACACATGCTGATGGTTCCAAGCAATCGAGAGTGGCGCCAGGTACCAACAGCAGGTGTGAGTGGGATTGGTGCAAGTGGGAGTGGCAGTGGGTGGGAGTGGCAGCTCTGGCACCAGCAGCAGGTGAGAGCAGGGCCATCTCCAGCAGTGGGTGCGAGAGATGGCTGCCAGCCCAGATCTTCCCTCAGGATCAGGGAGAAATAAAGAAGCCCTCCAGTGTAATAGGGGCTGACAGCCACCACTCACATTGCTGACAATGCCAAGCAATCGGGGCCAATGCTTGGCATCAGCAGTAGGTGTGAGCAGTGGCTCCAGCACCGGCCGCAGGTACAAGTGGGCTGGTACCAGCAGCAGGTGCGAGCGCCGGGTGGGACTGTTTTTGAACAAGAGAAAGAATTTTCAATAACCACTACAGGCTCGCCCTGATGACAGTGACAGGCACCCTGCCTTGGTCTGGTGCCCCCACTCACCTGCTCTACCATTCCGCCATGGCCAATATTCGCTGTGTTATACACACACCCCCTGATGGTCAGTGCACATCATAGCAACCAGTTGTTCGTTTTTTCTGCCATTCGGTCTATTTGCATATTAGCCTTTTATTAAATAGGATACTAGAGGCCCAGTGTACGAATTCGTGCATTAATGGGGTCCCTCTGCCTGGCCTGCAGGATCGGGTAGAAAAAAGCTCTCCGACATTCCCCAAGGAGTCCTGGATTGCAAGAGGGTACAGGCCAGGCCGAGGGACCCCACCAGTGCACGATTGAGTCCAGGGAGAGACACAGAAGGTTGGCCAGCTGTGGAGGAACTGCAGGAGGGCTCCAGGGTGTGTCCAGCCCATCTCTCTCAATCCCGATCGGTCGGACCCCAGCAGCAAGCTAACCTATCGGTGGAGTGTCTGCCCCCTGCTGGTCAGTGCACATCATAGGGTGCTGTTGAGTGGCCTTAGCATATCATTAGCATACTAATCTTTGATTGCTTGAACGGCCAACAGGTCAACCACACACAGCATATTAGGCTTTTATCATAGGATTAGAGGTCAGATGCACAAAATTTTTGCACGGGGGAGGGGTGTCCCTCAGCCTGGCCAGTGCCCTCTTGCACTCTGGGACCCCTTGGAGGATTCCTGCCTAAGCTGTCAGTTGGACATCCCTCTTGCAGTCCGGGACCCTTCACTCTTTACCGCCTGCCTGTTGTGGAGGTGGGAGAGGCTCCTGCCAAGATGCTGCACTTGGCAGCCTTGAGCCCAGCTTCTGGCTGAGCGGTGCTCCCCATGTGGGAGCGCACTGACCACCAGGGGACAGCTCCCGCATTGAGTGTCTGCCCTCTGGTGGTCAGTGCATATCATAGCAACCGGTCATTCTGCTGTTTAATCAATTTGCCTATTAGGATCTCATTAAATAGGATAGAATAAACTTGCTTAAGTAGACCTGCTTTCTGATGTAGCTAAATCTTTTCCAGGCCAGTGAAGCACCCCAACTTCTCTTTCAGGTAATTGTCAGCAACACAGCAGTAAATATCAACATGAAGCAGATCATTATTGTAGATCATGCAGGGAGAACAAAGGGTAAAATATGTAACTGCAGCAGTGTTTGTCTATATTCTGTACAGTGAGAAAACCTGAAGTCATTGTCAAGGTCCACCATTTCTTACTTCTTTTCAATTAGGTAAAATTTCTAAGCTTTATAAATCTCTGTTTTCTGGCTAATGAAAAGAAAATAGTATTCCACCAAGTCTCCTATCTACCTACTCCAGGACTTCTGTGAGGATCAAATGAGATGAGGCATGGGAAAACACTTCACAGATATTTGGTTAAAGTGTGAAATGTTTCAACCTGTGTTTGTGTGCTGAAGAAAATGCAAGGGGCTATTTGTTGCTAGGGAGGGGAAGCTGGGCATTGCTACATGATGTCATTACCCAGCAACCGCAACAACCATTTCCAGGCTGGGCTGGGCTTTGGGCTGCATTTTGTGCCATGGGGTTTCAGCAGAATCAGCTGAGATTTGGTGAACTGTCACTTCAGGATGGTGGCAGGGCCTGTATCCCTCTTTGGGGAAGCCAAGTATTGCGTGTATTGCTTTCTGGGCTCCAGGTCTGATGTGCCATTTCTTTTTCTTTTTTATTTAAACATATTTTTTATTGATTTCCGAGATGAAGGGAGAGAGAGTGGGAGAGATAGAAACAACAATGTGAGACAATCATTAATCGGCTGCCTCTGGCTTGCCCCCTGTTGGGGATTGAGCCTACAACCCGGGCATGTACCTTGACTGGGAATTGAACCCAGGACCTCTTGATCTATGGGACAACGCTCAATCCACTGAACCACCACAGCCAGGCTCTGGGGTGCCATTTTTTTGTGCAGGTCATGGCAGCTCCTGATCACTGCCCCCTGGTGGTCAGTGCGTGTATTAGTACCAGTCGGAAGGTGGGAAGGACATGTAGTATATTAGCCTTTTATATAGATAGATTCTTTATACATGGCTGATTGTAGGAACACTATGGAATGACTGCAAATATGTTATCATGTGTAAAGTTGGTGCACACCAACTTTACATGAAACCATTGATTCTCTATATTTTTCAAATTTTGCACAAGCACATTTCTTGCTGTTTCACTGCTGCTGTTTTTGATGCAAAAACACATTTCTACTTTGCAGTCTCATCTTTGAGGAGCATATTTTTTAAATGTATTTTATTGATTTTTAACAGAGAGGAAGGGAGAGGGATAGAGAGTTAGAAACATCGATGAGAGAGAAACATCGATCAGCTGCCTCCTGCACACTCCCCACTGGGTATGTGCCCGCAACCAAGGTACATGCCCTTGTCCAGAATCGAACCTGGGACTCCTGAGAATGTAGGCTGACACTCTATCCACTGAGCCAACCAGTCAGGGGTTTGAGGAGCATATTAATACTGTGATGTTCATATTTAATTAAAATAAAAAAATGAGCCCTGGCCAGTTAACTCAGTGGTTACAGCATCCACCTGCATACCAAATGGCCATGAGTTCGATTCCTGGTCAAGGGCACAAACCTCGGTTACAGGATCCCCAGGCCCAGTATGGACGCGTGCCATGTGTCTCTCTCATGCCAATGTTTCTCTCTAGCTCCCTCCCTCATACGCTCTTTAGAAATCAAAGGGAAAAATACTTCGGTGAGGATTTAAAAAATAAATAAATGAAAAGAAAAATATATGAAACCATCCATTTCCTAGAAGTTGGAAGAGAACGTTTGTTCTATGATGTTTAATTTCTGCATGACTGAGCAATAAACAAACCTGGCCAAGGAACCACTGCCTCCACTCTCAGTAACTAACCAGCCCCGAGGTGTCCCAGGCATAGGGCCGAAAACAACACACAGCTGAAAAGATACATTTGGCTCTATAAGTAGGTAGTCACTTCATTCACTAAGCAAACTGGTGAGCGCCTGCTAGAGCAATCCATGTCTTCAATGGGAGAATAGAAGTTTCCAGGACATTTCCCAAACACCATTGTCTTCATCTCTTAAGTTCATGGAGCAGCTACATATGACAGGGAGGCAATGCCAAACAACAATGCAAATGAAGCCCTGACACAGGGACAGAAAAAAGCGGCTGTTCTGAGGGAGAGGCTGGGCATAGGCTCAGGCTATGGGCCTGGCTCCGAGCACACGCTGCTTCTTCTGTCAGCACTCGCCTCCGGAAGGCACAGCTCACGCTGCTGAGCTTTCAGGATTCAGTCACACACTGCGATGTGATTTCTATGAAACTTGCTTCTTAGGAAAATAAAGCTTTGAAAGGTGTGGCACAAAACAGGCTCCTAAATACTTGTAAAGGGATGAAGCAAAGCATGAACCTCAGGACCTAAAATGCATGCTCCCCATAAAGGGGACAGTAGTTGTGTCTAGTGTCCTCAGGTTTGCAAAGTGACATGCAGGTGCCTTCACCCCCCCCCCACTCTCCAAAGGGAGGGCAGTGCCCCCTCCGAGTGCCTCTGTGGGTATCACCTGGGAAGGCACCAGCTGGTGAGGACAGGTGTCCTGCTCTCCATCCGCCATCCAGGTCTCAGGGCGAGACTGACCTACCACTATTTTCTCCCCATACACTTGTGCAAATAATGAATGAATGAATGAGCAAGTGAGTGAATGAGTGAGCAAATGAATGAGTGAGTGAATGAGTGAATGAATGAATGAGTGTGTGAATGAGTGAATGAGTGAGTGAATGAGTGAATGAATGAATGAGTGTGTGAATGAGTGAATGAGTGAGTGTATGAATGAATGATGAAAAGATGAGTGATTTCAGTAGAGACTATAAGACATTGAGTCTCTGGCTGTTACAGGAAAAACTTGCAGATGTGATTCAGGATCTTGGGTTCCTATGATAATCTCTGTGTAGCGGCTTAACAACTTTGGAGAGGTCTATTTCACTAAAGAGAATCTTTTCCATGGCAGTAAGTCCTTCGTTAGGCACTCCTGACTGCAGAGCACTGCAGAACATGTGTAATACCGTGTGTGAAGGTGAGCACTCTCCAGGGAAGCCAGTCTTTGTCAGCTGCTGCTGTCTGCACAGGCCCAGGACAGAGCTCAGGCAGAATGGGGCACTGGAATGAGTGCCTGTCCCTGCAGGTGGGTCTGGTGCTCAGATCCGTCAGACACATTGGAGTTGCCACTGGCAACAGAAGTACAGAGCTTGTGACTTATCAATGTGCAGAGTGATGTCACTGAAGTCTGCTAATGCTGGAATATAAAGTCCTGCCCTTAATGCGTCCCAAACACCACTAGTTTAAGTCTATTTCATGGTCAGTAGTGACACACTGAGGAGACCTCTGCAAAGTGTTTTTTTTTTTAATATATTTTTCTTGATTTCAGAGAGGAAGGTAGAGAGAGAGAAACATTGATGAGAGAGAATAAGTGATAGGCTGCCTCCTGAATGCCCCACATTGGGGATCGAGCCCACATCCTGGGCCTGTGTCCTTCACTGGAATCAAACCTGGGACCCTTCAATTGCAGGCTGATGCTCTAGTCCAGTGATGGCGAACCTATGACACGCGAGTCATAAGTGACACGTGGGCTCATTTTTTTGGTTAATTTTTCTTTGTTAAATGGCATTTAAATGTCTAAAATAAATATCAAAAATATAAGTATTTGTTTTACTATGGTTGCAAATATCAAAAAATTTTTACATGTGACACGGCACCAGAGTTAAGTTCGGGTTTTTCAAAATGCTGACATGCCAAGCTCAAAAGGTTCGCCATCACTGCTCTATTCACTAAGCAATACTGGCTAGTGCCTCTGCAAAGTTTCTAAGCTGCTATGCAAAGGTTCAAATAGGAATCCCCCCAAGAACAGTCATTTTTCCTCCATAGAATTTCAAGTATAATCCCAAGCAACAGAATGGAAGGAAAGTGATACAGAAATGCCTCCAGAGGTCTGTCTTTGTTTAAATCACGGCACCTCACGCAGCACCTCTGAGGTGCTCAGAGGACTGGACACGCTGGGTGACGTCCCTGCTCGGGGACGATGACACTAGAAGTTGTGCACGGCCTTTCTCTGCTGCTTTGTGCAGTAAAATAATGATGTGCTGTATAAGATGGTTCCCACAATGTAATGATAGTGTTTTTCAGAAGTATCATTCACAGTAGTACATCCAAAATCACTGCATTTTCCTTTCCTCTAGCTTATGAACAACACATTTAGTTTAAAGAGCATTTTCATACAATTGCCTTCCACCAATGTTGTGAGTAAACTGAAGGTCAGTGACTTAGCCGTGCATGAGGGGAACAGTCCAGAGCTCAACTCAGGGCTGCCATGACCAGCCCCTTCCCACCAGGGTGCCTCTACCCACAATTCACAGTCTCCCTCTAACTTCACCACAAAGAAACAAAAAAACCCTTAGGAGAAAATGTGCATCTCAAAATAGCAACGTGAAGAATTTGGTAAAACTAGAAAGTCACCTTCCACTTTTCAAAGAGTGAAAAACTTTGAATGTTACCTCTTCTCTAATTGTCCAAATGCTTTCAATGTGGCCCTAGTGAATTATGAAGCAGCACCTGAGATGGACCACTTATTGACAAGAAACCATGGACGTCTATGCCTGATTATAATGCCGCTGCGCACCCCACTGCAGGCAATGGCCACTAAATCACATCCTGGGGCCAATTGGTTAGAGCTCAGCATCAAATTATATTACAAGCTGTTCATCTCACCCTCCTTTTCTAATTAATTTTCTATAAAAAGAGATGTTTAGCCCTAGCCGATTTGGTTCATTGGATAGAGCTTCGGCCTGCAGACTAAAGAGTCCCAGGCTTGATTCCCGTCAAGGACACAGGTGGGGGTTGCGGGCTCCATCCCCAATAGGGGGCGCATGGGAGGCATCCGATCTATGATTCTCTCTCATCATTGATGTTTCTACCTCTCTCTCGCTCCCCCTTCCTCTCAAAAAGCAAATATATGTCACAGACCTTCAGTTTACTCAGAAAAATCACTGGGAGGCAATTTTATATATATACGCAGACACAGAGAGATGTTCAGAGTCTATTTCCAGCTCTGTGACCAGTGACAGCGTTATCCCCCTCGGCGTTCTATCTGGAGGGAGAGTGAGCAGTTCCTGTAGGAAGTGCAGAGGACTGGCAGCTGTTTTACTCTGTGGCTCCACCAGAGAAAAGACTGAAAGCCCTTGGCACTTGGAGTGAATGGGAACTTCTTACCTCTAGCAGAAGTCACTGCACCCAATACGGCTGCGGCGTTCTCAGAACACGGCCTCCTATTAAAAGTCAATACATTTACGCAGAGTTCTATGTCCAGCACCGACAGTCCTGCAGAGGCAGGAGGGCGGCCAGCTGAACAGGGCACCTGCAGACCAGGGGACGCCCCCCCCCTCCCCCTCCCTGCCCCTTGCGTCAGCGTCTGCAGCCCAGGGAGCTCCCCTAGGGGAAACTGCACCCCGGGCTTTTTATGCAGGAAAGTCTTCATCCTCAAGTGGCCCAGGACTTACCCCTTCACAAGAAAATACAATGACCGCTCCCCAAAAAACACAAGTCATCCTCTCGAAACTCCACTGAGGTCAGGTTTCATTGGTGGCTCCCTGCCCCGCTCTTGCCTATGGATCGATGTGGTGACGTTGCTCTCTGGCGCCGGGCCTAAGCCGCGCTAGCCAACAGAAGGACATTCCTTGGTGAATGTCACTGCTCTCTCGCTCTGCCTGCAGGCCCCTCTCCTCTCCTCCCTGTCCGACGGCGGTGCATGGAAGGGAAGGAGGGGTGCAGAACCTGGCCCGACCTCCGTGTCACGCATGTGGTCTCTCTGATGCAGTGGACACCTTCTGCTCACCTTCCCCGGCTTGTGTCTCGGGCACCCCTCCCCATGGCAGGGAGGGGGTGTCCCGTCCTCATGCCGCATGCGCCTCCCCGTTGGGCATGTGGATGCTGTTTTACCTTGGCCCTCGGTGGTGCCCCTGGAGCGCTCCCTGGCGTCCTGCAGGTGCCCAAGGCAAAGCTGGTGGTGTAGTTTCCGTTTCCCGCGAGCCCCTGCTGGGCCGCTGCTGTCTGCGGTGCACTGGAGGGGAGCTCCAGGGGAGTCTGGCCGGATAAGGGGAGGCACACCTGTCCCCCTCGCATGAGGAGTCCCGGGCCCTCTAATGTGTGCCATGCCAGCGACGGCGATGGGGCCGAGTCAGCGGTGCTGGCCGCAGGTTGACTGCGAGAGGTTTTTTTTTTTGTTTTTATTTTTTTTTGCTGACACCTGTTTTTCATTGTTGTAGTTTTTTGTGTGTGTTTTTTTTTTTTTTTTTCTGTCTTGCGTTGTGCTGGTGTTCCTGACGCAACACCACAGGCTCTCTTATTTAACTGTGGACAAGGTCATGGTGTGAGGCAATAGGACAAAGTCCAGAGGCAGCATGGGCTCGTTCCTCCGATTTCTCTCGAGGGCCCCTATCGCGAGCGCCTGTGTGTGTACACCCTGTGCTTGACGCTGTCCCGGTGGGGTCTTCCGCCAAGCCCCCCGTGTTCCCTCAGAAGTGTCTCCTTATGGCTCCGTGGGCCGGCCGATGGGGTGTTTCTGCTGGGGTTGTGGTGGGGGGATGCGCCCTTGGTGAGAAAGCCTTCTCTAGCAATCTGAGGGGGTGCCTTGGGGTACCGGACCCCCAAGCTGCTGCCCCTCTTCTGGAAGCGCGTTCGTTTAGCCCCCTCTGTGTTAGCTCACTGGCTTTGAGGGGCCGAGCAGCGACGCTGCTGTGCCTTGCCTTACCGTGGCCCGTGCCTTGCCCCTCCGAGTTGGGGGAGGGTCCCGCCCGGCCGGGGTGGCATCCATAGCCGGGAAGTGCTGATCTTACATGTGTGTGCACGTGTGTTGCCGCGTGCACATCCAGATGCGTGGGGGGGATTCTCTCCCATTGCCTGCTGAAGGGGTTGGGGGGCTGCGGAGGCCTTTCCTGTCCCCTGGAGTTCCCGCTCCCAATGTCTCAGGTTCACAGCAGACACGGGTGTGCTGCTTGGGCACGGTCAGGGCCTGGCTTGTCCTGGGGCGGGAGGTAGGGCTCTGCCCATCAGGTTCAGACCGGGCAGATGAGTTGATGGGCAGCTGGAGAGAAGCCGTGGCGGCTCCCCTGTGGCTGTTGAGGGTCCTGTGTAGCCTTTCCGAATTGGCGGGGCTTCGGCCGCATGGCAGGAGGAGGCTTTGAGGTTGTGCGCTTCAGGAGGATCGGCCCGGCGACCCGGGCATCGCGGGGCCACCCTGTGTGTCTGTGGTGGTGGGATCCCCGCATTTGTTTACCCGGTGGCCCGTCCAGGTCCGGTGCCTTGCCTTGATGTCCACCCTATGCCGTGTGCGCCCAGGACCTTCCTTCATTTGATTGGGTCCACACCGTTTTGATTTCTTGCATGCGCGACCCCTCCCAGGGGTCGCTGCTGATGTGCACCCCCCAGCCACCCCCCGAGAATCAGCCTCCTGCCATGTTGGGTGTCGCCCCTTGGCCCTCCCCCACCTCCGTGGTGCATGTGGGGAGGTTGGTGGTGTCTCTGGGCAGAATGCTCTCAGATGGGGCGCAGTGTGACTGGGGGTGTGTTTGTTGGGCATGTGCACCCGTGAGAAAGAGGGAAAGAGGGGACTTTAGGCCCTCTAGGCCCGGGGTCAGAGGCGGTGGCCATGCGGGTGGGTGGCAGGACCCAGAACCCCCCACGTGAGGTTGTTTGAAAGTTGTTTCCAGCGGAAGCCAGTCGGTGGTTCATGGGTGTCCGGTGGACTGTCCCTTGGGCCTGGAGGGCCTCTGGCGGTGAGACCCCGCATTTGTTCCGGTGTGGCGAACCAACTCGCTTCCCGGCCTTGTCTTTTCTCCTTCCGTTCTTTCTCACCCAACGAACTGTGTCCTCAACTAACCTTGCTGGGTGGCCCCGGAGCCCCGCTACACCCACCTGCACCATCGCCGCCGTGCCTTTCCTACGTGCCTTGCTTGCCCTGGGGGTGGTCGCCTTGTCATGCCTGTGTCCATATGTCCGACCCGTCCGCCTGGCTGATGCCATCACAGGGGCTGTGCCCGTGGTTGCCTGTGGCCTCCTGGGCCCACCGCAGCCCCGCCCTGTGCCCCCCACCGCCCACCGTTGCGGCGTTGTTGCGTGTGGGTGCGAGGGTCGGTCTCTTGCCGTGTGACCCCGTTTGGAAGGGCCTACTGGAGCGTTGTTCGGGTCATGGCCAGCTGTAGTGATCGCCGTCCATGCCACGCCCCTCCAGGGCGCCGCTATGTGCGCTGTGCCCTGGTCCATGGGTGCGGGCGGTCCATCTGCTGCTGGGCCGGGTTTGGTGCTGTGCTGCCCCCTCTCCCCTTGTGCCCGCAGCTCCACACACACCCATGCTTGCTCACTTCCTCCCGTGCTTGGCACATCCGGCCCGCGTCCGGAGAACCGCCACGGTGGCACGCTCTTCTGGCTCCCTGCGCTCTCCTACCTGGTTGATCCTGACAGTAGCATATGCTTGTCTCAAAGATTAAGCCATGCATGTCTAAGTATGCACGGGCCGGTACAGTGAAACTGAATGGCTCGTTAAATCAGTTACGGGCAGGAACTGGTTTGGCCCAGTGGATAGAGCATCGGCCTGCGGACTGAAGGGTCCCAGGTTCGATTCTGGTCAAGGGCATGTACCTGGGTTGCAGACACATCCTCAGTAGGGGATGTGCAGGAGGCAGCTGATCGATGTTTCTCTCATCGATGTTTCTAACTCTCTCCCTTCCTATCTGTAAAACAATAAAATATATTTCAAAAAATAAATCAGTTATGGTTCCTTTGGTTGCTTGCTCCTCTCCTACTTGAATAACTGTGGTAATTCTAGAGCTAATACATGCCTATGGGCACTGACCCCTCTCGCGGGGGTGAGGGGATGCATGCATCTATCAGATCAAAACCAACTCGATCAGCCTCCCTTCGGCCCCCGCGGGCCTTGGGGGCAGGCACTGGCGGCTTTGGTGACTCTAGATAACCTTGGGCCGATCGCACGCCCCCTGTGGCAGCGATGACCCATTCGAACGTCTGCCATATCAACTTTCGATGGTAGTCGCCGTGCCTACCATGGTGACCATGGGTGATGGGGAATCAGGGTTCGATTCCGGAGAGGGAGCTTGAGAAACGGCTACCACATCCAAAGAAGGCAGCAGGCTCGCAAATTACCCACTCCCGACCGGGGAGGTAGTGACAAAAAATAACAATAGAGGACTCTTTCGAGGCCCTGTAATTGGAATGGGTCCACTTTAAGTCCTTTAATGAGGATCCATTGGAGGGCAAGTCTGGTGCCAGCAGCTGCAGTAATTCCAGCTCCAATAGCATATATTAAAGTTGCTGCAGTTAAAAAGCTCGTAGTTGGATCTTGGGTGTGCTGCATGGCCGTTCTTAGTTGGTGGAGCGATTTGTCTGGATAATTCCAATACGGAATGAGACTCTGGCATGCTAACTAGTTATGTGACCCCCGAGTGGTCAGCGTCCTCCAACTTCTTAGAGGGACAAGTGTTCAGCTACCTGACATTGAGCAATAACAGGTCTGTGATGCCCTTAGATGTCCGGGGTTGCATGTGCTCTACAGTGACTGGCTCAGTGTGTGCCTACCCTATGCCAGCAGGCGGGGGTAACCCCATTCGTGATGGGGATTTTGGATTGCAATTATTCCCCATGAACGAGGAATTCCCAGTAAGTGCGGGAAATAAGCTTGCGTTGATTAAGTCCCTGCCCTTTGTACACACTGCCCGTCACTATTACCGATTGGATGGTTTAGTGAGGCCCCCGGATCGTCCCTGCCAGGTCGGCCCACGGCCCTGGCAGAGCGCTGAGAAGAGGGTCGAACTTGACTATCTAGAGGAAGTAAAAGTCGTAACAAGGTTTCCATAGGTGAACCTGCGGAAGGATCATTAACGGAGAAGGGGAAACCGAGACCGCGTCCATGTGCGTTGGGTCGGTTGGGTCGGTGTCCTCCTTGGCTTAACTCCCGTGATTTTTCTGTGCGGGCTGGGTCGGGGCAGCGGCCGCTGCCTTGCCACCCCCCACCAGGTGCGAGAGAAGGAGCAAGCGGGGATGCAGAGGGGCTTCGGGGTGCCCCCTTGCCCATGCCCGCCGCCTTGTGGTTCTTTGTCGCCCTCACCCGGGCAGCGAGAAAACAAGGGCACTCATTGTGGGCGTTCCCTCAGGCGCCTCTCGGGAAAGGGACAGGGTGGCCCCTTCCCACCACCTGCCCTGGGGGTGGGTCATCCTGTCCTTACCGTCAAGAGCATGACCATCCCCTCGTCTGCCCCGTGCTTCTCCTCTGTCTGCCGTCCATCGCCCCGGTGCGGTCAGTGCCACGCACTCACACCCCTCGTGTTCTGGGTATCCTGCCGCAGCCTGCACCCTGCTTCCCGTTGCAGCCCCTTGTCCCACTGTGGTGAGGGGCCTGGGCCGCAGGTGCAGAGATGGGATGAGGTGTTGGAGGGAGAGAAGGGGTTGGGCCCGTGGGATGTGTGTTGACTTGTGTCGAGTGGGGTTTCCCGCCTTGGAATATGCCAGGCAGCAGAAATGATGGTGGTTGGTCGGTGTGGAAGGTGGGGGGGACAAGGTGCCTGTTGCCAGTTGGGCGGGAGGCCCGTCTCGGCCAGGCAGCACCCAGGAGTTCTACACCTCACATGTGTGCACATTGTGTGTACAGATTGAGGCGTCGAGGCTGCGGAGGTGGAGGTGCATGTTGGAACATCATTCCATACCCTGTCCGCTCTGACCACTCGCTCCCCCTGTGCTGGGCTGCATATCTGGCACTTTGGCCAGACGGGGCATGCTGTGCTGTCTGTTCCTAAAACACATAGATAGGAAGGTACTGACATCAGGCCAGGCCTTGAGATATGGTCTCATGGCCCCTTCCAAGCACGCAGGCCTTCTTTCTCAGAAGGCCCAGAAGTCTCATTCCAAATTTGGGAGACAAAAGACTAGAAAAAGTATAAATAGTGTTTCCTCCATATTGGGGGCCCAGAATTTGAAAGACACTTTTCTCTGGGCCTCCACAAAATTTAATAATAAAATGTAACTCCTGTAATCTGTGCTCAGTTCAGCATCAGCTTTGGCAGAGTGCTGTAACTGTAGTTTGCTGGCCAGCTTAATAAAGGCTCATAAATTTAAATTCTGAGTTGTTGGTCTATCTTGCTGAGTGAACCCATAACATCCCCCTTTCCAGGTACCTAGTGTGTCCTGGCGTGGAGGTTTAAAGACGCGTGCGGGTTGCCCTTCCGCCTCGGGTCAGGGGCAGTTGGGCTCATGGGGAGAGTTGGGGAAAGGACCCCTGTACTTTTCCCCACTCTCCCCTAAACTCCATCTTCCCTCCCTGGAGGTGGATACACCCAGGCACCTGTGGAGCATCCGAGCATGCCCCAGACCGCCCAGTGGTTATACCTTCCCCATCCGCAGAGTCCGGACTCATTTGTCTCGTGCTTGGATGGCCGTCCAAGACACCTCTGCCCTCCATACCGGGATGTGGTGGGGTGGGGGAGAGGAGAAGGTTGCCGTGCCAGGGAGCGGAAACCAAACACCAAAACGTGACGAATCTTAGCGGTGGATCCCTTGGATCGTTTGTCGATGAAGGAATGCAGCTAGCTGCGAGAATTAATGTGAATTGCAGGACACATTGACCATTGACACTTCGAGCACACTTGCGGCCCCAGGTTCCTCCAGGGGCTATGCCTGTCTGAGCATTGCTTGCCGATCAATCCTGTCCCCTGGGGTGACGTGCTCAGAAGGCCCCCGGGGTGACGTGCTCAGAGATGGGAGAGGCCCCAAAGCCACGGTTTCCCTCTCGGAAGCTTCTTCACGCCGGACCCAGCCAACGGGAAAAAAGGGTTGGGGTTGCAGGGCCCATCGTGGTGACGGGTCCCCTTACCCACTCCGGCCCTGTGGGGGTTGTGGCTCGCACCAAGGCCAAGTTGTGCACGGGGTCGAGCCCCAGGGATGCTGCAGAGTCCTATGACGCCGTGTGCTCCTCCCCACTGGCTGTGGCAGCGCTGTGTCACGTGCTGCCGGGCCCTTGGTGTGTGTCCGTGTGTGTGCGTGTGTGTGAGGTGGGTTTGTGTGCTTTGTGGGGCTGCGGCATCATCGTGGTGGCCCCAGCATCCCCCCCAACCCAGAGATCACCACCAACCCCCCTCTGAGAAGGCCGCCCATTCTCCCGCCTCCTTGCCTTGCCCTGTCCTCCCAGTAAGGCAAGAAAGAGAGAGAGGTGGGACATGTCGGCCATGATGTCCCACATGTGTGTGGGTAATGATTCTCTCCCTGACCTTGCCTGGAGAAGCCTTGCTCACCAAGGCGTGTGTGCGCACATGCACCCCTTCCGAGACACGACCTCAGATCAGACTTGGCCACCAGCTGAATTTAAGCATATTAGCGGAGGCAAAGAAACTAACCAGGATTCCTTCAGTAACAGCTAATGAACAGGGAAGAGCCCAGTGCTGAATCCCCGCCCTGCGGTGGGACACAGGAAATGTGGCATCTGGAAGACCCACTCCCCCGCGCCTCTCCTGGAGGGCCCCAGTCCTTCTGATCAAGGCCCAGCCTGTGGATGGTGTGAGGCCGGTAGCGGCCCCTGGTGTGATGGGCCCGGGTCTTCCAGAGTCGGGTTGCTTGGGAATGCAGCCCAAAGCGGGTGGTAAATTACCCGCTAAACTCTAAGGCTGAATAACGGCATGAGACTGATAGCCAACAAGTATCATAAGGGAAAGTTGAGAAGAACTTTGAGGAGAGTTCAAGAGGGAATGAAACCAGTAAGAGGTAAACAGGTGGGGTCCACTCAGACTGCTACCCGGCCTGAGCTCTAGCTTCAAGGGTCACCACAGTGGCCCTCTTACTTGAACTGGTCATGGTGTAGCGTGTGCGTGTGTGTGCAGGGCGGGTGTGCTCCTGGATCCCGTCCCCCTTTGCCTCCAACACACTGGCTTGGGAGGGTCTGGGGCTGGCCCAAAGCAGAGTGAACAGGCTCCCGCTTCCAGGAAGCACAAGACGTTTCCTAGGGCTCAGGTCAAGAAGCAGGATGCCAAGGGACACTAGTCTAGGCAGGGTTGTAGTGACAGCAGCAGGCTTGGCAGGGTTGGTCACAGCAGGCCGATGTGATGCCAGAGACTGTGGCATGCGAAGAAAAGTTCGAGCTGGAGGTCTGTCCATGGGTGGAAAAACCAATGGTACCAATTTGACCTTCCCAGGAAGAAGGCAGCTTGTCCTGCAGATGGAGGTGGAGACCCTTGGTATGAACTTATATATATGGTTTTTTGGGGTTTTATTTGAGTTTTCACTGGACCTTTGCCGCCATGGGGGCTGGGTCACGTATCCAGCCACCGTTTGAAAACTGAGTGGGGCTGGGGCGCCTTTGGGGTTGCTTGAGTTTCCCAGGGCCCATGAGGAAGAGGGGTCAGCTATGTCATCACTCCTCTTGGCCAGTGCATAAAAAACCTCCGTAGACTCCAGCAAGTGCTTATGCAGGCTGCTATGAGGCTTTTTGATGGCCCCTTGAGGCAAGGTCAGGATGACTTTTCTCACCGGGTCTTGGTGAGATCTCTCCCCCAAAAGCTACCTTGGAGAACAAGGACAACGACCAGGACAACAAGCCTAGTGGAAAGAAGCCCTGCAAAGAAAAACCTGCTTTCTTTTATGGCCCCAGAGCATGGTGGGAGGAGCCAAATCAGGCCCCCCCCCCTCCCCCTCGCTGCACCAATGGGCCGCATACCGGACTGAAAGCAGCAGGGGTTGGACGTCAAGTTTAAGGTGAGACCAGGTTCGGGCCTGGCCATCTGGGTTTGCCGAAGCGTCAGAACGTTGAAAGGCTGGATCAGCGTGTTTTCTATGGAGGTTTTTTGTATGTTTTCCTTTTTTTTTTTTTTTGGGGGGAGGTTTTTTTGTTTTGTTTTTATGATTTTTGTTGTTGTTGAGGGAAGTAGTTTTTTTGTTTGTTTGTTTGGTTTGTTTGTTGGTTGGTTGGTTTTGTCTACACCCATTTCTGTTTATTATGGCCAAGGTGAAAACACCAGCTCCTCCACAACAGCAACCAGTAAAATTTATCCCCAAAATGACGAGGTACAACACAGGTCTTTTTCGGAATTTTTTAATAAAATAAACGTTAAAGAAAAAACTTTGCATGAGTTTTAAATCCTATATCAAAACAGAAGAAACAACTCCCCAATTGGCCACAGGTCCCCGCCAGCCCACCCTCCGGAAGCACCGCGAGACGATTTCCAGGCCTAGCTCCACCACGCACGCACTGGCTTGGTGGTGCTTTAGGTAGTGTCCATCATGGCGTCATAAACGTCCACCTGGGCGTCCAACTCCTCGGTGTCCATCACCGTGTCGTAAGCGTCCAGCTGGGCGTCCTCCAACTCCTCGGTGCCCCTCATCGCGCTGTAAGCATCCTTCTGGTGTCCCAGCTGCTCGGGGCCCCTCATCCCGCTGTAAGCGTCCGTCTGGGGGTCCAACTGCTCGGCGCCCCTCATCGCGCTGTAAGCGTCAGTCTGGGCGTCCATCTCCTCCGTGTCCCGCATCGCGCCGCCAGTGCTCAGCTGGGCGTCCAACCTTTTGGTGCCCCTCATTGCGCTGTAAGCGTCCTTCTGGGCGTCCAACTTTTTGGTGCCCCTCAGCGCTCTGCCAGTGTTCACCTGGGCGTCCAGCTTTTTGGTGCTCCTCATCGAGTTGTAAGCGTCAAGCTGGGCGTCCAACTCCTCCGCAGAGATCTGTTGCTTTGAATTGCGTCCGGTGCCCCTGCCTGTAGCCCGGCTGCCTCCGCGGGCGCGACTCGGCGTGCCGCCGCCGCAGCCAAAGCCTCCAGGTCCTTGGTGTGTATTCACCCGGCCTCTGTTGACACTCTGCCCCGGCCTGCGCTGCGTGTGTATCTGTGAGGTGAGGAGCTGGATGTTGAGGGGACGGCCATCCAAAGGGGCGCCGTGGTACTGTTTCATGGTTTCCAGGGCGTCTGCCTTCCGCGCAAAGTGCACGTGGGCTGTTCCCAGGCTGCGGCCGGAGCGGTCGTAGTGGACCCCGGCCTTCTTCAGAGGCCCGAATTCCGCAAACAGCTGCTGGACGTCCGCGTCGGACACTCCGAAGGCCAGGTTGGACAGAAGCAGCTTCCCCCCCCCCCCCCCCCCCCCCCCCCCCCCGGTCACCGGGCCGGCGCCCCTGCGGCAGCGGTCGTGTTGCCACTCGTCGGGAAGCTGTCTCGGCCTGCTGTAGGGCGCCGGCCGGTTCCTGCCTGGGTCGAGGGCCGCCCGGTTCCGGAACGGCCCGCCGCCCCGGCTCACTGGTGCGGCGGTTTGCGCTCCACCACTGCGGCTTCCCTGGGAGCCGGCCCAGCCTCAGTCCCCGCCTCGGTCCCTGCCCCCGCCGCGGCCGCCCCGCCGGCTGCGGTTCAGCCGAATGATGTCGTCCAGAGACATGTTGACTTTGTCGGCCATGGCGGGCCGGAATCTGACTCGGATCGAGCCCCTGCGGGAAGCACGCCGTTCCTTCCCTTGCCGTGCTCGCTTGGCGCCAGAGCTGTTCCTGAGCGGGCACCAGATGTTGGGGTCCAGGCCCGGGGATGCTCAAAGGTGTGGACTGACTCCTCGGGGAAGAAGAAATGACACGGAGACAGCTGTTCAGACGGAGACAGAGTTCAGACGCGCCTTCTTCAGGGCTGAGAAGGTCTGCGAACCATAGACCCTGCGAGGTGCTGTTTTGGAGCTGACGTTCTTAGGATTTGGGCTCTAGGGGAGAAGGAAGCATCTCGCTAAGAGGGTCTGAAGAGAGCACAGCTACAAACTCTCGCAAAGGGAACTGGTCGGCCACCTGTGAATTAAAGTGCTGGCAGTCATGGTGGTGGAGTTTCGGCGGAGCGCACAGAGGAAGGCGGGCACAGAGGAAGGCGGGCGGTTAGACCTTACAGAGGGCACTGCGTGGGGTACAGGTTACTAAGGCAGGCTGTAAGGGAAGGGGAGAGCGCGGGAGAGGTGGCCTGAATGGGCTTGGGAGAAGTATCGGCAGTTGAGTTTAAAAGCTGCAACCTCCCAGGGGCAGAATGGAGGAGGAAGGACAGAAGGAAGGTAGAGCCTATGGACGCGTGTGTGTACCGACTGGGAAAGCAGGCAGGGGCGGGGCGGCAGGGGACTTGAGTTTCCAGGTCCTGCAGCGGCTAAGGCGTTTGCGGCTACGGCGGTGCGCGGAGGGACCCGGTGCGCGGCAGCTGAAGAGGGAAAGGGGCACAGTGCTCGCGGCAGTGGCGGCGGCGGCGTGCAGGGACTGGGGTTGTAAAAGGCGGTTTGAGTTTCGGCTGCAGTGGGGCGGGCAGAAGAGGGGAGGCCGGGTCAGTGGGTCGACGGAAGGCGTGGCTGGAGGAGAGTACGGCAGGGAGGAGGAGGGGAGAGTGTGGACGGACAGGGGCATGAGGCCGGTGGGAAAGCGGCGGCTTACGCCGGGGGAATTTGTGGTGGCCTCTGGTGAAGGGGGGTGGGAGAGCATGGAGACAATGATGATGATTACGGCGCTCCGCCACCCATACACAGCATATGAACCCACCCCCACATGCACCACACACACCGCGGGCTCAGCGGTGCGGGGAGCGGCACCGCGCAGGGACAGCCCGGAGGGAGGAGGAAGGGCGGAGCGAGGAGAGATGGCTGAAGGAACTTTGGGGGAGGGACGGGGAACGCAGAGAGATGGAGAGAGGCTGAGAGAGAGACTGAGAGAGAGAGACTTGGGCAAATTTCCCAGTACACTGGCAGAAATTACTGAGATCGGTGTGACGGTACTGGGGCTACAGAAAAAGGACGCAGGTCCGGGACAGGCCCCGTGTTTAGCCAGATCGGTGAGCCGGCACCCTAGAGGTGTGCTCAGGTCAGGTTTGGAATTTGAATTCCCCCTGTGCTTGATACCCGTGGCCTGTAGCGGGGCTAAAGGCTGGCGTCCTAGCGGTTTCACCCACGCTACGGACAGAAGGAGGGACCGTGGGCGGGGTAGAGGCATCCCTGCTACCCCCCCCCCCCAGGTCCGGAGGAGCCTTCCTGGAAGGGTCCGGAGAGGCAATCTCTGAGGTGGCCACGGTATACGGACAGAGATGCCAGCGGGCGGGCGGCCACATGGGACCAGCACGGGGCGGGCGGGACTCACCGCTGATGCTGCCGAACTGGGAAAAGTTGCTGAGCTGAAGAGATGAGGTCCTGGTGGGTCCAGAGCCACGAGGAGGGAGAGGCGGGCACCCCGAGCCCTGGAGGGATGGCCAAAGGGAGTGCTCGCGCCACCCGGGTTTCAAGGCACCAAATGTTAGGTTAGGTGGCTCAGGAGGCGGCGCAAGAAATAGAGTCCAGTGAATCAGAAAAGAAAGGAAAGGAAAAGGTTTATTCTGCGTCCCCGGGAGACCCACGTACCCCCAGGACAGGGCACGTGGATTCACGCCAACAGGGAGGGGGGGGCTTTTTTTATACTGCGGTTGGGTGAGGGGCGGGGACATGAGCTGAGGAATTCTCTGCCACAGGGGATGGGCGGGGGTATTCAGAAGAAGTCCCTATCTGTGTGGGGGTATGTGGATTCAGGGAGAAGAAGCCGGTATCTGTGTCTGGCACGTTGATCTGTGAGAAATTCCAGGGGAAGTCCATTGTCTCATCACATGTATCTGATCCTGGGCTCTCTCCGACCTAACAGTTTTTGCATATTCTTTATTGCCAGGAAATTGACAATTTTATTGAGTTGTCAAACAGTTATTATTTTGTTACATTTTCTGCTTAGACTTAATAAATATGGATGATAGCTTTCTCGTATTTATTTGTAAGTGACTTATTCACTGAACTCCTTGAGTGGTTATAATTCAGGGTCCATATAATACAAGACTTCTCTTTGTGTCAAGAATGTGCCATCTGTAATAGCTAAGTCTCCATTCCAAGTTAGGATGAGATTAAAAGGGAGGATGGAGTGGAGGCAATAAACACTTCTGTTTCACTTTTAGGATTAATAAGTATGATATCCCTTTTATTTTTGATGTGTGTACTCCTTTTACAGATCCATATGTTAGCTTAGTGGTGACTAATTATAAATGGTTTTAAACAAGAGTGACTAAGAAAATATATTAAATACAACCTTAGCTCACAAAATTCACCACCATCTTTATACTGTAGCAGTTATAATAAACATATCCCTAATCTTTATTCTTACCAGTATATCTTTGTCTCAAGACAGCCATTCTCAGTGTGTGTGCATTGAACTCCTAGGAGTGCCTATGCTATTTTTAGGGGATTCAGAATATCAAAATTATCTTTTAGAATAGTACTACTATTTGCTTTCTCACTGTGTTGACATTTGCTTTTCACTGTTGTTGATCAGGAAAAAAATCCATAATAAAACTGCTCCTAGCTTAGCACGAATCAAGGTGCTAGTATCAAGCTGCTAGCAGTCAATGTATTGCTTACTTGCAGATAAAACAAAAGAACAGTTTCAAGTAAGAATGCCCTGGTGAAGCAGTACAAATTACACATGTTATTAAATCTCCACCCTCAGGGATAGATCTTCTTAACATCTGTGTCACAAAATGCAAAAGTACACATAAAGCACTAGGTAGAGAGATAAGTTGTTTGACTCAAAGTGCTTGTGTGATTGAATGATGAGGTGAGCTAGCCACTCTTTCCTGGAGCACCATGTTTATTTCAAAGAATGACTCCCAAGCTAAATGTTATGCAGAATGTAGTATTTGGTAGATATTTTATTGAAGATAAGTAGATATTTTATTGAAGATAAGTTTAGTGGCCTATCATTTCAAGGGGGAAAAATGGACAGTATCTATTACCAGTGATAAAGTCTGAGCTTTCAATTGAGAATTAGAATTTTGGAAAGCTTGTATCCACTACTGTGAGCTTGATAATTTTCAATATTTCAAGACTTTCTGATGAAACTGATGAGAATAACAAATGTGGTTGCTATTATTGTTTTAAAAATATATCAGCATCTGAAATATCTACATAGCACAAGGAATCAATTTTTCAAAGACCAATTCATGATATTACAAAAATATTACAAAATCATACATGAGCAAGCAATCCATCCAAAATGCCTGACCCATGAATGGATTTTAAATTAACAGATTACAAAAAAAATCATGGAAGGTTTAAGATTTCACATAGTAGCTAGTTGGGTCTCTGTCTTTCATTTGATGTGTTCATGGCATTTATGTTTAATGTAGTTACTGATGTGATTGTATTAAAATGTCCATCTTTCTAGCTATTTTCTTTGTTTCATCTTTTATTTATACCCCTCATTTCTGTCTTCTTTTTGATTAATGACTTTTCATGATTTAATTTTATCCACTATTGACATGTTATTCATACATTTTATGTAAAATACTTGTGGCCTTAGAGCAGTGATGATGAACCTTTTGAGCTCGGAGGGTCAACATTTTGAAAAACCCTAACTTAACTCTGGTGCCATATCACATATAGAAATTTTTTGATATTTGCAACCATAGTAAAACAAAGATTTATATTTTGATATTTACTTTATATATTTAAATGCCATTTAACAAAGAAAAATCAACCAAAAAAATGAGTTCACGTGTCACCTCTAACACGTGTTTCATAGGTTCGCCATCACTGCCTTAGAGTGTTCAGTATATATTTTTAAGCGAATTAAATGTAGACTGCAACAAGTTAGCTTGCAGCCTGTTTAAACATCCATAGAAAACTAACACTCATGTGTACTCTAAGTACCTTGCTCAGTGTATCCCCAATTCCTCCCTCCCATCCTTTATAATATTGTTGTCATATTAAATTTTTAAGTTCTATGTTTTAATTCATGCCACCTCTGGTGCCCTTCATTTCTTGGAGTGTTAGTTTCCTATTGCTATGTAACAGGTGACCACAACCTAATGACTTTAAACAATACCCACTTGTGTAACTAAATACAGAAGATAGTTGCATAATATCTATAATAATAAAAGCATAATATCTAATTAGACCGGACATCCTCCCAGACAAAGCCGGGGCTGCGAGGGAAGCCTGGGTCCCAGGTGCCAGAGGGAAGCCGGTGCTGGCAGCCGGGGGAAGGAAGGCCTACTCTTGCACGAATTTCGTGCATCGGGCCTCTAGTTGTAAATAAAATTCCACTAAATTGTACACTTCAAAATGGTGGTTTTGTGAGATGTGAATTTTACCTTAGAAAAATTATGAATTGGAGCCAAGGTTTTTCATTCTTTTAAGGAACTGATTAGAGCCTATTCAACTGAAGGTGATAAAAATGGAGGTGGCCCTGACTGGTTTGGCTCAGTGGATAGAGCGTCGGCCTGTGGACTGAGGGTTCCCGGGTTTGATTCCAGTCAGGGGCGTGTACCTTGGTTGCGGGCACATCCCCAGTGGGAGGTGTGCAGGAGGCAGCTGATCGATGTTTCTCTCTCATCGATGTTTCTAACTCTCTATCTCTCTCCCTTCCTCTGTAAAAAATCAATAAAATATATATATTTTTTTAAAAAATGGAAGTGAAAACAACACACTCATTTATTATCGCACTAGTGGCCTGGTGCACAAAATTCATGCACAGGTAGGGTCCCCAGGCCTGGCCAGCAATCAGGGCCGATCAGGGTCTCCCTTCCCCGGCTGCCAGAAAGGGCCTTCCTTCATTCCGCGCCACCCCCTGGTGGTCAGTGCACATCATAGCAAGTGATCAAACTCCCATTCTCCCGGTCGAACTCCCGAGGAGACACTTTGTATATTAGCTTTTCATATATATAGATAGTTCCTGTGGTCAGAAGTCAAGATGCAGTGTTCTGTCAGCTGAGGTCATCAGGTTGAAATCAAGTTTTTGGCCAGGGCTGCAGTTTCATCTGAAGTCAGAGTCCCCTTTCATGCTCATTCAGGTTATTGACAGAATACAATTTCTTATGACTGTAGGACCAAGGTCCTCCCTTTCTTGTTGGCTGTTAAGTGGGTGTCATTATCAGCTATCAGAAGTGCCTGCCATTCCCTGCAAACTATGGTAGTTTGCTCCTTCAACGTCAACATGAAAATCTCTGTGAATTCAGGATGCCGAGGAGTATTTTAGGATTCTGCCTAACACCCTCTGTTTATCACTAGGCACCAAAGGCTTCCCAATCAACTAATACTTCTTTCTGGTGTTTGGGTTGGGTTTGGCAGAAATTTCCTCTCCATGTCTGTTCAATTTGCATCTTAAAATTGCCCCCTTCAACTGCACCTAAGAAGTCTTCCTCCATACTCTTGATCTTCCTCCAGCAGTGGAGAGCTATCCCTTATAACTCCGATAATTCACCTGCTAGTGAGGGGGCTAGAGTCCTCACTTGTTCTGGTTCAGCCTCTTTCAACTAGGGATATGTCCCTGAGTTTCGTTTGTGATTCCTTTCCAGTGCTCTTACCCATCTCCATCTGGTGTAAGAGACATCTAGCATGTCTAGTTATCCGGGCCCCAGAAGTATCCCTGCCCCTTCCCTAATGGTAGAGAGGATTATTTTCTGTTTTTTGTTTTGTTTTGTTTTTCCCCAAGCTGGAATGGGTCTTAACCTAGGTCCTAGCAGTGATATAATTTGATGTCCTGCTTTTCCTGGCTTAAGGCTTTTGTGTCTTAGGGGAGATAGACACCAGAGAATACTCTATCTCTTTCCCAGGCATGCCCCAGAAAGGAATTTTTTCCAGGTCTTTGTCCTCATTTTCTATCATGAATTCACAGTGAGGTCTTTGGGGAAGAACCTGTGAGTTTGTGCTGATTCCCCCCCTGTGTGCAGTTTCCAATATCTGTGCATTCTCACATTATCTATGTTCCACATTAAAATTTTGGCTCAATTTGTACTGGCTTGAATGGTATCCAGTGTCTAATCCAGATAAACAAGTGCTAACGCCTAAAACATAGGCTGAAAATAAACTCCCAATAATGGCAAATCTTCATCAGGAAGTAAGTTTATAAAATATGAGTGTGTGGGACAGATGGGTGCATTTAAAACTAACTTTTGCCAAGTGCTTAGAGGATATACCAAACATTTCTCAAGAAGTCATGATTATGATTAGATCATTTATAACAGTCTCCATCCATTTGGACAACTAATTTAATCTATGCTCTTATAATAGATCTCTTGGTGATCCAAGACTGTGCAGCTGAAATACAATACTGGTTATGCCCATGAATGTGATATATTCTCCCCATAAGACATACCATTCAAATCTCAGGGCTCATCTGTCTACTTATTCTATATTAAATCTCACCACTCTCTACTAATATCTAAGGATTAAATTTTCTAGAATTTATTTTCTGATAATTCAGGTGTAGGTTCAACAATTATTATCATTTAATTGCTTATTATAATAGGCCTTTTTACATGTATCAGGTTAAAAATTACCTTACTGTAGACACTTTATAAATATTTTCATCTGACATGTGACAGCAGGTAGGAAACAAGACATAGAAATGTAAAAGTAAATGAATTGAAACTAGTGACCCAGTGCACAGATTTGTGCACATTGAAAGGAAATTAATTAGGAGGTGGCTGGTGGGGCAGGATGGGCCAGACATGCCCTTGGCCTGGCTTGTGGAGATAGTGCCAAAATGTGCTCTCTGATATCCCCCGTGGGGTCCCAGAGTGTGAGAGGGCACTCTGCAAAGTTGCTGTTGCAGTGTGTGGACCACATACCCAAGTGTGCAGTAAACCAGATTCAGGACCAACAAGTGTCCCAGCAACAACATAAGCCATGGCTGAAAGTGGAATTATGTGGTCCCATGAGAAATCATGGCTCACTCCTCTCTGGTTTTGAGGTGCATAACCCAAGAACCGCCGCTGCCAAGTCACTGCAGCTTGGCAGCTCCTGTGTTAAGCATCTGCCCCTTGCTGGTCAGTGTGGGTCATAGAGATAACCCACACAGTGCAGTTGGATGGCCGGACACTTTTAGCATATTAGTCTTTTATATATATAGATAATGTTCAGGTGTTTTGATCACATATTGAGCTTGTTCTTACAGGGACAAGACTCTGGTGTAATCTGATGACCTGGCTCATTAAAAAAAGCACGAAACTGCTGGGAATGGGTGTACAGAAAGCAGGAGGCATGGGTTCATTCTTTTCCCTTGCCCTCCTTTAACTATAAGCCTGTGTGCAGTTTCCAGACTCCTGGTAGAGAGAAGCTTGGCATGGAGATTTCATTAGCACACTGTTTTGATGAACTGAACTCACCAACCATGAACATGTATAGTGTGGTGACAGTCAGGCTCATTTTGGAATGCCTTCGGTTCTGGGGAACAGCAGAAAAACAATCTACATTATTTGTGAAGCCCCTCTGAGAGCCCTGAGTGAGCATCCAGTTTTGTTAACTGAAGTAGAAACAATTTCTTCTAGAATTGCTAGTGTTCCCTCCCCTTGACAGGTACTCAATGAAAGAAATGAAAGAGCCTTTGTGTAACTAAGTATTTGCCTGTGAGAGACACTCTGAGTCATTCTTCATTTTAAATTGTTTCCATCTACGATTTTTTTCTGTCTAAGCTGCTTTGGGGTGTTTTGCCCATTTTTTTCTAACATCCCTCCCCAAGCTGTCTACACACTCAGCAAGATCGGTGCCTGTCACGGGAGCGTCTGTTGCGTTTGGAACAATTGAGGGAGTTTGATCTTTTTTCCACCCATCAGCACAACCGCTTTTAGAGCTTGACAGTGTCATTTCTGTCCTCTTTCAGAACAATGAAGAAAGCGGTCAAGAACTGAAGGAAATTTGCCATTCTCGGTGGACAGGCAGGCGCGCACAATGCTTTTGAAATTGCAGTGGAGCTCCTGCAAGCACTTGTTTTCTGTGTAGGCGGTACACAAGAGGACACACATAGTAGATGGGAAAACTGTATAGCGGGCCGAGCATTCCCACTCTGCAGTGCAGCAACAGATTTTGATTTCGTTGTTACCATTGTCGTTCTTTTTCTTAATATATATTTTATTGATTTTTTACAGAGAGGAAGGGAGAGAGATAGAGAGCCAGAAACATCGATGAGAGAGAAACATCCATCAACTGCCTCCTGCATACCTGCTACTGGGGATGTGCCCGCAACCAAGGCACATGCCCCTGACCGGAATCGAACCTGGGAACCTTCAGTCCTCAGGCCAACGCTCTATCCACTGAGCCAAACCGGCCACGGCTACCATTGACAAGAGCCTCTGGGAAAAATCTCCAAGGCCAGACCTCTGATGTCTTCTTTGCAGCTGGCCAGTAGCTCGATCGGGGCGCTGCGTTTGCTACATGAAGTGATGGAAGATATTGAAGGTTATCGTGAATTTCGGTTTGAGGAAGCCACCAATCTGGCAACCACATTTGCTGTTTCAGATGAAGCTCCCCGGGAAGTTCCACAGAGCTCAGCGAGGGAACCTGGAGTCTCAGCCGACCAACCTCTGAGAGGTGCTAGAAAGAGCCTCTGACTGTTCCAACAGTGGACCGCATTGTTCAGGAACGGAAAGAGGTGGTCTCAGAACAGCACCCCAAAGCTCTTCGATGCTGATCTCTGGTCCCCTCTGTCACAGGACGGATGAAATTCAATACGCCGGAGGAGCACCAGGCTGACACATATGGCAGCGACTTACCCAATCCCAATGTACTCTCAGCTGAGCTGCATTGTTGGAGAATCAAGTGGAAACGCAGAAGAAAAGAGACAGAGCTTCCATCCACCATGCATGAAGCCCTCCACCTGCCAGACATCAAGTTTTTTCCTCATGTTTATACGTTGGTTGCTAAAGGTCCTACGAATTCTCCCTGTGATGAAGGTTGAGAATGAACGCTATGAAAATGGGTGAAAGCGTCTCAAAGCACACCGGAGGAACGCTTTGACAGGGCAAAGGTCAAGTAGCTTAGCTTTACTTAACATGCATTTCGATGTGAGACCTGATTTGGATTTAATGGTGGACACATACATCAAACTCTACAGAACTAAGTCAGAGCTTCCTGCAGATAATTCCAAACGTGTCGGGAATACCCGAGAGACTTTTAAAATGCGTTCTCTCTTATATTTTATATTGAGAAAAATCTAAGAAATTTGAAAGGAAACATAGGAAAGCTGTAATATATAGGTGGGTCACTTAATCACAGGCTGTCTTGAGTAGAGTAGCCACTGATCCTCTGCTTAAATGGCCCCGGTGTGAACTCTCATGCTCTGGAGAACTAACTGTTGTTCTTCCAGAGGGCGGCGGCAGGCATCGGAAGCGCCACGTTGCACTTCTGCGTGATCTCTGCCAATGGCACTTTGGACTTGTTTTAGTGAGGTCATTGCAGACATCACATTCATTGTCACAGTTGTTGGGCATTGAGTTATCTGTTCTTTGAATTTTGAGAATTCTGAGAAGGTGTGGGAGGAATCTGTTTCATAAAATTGTGCAATGAAGCTCACGACTAATATCTGACTAGCAGGACTTTTAAGTATGTCACGCACGAGAAATCTGTAACCAACAGTGAAATGACCAGATGGTGAAAGAAACGTGAGCTTGCCAGACAAGGATTTCGGTGAGGATTTTTGTCTTTATTCGATGATCTTAAACAAATGACTGTGAAACATTGAAGAAAGAACCCGCCATCGTTACACCCACATCTGGGTGTCGCTGTTTACATTCCCCTGTTGAGCCTATATCCTCATAAGCTTTTAGCAAGAATATGTGGCACACTTCCGTTTCATGGTCAAGACAGGATCAGAGGCCATGGATACTGACAGCAGATCGGTCTGTTTCATTCTGTCTGTTTCCGTGGTTACATCTACTGCCGCGTCTCGATTTAGTCAATTTTGTACAGTTTATGTCAACATAAATAAAATGTGAATTTGTTTAATGGAAAAACAAAACAGCGAAATTGAACCGGTGGCGGGGTGGAGAGGATAAGAGGGAGGGGTTGACCTTTGCCGTTTCGAAATGGCGGCTGGGCTGCCAAGCCCCTGGAGCCAAAAGGGAGGCTGGCTAACCTCCCTTCTTTGACAGAAAGGATGACTCCTTTGTTCCCACACAACTGTGGACGACGAAAGGGGCCACATGCTAACCCCACGAGCTCAGGGAAGGCCTGCGCGGCGGTCTTGCAAACCGAAAGGCCTAAAGCCACCGCAGGGATGGTCTGAAGGGAGACAGTTACTAAGAGCAGTTGTGGTGGCTGGTCGCGTCCTAGGCCTGAGTCTTCCTTGACCAGGTCAGCGTTTACCTTAACTGAACCTATGGTCCTTTTGCATCTAAGTCAACATACCTCTGAAATGTCAGAGAAGCTTATAACATTAGCGCCCCCTACTCTCCCCCTCCCCTCCCCCTCCCCCCCTCCGCCCCGCCCCCCCTCCCCACACACACAAGGAAACGCCCCTGGGCGCCCTGCAGGAAAGAGACCATAAATTCCTTCATTGTTATTGTTATCACGTGTATTGTTGCCTGTTAACTACCTATCCTGCACCCACCTAAGGAAAAGAAGTAGGTGTGGCCCTGGACAGGTTGTCTCAGTGGGTAGAGCCCATGTCAGCCTGTGGCGGACCTTAAGGTCCCGGGTTCAATTCGGGGCCAGGGAGCATGCCCGCCCTGGTCAGGGGCTCGAGCCCCACTGTGGAGCGTGCAGGAGGCTGTCGATCCACGATTCTCCCTCATCAATGATGTTTCTCTCTCCCTCCCTCTCTGCAATCAATAAAAATGTATTTTTTAAAAAAGAAGTATGCATCTATCATTTTGCATTATATCCAATCCCAGAGGTATACCCCCACTCCCCACCCCACCCCCCCTTTCCTCCCTGCCTCCTTCCCTGCCTCCCTCCCTCCCTCCCTCCCTCCCTCCCTCATCTATCACCAGTGGATTTCCTGTAACCCACTTATGTCTCCTCCTTGGATTGGATTGTCACGTATAAAACAAAGTCACGCCCCAGCCGGTTTTTGTCAGTGGGTAGAGCATCGGCCTGGAGACCGAAGGGTCCCGGGTTCGATTTCAGTCAAGGGCGCAGGCCCGGTTGTGGGCTCGATCCCCAGTAGCGGGTGTTTCTATCGCTCTCTCCCTCTCCCTTCCTCTCAGAAATCAATAAGAATATATTAAATAATAATTTAGAGAAAGAATGAATAAAACACAGTGAAAAACAGCCATTCTCTGGAGCATTGTCCCAACCCCTTGGGATTCTGCTTCCCGGCAAGTGTGGACTGTCTGGCTCAAGTAAACTCATAAGAGTTCTCTACGCGTTTGCATGTTTTATCCGTGAACACGACGTATACACCTGCTGGCTTCTGAGGGCGAGGCAACAGAATCTGTCCATGAGGTCCGCTGTGAAACTGTAGAGGCGTCTGTTTCTGCTATCAAAAGCCAGGTCACCCTTAGAAAGAGTGTAGAAAACAACCACAACAAAAGACAAAAATTGGATTTACAAAGAGAAAACACACAGAAGCGAGCCTAGGGATGCTCCGAGGACTGTGAGAGGGTGTCTCCCCTCCTCCTCACTCATACCGCTTTGGGGGACATGGCAACGATCCTAAGAGGTGAAGGTCCTGAAGCCCTCGGAGACGCCCACCGACCGGGGCTACTTTACCCGTTCTTCACCCTACCCAACCAAGTGTCCCTCTCCCTGGGAGTCAAGCTTGTGTGCCGACAGCGGTAGGTAGGGGTACCCCACCCACCCACCCACCCACCCACCGACCGATCGACCGACCGCTGTTTTAAAATCAGAACCTGTCCCCTTTCAATGAGGGCATGGGACAAGGGCAACCTATATTTTCCTGCTCAAATCGTCCCCAATTCACCTGATAGGGACAGAGAGTTTTGTCTGTGTGTCTGCGTGTTTGTCTTTAAGCCAGTGAGTGACACCAACATATGTTGGTTGTTGGTTTTTGTGGGGCTTTATTAGAAGGGTCATGTGTATGTAGACTTCAATGAGCCAGAGGCTGAACCAAAGGGGGAGAATAATGATTTTTATTTTTTAAAAAATAAATTTTATTGATATTTTTAGAGAGAGGAAGGGAGAGGGAGAGAGAGTTGGAAACATCGGTGAGAGAGAAACATCCATCAGCTGACTCCTGCACACTCCCTACTGGGGATGTGCCAAGAACCAAGATACCTGCCCTTGACCGGAATTGAACCTGGGACCTTTGAGTCCGCAGGCTGACGCTCTATCCCAGTGATGGCAAACCTATGACACAACTCTTTTTTTTTTTTTTTGGTTGATTTTTCTTTGTTAAATGGCATTTAAATACATAAAATGAATATTAGAAATCTAAGTCTTTGTTTTACCATGGTTGCAAATATCAAAAAATTTCTATATGTGACAGGGCACCAGAGTTAAGTTAGGGTTTTTCAAAATGCTGGCATGCCGATCACAAAAGGTTCGCCATCGCTGATCTATCCACTGAGCCAAACCGGTTAGGGTGAGAATGACGATTTTTAAAAAGGGAACATCCCGAGAGGAATCTCACCTTGAGACCGACTGAACGCATGTATGTTTGCCAGCAGTCCTTACTCCATGATGAGCTTCCACGACAGAGCCCCCCGAGTGACCGGATTCATGGGGGACCTGCCCCGCTCAGAATGGCCTCAAGCAGCCCCAGAGGCTGGCAGAGACGCCTCTCACACTCGGCTAGGCTCAACACCCATGTGTCTCCTCCATAGGTGGGGAACCAGGCCGCGGTACCTTGAGAGTTCCCGTTTTGTGGGTACATACTCACCAAAACTGGGGAGAAATTAGACTCAGGGGGGCCCTCCACCCAAGAAAATTTTTTAAAAAAGGCTAATCTTCTTTGGCAACCTATCCCCCCCCGCCCCCCCCCCCCCTTGCTAGAAAGTGGATGAGGGAGAGGTTTGGCCAGTTCCTGGCACCACGGAGTTGAATGCTACCCACCCTGCCTGCAACTAGACCCGTTTTGGAATGTTAGGGGCACGCCCCGTCTTTCCAGGCCCCTGTGGGCACGCCCACCTTCCTGGTTATCCTTGTCTTTTTTTGGGCGGGGGGGGGGGGGGGGTGGGAGGGGTGGGGGGGTGGGGATGTAAAGTGCTTTATATTGCTGAGGATCCCAAGAGCTTCAAGGCCGCTGTCTAGGGGCGAGCAGTGACATCCCCTACCCTGCGGAGGCTTTTGTGAGCAGGGACGGCTGGGACTTGAACATTTCAGCCCCATGGAAGGCATGGCAGTGTGGTTGGTGGTGAGGGGAGGTAGGAAGAGGCACAAGGTGAGGGGGGGGGCGGCAGGGGGGGTGGGGAGAGGGGGGAAGCAGACTGTGCTCTCTCCCCCCAACTCTGAGCTCAGAGCATTCACCAACGTCACCATGGGAGCCTGGAATGGGCCATGGTGGGAGTATTTACACCACAGAAATTGCCCAGATGCTACATTCAAGGACTCTCCCTGCCCGGAAAACTGGTTTACCAGGGCACCAGGAGCATGCCGCACCTCCTGAGCTGGTTCTGAGTCCACCGCAAGCCTGGCTGCTGTGACAAGCTGCCACTCCCCCATGTGGGGCAGTGCCATCGCCCACCACCTGGACAGAACACAGTTGGGCTGGACCAAGGGGACCTGACCTGGGGATCCCGTCCCTGCCTGGAGCTTGCCCTGGCTCGGCCGCCTCAGTCAGTCTGTCCACTAAGAGCTTCAGCCCCGGACTGAAGTGGTGTCCGCCGAAAGGCAGCTCGGAGCTGAGGATAAAACCCTTTTGCTCAGTGGCTCCCGGCAGGCAAGAGGGCCACTCAGCGGTCATGAGGGCTTGGTCACCCAGGGCTGACCAAGGGCAGCTGTTGGGGCTGAGATGAAAGGACTGGCCTCGGGAGTCAGGGGGGGGGGAGGTGGGGGGGGTCTGAGTGATTCACCACAGGTCCTGGGAACCAGGCTGTGTGGAGAGTGGAGAGCCGGGCACACACCTGTGTGCAGAACCAGGGCAGGAGAGCCCAGCTCCCAGATGGGGGAGGGAAATGACCGGCCAGGGTGGGACAGCACCTCTTAGCAGGCAGGAGGGTAGCCCCCACAGACACAGATTTCTGCTGGACGCACAGGGACCTTGGGGCTCAAATACACTCACAGGAAGCAACTCAGCTTTCCCCCTGCCTGCGTGACTCCCCTCTCCCCCGCCCCTCCCCACCGCAGGCCCAGAGGCTCAGTTCAGCACTAAGAGGGAAGCCCCTGACCTGAGGGCTGAGAGGAAGGGAGCTGGGGTGGGGGATGGGGAGTAGGGGGTGGGGTAGGGAGCAAGCGGGAGGGGATTCATTCCAATGGATCTCACTCGGAGGCTTCATTCCAATGCAGAAAGCTCTCCAGTGACGACAGGGCCTCGGACCCCTCGCCTCGGGCTTCTCCGAGTCCCCACCCCCACCCTCAGGCCCGAAGCTCACCAACTTCAGGGAGGGAAGGAGGCTGTTTGAGAAACCGGGCCGGCCTGTACGGGTGGAAAAGAGTGCCCTCTACCTGCCAACCCAGGAACCAGCCCTCACCCGTTTGGGAATCCCGAGAAGGGGTGGGGAGCGGGAGGGAGGCGTTTGAGGGGGCGTGAGTCCAGGGTCCATGGCGAAGGTCCACAGTAGACCTCGGCGTCTCAGATCCCCTGGGAAGGGAGGCATAGCTAGGAGTGGAGCGATGAGGACCCCCGGAGGCCTGGTGAGGGATGATTTGCCTCAATAACCCCAGGTCACCGGACCGGCCGGCACACTCTGCTCCAGTTGCCGGTTTTTATCATCCATCCGTCTGCCGGGGGCCGGTCCATCCTTGCTGTTTCAAGGGACCTGGCATATATGGCATACGGTTCTTAATATGTTTGCTCACCTTCTTGGCGCCGTGTTTTAACCAAGGTCACCTCTCCGAGAAAGGTTGAATCCCCAGGTAGGGATTTTCCCCTGAAGTTAGGGAGGGAATAAAACCCCTCAACTAAGTCCCAGGCGGGTAATTAATCCCTTTAACTATGAACAATCATGCTTAAGCTACATAATCTTTACTCCCTGGAATGGAGATAAGAAACGCCCTAACCTTTGTAATAGAGATTGATAGGATTGAATCAACTGGTATAAATACAGATGTAACAAGACAGCAAGACACAGAACTCAGAATACAGAACTTATAAGACAGAACTTCAGACACAGGGCTTGGAAGACAGGACCAAGAGAGACAGAGCCTAGGCACAGAACCTACACAGAACGTTCTCTAGGGACAGAAGAACTTTGCTGGCGAGAGCATGCCGGAGGATCCTGGACAGGGACTGGCCTCGGAGCCTGGAGGTGGAGCCTGGCGAGAGAGCATGGCAGGGGATCCTGGACTGAACCTGACTGCGGAGATTGGCAGGAGAGCCTGACTAGAACCTGATGACTGGACCTGCCTGGAGAACCTGGACAGAACCTGGCTGGAGATCCTAAGCAGAACCTCTCTGGAGATCGAAACCAGAACTTGGCTGGAGATCCTGGCTAGGCTGCTGATCAACTGAACGCTGTCTCCGTGTCATTCCTTCTTCGCCGACTCCGTCTACGCCTTTGGGAACCCCTGGACCTGCTGGGGTTGGACCCCGGCATCCGTCCCTCCACCCCGCCCCCATCCCCCACCCCCAGGTTCGATTCAGGCCAGGGGCAGCGTGCTGGATCCCCAGCGTGCCACCCCCCCCCCCACCTCCCAGTAGGGGGTGTGCAGGAGGCAATGGACCCATGATTATCTTTCATCATTGATCTCTCACTCTATTCCTCTTTGGAATCAATAAGAACACTATATATATGATTGACCTTTGTCACGGAAGGTAGCGGCCTAGGACGTGACTACCCACCATCACTGATTTTTAGTTAAACTTTTAATTTCCGTGGATGGATGGATGGATGGATGGATGTGTCCTCCCTCCCACCCACCCACTTTCCACGGGAAATCCTCAGTCTCATATCACACACTCACGGGTGATTTCACTTGCTGCCTCCTTGCTCCCCGTGAAAAAGAGGAAGGAAAATGGACAAACCTGAAAGAGCCCCAGAGGCGGCAACTGTGAACCAAGGGCACGCACATGTGTGGGTGTGTGGTATTTGTCAACAACGTAAGAAATCCTCTAACCTGTGAAGAATTTCTGTGAGTGTCTTTGAGCCAAACTGTCCAGAAATGTCGCACACAGGGCGAGAAGCACAATCTCAACGGTGGGAGATGATGTTCTGAAGCACGGCAATGGCAATGTCGCCCCCCCCCCTTATTTTATACACTCCAATCCAAAGAGGAGACCGTACGTGGGTTACATGAAATCGACTGGTGACATTTTAGGGAGGCGGGAGAAAGCAGAGCGCGCCCCCCCCACACACACACACACACAAGTGTCCTCTCATTGGGTGAACCACCCGTGACTCTAAAGTCGTGATCCTGACCCCGGGAGTTGTATTAAAAATCAAGCTAAAGGAGTGTGATTGTAAACTGTAGGCTTATCAAAGGTTCAAAGGAGGTCTGTGTTTTACCACCATGGAAAGAAAACAAACGAAGAAAGAGATCAAGGGTCAAAACACCCTCTCTTGGACTGGGAGTGAGAGAGCTCCTGCATCGGTCCAAGAGGGTCATCGGCAGTGTGTTAACCCTCCTTCCTGTGGGGGAAATGTCCGTCCCGTGTAGGAACCCATTTTATATTGGGCAGTGTCACTTTTGTTTTTTGAACCCCTCTTCCTGTTGGGGAAATGCATTTTCCTGTGTGCTGATCTACTTTCTGTGAGGGTCTCACACCAACTGTGTGGGAAAGGCACTTTCCAGTTTGTGGTTCTATTATCCTGTGAGGGCATTGAAACTTCCTCTGGGGGAATCGTAACTTCCTGTTGGGCAAGGCCTCTTCCTGTGGGGGCAACAAACTTCCTGTGAGGAAACTTTCTACCTGTGCGGGAAATGCACTATCCTGTATGCGGACCTATTATGCTGTGAATGAATAGTTAATTCATGTGGGGAAACAATACTTCCTCTGGGGGATAAATTCTTCCTCTGGAGGAAATGTCCCTTCCTATGTGGACACTTCATTCTTTGTGGGACATGTACTTTCCTGTGTGCAGAACTATCTTCCATTGATGGAAACGCAACTTCCTTCTTGAAAAAAAAAAAAACTACAGGAAGGTGAACACACCTACCTGTGGAGAAAATGTCCCTACCGGTTTAGGACCCCATTTTCCTACTTGGGGGTGTCCCTTTTGTTGTAGGAACACTTCTTCCTGTGGGGGAAATGCACTTTCCTGTGTGCTTATTCCTCTTCCTGTAAGGGCGTCACGCCTTACTGTGGGGGAAATGGACTTTCCTGTTTCTGGACCCATCTTCTGGTGAGGGAATCTCAACTTCCTGTGGTTGAATCGAAACTTCCTGTTCGAGAACGACTCTTCCTGGGGAAACACACTTCCTGTGAGGAAACCTTCTAACAGTGGGCAAATGCACTATCCTGTATGCTGATCTATTATGTGTGAATGAATCGCTCCTCCATGTGGGGAAACAATATTTTTTATGGGGGAACAATTCTTTCATGGAGGAAATATCCCTTCCTGTGTGGACACTTCATTCTTTGGGTGACATGCACGTTCCTCTGTGCAGAACTGCCTTCCCTTTGATGAAAAGGCAACTTCCTGTGTGGAAACAAAATTTCTTTACTGTGGAACCACCTTCCTGTGATGGAAATGTCATTTCTCATGTAGGAACCAAAATTCTTTTGGGGGTGTGTCCGTTTTGTTTCGGGAACCCTGCTTCCTGTAGGGGAATTGCACTTTCCTGTGTACAGATCTCTCTTCCTGTGAGGTTGTCGCACCTGCCTGTGTGGGAAATGCACTTTCCTGTTTGTGGACCTATCTTCCTGTGAGGGCATCGCAACATCCTGTGGGGGAATCGTAACTTCCTGTTGGGCAATGCCTCTTCCTGTTCGGTAAACAAACTTGCTTTGAGGAAATTCTCTAACTGTACGGGAAATGTACTATCCTGTATGCTGACTTATTATGCTGTGAATGAATAGTTCCTTCCTGTGGGGAAACAACACTTCCTCGTGGGGAAAAATTCTTCCTCTGGAGGAAATGTCCCTTTCTGTATGGACACTTAATTCTTTGTCGGACACTCACGTTCCTGTGTTAAGAACTATCTTCCATTGATGGAAATGCAAGTTTCTGTCGGGGGAAAAACCTTGGCAAGGGTTAACCCTCCTTCCTGTGGGGGAAATGTCCGTCCGGTATAGGAACCCATTTTATATTGGGGAGTGTCACTTTTGTTTTAGGAACCCCTCTTCCTGTGGGTGAAATGCACTTTCCTGTGTTCTGATATCTCTTCCTGTGAGGGCTTCACGCATTCCTGTGGGTGAAATGGACTTTCCTGTTTGTGGACCCATCTTCCTGTGAGGGAATCTCAACTTCCTGTGGTGGAATCGAAACTTCCTGTTCAAGAACGCCTCGTCCTGTGGGGGAAACAAATTCCTGTGAGGAAACCTTCTACCTGTGGGGGAAATGCACTATCCTGTATACGGATCTATTATGTGTGAATTAATCCCTCCTCCATGTGGGGAAACAATACTCATGCTGGGGGAACAATTCTTCCATGGAGGAAATATCCCTTCCTGTGTGGTCACCTCATTCTTTGGGTGACATGCACGTTCCTCTGTGCAGAACTACCTTCCCTTTGGTGAAAAGGCAACTTCCTGTGTGGAAACAAAACTTCTTTATTGTGGACCCTCCTTCCTGTGATGGAAATGTCATTTTTCATGTAGGAACCAAAATTCTTTGGTGTTGTGTCCCTTTTGTCTTGGGAACCCTGCTTCCTGTGGGGTATTGCACATTCCTGTGTACAGATCTCTCTTCCTCTGAGGTTGTCGCACCTGCCTGTGTGGGAAATGCACTTTCCTGTTTGTGGACCCATCTTCCTGTGAGGGAATCTCAACTTCCTGTGGTGGAATCAAAACTTCCTGTTCAAGAACACCTCTTCCTGTGGGGGAAACAAATTCCTGTGAGGAAACCGTCTACCTGTGGGGGAAATGCACTATGATGTATGAGGACCTGTTATGCTGTGAATGAATAGTTCATTCATGTGTGGAAATAATACATCCTCTGGGGGATAAATTCTTCCTCTGGAGGAAATGTCCCTTCCTATCTGGACACTTCATTCTTTGTGGGACATGCATGTTCCTGTGTGCAGAACTACCTTCCCTTTGATGAAAAGGCAACTTCCTGTGTGGAAAAAAAAATTATTTATTCTGGACCCTCCTTCCTTTGATGGAAATGACTTTTCTCATTTAGGAACCAAAATTCTTTTGAGGGTGAATCCCTTTTGTTTTGGGTACCCTGCTTTCTGTGGTGGAATTGCACTTTCCTGTGTACAGATCTCTCGCACTGTGAGGGTGTCACACCTGCCTGTGGGGGAAATGCACTTTCCTGTTTGTGGACATATTTCCCTGTGAGGGCATGGCAACTTCCTGTGGGGGAATCGTAACTTCCTTTTGGGCAATGCCTCTTCCTGTGGGGGAAACAAACTTGCTGTGAGGAAACCCTCTAACAGTACGGGAAATGTACTATCCTGTATGATGACCTATTATGCTGTGAATGAATAGTTCCTTCATGTGGGTAAACAATACTTCCTCTGGGGGATAAATTCTTCCTCTGGAGGAAATGTCCCTTCCTGTATGGACACTTCATTCGTTGTCAGACACTCACATCCCTGTGTTAAGAACTATCTTCCATTGATGGAAACGCAACTTCCTTCTTGAAAAAAAACTACAGGAAGTTGGCCACTCCTACCTGTGGGCAAAATGTCCCTTCCGGTTTAGGAACCTATTTTCCTACTTGGGAGTGTCCCTTTAGTTTTATGAACCCTTCTTCCTGTGGGGGAAATGCACTTTCCTGTGTTCTGATATCTCTTCCTGTGAGGGCTTCACGTCTTCCAGTGGGGGAAATGGACTTTCCTGTTTGTAGACCCATCTTCCTGTGAGGGAATCTCAACTTCCTGTGGTGGAATCGAAACTTCCTGTTCGAGAACGCCTCTTCCTGTGGGCGAAACACACTTCCTGTGAGGAAACCTTCTAACAGTGGGGAAATGCACTATCCTGTATGCGGATCTATTATGTGTGAATTAATCGCTCCTCCATGTGGGGAAACAATACTCCTTCTGGGGGAACAATTCTTCCATGGAGGAAATATCGCTTCCTGTGTGGACACCTCATTCTTTGGGTGATATGCACGTTCCTCTTTGCAGAACTACCTTCCCTTTGATGAAAAGGCAACTTCCTGTGTGGAAACAAATCTTCTTTATTCTGGACCCTCCTTCCTGTGATGGAAATGTCATTTCTCATGTAGCAACCACAACTCTTTTGGGGGTGTGTCCCTTTTGTTTTGGGAACCCTGCTTCCTGTGGGGGAATTGCACTTTCCTGTGTACAGATCTCTCTTCCTATGAGGTTGTCGCACCTGCCTGTGTGGGAAATGCACTTTCCTGTTTGTGGACCTATCTTCCTGTGAGGGCATCCCAACTTCCTGTGGTGGAACATAACTTCCTTTTGGGCAACGCCTCTTCCTGTGGGGGAAACAAACTTGCTGTGCAGAAACCCTCTAAACATATGGGAGATGTACTATCCTGTATGCTGACCAATTATGCTGTGAATGAATAGTTCCTTCATGTGGCGAAACAACACTTCCTCGGGGGAAAAAATTCTACCTCTGGAGGAAATGTCCCTTCCTGTATAGACACTTCATTCTTTTTCGGACACTCACGTCCCTGTGTTAAGAACTATCTTCCATTGATGGAAACGCAAGTTTCTCTGGGGGGAAAAAATGGCCAAGGGTTAACCCTCCTTCCTGTGGGGGATATGTTCGTCCCGTGTAGGAACCCATTTTATATTGGGGAGTGTCACTTTTTTTTAGGAACCCCTCTTCCTGTTGGGGAAATGCACTTTTCTGTGTGCTAAGGTATTTTCATGAAGGTCTCACACTAACTGTGTGGGAAATGCACTTTCCAGTTTGTGGATTTATTATCCTCTGAAGGCATTGAACCATCCTGTGGGGAATAGTATCTTCCTGTTGGGCAAGGCCTCTTCCTGTGGGGGCAACAAACTTCCTGTGGGGAAACCTTCTACCTGTGGGGAAATGCACTAACCTGTATGAGGACCTATTATGCTGTGAATGAATAGGTCCTTCATGTGGGGAAATAATACATCCTTTAGTGGATAAATTCTTCCTCTGGAGGAAATGTCCCTTCCTATTTGGACACTTCATTCCTTGTGGGACATGCACGTTCCTGTGGGCAGAACTATCTTCCATTGATGGAAACGCAACTACCTTCTTGAAAAAAAACTACATGAAGGTGAACACTCCTACTTGTGGGGAAAATGTCCCTTCCGGTTTAGGAACCTATTTTCCTACTTGGGAGTGTCCCGTTTGTTTTAGGAACCCTTCGAAATGCACTTTCCTGTGTTCTGATACCTCTTCCTGTGAGGGCGTCACGCCTTCCTGTGGGGGAAATGGTCTTTCCTGTTTGTGGACCAATCTTCCTATGAAGGAATCTCAACTTCCTGTGGTGGAATCGAAACTTCCTCTTCGAGAATGCCTCTTCCTGTGGGGGAAACACACTTCCTGTGAGGAAACCTTCTAACAGTGGGCAAATGCACTATCCTGTATGCGGATCTATTATGTGTGAATTAATCGCTCCTCCATGTGGGGATACAATACTCCTTCTGGGGGAACAATTCTTCCATGGAGGAAATATCCCTTCCTGTGTGGACACTTCATTCTTTGGGTGACATGCACGTTCCTCTGTGTAGAACTACCTTCCCTTTGATGAAAAGGCAACTTCCTGTGTGGAAACAAAACTTCTTTAATGTGGACCCTCCTTCGTGTGATGGAAATGTCATTTCTCATGTAGGAACCAAAATTCTTTGGGGGGGGGGTGTCCATTTTGTTTTGGGAACCCTGCTAGCTGTGGGGGAATTGCACTTTCCTGTGTACAGATCTCTCTTCCTCTGAGGTTGTCCCACCTGCCTGTGTGGGAAATGCACTTTCCTGTTTGTGGACCTATCTTCCTGTGAGGGCATCGCAACATCCGGTGGGGGAATCATAACTTCCTGTTGGGCAATGCCTCTTCCTGTGGGGTAAACAAACTTGCTTTGAGGAAACTCTCTAACTGTACGGGAAATGTACTATCCTGTATGCTGACCTATTATGTTGTGAATGAATAGTTCCTTCCTGTGGGGAAATAACACTCCCTCGTGGGGAAATATTCTTCCTCTGGAGGAAATGTCCCTTTATGTATGGACACTTAATTCTTTGTCGGACACTCACGTTCCTGTGTTAAGAACTATCTTCCATTTATGGAAATGCAAGTTTCTGTGGGGGGAAAAAACTTGGCAAGTGTTAACCCTCCTTCATGTTGAAGAAATGTCTGTCCCGTGTAGGAACCCATTTTATATTGGGGAGTGTCACATTTGTTTTAGGAACCCCTCTTCCTGTGGGTACAATTCACTTTCCTGTGTTCTGATCTCTCGTCCTGTGAGGGAGTCACGCCTTCCGGGGGTGGGGGGAAATGGACTTTCCTGTTTGTGGACCCATCTTCCTGTGAGGGAATCTCAACTTCCTGTGGTGGAATCGAAACTTCCTGTTCGAGAACGCCTCTTCCTGTTGGGGAAACACACTTCCTGGGAGGAAACCTTCTAACAGTGGGCAAATACACTATCCTGTATGCGGATCTATTATGTGTGAATTAATCACTCCTCCATGTGGGGAAACAATACTTCTTCCGGGGGAACAATTCTTCCTCTGGAGGAAATATCCCTTCCTGTGTGGACACTTCATTCTTTGTGGAACATGCACGTTCCTCTGTGAAGAACTACCTTCCCTTTAATGAAAAGGCAACTTCCTGTGTGGAAACAAAACTTCTTTATTGTGGACCCTCCTTCCTGTGATGGAAATGTCATTTCTCATGTAGCAACGACAACTCATTTGGGGGTGTGTCCCTTTTGTTTTGGGAACCCTGCTTCCTGTGGGGGAATTGCACTTTCCTGTGTACAGATCTCTCTTCCTCTGAGGTTGTAGCACCTGTCTGTGTGGGAAATGCACTTTCCTGTTTGTGGACCTATCTTCCTGTGAGGGCATCCCAACTTCCTGTGGTGGAATGTAACTTCCTTTTGGGCAACGCCTCTTCCTGGGGGGGAAACAAACTTGCTGTGAAGAAACCCTCTAAACATACGGGTGATGTACTATCCTGTATGCTGACCAATTATTCTGTGAATGAATAGTTCCTTCATGTGGCGAAACAACACTTCCTCGTGGGGAATAATTCTACCTCTGGAGGAAATGTCCCTTCCTGTATAGACACTTCATTCTTTTTCGGACACTCACGTCCCTGTGTTAAGAACTAACTTCCATTGATGGAAACTCAAGTTTCTGTGGGGGAAAAAACTAGCCAAGAGTTAACCCTCCTTCCTGTGGGGGATATGTTCGTCCCGTGTACTGAACCCATTTTATATTAGGGAGTGTCACTTTTGTTTTAGGAACCCCTGTTCCTGTTGGGGAAATGCACTTGCCTGTGTGCTGAGGTATTTTCATGAGGGTCTCACAGTAACTGTGTGGGAAATGCACTTTCCAGTTTGTGGATTTATTATCCTCTGAGGGCATTGAACAATCCTGTGGGGGAATAGTAACTTCCTGTTGAGCAAGGCCTCTTCCTGTGGGGGCAACAAACTTCCTGTGAGGAAACCTTCTACTTGTGGGGAAATGAACTAACCTCTATGAGGACCTATTATGCTGTGAATGAATAGTTCCTTCATGTGGGGAAATAATACATCCTTTAGGGGATAAATTCTTCCCTTGGAGGAAATGTCCCTTCCTATATGGACACTTCATTCCTTGTGGGACATGCACGTTCCTGTATACAGAACTATCTTCCATTGATGGAAACGCAACTTCCTTCTTGAAAAAAAACTACAGGAAGTTGGCCACTCCTACCTGTGGGCAAAATGTCCCTTCCGGTTTAGGAACCTAATTTCCTACTTGGGAGTGTCCCGTTTGTTTTAGGAACCCTTTGAAATGCACTTTCCTGTGTTCTGATATCTCTTCCTGTGAGTGCGTCACGCCTTCCTTTGGGGGAAATGGTCTTTCCTGTTTGTGGACCAATCTTCCTGTGAAGGAATCTCAACTTCCTGTGGTGGAATCAAAACTTCCAGTTTGAGAATGCCTCTTCCTGTGGGGAAACACACTTCCTGTGAGGAAACCTAACAGTGGGGAAATTCACTATCCTGTATGCGGATCTATTATGTGTGAATTAATCGCTCCTCCATGTGGGGAAACAGTACTCCTTCTGGGGGAACAATTCTTCCATGGAGGAAATATCCCTTCCTGTGTGGACACTTCATTCTTTGGGTGACATGCACGTTCTTCGGTGCAGAACTACCTTTCCTTTGATGAAAAGGCAACTTCCTGTGTGGAAACAAAACTTCTTTACTGTGGAACCACCTTCCTGTGATGGAAATGTCATTTCTCATGTAGGAACCACAACTCTTTTTGGGGTGTGTCCCTTTTGTTTTGGGAACCCTGGTAGCTGTGGGGGAATTGCACATTCCTGTGTACAGATCTCTCTTCCTGTGAGGTTGTCGCACCTGCCTGTGTGGGAAATGCACTTTCCTGTTTGTGGACCTATCTTCCTGTGAGGGCATCGCAACACCCTGTGGGGGAATCTTAACTTCCTGTTGGGCAATGCCTCTTCCTGTTGGGTAACAAACTTGCTGTGAGGGAACCCTCTAACTGTACAGGAAATGTACTATCCTGTATGCTGGCCTATTATGCTGTGAATGAATAGTTCCTTCATGTGGGGAAACAACACTTCCTCGTGGGGAAAAATTCTTCCTCTGGAGGAAATGTCCCTTTATGTATGGACACTTCATTCTTTGTCGGACACTCACGTTCCTGTGTTAAGAACTATCTTCCATTGAAGGAAACGCAAGTTTCTGTGGGGGGAAAAAACTTTCCAATGGTTAACCCACCTTCCTGTGGGGGAAATGTCCGTCCCGTGTAGGAAACCATTTTATATTGGGGAGTGTCACTTTGGTTTAAGGAACCCCTCTTCCTTTTGGGGAAATGCACTTTCCTGTGTGCAGACCTATTAGGCTGTGAATGAATAGTTCCTTCATGTGGGGAAACAACAATTCCTCTGGGGGAAAAATTCTTCATCTGGGGGAAATGTCCCTTCCTGTGTGGACACTACATTCTTTGTCGGACACTCACGATCCTGTGTGAAGAACTATCTTCCATTGATGGAAACGAAACTTTCTGTGTGGAAACAAAATTTGCCAATGATGTAACCTCCTTCCTGTGGGGAAATGTCCATTCCGATGTAGGAACCCCTTTTATATTGGGGAGTGTCACTTTTGTTTTAGGAACCCCTCTACCTTTGTGGAAATGCACTTTCCTGTGTGCTGATCTATTTCCTGTGAGTGTCTCACACCAACTCTGTGGGAAATGCACTTTCCACTGTGTGTATCTATAAACCTGTGAGGGCATTGAACCTTCCTGTGGGGGAATCATAACTTCCTGTTGGGCAAGGACTCTTCCTGTGGGGGCAACAAACTTCCTGTGAGGAAACCTTTTACCTGTGGGGAAACGCACTGTCCTGTATGCGGACCTATTATGCTGTGAATGAATAGTTCCTTCATGTGGGGAAACAATACTTCCCCTGGGGGATAAATTCTACCTCTGGAGGAAATGTCCCTTCCTATGTGGACACTTCATTCTCTGTGAGACATGCACGTTCCTGTGTCAGAACTATCTTCCATTGATGGAAAGGCAACTTCATTCTTGAAAAAAAAAAACTACAGGAAGAGGAACTCTCCAACCTCTGGGGAAAATGTCCCTTCCAGTTTAGGAACCTATTTTCCTACTTGGGAGTGTCCCTTTTGTTTTAGGAACCCTTCTTTCTGTGGGGGAAATGCACTTTCCTGTGTGCTGATATCTCTTCCTGTGAGGGAATCTCAACTTCCTGTGGTGGAATCGAAACTTCCCATTCGAGAATGCCTCTTCCTGTGGGGGAAACACACTTCGTGTGAGGAAACCTTCTAACAGTGGGCAAATGCACGATCCTGTATGCGAATCTACTATGTGTGAATTAATCGCTCCTCCATGTGGGGAAACAATACTTCTTGTGGGGGAACAATTCTTCTTCTGGAGGAAATATCCCTTCCTGTGTGGACACTTCCTTCTTTGGGTGACATGCACGTTCCTCGGTGCAGAACGACCTTCCCTTTCTGAAAAAGCAACTTCCTGTGTAGAAACAAAACTTCTTTACTGTGGACCCTCCTTCCTGTGATGGAAATGTCTTTTCTCGTGTAGGAACCAAAATTCTTTTGGGGTGTGTCCCTTTTGTTTTGGAACCCTGCTTCCTGTGAGGGAATTGCACATCCTGTGTACAGATCTCTCTTCCTGTGAGGTTGTCGCGCCTGCCTGTGTGGGAAATGCACTTTCCTGTTTGTGGACCTATCTTCCTGTGAGGGCATCGCAACTTCCAGTGGGGGAATCGTAAGTTCCTGCTCGGCCACGCCTCTTCCTGTGGAGGAAAAAAACTTGCTGTGAGGAAACCCTCTAACTGTACGGGAAATGTACTATCCTGTATGCTGACCTATTATGATGTGATTGAATAGTTCCTTCATGTGGGGAAACAACACTTCCTCGTGGGGAATAATTCTTCCTCTGGAGGAAATGTCCCTTCCTGTATGGACACTTCATTCTTTGTCAGACACTCACGATCCTGTGTTAAGAACTATCTTCCATTGATGGAAATGCAAGTTTCTGTGTGGGAAAAAACTTGCCAAGGGTTAACCCTCCTTCCTGTGGGGGAAATGTCCGTCCTGTGTAGGAACCCATTTTATATTGGGGAGTGTCACTTTTGTTTTAGGAACCCCTCTTCCTTTGTGGAAATGCACTTTCCTGTGTGCTGATCTATTTTCTGTGTGGGTCTCACACCAACTGTGTGGGAAATGCACTTTCCAGTGTGTGGATCTATTATCCTGTGAGGGCATTGAACCTTCCTGTGGGGGAATCATAACTTCCTGTTGGGCTAGGCCTCTGCCTGTGGGGGCAACAAACTTCCTGTGAGGAAACCTTCTATCTGTGGGGGAAATGCACTAGCCTGTATGCGGACCTATTATGCTGTGAATGAATAGTTCCTTCATGTGGGTAAACAGTACTTCCTCTGGGGCATAATTTCTTCCTCTGGAGGAAATATCCCTTCCTATGTGGACACTTCATTCTTTGTGGGACATGCACGTTCCTGTGTGCAGAACTATCTTCCATTGATGGAAACGCTACTTCCCTCTTGAAAAAAAACTACAGGAAGGTGAACTCTCCTACCTGTGGATAAATGTCCCTTCCGGTTTAGGAACCTACTTTCCTACTTGGGAGTGTCCCTTTTGTTTTAGGAACCCTTCTTCCTGTGGGGGAAATGCACTTTCCTGTGTGCTGATATCTGTACCTGTGAGGGTGTCACGCCTTCCTGTGTGGGAAATGGAATTTCCTGTTTGTGGACCCATCTTCCTGTGAGGGAATCTCAACTTCCTGCGGTGGAATCGAAATTTCCTGTTTGAGAACGCCTCTTCCTGTGGGGGAAACAAACTTCCTGGGATGAAACCTTCTAACAGTGGCCAAATGCAGTATCTTGTATGCGGATCTATTATGTGTGAATTAATCGCTCCTCCATGTGGGGAAACAATAATCCTTCTGGGGGAACAATATTTCCTCTGGAGAAAATATCCCTTCCTGTGTGGACACTTCATTCTTTGGGTGACATGCACGTTCCTCTGTGCAGAACTGCCTTCCCTTTGATGAAAAGGCAACTTCCTGTGTGGAAACAAAACTTCTTTACTGTGGATCCTCCTTCCTGTGATGGAAATGTCATTTCTCTTGTAGGAACAAAAATTCTTTTGGGGTGTGTCCCTTTTGTTTCGGGAACCCTGCTTCCTGTGGGGGAATTGCACTTTCCTGTGTATAGATCTCTCTTCCTGTGAGGTTGTCGCACCTGCCTGTGTGGGAAATGCACTTTCCTGTTGGAGGACCTATCTTCCTGTGAGGGCATCGCAACTTCCTGTGGGTGAATCGTAACTTCCTGTTGGTCAACGCCTCTTCCTGTGGAGGAAACAAACTTGCTGTGAGAGAACTCTCTAACTGTATGGGAAATGTACTATCCTGTATGCTGACCTATTATGCTGTGAATGAATAGTTCCTTCATGTGGGGAAACAACACTTCCTCGTGGGGAAAAATTCTTCCTTTGGAGGAAATGTCCCTTCTGTATGGACACTTCATTCTTTGTCAGACACTCACGTTCCTGTGTTAAGAACTATCTTTCACTGATGGAAACGCAAGTTTCTGTGGGGGAAAAAACTTGCCAAGGGTTAACCCTCCTTCCTGTGGGGGAAATATCCATCCAGTGTAGGAACCCATTTTATATTGGGAGTGTCACTTTTGTTTTAGGAACCCCTCTTCCTGTTGGGGAAATGCATTTTCCTGTGTGCAGACCTATTAGGCTGTGAATGAATAGTTCCTTCATGTGGGGAAACAACAATTCCTTTGGGGGGAAAATTCTTCATCTGGGGGAAATGTCCCTTCCTGTGTGGACACTTCATTCTTTTTGGACACTCACGATCCTGTGTGAAGAACTATCTTCCATTGATGGAAACGCAACTTTCTGTGTGGAAACAAAATTTGCCAATGATGTAACCTCCTTCCTGTGGGGAAATGTCCATTCCGATGTAGGAACCCATTTTATATTGGGGAGTGTCACTTTTGTTTTAGGAACCCTTCTTCCTTTGTGGAAATGCACTTTCCTGTGTGCTGATCTATTTCCTGTGAGGGTCTCGCACCAACTCTGTGGGAAATGCACTTTCCACTGTGTGTATCTATAAACCTGTGAGGGCATTGAACCTTCCTGTGGGGGAATCATAATTTCCTGTTGGGCAAGGACTCTTCCTGTGGGGGCAACAAATTTCCTGTGAGGAACCTTGTACCTGTGGGAGAAATGCACTATCCTGTATGCGGACCTATTATGCTGTGAATGAATAGTTCCTTCATGTGGGGAAACAATACTTCCTCTGGGGGATAAATTCTTCCTCTGGAGGAAATGTCCCTTCCTATGTGGACACTTCATTCTCTGTGAGACATGCACGTTCCTGTGTCAGAACTATCTTCCATTGATGGAAAGGCAACTTCATTCTTGAAAAAAAATCTACAGGAAGAGGAACACTCCTACCTCTGGCGAAAATGTCCCTTCCAGTTTAGGAACCTATTTTCCTACTTGGGAGTGTCCCTTTTGTTTTAGGAACCCTTCTTCCTGTGGGGGAAATGCACGTTCCTGTGTGCTGATATCTCTTCCTGTGAGGGCGTCACGTCTTCCTGTGGGGGAAATGGACATTCCTGTTTGTGGACCCATCTTCCTGTGAGGGAATCTCAACTTCCTGTGGTGGAATCGAAACTTCCCGTTCGTGAATGCCTCTTCCTGTGGGGGAAACACACTTCGTGTGAGGAAACCTTCTAACAGTGGGCAAATGCACGATCCTGTATGCGGACCTATTATGTGTGAATTAATTGCTCCTCCATGTGAGGAAACAATACTTCTTCTGGGGGAACAATTCTTCCTCTGGGGGAAATATCCCTTCCTGTGTGGACACTTCATTCTTTGGGTGACATGCACGTTCCTCGGTGCAGAACAACCTTCCCTTTCTGAAAAAGCAACTTCCTGTGTAGAAACAAAACTTCTTTAATGTGGACCCTCCTTCCTGTGATGGAAATGTCTTTTCTCGTGTAGGAACCAAAATTCTTTTGGGGTGCGTCCCTTTTGTTTTGGAACCCTGCTTCCTGTGAGGGAATTGCACATCCTGTGTACAGATCTCTCTTCCTGTGAGGTTGTCCCACCTGCCTGTGTGGGAAATGCACTTTCCTGTTTGTGGACCTATCTTCCTGTGAGGGCATCGCAACTTCCAGTGGGGGAATCGTAAGTTCCTGCTCGGCCACGCCTCTTCCTGTGGAGGAAAAAAACTTGCTGTGAGGAAACCCTCTAACTGTACGGGAAATGTACTATCCTGTATGCTGACCTATTATGATGTGATTGAATAGTTCCTTCATGTGGGGAAACAACACTTCCTCGTGGGGAATAATTCTTCCTCTGGAGGAAATGTCCCTTCCTGTATGGACACTTCATTCTTTGTCAGACACTCACGATCCTGTGTTAAGAACTATCTTCCATTGATGGAAACGCAAGTTTCTGTGTGGGAAAAAACTTGCCAAGGGTTAACCCTCCTTCCTGTGGGGGAAATGTCCGTCCTGTGTAGGAACCCATTTTATATTGGGGAGTGTCACTTTTGTTTTAGGAACCCCTCTTCCTTTGTGGAAATGCACTTTCCTGTGTGCTGATCTATTTTCTGTGTGGGTCTCACACCAACTGTGTGGGAAATGCACTTTCCAGTGTGTGGATCTATTATCCTGTGAGGGCATTGAACCTTCCTGTGGGGGAATCATAACTTCCTGTTGGGCTAGGCTTCTGCCTGTGTGGGCAACAAACTTCCTGTGAGGAAACCTTCTATCTGTGGGGGAAATGCACTAGCCTGTATGCGGACCTATTATGCTGTGAATGAATAGTTCCTTCATGTGGGTAAACAGTACTTCCTCTGGGGCATAATTTCTTCCTCTGGAGGAAATATCCCTTCCTATGTGGACACTTCATTCTTTGTGGGACATGCACGTTCCTGTGTGCAGAACTATCTTCCATTGATGGAAACGCTACTTCCCTCTTGAAAAAAAACTACAGGAAGGTGAACTCTCCTACCTGTGGATAAATGTCCCTTCTGGTTTAGGAACCTACTTTCCTACTTGGGAGTGTCCCTTTTGTTTTAGGAACCCTTCTTCCTGTGGGGGAAATGCACTTTCCTGTGTGCTGATATCTGTACCTGTGAGGGTGTCACGCCTTCCTGTGTGGGAATTGGAATTTCCTGTTTGTGGACCCATCTTCCTGTGAGGGAATCTCAACTTCCTGCGGTGGAGTCGAAATTTCCTGTTTGAGAACGCCTCTTCCTGTGGGGGAAACAAACTTCCTGGGATGAAACCTTCTAACAGTGGCCAAATGCAGTATCTTGTATGCGGATCTATTATGTGTGAATTAATCGCTCCTCCATGTGGGGAAACAATAATCCTTCTGGGGGAACAATATTTCCTCTGGAGAAAATATCCCTTCCTGTGTGGACACTTCATTCTTTGGGTGACATGCACGTTCCTCTGTGCAGAACTGCCTTCCCTTTGATGAAAAGGCAACTTCCTGTGTGGAAACAAAACTTCTTTACTGTGGATCCTCCTTCCTGTGATGGAAATGTCATTTCTCTTGTAGGAACAAAAATTCTTTTGGGGTGTGTCCCTTTTGTTTCGGGAACCCTGCTTCCTGTGGGGGAATTGCACTTTCCTGTGTATAGATCTCTCTTCCTGTGAGGTTGTCGCACCTGCCTGTGTGGGAAATGCACTTTCCTGTTGGAGGACCTATCTTCCTGTGAGGGCATCGCAACTTCCTGTGGGTGAATCGTAACTTCCTGTTGGTCAACGCCTCTTCCTGTGGAGGAAACAAACTTGCTGTGAGGGAACTCTCTAACTGTATGGGAAATGTACTATCCTGTATGCTGACCTATTATGCTGTGAATGAATAGTTCCTTCATGTGGGGAAACAACACTTCCTCGTGGGGAAAAATTCTTCCTTTGGAGGAAATGTCCCTTCTGTATGGACACTTCATTCTTTGTCAGACACTCACGTTCCTGTGTTAAGAACTATCTTCCATTGATGGAAACGCAAGTTTCTGTGGGGGAAAAAACTTGCCAAGGGTTAACCCTCCTTCCTGTGGGGGAAATATCCATCCAGTGTAGGAACCCATTTTATATTGGGAGTGTCACTTTTGTTTTAGGAACCCCTCTTCCTGTTGGGGAAATGCATTTTCCTGTGTGCAGACCTATTAGGCTGTGAATGAATAGTTCCTTCATGTGGGGAAACAACAATTCCTTTGGGGGGAAAATTCTTCATCTGGGGGAAATGTCCCTTCCTGTGTGGACACTTCATTCTTTTTGGACACTCACGATCCTGTGTGAAGAACTATCTTCCATTGATGGAAACGCAACTTTCTGTGTGGAAACAAAATTTGCCAATGATGTAACCTCCTTCCTGTGGGGAAATGTCCATTCCGATGTAGGAACCCATTTTATATTGGGGAGTGTCACTTTTGTTTTAGGAACCCTTCTTCCTTTGTGGAAATGCACTTTCCTGTGTGCTGATCTATTTCCTGTGAGGGTCTCGCACCAACTCTGTGGGAAATGCACTTTCCACTGTGTGTATCTATAAACCTGTGAGGGCATTGAACCTTCCTGTGGGGGAATCATAATTTCCTGTTGGGCAAGGACTCTTCCTGTGGGGGCAACAAATTTCCTGTGAGGAACCTTGTACCTGTGGGAGAAATGCACTATCCTGTATGCGGACCTATTATGCTGTGAATGAATAGTTCCTTCATGTGGGGAAACAATACTTCCTCTGGGGGATAAATTCTTCCTCTGGAGGAAATGTCCCTTCCTATGTGGACACTTCATTCTCTGTGAGACATGCACGTTCCTGTGTCAGAACTATCTTCCATTGATGGAAAGGCAACTTCATTCTTGAAAAAAAATCTACAGGAAGAGGAACACTCCTACCTCTGGCGAAAATGTCCCTTCCAGTTTAGGAACCTATTTTCCTACTTGGGAGTGTCCCTTTTGTTTTAGGAACCCTTCTTCCTGTGGGGGAAATGCACGTTCCTGTGTGCTGATATCTCTTCCTGTGAGGGCGTCACGTCTTCCTGTGGGGGAAATGGACATTCCTGTTTGTGGACCCATCTTCCTGTGAGGGAATCTCAACTTCCTGTGGTGGAATCGAAACTTCCCGTTCGTGAATGCCTCTTCCTGTGGGGGAAACACACTTCGTGTGAGGAAACCTTCTAACAGTGGGCAAATGCACGATCCTGTATGCGGACCTATTATGTGTGAATTAATTGCTCCTCCATGTGAGGAAACAATACTTCTTCTGGGGGAACAATTCTTCCTCTGGGGGAAATATCCCTTCCTGTGTGGACACTTCATTCTTTGGGTGACATGCACGTTCCTCGGTGCAGAACAACCTTCCCTTTCTGAAAAAGCAACTTCCTGTGTAGAAACAAAACTTCTTTAATGTGGACCCTCCTTCCTGTGATGGAAATGTCTTTTCTCGTGTAGGAACCAAAATTCTTTTGGGGTGCGTCCCTTTTGTTTTGGAACCCTGCTTCCTGTGAGGGAATTGCACATCCTGTGTACAGATCTCTCTTCCTGTGAGGTTGTCCCACCTGCCTGTGTGGGAAATGCACTTTCCTGTTTGTGGACCTATCTTCCTGTGAGGGCATCGCAACTTCCAGTGGGGGAATCGTAAGTTCCTGCTCGGCCACGCCTCTTCCTGTGGAGGAAAAAAACTTGCTGTGAGGAAACCCTCTAACTGTACGGGAAATGTACTATCCTGTATGCTGACCTATTATGATGTGATTGAATAGTTCCTTCATGTGGGGAAACAACACTTCCTCGTGGGGAATAATTCTTCCTCTGGAGGAAATGTCCCTTCCTGTATGGACACTTCATTCTTTGTCAGACACTCACGATCCTGTGTTAAGAACTATCTTCCATTGATGGAAACGCAAGTTTCTGTGTGGGAAAAAACTTGCCAAGGGTTAACCCTCCTTCCTGTGGGGGAAATGTCCGTCCTGTGTAGGAACCCATTTTATATTGGGGAGTGTCACTTTTGTTTTAGGAACCCCTCTTCCTTTGTGGAAATGCACTTTCCTGTGTGCTGATCTATTTTCTGTGTGGGTCTCACACCAACTGTGTGGGAAATGCACTTTCCAGTGTGTGGATCTATTATCCTGTGAGGGCATTGAACCTTCCTGTGGGGGAATCATAACTTCCTGTTGGGCTAGGCCTCTGCCTGTGGGGGCAACAAACTTCCTGTGAGGAAACCTTCTATCTGTGGGGGAAATGCACTAGCCTGTATGCGGACCTATTATGCTGTGAATGAATAGTTCCTTCATGTGGGTAAACAGTACTTCCTCTGGGGCATAATTTCTTCCTCTGGAGGAAATATCCCTTCCTATGTGGACACTTCATTCTTTGTGGGACATGCACGTTCCTGTGTGCAGAACTATCTTCCATTGATGGAAACGCTACTTCCCTCTTGAAAAAAAACTACAGGAAGGTGAACTCTCCTACCTGTGGATAAATGTCCCTTCCGGTTTAGGAACCTACTTTCCTACTTGGGAGTGTCCCTTTTGTTTTAGGAACCCTTCTTCCTGTGGGGGAAATGCACTTTCCTGTGTGCTGATATCTGTACCTGTGAGGGTGTCACGCCTTCCTGTGTGGGAATTGGAATTTCCTGTTTGTGGACCCATCTTCCTGTGAGGGAATCTCAACTTCCTGCGGTGGAGTCGAAATTTCCTGTTTGAGAACGCCTCTTCCTGTGGGGGAAACAAACTTCCTGGGATGAAACCTTCTAACAGTGGCCAAATGCAGTATCTTGTATGCGGATCTATTATGTGTGAATTAATCGCTCCTCCATGTGGGGAAACAATAATCCTTCTGGGGGAACAATATTTCCTCTGGAGAAAATATCCCTTCCTGTGTGGACACTTCATTCTTTGGGTGACATGCACGTTCCTCTGTGCAGAACTGCCTTCCCTTTGATGAAAAGGCAACTTCCTGTGTGGAAACAAAACTTCTTTACTGTGGATCCTCCTTCCTGTGATGGAAATGTCATTTCTCTTGTAGGAACAAAAATTCTTTTGGGGTGTGTCCCTTTTGTTTCGGGAACCCTGCTTCCTGTGGGGGAATTGCACTTTCCTGTGTATAGATCTCTCTTCCTGTGAGGTTGTCGCACCTGCCTGTGTGGGAAATGCACTTTCCTGTTGGAGGACCTATCTTCCTGTGAGGGCATCGCAACTTCCTGTGGGTGAATCGTAACTTCCTGTTGGTCAACGCCTCTTCCTGTGGAGGAAACAAACTTGCTGTGAGGGAACTCTCTAACTGTATGGGAAATGTACTATCCTGTATGCTGACCTATTATGCTGTGAATGAATAGTTCCTTCATGTGGGGAAACAACACTTCCTCGTGGGGAAAAATTCTTCCTTTGGAGGAAATGTCCCTTCTGTATGGACACTTCATTCTTTGTCAGACACTCACGTTCCTGTGTTAAGAACTATCTTCCATTGATGGAAACGCAAGTTTCTGTGGGGGAAAAAACTTGCCAAGGGTTAACCCTCCTTCCTGTGGGGGAAATATCCATCCAGTGTAGGAACCCATTTTATATTGGGAGTGTCACTTTTGTTTTAGGAACCCCTCTTCCTGTTGGGGAAATGCATTTTCCTGTGTGCAGACCTATTAGGCTGTGAATGAATAGTTCCTTCATGTGGGGAAACAACAATTCCTCTGGGGGAAAAATTCTTCATCTGGGGGAAATGTCCCTTCCTGTGTGGACACTTCTTTCTTTTCGGACACTCACGATCCTGTGTGAAGAACTATCTTCCATTGATGGAAACGCAACTTTCTGTGTGGAAACAAAATTTGCCAATGATGTAACCTCCTTCCTGTGGGGAAATGTCCATTCCGATGTAGGAACCCATTTTATATTGGGGAGTGTCACTTTTGTTTTAGGAACCCTTCTTCCTTTGTGGAAATGCACTTTCCTGTGTGCTGATCTATTTCCTGTGAGGGTCTCGCACCAACTCTGTGGGAAATGCACTTTCCACTGTGTGTATCTATAAACCTGTGAGGGCATTGAACCTTCCTGTGGGGGAATCATAATTTCCTGTTGGGCAAGGACTCTTCCTGTGGGGGCAACAAATTTCCTGTGAGGAACCTTGTACCTGTGGGAGAAATGCACTATCCTGTATGCGGACCTATTATGCTGTGAATGAATAGTTCCTTCATGTGGGGAAACAATACTTCCTCTGGGGGATAAATTCTTCCTCTGGAGGAAATGTCCCTTCCTATGTGGACACTTCATTCTCTGTGAGACATGCACGTTCCTGTGTCAGAACTATCTTCCATTGATGGAAAGGCAACTTCATTCTTGAAAAAAAATCTACAGGAAGAGGAACACTCCTACCTCTGGCGAAAATGTCCCTTCCAGTTTAGGAACCTATTTTCCTACTTGGGAGTGTCCCTTTTGTTTTAGGAACCCTTCTTCCTGTGGGGGAAATGCACGTTCCTGTGTGCTGATATCTCTTCCTGTGAGGGCGTCACGTCTTCCTGTGGGGGAAATGGACATTCCTGTTTGTGGACCCATCTTCCTGTGAGGGAATCTCAACTTCCTGTGGTGGAATCGAAACTTCCCGTTCGTGAATGCCTCTTCCTGTGGGGGAAACACACTTCGTGTGAGGAAACCTTCTAACAGTGGGCAAATGCACGATCCTGTATGCGGACCTATTATGTGTGAATTAATTGCTCCTCCATGTGAGGAAACAATACTTCTTCTGGGGGAACAATTCTTCCTCTGGGGGAAATATCCCTTCCTGTGTGGACACTTCATTCTTTGGGTGACATGCACGTTCCTCGGTGCAGAACTACCTTCCCTTGATGAAAAAACAACTTCCTGTGTAGAAACAAAACTTCTTTACTGTGGACCCTCCTTCCTGTGATGGAAATGTCATTTCTCGTGTAGGAACCAAAATTCTTTTGGGGTGTGTCCCATTTGTTTTGGGAACCCTGCTTTCTGTGGGGGAATTGCACATCCTGTGTACAGATCTCTCTTCCTGTGAGGTTGTCCCACCTGCCTGTGTGGGAAATGCACTTTCCTGTTTGTGGACCTATCTTCCTGTGAGGGCATCGCAACTTCCAGTGGGGGAATCGTAAGTTCCTGCTCGGCCACGCCTCTTCCTGTGGAGGAAAAAAACTTGCTGTGAGGAAACCCTCTAACTGTACGGGAAATGTACTATCCTGTATGCTGACCTATTATGATGTGATTGAATAGTTCCTTCATGTGGGGAAACAACACTTCCTCGTGGGGAATAATTCTTCCTCTGGAGGAAATGTCCCTTCCTGTATGGACACTTCATTCTTTGTCAGACACTCACGATCCTGTGTTAAGAACTATCTTCCATTGATGGAAACGCAAGTTTCTGTGTGGGAAAAAACTTGCCAAGGGTTAACCCTCCTTCCTGTGGGGGAAATGTCCGTCCTCTGTAGGAACCCATTTTATATTGGGGAGTGTCACTTTTGTTTTAGGAACCCCTCTTCCTTTGTGGAAATGCACTTTCCTGTGTGCTGATCTATTTTCTGTGTGGGTCTCACACCAACTGTGTGGGAAATGCACTTTCCAGTGTGTGGATCTATTATCCTGTGAGGGCATTGAACCTTCCTGTGGGGGAATCATAACTTCCTGTTGGGCTAGGCCTCTGCCTGTGGGGGCAACAAACTTCCTGTGAGGAAACCTTCTATCTGTGGGGGAAATGCACTAGCCTGTATGCGGACCTATTATGCTGTGAATGAATAGTTCCTTCATGTGGGTAAACAGTACTTCCTCTGGGGCATAATTTCTTCCTCTGGAGGAAATGTCCCTTCCTATGTGGACACTTCATTCTTTGTGGGACATGCACGTTCCTGTGTGCAGAACTATCTTCCATTGATGGAAACGCTACTTCCCTCTTGAAAAAAAACTACAGGAAGGTGAACTCTCCTACCTGTGGATAAATGTCCCTTCCGGTTTAGGAACCTACTTTCCTACTTGGGAGTGTCCCTTTTGTTTTAGGAACCCTTCTTCCTGTGGGGGAAATGCACTTTCCTGTGTGCTGATATCTGTACCTGTGAGGGTGTCATGCCTTCCTGTGTGGGAAATGGAATTTCCTGTTTATGGACCCATCTTCCTGTGAGGGAATCTCAACTTCCTGCGGTGGAATCGAAATTTCCTGTTTGAGAACGCCTCTTCCTGTGGGGGAAACAAACTTCCTGGGATGAAACCTTCTAACAGTGGCCAAATGCAGTATCTTGTATGCGGATCTATTATGTGTGAATTAATCGCTCCTCCATGTGGGGAAACAATACTCCTTCTGGGGGAACAATTTTTCCTCTGGAGAAAATATCCCTTCCTGTGTGGACACTTCATTCTTTGGGTGACATGCACGTTCCTCTGTGCAGAACTGCCTTCCCTTTGATGAAAAGGCAACTTCCTGTGTGGAAACAAAACTTCTTTACTGTGGATCCTCCTTCCTGTGATGGAAATGTCATTTCTCTTGTAGGAACAAAAATTCTTTTGGGGTGTGTCCCTTTTGTTTCGGGAACCCTTCTTCCTGTGGGGGAATTGCACTTTCCTGTGTATAGATCTCTCTTCCTGTGAGGTTGTCGCACCTGCCTGTGTGGGAAATGCACTTTCCTGTTGGAGGACCTATCTTCCTGTGAGGGCATCGCAACTTCCTGTGGGTGAATCGTAACTTCCTGTTGGTCAACGCCTCTCCCTGTGGAGGAAACAAACTTGCTGTGAGAGAACTCTCTAACTGTATGGGAAATGTACTATCCTGTATGCTGACCTATTATGCTGTGAATGAATAGTTCCTTCATGTGGGGAAACAACACTTCCTCGTGGGGAAAAATTCTTCCTTTGGAGGAAATGTCCCTTCTGTATGGACACTTCATTCTTTGTCAGACACTCACGTTCCTGTGTTAAGAACTATCTTCCATTGATGGAAACGCAAGTTTCTGTGGGGGAAAAAACTTGCCAAGGGTTAACCCTCCTTCCTGTGGGGGAAATATCCATCCAGTGTAGGAACCCATTTTATATTGGGAGTGTCACTTTTGTTTTAGGAACCCCTCTTCCTGTTGGGGAAATGCATTTTCCTGTGTGCAGACCTATTAGGCTGTGAATGAATAGTTCCTTCATGTGGGGAAACAACAATTCCTCTGGGGGGAAAATTCTTCATCTGGGGGAAATGTCCCTTCCTGTGTGGACACTTCTTTCTTTTCGGACACTCACGATCCTGTGTGAAGAACTATCTTCCATTGATGGAAACGCAACTTTCTGTGTGGAAACAAAATTTGCCAATGATGTAACCTCCTTCCTGTGGGGAAATGTCCATTCCGATGTAGGAACCCATTTTATATTGGGGAGTGTCACTTTGTTTTAGGAACCCCTCTTCCTTTGTGGAAATGCACTTTCCTGTCTGCTGATCTATTTTCTGTGAGGGTCTCACACCACCTGGTGGGAAATGCACTTTCCAGTTTGTGGATCTATTATCCTGTGAGTGCATTGAACCTTCCTGTGGGGGAATCATAACTTCCTGTTGGGCAAGGACTCTTCCTGTTTGGTCAAAAAACTTCCTGTGAGGAAACCTTCTACCTGTGGGGGAAATGCACTATCCTGTATGCGGACCTATTATGCTGTGAATGAATAGTTCCTTCATGTGAGTAAACAATACTTCCTCTGGGGGATAAATTCTTCCTCTGGAGGAAATGTCCCTTCCTATGTGGACACTTCCTTCTTTGTGGGACATGCACGTTCCTGTGTGCAGAACTATCTTCCATTGATGGAAACGGAACTTCCTTCTTGACAAAAAACTACAGGAAGGTGCACAGTCCTACCTATGGGGAAAATGTCCCTTCCGGTTTAGGAACCTACTTTCCTACTTGGGAGTGTCCCTTTTGTTTTAGGAACCCTTCTTCCTGTGGGGGAAATGCACTTTCCTGTGTGCTGATATCTCTTTTTGTGAGGGCGTGACGCCTTCCTGTGGGGGAAATGGACTTTCCTGTTTGTGGACCCATCTTCCTGTGAGGGATTCTGAACTTCCTGTGGTGGTTCTAAACTTCCTATTCTTGAATGCCTCTTCCCGTGGGGGAAACAAACTTCCTGTGAGGAAACCTTCTAACTGTGGGCAAATGCACTATCCTGTATGCAGATCTATTATGTGCGAATTCATCGCTCCTCCATGTGGGGAAACAATACTTCTTCTATGGGAACAATTCTTCCTCTGGAGGAAATATCCCTTCCTGTGTGGACACTTCATTCTTTGGGTGACATGCATATTCCTCTGTGCAGAACTGCCTTCCCTTTCATAAAAAGTCAACTTCCTGTGTGGAAACAAAACTTCTTTACTGTGGATTCTACTTCCTGTGATGGAAATGTCATTTCTCGTGTAGGAACCAAAATTCTTTTGGGGTGTGTCCCTTTTGTTTTTGGAACCCTGCTTCCTGAGGGGGAATTGCACTTTCCTGTGTACATATCTCTTTTCCTGTGAGGTTGTCGCACCTGCCTGTGTGGGAAATGCACTTTCCTGTTTGTGGACCTATCTTCCTGTGAGGGCATCGCAACTTCCAGTGGGGGAATAGTAACTTCCTGCTGGGCAATGCCTCTTTCCTGTGGAGGAAAAAAACTTGCTGTGAGGAAACCCTCTAACTGTACGGGAAATGTACTATTCTGTATGCTGACCTATTATGATGTGAATGAATAATTCCTTCATGTGGGGAAACAACACTTCCTCGTTGGAAATAATTCTTCCTCTGGAGGAAATGTCCCTTCCTGTATGGACACTTCATTCTTTGTCAGACACTCACGATCCTGTGTTAAGAACTATCTTCCATTGATGGAAACGCAGTTTCTGTGTGGGAAAAAACTTGCCAAGGGTTAACCCTCCTTACTGTGGGGGAAATGTCCGTCCCGTGTAGGAACCCATTTTATATTGGGGAGTGTACTTTTGTTTTAGGAACCCCTCTTCCTTTGTGGAAATGCACTTTCCTGTGTGCTGATCTATTTTCTGTGAGGGTCTCACACCAACTGTGTGGGAAATGCACTTTCCAGTGTGTGGATCTATTATCCTGTGAGGGCATTGAACTTTCCTGTGGGGGAATCACAATTTCCTCTTGGACAAGGCCTCTTCCTGTGGGGGCAACAAACTTCCTGTGAGGAAACCTTCTACCTGTGGGAGGGGGTGGACGGGGGGAGGAGCATGCCTGACCCCACGCCTCCTGCTCCGGCAGCCGAGTCCACGCAGAACAGTGGAGCTGCTTGAGCTCTAAACTGGCTCCTGGGACCCACTCCCTCTGCCTCCCTTGTCCACCTCAAGGCCTGGCAGACGCTGTTCATGGAGAGATGCGTGTTTTAACCACCCTGAGCCAGAGGCACCGGTGCTGACCCCACTCTGAATGACACTCCAAAGCCTGGGTCACCCTCCCGCTTTATAGCTTGGAAAGAGGCACAGAGACTTTGGGGGTCTTGCCTTAGGACACACAGTTGTGAGGGCAGAGCTGAGACTCAAACCCTTGTGCACAGACCTGGCGCCCACATGCTATGCCCCAGGCGAGATGCCAATGCTACAGAGGCAGCAAGAAGAGGGCGACCAGTGCCCAGACTGAGGCAGCACAGGTGTGTGCACAGGCACACGGGCACACACACACACACACACATGCACTCACACACACATGTACACACATGCACACACACACCTGCACACACCCGCTCTGGCTTTCACCTCTGAGGCTACAGAGGTCTAAGGAATCAGGGGAGGAGCCAGGAGAAGCCAAGGGGTTGGTGGGGTCCTATTCATGTTCCTGGTGAGTGTGTCTCAATCCCTCTCCCTGGCGGGAACCTCACTGGACTGACGCCAGATTCCACCTTCCCGGGTTTAGGTCTGTGGCTGAGGGTTCTTTGAGGCCCTCCTGGAACTCTGCTTTCAGTGATGAGGGGGATGAGGCACGTAGGCTTCAGGTTTGACTGGACACAAACTTTATTAAAACGAGGCCAAAAACACCATGAGGGACATTCGTGTTGACATCCCCATAGCACTTACGGAACCGTTTGTCTATTGCCTCTCCTTTTGAAAGCGGAGGATTTGTTGACCAGTTACTTCTGTACTAATTACACTCTTGGGGAGGGAAAAGGGCCAGCAGGCTTCCTCTAAAGCCCCCTCAGAGCTGGGGTATGAGGTATGCGGTGCCTACACTTGCCCTGTGGCTGCTGAGGTGCAATTTAGGACTCATGATGCATCCTCCCTGCAAACACCGGGCTTCTTCCCTGAGTGTGTCGTCTGGTGTCTGATGAGATTGGACTTCTGTGTAAAGCCTCTCCCACACTCCCTGCACACATAGGGTTTCTCCCCTGAGTGTGTCCTCTGGTGTTTGATGAGAACTGACTTATCTCTGAAGCCTCTCCCACACTCCCTGCACACATAGGGTTTCTCCCCTGAGTGTGTCCTCTGGTGTCTGATGAGAACTGACTTCTGTGTAAACCTCTCCCACACTCCCTGCACATATAGGGCTTCTCCCCTGAGTGAGTCCTCTGGTGTCTGATGAGAGATGACTTCTGTGTAAAGCCTCGCCCACACTCCCTGCAAACATATGGCTTCTCCCCTGAGTGTGTCCTCTGGTGTCTGATGAGATGTGACTTATGTGTAAAGCCTTTCCCACACTCCCTGCAAATATATGGCTTCTCCCCTGAGTGTGTCCTCTGGTGTGTGTCGATATGTGACTTATCATTGAAGCCTTGCCCACACCCTCCATGCTTGATTGTTACAATTTTTGACATTCTTACTCCCACTGATAATTTGCCTGTGTTCTTTGGATTCACGTCCTGGCCTGTGCTGGGCTCTTCCTCCATTATTCTCTCACGCTCACTGGAGCTCCCTGTTTGTCTGTTGGGAGGCTTGAAAGAGTCCCTTGAAGGTCTCCTGTGCCTGATCCTTTTAAGCAAAGGTTTGGAAGTTCCTTTGACCTCTTGACCTTCAGCTTTGTCATTCCAGCCATGTGGACCAGGATGTTGCTGCTGCTGTTGATTTTGACGCTCTGGGCTGGGTTCCTCTGACTGGAGGTGTTTTCCTGCAGGTGCTGCTGGCAGAATCTCAGAGGGGTGATTGCGTTTCACATGTTGGCTGAGGAATGTCTGACTGGAGAAGGCCACAGAGCAGGAGGGACTTGGGTGGATCTCTGTCTTTGGTTCTGCTGAAGGAGAAAGTTTTGGTCAGTGCATGTGTGGGCAAGGCTGCCTGTGCCTTACGATCTGTCTCCTGGTAAGACCTGTCTCCAGAATCATTCTAACTGTGTTGACAGTGCAAGCTCTGCCTCCCACAGAGTGTTCCTTCACAGTCTACTTTTCTTTTTCTTTGTCTGCACTGCTCTTCTGCAGAAATCCAGAGACCCCATATCAAAAGTCTTTTATACAGCCCTGGTCAGTGTGGATCAGTGGATAGAGCCTCAGCCTGTGGACAGAAAGGTCCTGGGTTTGATTCCCATCAAGGGCATGTGCCTTGGTTGCAGGCTTCTCCCCGGCACGGGATCTGGTCAGGGATTGTGCAGGAGGCAACAAATCGATGTGTTCCTCTCACATTGATATTTCTCTCTGTCTTTCCCTCTCTCTTTCACTCTCTATAAAAATCAATGGAAAAATATCCTTGGGTAAGGATTGAAAAGAAAAAAGGTCTTACAGATCAAGGACCATCAGAAGCCATTTGACTCCTTATATGGGTTTGACTATCGTGACATTTCCATGTACATGTATCTTCTAAGTCATGTTAAAGAGAAAAACCACAGGCCTGGCCAGGTATCTCAGTGGTTGTGCATCAACTCATGAACCAGGTCGTCACCAGTTTGATTCCTGGTCAGGGCACATGCCCAGGTTTTGTGCTCTATCCCAGCAGGAGGCAGCTGATCCATGTTGATATTTCTATCTCCCTCTTCATTTCCCTTCCTCTCTCTCTCTCTCAAATCACTAAAAATATTTAAAAATAGAGGAACAATAGGCCCCAACTAGCAATTGCTTCTCTCTCAGTTTTCCACAAATCATAAAATGGAAATATGTCTTTCCTCACACAGTATTCCTACTTGATTTCTTTCAGTGTTAGCCTATTTCAAATACACTACAAAGTCCTGTTTCAAAATATCTCCCCAACCATGCCCTAGCCAGTTTGGCTCAGTAGATAGAGCGTCACCTTGGGGACTCCAGGCTCCTGGATTCGATTCTAGTCTAGGGCACGTCCCTTGGTTGCAAGCTCAATCCTCAGTCCTGGTTGGGGTGCCCGTGGGAGACAAGCTATTGATGTTTCTCTCTCTGTCTCTCCCCCTTCTACTCTCTCTCAAAAATAATCAGTGGAAAAATATCCTTGGGTGAGGATTAACAACAACAACAAAAATATTTCCCCAACCTGCTTCTTACACTCCTGACTCCCGTCCCTCTCCAGCCAGTCCGCCTTCCTCTCTCACTTGGAGTTGAAATAATCTCGGAGGGGATTCCCCACTGAAGTTTATTTTCCAAAAAATTTAACAAAGCATAGTTTTAGAACATGCCACTCTGCAGCTGAAAACTGCTCAATTGTCCCGTCTCACTCAAGAAAGTCCCCAGTATCTCAGCTTGGATCATAGGCACTGTATTTCCAGGCTGCTAGGCATCTGTCCAACCTCTGTTCTTACCCTCTGTACTGAGACTGAGACGGGAGTAGCCCTCAGCCAGCTCAACACCCCACCTCTTTCCTTCCCTGCACCAGCCACTCCCTCTGCCTGGGACCTTGTGACACAACTGTTGTAACTGTTGTCTCCTGAGAAAGCCTTCGCTTGATCTTTGCAATCCGACACACCCACCTTCCCCTCACACTGATCCCTAGTCACTTGTCCAGGTCCCGTTTTCTCTAAAGCGCTAACCACTGTGTAAAATTAAGCACATGCACATATGTCTTCCATTGCTTCCCTCCTTCACCAGCCAGCTGCTCAGGAGCAGTGATTCTGATCTTCATGTCATCTGTATTTCCAGCTCCCAGAACCCTGCGTGGCACCGCATAGGAATTCACATGGCAAGTCACAAAATAATGAATGAATGCATGTTAACACACACATTCCATTTAGAAATATGCAGTAAATGAAGAAGAAACAGTTAAAGTGTTAGAAAACAAAAACAACAACCCACAAACAACCACCTTGATGAGAGAGCTGGTTAAGTGCCTGAAAACTTTTATTTTATTTGTTTTGCCTCTAACCCTTTCAGCACTATAGGACGCTGTGTATTTTGTGCATGAAGTATTTTTTAAAATGGAACAATAATAGGCCCTGGCCAGTGTGGCTCAGTTCGTTGAGCATTGTCCCGTTCACCCAGAGGTAGCCAGTTTGATTCCTGGTCAGGGCACATGTCTGGGTGGTGGACTTGATCCCCTTAGGGATAATGCAGGAGGCAGCAGATTGATATTTCTCTCCCTCTCCCTTCATCTCTGTCTCTAAAACCAATAAAAGCATATTTTTAAAAATTAGGACAAAAATAAAAATATTAAAATTATTCCTAAGAATCAAAAACCTATGTGATGAGCCATCAATTTCTGAAGCATCTGATTTGAAGCTTTGCTGACTCTAGAGTGGAGTTTACTCTACTTGAGAGTTGGAGCATGAAAACTTCTAAGAATTCTTTCTTTCCATGTTGAAGAAGAGTGGTGCCCACCTCTCCCGGCCACAAGCTCTGTCTTCCACTTGCTGCCCCACTTGATGCCCAGCTTTTGGCCATACTCTTCTCCATACCGGACCAGCAGCTCACAGCCCGTCCTCACGACCCGGCAGGTTCGGTAGAAAATCTGCCTGTGATATTGAAAGGCCACCAGGTTCTGTTCTTGGTCATCCCGGGCGCAGTTCACATACCTGGCGTTGAGGCAGATGAAAGGAAAGAAAACCACAGGCGATGAGTTGCCACTACCTGTCATATTCGGGTCCAGCTCCTCACTGACGCTTAAGGCCCTCAGCACTGATGGCACCCACACCCATGCTCCTGGGGAAACTTCTGTTCAATGTCCAAGCCTCTGTCACAATGTCATGTGAATTCCTGTCTCTAAGTCCTGCTCACAGTGCTCATCCTGCCTAATGCCATTTCCAAAGCCTCATTCCAGACTTCCCCATCAAACCTGGTGACCTCTAGCTTCTCTAAGCTGTAAGTCAGGTTCTGTGTTACACCACAGAACTCGGGGCTTGATCTAGGACTCACATTATTCAACACTCAGTCCAAGTCTACCTTCTGTTCAGAGGCCTTTGTCGAGTCTCCCCACTCTTTATTGAAGGCATCATTCAGTTGCCTCCCCCAGGTTCCCACAGAAACATGGAGGTCTCTCTGTCTTAGGAAAATAACACAGAACAATAGTAGTTTATTCATAATCTGTCTCCCCTGACACAAGAGAGCCCCTCAGGAAAGGGCCATGAGCACTATTACTCTGCAGGCTCCAACACCCAGTTGTAGTTAGAACTGAGTCTGGGATGATGTGCTGCCCTCACAGGTTTAGACTATCCTTGGTTCAAGGCTATCTGGGCACTGGGCACTTCTTGAAAAATAGGAAAATTAGAGTTAAATGTTTATGAAATAAAATGTTTCATGTCCGTCTGCAGTAAGTCCTCCCTAGGGTCATGGATTGTGTAATCTGTGTAAGTAATGAATTCCTTCCTCTAAACTGGAACATAGTAGGTGTTTAACTAATGTCCATTAGATAAATCACAGAGTAATACAGGGTCCTCAAGGTTTTCCCAGTCAGTGCCCAAACTAGAGACTTCAATTTTGAGGACATATGCTATACTTTTACCTCCTTTTTTCCTAAAAGTCTATAGATGTTAAAGATCACCGTATGGAGAAAAAAGGGGAACAGAGAACTGAGGGAGACCATTAGGGAGGCATGATGGGAAGGACAGACATGTGGGTTGTGAGGCATGAGTATCCTCTCTGGCACCCAGAAGCCTAGTGACCTTACCTCATCCAGTTGGCCTGAGATGTATCCTTTCCATCCACATACTCATAGCAGTTTCTCCCTTTGGTGATCTGCATTTCAGGAAAAGAAGTTAAAGGCCGTGTGTGTGTGTGTGTGTGTGTGTGTGTGTGTGTGTGTGTGTGTGTGTGTTTGTGGTTGTGTGTATATAATAGAATAATTACTTTATTCTACTGTCATCAAATCTCTTTAAGCCTGCATGGTGATTCAACTGCCAATGGTGATCACAGGATATTTTTCTTACTCATCATCTACACGTCGGAGTCGATTTGTCCACTAAGCAGGAGCCCCCAAGGGAGGAGTCTGTACCACTTTGCTCCCATTTACCCTCTGATCCTTAGAGAGGAGCTCCATGTTCATGCAAAGTCCGCCCAGTACACAGAGCTAACTAACCATATGGTCCCCATCCATGTCCTAGCATGTAGAAGGTGGGGGCCCCCCAAGCCACAGGAGGGACGGGGAAGCCAGAGGACAGGGAAGAGGTAAAGTTCTCACCAGCCAGGAGTAGCCGTTGTTGGCTGTGGCTTCATCTTCTGTGATCTGACCCTCATAAGGGCCAAAGTGCAGGCCCTCGGGCAGATCACATTCCTCATTCCACACTCCAAGCCCAGCCTCAGGGATGCCTGATGGTCCGATTCTCAACCCAGGGTGCAGAGTGAGGGCTGAGCGGTTGGCATGCCCCTTGTCCGCGGCACTGTCTTTTACAAACGTAGGAGGCCCATGCACAGCACAGCTGTCAATGAAGAAGTTCTGACACTTCTCACAATCTGGAGGCAAGAGCAACAGGGAAGAGGGAGGGTGCAGTGCATGTTCCTGGACATGAAGAGCTTCGGAAAGAGCTCACATCAGTGAGCCTCAATCCTGTACTCCCGGTCACGAGAGGAAGGGAATGATTTGGGCACCCAAAGACCAAGTGAAATTCTTGCATCAAGACATAACATGCTCCTTGGTGAGGGTGAGCTTACATAGGTAGTCATCGTCCTGGGGCTCGCTGACCTCTTGGTAGACACAACACTTCCTCTCTCGTAGGCTATACATCTTCACTTCGATCTCCTTTCTCCTGAGGTCTACATGGGAGAAGGGCAGGTGACTGAGGGGATGAGGTCTGGAACATTAGTCCCTATCTTATCAGAAAACACACAATGTCCTACCATCAAATGATCGCCTGTTCTATTATATTATGTGGTATTTTCCTCCATTAACTAAAAGACTAGAACTCCACACTGACTATTGGTGGCTGATTCAATTTTAGTTTCTAGATGATCCCATTATGAGGTTCAACCTCCCAAGCTTTGGTAATTCATAAAGTATGTATTGAGGGAACATTATGCGTTAGGCACTGAGTAAAGACCTGGGCACACAACACCAAGAGAATATGGTTGCTATTATCACAGACGGATGTATTGGACAACTTGCATGTGTCAATTGTTTAAGATTTAATTTAATGCTATCAAACTATATGTGACCCATGTTTCCTTATGTTCACTTTACACATTAGCATTCAGGAGCTCAGAGAGTTGGTAAGATTAGCTCAAAGCTTCAGTGCTAACTCCAGTTTCAAATCCAGGCCTATGCAAAGTCCACCCCACATACCTAGGCTACACTGATTACCCTTTCTAGAAGAATTAGTGAAACTTAAATCTCCAAATTATGTAACTTACCCAATTTCGATCTAGGGTGCTGTCCAGAGGGACTTGCTTCTCCAGGAGGGGGCACTGGTTTCTGAGTCTGCTCTGAGCCACTGGTGGTCAACAAATTTGCTGTTCCTGACAATTCCTTCAAAGTAGACTCATTACTTAATGACGTCCTGGACTTTGTCTTCAATGTGGAAGTCCCATATTAAAAGGTAACATGCATTTATTTAATTATGTAGGGTTTATGATATATTTTCACATACATGACTTCAATGAACACTTCAACAACTCTGAAATACCTTGGAAGTATGAATATTAGAGGAAAAAGAAATGGCCAATGTGGGTTGTGAATTGAAGACTAGAACCCATGCCTTAAGGATCTTTTTTTTTATAGAACAGTGAGAGTGAAAGATACTGGGAAGAAAATAAGTCATAGTTGGGCCCTAACCAGTATAGCTCAGTTGATAGTGTGTCAGCCCGCGGATTGAAGGGTCCTTAGTTCGATTCCGATCAAGGGCCAGTGACTTGGTTGCAGGATCCTCCTCCCTGGCCCATGCCCTGGTCTGGACTTATGCAGGAGGCAACCAATCAATGTGTCTCTCACATTGATATTTCTCTCTGTCTCTCCCTCTCTCTTCTATTCTCCCTAAAAATCAATGCGAAAATATCCTTGGGTGAGAATTAAGAATAAAAAAGAAAGAAAGAAAAATAGTTGGCAGAGCCCTGGCTGGTGTAGCTCAGTTGGTTGAACTGAAGGGTTGCCGGTTCCATTCCCGGTCATGGTACATGTCCTGGTTACGGGTTAGATCCCAGGTGAGGGTCTGTGTAGAAGGCAAACGATCCATGTTTTTCTCTCTCACTGATGCTTCTCTCCCTCTCCCTTCCTCTTTCTCTCTAAAATCAATAAAAACATATATTTTTCAAAAGAAATGGCTGGCAGAAACCTATCGTGAAAATAAGGAAAATGATGCTAAAACTAGAGACCCAGTGCACGAATTCATGCACCAGCGGGGTCCCTCATCCTGGCCTGTGGGATCAGGCCAAAACTGGCTCTCCGACATTCCCCGAGAGGTCCTGGATTGCGAGAGGGCACAGGCTAGGCTGAGGGACCCCACTGGGGCACGATCAGGGCTGGAGAGGGACGCGTGAGGTTGGCCAGCTGGGGAGGAACCGCAGGAGGACTCCAGGGTGTGTCCGGCCATCTCGCTCAGTCCTGATCAGCTGGACCCCAGCAGCAAGCTAACCTATAGGTCAGAGCGTCTTCCTCCTGGTGATCAGTGCACGTCATAGCAACTGGTCTACCGGTTGACTGTCTGCCCCTTGGTGGTCAGTGCACATCATAGCGAGCAGTTAGTGGCATTAGCATGTCATCATCATATTATGCTTTGATTGGTTGAACGGGCGACTGGACACTTAGCATATTATATAGGATGTGCAAATTACTATATCACGGAAAGAATATTTGTAATTAGAGTAGTTGGTTCCCACCAATTCTGTTTGAATAAGGTTGTGCTACTAGCTAGTTCTCTTCATTTTTCCTGACCTATAACATGCTAATTCTTAATGTTATAATGAACATGACATATAACGGTGTTCACCAAAGTGTTCTGTGAGCTCTTTGATACAGTGTGAATGTCAAATTACAGTCCTGCTATCAATGTACCTCTCAGTCGTCTCTGTATTTGAAATCACATGTAAATTATCTTCATTATTTTTTGACCCTATTCTAGTTTAATTTGTAAATTTTAAAGCACTCTTTCAGCCAACATTCAGGGGCCCTCAGGGACCCTGAGCTGGGCCTGGGACTTCTGGAAGAGAAAAATCTGGTGTGAACCAAAGAGCTCACAATGCAGACGTAGGCAGGCGGAGCAAATGACTCAAACAAGATGACACTGGCCTAAATAGAGCTCAGAGAAAGAAGCCATGCTTCTTACTGGAATGAGCATTCAAAACCAGTTCCAGATGGATGAGCTTCTATTGAATAGTGTGTCATCTCTATGAAGTTCTTAAGTCACTTTATTTATTGTTTCTCAATTGTCAAACCTGAAGCTCCCCAGAGTTGAGA